>NC_057402.1:31660305-32860305 GCF_019320065.1 Cervus canadensis
AGGGCAAGCATGGCTATCCATAATAATTTTAAGTGCAATGCAGTCTTATAAATTTAATGTAAACACTTTATTTAAACAATGCAGACAGCCATATGAAATTGCACATGATTAGAAAACAAGATGAACTCATTTTGCCTCCTGCTTGGTTTCTCATAAACATGAAACATAATATTGTTATGCACTGTTGTTCATAGATGTCTTATTACATAAAGGGTAAGTATCATATTACTTTAAGAGATTATTTTTGGAATTCTGCATGTTCTTTTTTGTTTCATCAGATATGTGCCCCAATTAAATAACATTTCCCCCCAAAATGAAAGTATTAGAAAACTTGTCATGTTAATTTTGAAAAAAAAAAAATTGGAGTGTAGTACATATTACTAGATAGGATGTCATTCCACTGGTCTATATTTAAAAAAAAAAAAACTGTTCTTGAAAATTGAAGCATTACCTTGTGTAATAAAGTAATCAAATCAGATTTGTAAATAAAATATTGTTTAAATCTAAAGTATTCAATATTTTGATTAGATTATTTTTTTAAGGAAAAATATTTAACGTGTATGTGCTGAATTTTTTTTTAAATAGTTTTTTATAATTGCGATGGAAGGGCAATTGTCTCATTACAAGTGGTACAGAAGCCAATACTTGGGTTACCATAGATAAATAAACAAGCAAAAACTGTGGAACAAGTTTCAAGCTCATTTTGGAAAAAAAAGTTCTGTAGAAATGCATATTTGTATTTGTTTCTCTAATAAATCTGCAAATAGCTTTAAACACAAATTAGTTTTAATTATTTAAATTATGAGTTCTGTTAAGTAATATGTTTTTGCCTTATATTTTGTGAAAACATTGTCTCATGGAAATTAATAGAGGCTTATTGTGGAAATCAAGGTAGGTCTGCATTTATTTGCAAAGGTCAGGTATTTAGCCTTTAAGTATGTTTACCTCTGTGAAATGACTAAAGAATTTTTATGAGAAACACTTCTTTTCCCTGCCCTCATCAGCAAAATCACATCAGTTTGGCCACTGCCCAAAACAATAAAAGGCCAATTTGCATCGCTTTAACTCAGAATCAAATAAAAGGCAAAACAGAAGTGAAATCATATGTTCAAATGGTTGATAATCAAAAGGTTATTAGATACAGATAACTTCTTTATGTATAGTAATGAAGAAAAGTTGAACTCCTCTGAGCCCCAGTGCCTCGATTTCCTTTAATCTGACTTATACAGTATGATTAAAATTGTTATGTAGAATACATATATTTCCCTTGAATTGTGACTTTATAATAATACATGTTTAAAAATTTTTAGGGTAAGGTCAACTATTCCTCTTATCAAGTAATGTCGAGTCCCCGTTTTAGAAGCACTGCTTTGTAAAGGATAGATATACTAGAACAAATACTGATGTGCATGTGTGTGTGTGTATACATATATATATATATATATTTTAAAGTCGTCATTCTGCTTGAGCAGAGATGCCAAATAAGCTTTTAGTTAAGGTATCAGTTGAGTATTCCAATTCTACTGAACTGTGAAGAGCATTCAAATTATAATTAAGTCCTTGGCTTTGCCAGTTTATTTTTGTTAGTAAAATGTTTGGGGAGATCTGGCTTACAAAAACTTTAACATATGCTAAGTGTGTTATTCATTGGTTTATCCAATTTTGCCACTTTTGGTCAATACCAGGAGTACTGTCTCTTGTCAATATTTAAGATTATGGGTAATAATATCACTTTTTTCCTTTGAAGGAATTATTGTAACCTAATTTCCAAATGATGACTTCTCAAAATTTTCATGCTTTTAATGGTATATTTTTTCTAAATATTAATATAAATCAAGTGTATACAGTAGTATAGTAAAATATTTCAGTGTATTTACCAAACCATCTTGGATAAATTGGATTATTTTATGGTCTTTGTGTATTTTATGCTATTTTAGAGATAAATGCTAAAAGAGGCTCTGATTAGAGGAAGCCCATATAGACTTGTAGTGAGATCAATCCATGTGGAAATTGTATTGTAAAATAAACTATTACTTTTAGGGGTTAAAGCACAGATAAGAATCAAATTGTAATTTAAGAAAAACTATTAGTAGGATACAAATTAACATATGTTTTTAAAAAATGAACTGCTTTGAATCAAGTAAATCAAAGCCTAACCATCATATTTCCAAAATATCTTAAGGTAAGAAGTTGGAACCTTTTCCATTCAATTCTGTACAGGATATATTTTTGGGGGGTCCCTGATAAATTCTTGGGAAAGACAACTCTTAGAAATCTTTAGCTTTCTGTCTAACATCAGGATTATGGTGTTTCTGTGTGGAGGGGTAATGTTTAAACACAGGCAGGTTAGAAGGAGGATAGAGACAATTATCAGTGCTATTTGCATTCAAACTATTTGTTTTATAAAAATTTACTCAGAAGGCCAAATACTTAATAGCTATTTTCAATTCTATTTTCCCATCACTTTGCCAGTAGAGGAAAGACCTTTGAGGTTGAACTTCCTGTAAGGTTTGACTTCATGAATTCTAGAAAATGTTAATTCTATATACACTGCAAAGGCTTAATCCAGAGACCTATACAAAATTCATTTGTATCTTTTTTTTCTTCAAGTTGATGAAATTGATACTTACACATTCTAGCAGGTAACTAAATATTATTTAGTTGTTCATTGTCTTAAGAATATGCTTATAATTTCAAAGCCTTAGTCACTAATATAGATATTTCTGAACAAAAGATTCTTTTAGTGAAATTTTAAAACCTTTCTTAGGACTTCTAAGGAAATTTTCCTTGTACTCTGTTCCATTTAGGAACTATTATTCGATTGAATAGCTTTAAAAAATTATACGCATTCTTTCTTTTAATTGGCATCTTAATCGTTCTTTCTTTATGCCTTAACTTTTGTTATTTATTATACAATAGTTGTCTCTAGATATCAAAAATATTTGAAGGTTTTATAGATTATTATAATGATGGGGTTTTTTTTAAACATTCTGAAAAAATTCAAGATACTGATGGACCCACTCATCAGTATGCTTAAAAGTAGTCCCTGTACAAACTTCAAATCTGTTAGGCATTAGTTTCAGACAGTAAAGAAGCTGCCTGTAATGCAGGAGACCTGGGTTCGATCCCTGGGTTGGGAAGATGCCCTCGAGAAGGGCATGGCAACCCACTCCAGTATTCTTGCCTGGAGAATCCCATGGACAGAGGAGCCTGGCTGGCTCTAATCCATGGGGTTTGAGTCTGACCCGACTGGGCAACTAACACAGTGCCTCACAGGCATTAGTTTTCATGTGGGTTTCTTCACTGTGAATCAACTCAGCAATTCTAAATCCCCAGCTCAGAAAAAAAAAGGGAAGGAGGAAAGATGGTGTAAAAAGGCAAAGCACTGGAGAAATGGTCTTTCGAACAGTGAGCGATCAAAGTAACCAAATCAAAAGACCAGAGCCAGCCAGAATAATGCATTCTGAGACTTGAACATTGCTCAGGCATGCAGAGGTTAGTAACAGTGTAAGGTTATCTCTCTTACACATGTTTGCATATTATGAGTTTGCCATCTCTTAGGTATTATTTTCAAATTAATACTACATTAATAGGTCTCCTATAGTGATAAGCAAAAATATACTTACACTAAATTACAAATGAAATGGCACATAGAATGTAATGGTACTGAAAAAAAATTACATTATGCTGATAATACCACCCTCCTTACCTTCATTACACCAACTATTTACAGATTCACACACACTTTTTGATAATTTTATTTTTTGCTCATATCTATATCACTTTTTACCCTGATATGAAGAAATTGTGGACGAGAGGAACTTCTAATAATTTTTAAATTTTGAGCAGTGTTATATCTAAAAGCACAAAATTAATCATGAAATTTAAAATGCAGGTGCAAAATCCCTATTTTTCTGAATAGGAGGTTATAACATTCAATTGAGGTTATACTATGTATACACTGATTCTAATTTTGAACTGAGTAAATTATCTTCACTGTCAGTTATGCCATCATTTATCTATGGTGAAACAGTAAAACTAGTATAGCTAAGCTTATCACACCTCTTTTTATACCACTTGAAATATTTGGGAAATGCAGAGTTAGAGTTTAAAGCATTACAAAATTATATTATTTTTCTTATTAACATCAGCTTTCTTACCATTAGCTTAAGTATATTTAAATGTTAAATTTCTGAAATTAAATTTTTGTGGGATTTTTAAAAATACCAAAGAAGTAAATAATTTTTTTCTCTCGAGTATTATAAGTGAAAGCATTTTCACAAAATGTGATGCAATTATAATTGATATTTTTATCTTCTGTTATTTAGAGAATGTACTTGTATTCCTTCTTTAATTTTCACTATTATAAGATGTATGTATTAACTTTATCCTTTTTCTCAGAAAATGGAATGATACAGAACTGCTGAGTCTCAAGACACTATGAACTAAAAAATTGAAAATTTATCCCACTTTACCCAAGACGTAAAGATTTCAAATTTATAAATTAAAATTATAAATTAAATGTTTTAGAATATTTTAAATAGTAAACAACTTTAAAGCAAGTTGTGTTTTTTTTCCCAAAGGTTTAAGTAGTCTGAATAATAATTTCAGAATAATAGCTATCATATAAAGCAAAATATACTACTAAGCAGACTTCCCCAGTGGCTCAGCAGCTAAGAATATGCCAGCCAATGCAGGAGACTCAGGTTCGATCCCTGGGTTGTAAAGATCCCCTGGAGATGGAAATGGCAACCCACTCCAACGTTCTTGCCTGGGAAGTCCCATGGACAGAGGTCCCTGGCGGGCTACAGTCCACTGGGGTTGCAAAAGAGTTGGACGTGACTTAGCAACTAGATACCACCACCAGATACGAGTAAGCATGTTTCTCCTCAAATTTTCCATGTTACCTCTTTATGGATACCTTAGTAAGTACAGAAATAAAGCCACAACCTTCGTGAGAAACTAAGCATTTTTGGGGAATAACATGTTCAAGCAACTGGAATAACATGGTAGGGATATAAAGAATTATTTGTAATAAAAATTAATTGTAATAAACATTTGTAATGAACATATATAGAATAAAAATTTGTAATAAACAGCTCTTCATCTGTCCAATGCATGGTTAGATATGTGGCCCTGGAGAAAAGATTTATTTCATTTTGAGTGCTCACAGGATCCAGTGTACTACAGACTTTCAAAGCTACTTTCGAAGTGCTATCGTTGGTTAACTTTGCTCTAGGAGTGAATAAGGAAAGTCCTGCCACTTGGTAGATTATTTTAAAATTAAGCAATATGTAGTTTTTCAAACTACCAAAGAATGCACATGATAGAGAAGGATCAAATGTTGGAAAGTTTTCTGAATTTTACTTGGATCTTCTAAACCTGTGGCAGTGGAAGTGAATTAATAATACATGTTCAGGGAGTGTTTAAAATTTGTTTAGGAAGTACACATTTCAAAAAGGAAAATTAAGTAGCCCACATCAAAGTTAGCATATGTTTGGAAAAATAAATGAAAGTTGTATGAGATGACATGTCAATTTCTTTCTATATACATGAAAGTACTAATACATTGTTTCTTGGCTATTCTGTTGGGAATCTAAATTTTCAAATATATTTAGGAATTTTGTCATATTTTTAAAATTTATTGAATCCTTTAGTAAATTATAAAGATTATTGTGTAAAAGTTATCAAAATATTAGTGTGTTATAAATTAACATGTGTTATAAAAAAAGTTCAGAAATGACATTTTATGAGAGACCAGTTTTTTAAAATATGGATAAGAGGTAAAGGAAACTTTTTAAAATTCTGCAATAGCAATTCTTTATCATTTGCTGTTCTTTTTCTGAGAGGCAGGAAATTTAAAATACGTGGAAACTTTCCATATCTGATTTAAACTGATTTTTATATAGTTTAAATTTTTTTTCAGACTCCTTAATGATCAAATGCACACTTTATATATTTTATCTTTCCTTATTTATTTGAGTGTGAAAATAGGTGTGACAATCAAATTAACTCTCATATCCAATTTGATCATCACATTTAACTTATCTGGTTCCCTCGTGCCTCAGATGGTAAAGAGCTGCCTGCAATGCAGGAGACCTGGGCTCCATCCCTGGGTCGGGAAGATTCCTGGAGAAGGAAATGGCAACCCACTCCAGTATTCTTGTCTGGAAAATCCCATGGATGGAGGAGCCTTGCAGGCTGCAGTCCATGGGGCGGCAAAGAGTCGGACACAACAGAGCAACTAACATACAGAGAGGTTCGTATTTTTTTATATATAGAATAATTGTAACACTTAAAATTTTAAGTCCTAGAAGTAGCTCAGTTGTTTTAATGAATTGTTTTGATCACATATTCCTTATACTAAATGGGTTTTAAAAATTTCCAATATACCTGTTTCTTTAATTAATTTCTTTAATATATATATTTCTTTTTTCATCAAATGATGCTGTTTTCCAGTTGGGAAGTAGCTTTTGCATATTCACTACTAATAATAAATTCATCTTTATAAGTCTATAGGGTAAGCAAAAATATATAACCACTGAAAGTACTGTACAGAATAATAGCCTGTTTGCGTTACACTTTAGCGTGTGAAGCACTCTAGAGTGATGGCAAGAATTTTAGGACAAGCATGTCCTTTCTATAGTAGGAAATTAATTGTTTCTAAAATAATAATAATCAATAGCATGACCTGATAAAAAATACAACTATTAATCTCAAATATTTTTAAATTATTACCAGTACCTTGCTCTCCAAATGAAGAGACATATAAATCATTTGAGTTTATTAGATTTTCTCATTTGTATTATACCCTAAAGGAGAATCTAGGCTGTCCTAGGCAATCCATTGATCTAGCCCAGAATGGATTGAAGTTAATTCTCTAGAATAAATGATATTCAAAGTGAAATGTGGTAAGAATTTAAGAGTTACAGATATGATGTCTGTAACCTCAAAGCAAAAGCAATAAATATCAGGGTGCTTCTTGTCAGTTAGAAAAAAGATTTTGTGACTCTTCTTAACTAGTTAGGTTCAGAAAATTTAAAGATCAGCTAGAGAATATAAATCTCACAGACAAAGCATGATATGAGGGAAAGAATGGAACTTGAGGCAGAGAGGGATTTGAATCTCAGTGTCACTCCTACTGTTTCTAAACACTTTGTAGATTCCAATATCGTGTATAGAATATGGGGGTCACAATTGGCCTCCGCCTGTAAGGATTAAATGTGATAATGTTTGTTTTAAATACTGAATTTTCAGTACCTAAATTCAACCTCAAAGAGACAAGAGATTTTCAGTAAATTGTCAATTGCGTCTAAAAATGAATTTCATAAACTATATTGAATCAGAATCTAGTAAAGTTTGTAAATACACTTTACAAAGTATGTCCATGAAGGATTCAAAGATAAAGACCTAAATTTGAAAAACTTAGACATAGAAAAGTACCTACATACAATACAAACACAGGAGATGTTACATGTTTTCTCATAGCCATTTTTATTACAGTTCCATCTGGGTGACCCCCATAAAGATATTACAACAGATTTTTATTAAATATTCAGTAGAATTCCTCATATTGACTGAAAACAAACAGCAGCAACTCCCTAAATTAATCAGAGAAGGAAAAATGATTAAACAAAGATGTGGCTTTTTAATCCTGGTATATTAATTTGATAAAATTAAAATTTTAATAACAATCATGAGAGGCTATTTATGAACACTCAAGGAAAACACTTTTAAAATATATTTTCTTGTGCCCATAAATTTCAATGAATAAATGAGAAACAGCTGAAAACTTGTAATATTCTGTACATTTATAATAGAAAAACTTGCAATTAATAAAAGACCTGCTGAAATTAAATGAACATTAGCAATTGATGACCTTGAGAAAATAAATTCAGTGAACTGACAACAAGGGTATCAGATTGTCCATTAATTAGTCTTATTTCAGTTTAAATCTTCCATAAACCCCCCCAAAAAACCCTGTTGCTCTATCATGTAAATAAAATAAATAACAGTAAATTAACCAATAATTTTACTATGTTGAATATTCATAAAATCTGACTAATAATATCTCAGCAAAATTTTGTTGAGTTTAGTACTTAGCTTTTTACATCTCAAATAATTTCCCTGTATAAATTTACTATTATTTCATCTTTAGTAAAGGGAGTGTATAATAAAATGGCACAGACTACTATTTTAAAAGATCTAGTGCACTTACTTTATTAAAAGTAAAAGGAAATTGATCTGAAATTTTTAAAGATAATAAATATCTGCTTGTAAGAAACAACTCTTGAAAGCTAATGAAAAGATTCTGGGCTATGACACTATAGCTTAGTGGAAGAATGATAGGATAGCAGAGAAATAATCAGGTCATTAAAGGACTGCAATGTTCATAGATAAGTTTATACAATAAAGAAAATAGAGAAAATTTGGCAGTCTTTGTGGAGTATATTTTGTGGAATAATTTTAGCAATACTGCATTTCACAGAGTATATTTACAGCTTGCATAGCAAGTGTAATGTTTAAATAAATCAGCAAATGCCTACACTTTTTAATAAGATCATAATTGTACCCTAAAGTGTTCAAAATGCTTTGACACTGCATCATTTAAACTTTTTTCTTCATTAACAATCTCTTGAAAATGGCAGAAACAGTATCAAACGTTTTTTTCCTTATGCCTTGATAATGTTTTTTCCTTAGGCCATGATAATTTACCCAGTTTCAATACTGGGGAGAAGGGCAGGGAGACATAACTGTTTACTCATAGTGGGAACTTTAACACACACCATATTGTATTAAAGGTAGCTCTTGGGCAGTTCAAAATCCTGTATTAGAATTTAAATGTTACGGTCAGGGTTTCTTCACCAGAATAGAAACAGAAAACAAAAGGTAATTTGGACAATCCCATGGGAAAAACTGACACTGCAGTTAATATTAAGTGGGCCTTTGAATCCTTGAAGTATCTGTCATTTTAGTGATAGTTATTGGTTATGGGGTATTTAAAACTTCAATGAGAATATACTTTTAAAACATATTCCCCCACCTAGTTTGAACAATCAATCCTTTGCTGGAGTTGGCTCTTAAGCTCAACTCCCATATTTGGCTAAGAAGCTATCATCATCATGCATAAGATTTAAAACATGGCTCGGTGCTTTTTTTCTGCTAGAGTGTGTTTAATTTTATTGTGGACATAATATATTACTAGCTTCTTAGAAGGATAATTACAAAAGCTACATGGTCTGAGGATATTTTGGAAAGGAATACAAAATGAAAACTCAAGGCCACAGAATTGTTTTTCTACTCTGGGCAAGAGTTATTCACTGTAAAGGATATATTTAAATACTTTATAGAGGTTAACCAAATGATATTCAGTGTAATGTATTACATAAGAGCCTAACTATCTAGGATAAAAGTATATTTGCTGCCTTTAAAATGTTTCCTAAGACCGGCTGTAGTGGAAAAGAAGCAAATATTGGGAGTAGGAGGAAAGTGCAAGATGGATATCCAAATTAAGCTAAGGCAGTGTTAACAACTCTTAATATTTGAAAACAATGGGATTTTAATAATTAAGCAGGTTTTTGTTTTTATCAAATTGAAATATTGGCAATGGTAATCTCAGAAAATTTTGTTTGCTATGGTCTTGAAAGCATTAAATTGAATATTGTGTTTAACATTCAAAATACACTATTTTTCAAATGGTAAGAAAATTCTTTAAGTTTAAAAAGTCTATGAAAATTCAGGTAATAGGGAAAGAAGGGAAATGAACCATTCTTGAATTTAACTATGAAGTCTCGTTTATGTGGGCTTACTGTTAGTTTTAGTGTGTAATAAGCAACAGTGATCATCTTAATCATTTTTTGTAGGGGATTCTATTCATTAAGAAGATATAACAAGAAAATGAATATCCTAGAACCTAGATGTTTTATTTATTTATTTATTGCAATATAATTGCTTTACAGTGCCGTGTTTCTTTCTGAAGTACAATGAAGTACATATACCTGATAGAACCTAGATGTTTTAAATCAGCACTTTAAAACGATTTCCTAATGCCATGGATGTAATATAGTGACTAACTCTTGTTATCATGGCCAACAAAGATAGTTCTGAAACATAATTTAAAGAATGAATTATAGAATAGAATATGAAATTCTAATAAAGAGTCTAAGTGCAGTAAAAATGAATGACATATAGTGACCCTAAATAAAGGAAGGCTTATTTTATCAGAACTTATCAATAGTCTACAGACTTTACCCAGTGCCATAGGATTATTGTACCAAATATTTTTAAGAACTAATTCTGAAGGGAAAACATATTTTTTAACTCTACTGAAATTTTATCCATGATTGTCAAAGGGAGAAGTGATTTTGATGTTATGGGAGGGAATTACTTAATTTGTGATTCATAACCCTTTTCTAACTCAGTCTTTGGTTGTTTAAAATGGGAATTCTCAATGTAAAGTTTAGAGACAATTTCCTTGCTCATGAGTGATATGTTTTACTTCTAAGGCTTAGGATGAGAATTGTATTTCAATCCAAAGGCCTGTGTTTGCTGGTCTAACTAGGGGAAATGTTTTATTTTTATTTGCCAACTATATTAAAATTACATGTCAAGTTGGTTACTATACAATATTAGGAAACATCTTTTGTTGTGTTCATAAGAGAAAAGCCATAGTGTAGAAATGTACATTAAAAAAAAAAAAAGATCCAGCTTTATTTTTCTTGCTGTCAAGTTTTCTCTAACTTCTCTGTCTGAAAATGATATGAACATTCACTAGGGGAAATTAGATACGTGCAAAATATGAAGTATGGGCCTGGCATATTGCGTGAAACAGCAGCTCTACACTGTGGGCAGTGAGAAGATGAAGATGATCCCATGGGGAAGCAGACAGCAAAGATGAAGGTGATAGTATCACCTCACTTTTGTGTTTTACTGTACAAAGTTTGAAACACTCCCAAGCAGTTATCTCATTTGATTCCTCATAGCCCACCCTTTATATGTAAATTCCACAATGGGAAATTTTAAAATATACACAACAGACTTTTAAAGCATCATACAAAAAGATTATATGTTTTTAAATCTAGTCCATAAATTTGGTTCTCTCAATTTTATACTGTTTTTAGAGAAAAACCTTGAATTAGAAAAGAATGAAATTTTTGTTTATGAAATGACTTGTACTATTGAAACTTAAAATATCAAAGGGACAAAATAAGCAAATATGAATGTTTTATGCAGACTAACAAATTAGTATAAAAATCAGAAATTATCTGAAAAAATAAATACAAATAATCCCAGACAGCCCACCTTTCCCCCAACATTTAAGCCTGGAATGAATAAGTTTCTGTATTCATTGGATAATAGGTGACCTTGGTTTACTTTTATCATTCTAAAATTTAGAACAAAGAATATTTCTCCTGACCTATTCACAAATTGCATTGCTAAATCGATAAAGTTATTTCAGTTTCTAAATATTAGGAATTTTGGCATCTTGGCTTTCAGCATAACCAAGAAAGATGATAAAAAAAAAAACTAGAGAGAAATTGCTTTTCACTATTTTTATAAATTATCATAGGTTTTTTTAAACTTTGAAATGAAAAGTAAAAACAAAATTATATTGTATATATCATAATGTGAATGTCAGCTAACTTAAATCCCTATACCTATACCTATCCTCACATTCTATTACATAGTATGGTGCAAAATTAATTTTCCTTTATTTCTCTAAAGGGCAAAAAATAGTAATTTAAAATATGAATCTTAATATATTTTATCTGAAATTCTGACAGCATATATGCTGAATGCCTGATAATTAAGACCAGACCTCTATGAAGGTCAGGTAACTTTTAGTATATGAAGAATATATGCCACATGATGCAGCAACAGTGGTGATAATATTTAAATGTGTAATGTGTTAAAATTTTAACCTGTTTGGTGTCTACCTAGATAAGCAGCTGTCAAAAATAAGCCAGAATCTGAGAAGGTAAGTTAAAGTGTACCTGGGTTATGTTTTAAATATTATTCCTTATAGAGAGACCTGACTTTCAAGAAATGAGTAAATATACACCATTGACATAGTGAAAATTTAATGACCATTTGATGTTACATACTTCAAATAGCTCAATTAAGTAAATTAAAACATGAAAGGTGAGAAATGTATTGTAGGCTCTTTTATTAAATATTGATTTAAGCTTTTTTTCCTTTTTCATTAAAGAAGCCCACATCTGGGAACACTGCAGCTGACTCCAAGAAGGGTGACTGGTGGAGGTCTGGCTTTACCTTATTATCCCTCAGTGTTGCTGTTAATCACTCAGTCGTGTCCAACTCTGCGACCTCATGGACTGTAGCCTACCACGTTCCTCTGTCCATGGGGATTCTCCAGGCAAGAATACTGGAGTGGGTTGCCATTCCCTTTTCCAGGGAGTCTTCCTGACCCAGGGATGGAACCCAGGTCTCCTGCATTGCAGGCTGAATTCTTCATGGTCTGAGCCACCATGGAAACCCTTTTTCCCTCATCTTGGTCTTAAAAGTTTGTTTTTGTTTTTTGCTGAATGATAAGGTAAAGTGTGATAGGATAAAGTTCCCTGGTTGAATTTAAACAACTGCCTCCTATTCAAATCCATAGTTCAAAGTTTTGTAATGGCTCTTATTTTCAGGGAGTAGACACTGGACGTTGCTGTAAAATTACTATATAAAATTAAATAATGCAGCAAAACTAATACTAAACTTCTGCCCGCTGTAGACATTGTTTGCAGTTCACATTATACACAAATAGATACGATAGTTCTTTTCCTAAGTATGGAGATGATCAACTCTTACAAAACTATGTGGATATAATTGTGATATTCATATTCATATATTTCTCAACAACGTCCCTGTTGGTCAGGTGTGAAAATAAATGAGAAATGACTGGGGCAAGCACTACTTGATGGTAGCAGCAAATCAACACACAACTAGGATGGTGAGTTTTTACACTAATGGCCCGATTCTAAAAATCTCCTTTTAGAACAGAGTACACAGCTATGATTCACACTCAGATTCACAAAACATCAACCTTAAAGAAACAGAAAGGCACCAACACCTATGTGTTATTTCCGATGCTACCTTCGCACCACAGTGCACATTACACTTGTGTCAAGCTGAGAGATCCTCATCCTGAATAAAAATATGTTTAATTCCTGAAGTTCAAACTTACATCTTCTCATATTAAATATCGTCTTCCAACTTTGAAAGAAGCGATTCAGGAGATATTCCTTAGTCCTTTGAGAAAGGATCTGAGTGAGAAATTTCAAGAAGATGAGTTGCATTTTTAAAAGTTTATAATCCTTTCAAAGGAAGGATAGTTATAAAACTACGTAAGAAAAATTAGCAGCAAATAAGTCTTTTTTTCCATTACAAACAAGGGAGAAGTCTCAGGGTAATGATGGTAAAGTATCTTATATTTTCATAGTATTTTTGTCACATAAAAATGCAGAGCATTTACTTTTATTGCATTAAGAGTCTCCCCAGTGTCACACATACAAGTTCATTATTTACTTAAGTATTTATTCAGCACCTGTATGTGTCTTTCTAAAAGTAGTGGGTAACCATTCCCTTCTCCAGGAGATCTTCCCGACCCACAGATGGAACCCAAGTCTCACACATTACAAGCAGAGTCTTACCTTCTGAGCTACCAGGGAAGCCCCTCTAAAAGGCATAGCAGTTTCTAAGTGGAACAAGAAAGATACAGTACCTGACTGATAGAGCTAACATTCCAGTGTGAAGTAAAAAAAATAAACTATGAAGAAAATAAAACAGGGTAAAGAAATAGTAACATGGGACAGAGGTGGAGAGCAGTAAGTTTAGAGAGGGGAGTTAGAGAAGGACCTTTTTAAAAGGCAAGATCTGCATTGGCAGGCCAATTCTTTGCTGCTGAGCCAGAGAAGGCAACGCAACATTGTAAAGCAATTTTTCTCCAATTAAAAAAATTTTTAAATTTTAAATCTTTTAAAAAGAAGGCAAGGCCTTCTTTTCAGTCTTCCCTGTGAGTTAAGAAGAACCAGAGTCTAGTTATTCCCTATCTGTAGGTGAGGACAGAAATGAATAGGAGAGACTGCTTATTTTTGCCTGTGATTTTCATTCTTTCTCTCAATAAACGTTACAATCCTGTAATATGCCTGGAATTGGGATGAGTCGTAGGTTTATTAAGGTAAAAAAGAAACAGATCTTGTCCTGACATTAGAGGAAACATAAAAAGAAACCAAAGATTACACTATACCGCGATACTTGATATAGTAACAGTTATCTATAGGATGGGCTTCCCTGATGGCTCAGCAGATAAAGAATCTGCCTGCACTTCAGGAGAAACAGGAGAAGCAAGTTTGATCCCTGGGTTGGGAAGATCCCATAAAGGAGGAAATGGCAATCCACTCCAGGATTCTTGCCTGTAAAATCCCACGGACAGAGGAGCCTGGCGGGCTACAGTCCATGGGATCACAAAGAGTTGGACACAACTGAATGATTAACACTTCGTGTCGTATTAGCCCCTAATCAGTCATAAGCTAATCAAAAAGGAACACTTAGAGGACATCTCCTTCTGCTTTATTTTGCTGAGTGTTACAGGAAGAGAGGAGACATACAATCTTTGTATGAAATTTTTCCAAAGGATCGCAGGGTCAGACATGACTGAGCAACTAAACACACATGTGTCTATAGTATGGTCACAAAATGCATAGGAAAATGCAATGGAGATGGTATTAGTAGATGGGGAAGTGGCCAGGTAAAGTAGGCCTTTTTTGTTGTTGTTGTTGTTAGATCAGTTAGTAGTGATCACATGGCAACCACGTGACAGAGTTGTGACTGGAATTCATACCTCCTGATCTTCAGCCAAGTTTGCTTCCCAGTAATCCATACTGTGTCCATAAATCTGCTTGGGGGAAAAGTCCACTTTGACATAATGCTTCTTTAAAAGAAACCTGTTTTAAGACCCATTAAAGTACATTATAATCCAGGAAAGAAATGACTGATAGTTGGAAAAGAAAAACTCTACAGATAGTGTTCTTATGTTCAGAGACCAGAATTTTTTTTTTCATTTATTTTTATTAGTTAGAGGCTAATTACTTTACAATATTGTAGTGGTTTTTGTCATACATTGACATGAATCAGCCATAGATTTACATGTATTCCCCATCCCGATCCCCCCTCCCACCTCCCTCTCCACCCGATTCCTCTGGGTCTTCCCAGTGCACCAGGCCCGAGCACTTGAGAGACCAGAATTTATAAAGAAAAAGATCATGAACATTAATGTATAAATCCCTACACCAAGATCATTTCACAATCAGCCTTACAATAATACAAGCCAAGCTTGTACTCCCTTCTAAGGCACACACACTGAGAAGACCCAGGTGTACGTTAAGAAGAGTAATTGCACTTTCCAAAGTGAGACAGATTGAAGGGTCAGAATGACCTTTACACTTTGAAACAGAGATAGTAACAATTTGAATTATCTATGTTTTTAGAAGAAATGTCCTACTTTCAAAAGCCAACAACAGCATGAAACACTAGTCACAACTCTGTGGATGTAGCCTCAGGGCTAGGAGGGACCCGGAGTAAGAGGTTATCCTATAGTATGTGGAGCATGCAGAGGCCTTTGGGTATAAATTAAAGAGTTAGCAGTCCACTGATCCAAAATATCTCTTCCCTTTTTCTGCCTGTATAACACACTCTTGACATTAATGGTCTCTTCTGAAAATGCAAGTTTATTGAAAAAACCACATAAGCTTTGCTATTTATGCAAATTAATTTATCCTATTGACCTTAATGAAGGCAGAGATTTGAATAAATAGAATCTGAGGAAGAATTTAAAACAAGAGAAAGGGCCCAAAGTAAGTAAGCATCCTAGCACCAAAGACTTCACGGAAAGATCTAACTGTTGGGGCAGGTGATAACCAGCTTGTATCTGATTGGGGAAGTATGAGGATGGACGTCCTTAGAGAAATGACCGTGAAGAGACATTGGAAAAGCAACAGTACTGGTCACCTCCTTTACAGGGTGCCTACTCATAGGTGTCTTGAGGGCTCTATTCTTCATTTTCTCTTTCAGATCTTTCCACCATCCGCCCCTTTCCCACTTTCTTTACATCCACTCAGGAAGCTTCTAATTTTATTCCTTTCCACTCTCTTCAACTAAGAACCCAGGCAGTGAAGAGAACCAATCCCAAGCATGTGGCCTGTATCAAGACTCAGCTTATTCTGATGAAAGGCAAAGAGGAGAAGAAAGCTCGTTGCCAGACGGAACCTACTCAAATAATCAAATGACCTATTGTGAAGCTTCCCTTCAGTCAGATCTGGACTCACATAGGAGGCCATCACACTGTAGGAGAGTAAAGAGACTACATTAATCAAAGACTGTATAATTTATTGTCCAAACCAGTCCAATTCCACAAGTCACAGGGTGGGCTATGAGTAATTAGCAATGCTACAAAACACGAGACTGGGACTTCCCCAGAAAACTGGAACATCTGGTCACACCACACTGTAGCTGCCCAGAATCAGCTTTGAACCACGCTCACCATGACAATATAGACAATTATTGTAGTCACTGATGTGAAGGCCTGAGAATATAAAACAGACCACTGAAGTCAAGTAAAAGAACTTAGGGGAAATAGCTGCCTTCTCTTCATTGTGGTTATAGCAGTCTGCCCTTCTGAATACAGTATTTAATAATAGTATAAAGGTTTGGACAAGTAAACCTTGGAAACAGTGATATTAAACATATCTACTTCCTAAGAACATTCCCAGATGTAAAAACCATCAGGTTCTGGTTTTAAAAATTACGTTTATTGTTTTGGTAGGTAAGTCATATAAAAAGGAACTCCCTTCCAGCATCCGTTTGGCTTAGGTTTCAGTGAAGATTCAAATTTGGAAATAAAAGGACACTGGGTCAGAATTCAGTCTTCCATTTCACCGCATTCCCATTTCCTTTGGGACAATTGATAAGGATATCCTATGTAAAAATATATCCCCACTGAGTCACTGTCGTGAGTGTGATATTGATACGTGATAAGGAATTTACTGTGAAATCCCAAAGAGCTTGCACACAGCCTCTGGCGTCTAGACAAATTTCCAACACATGTGAGCCCAGTGACTCCAGTCAGCTCCTGAACTGCCTTGGTCCAGCCATTTGCAGTGGTGCACTGTCTCTCTCCTAGCACTTGCCTCTGAAATACCTTGTGAGTGTTCACCTTTCTTTTTCTGTCCTACTACACCTCGACCTTTATTTATTTTAAATGACACATTAAAAAAAACTCAGCAACACTGAAGTGTGATATAGAAAAATTCCAAAGAAGTTTTTCTTCAGAACCACCTAATAATTCACAACTAGAGTCCCAGTTACGAAAAGTAAAGACACTCAACTTGGAGAAGAGAGAACTGACAATAACTTGGTAACCAGCTCTAAATTTAGAAGGCCGTGGTGACTGAGTTATTAAACTATTATATTCAATTTCTACTAGGAAAAGTTATGTGTGCTAAGTCGTTTCAGTCATGTCCAACTCGTTTCCACCCTATGGACGAGAGGCCACAAGTCTCCTCTGTCCATGGGATTCTCCAGGCAAAATACTGGAGTGGGTTACAGTGCCCTCCTCCAGGGGACCTTCCCGACCCAGGAATCGAACCTGCGATTCTCTACATGTCTCCTGCATTGGCAGACTGTTTCTTAGCCACTAGTGCCACCTGGGAAGCCAAGTTGGGGTAGCCTTAAATTTTAAAAAGTTTTCTACTCGAAGTATTTCACTGCCAGAAATATACAAAACTTAATATTTTACCATAAATGGCTTCTCTTGAAACATTTTAAGAATGGAGCAGTCATATTTTTGTCATTCATTTCTGAATTATCAAGAGGACAGAATTTCTATAGCAGAAAAATGGTATAGAGGCTTTCTAAATTTTATTCCCAAGCAAATCTCACTCCTTGATAATTTTTGTCTGCTCTTAATGAATTTAATACAAAGTTTAAAAAGTATCTGAAGAAGTAACTTGCAAATAAGTATTTTTGTAAAGAATGATTTCCAGTCTTCAGTCTATTTCTCAACAAATATGCTCTAGTAAACACATGATATAGCAATAATTCTCCTTTATTCAGTATTCAGGTCTTTAATCCTTGTACATAATGAATATTCTACTAATATTTGATGAGTGAAGTTTTGAGAGATGTGAAGCTATACCTAGGAAGGAGAAAAAAAGATATTCATCCTAGGAGAGATTAAAATCCATTGGGCCTTTTATAATCTTGGATTAAGTTTATACATGTGAGGATTTTCGACAGCTGACATTTCTTGCTGGCTTACACCTTGTATTATAATAATTCATTTGTATTCACAACAAATCCTCTACTTAAAGCACAAATAATCCTAAAATAAGGTGTGACTATGATTTCCTACAGGAGTCAGGGTTAAAACAGCTTTTTTTAAAATGTTCTAATTATATTTTCTTAAGATTCTTGGCAACTATCACAGAAAAATTTGGGTCTCACTCTTCTACTATTGCTGATAAATATACTCTCCCTCTGTCTCATCAAGGTTTTCTTGGTCCTTAAATTGTCATTCTTTTATTTAAGAATTTTGTAACTCAAAACATTCTATAATAATATTGTTGTTGTTGTCGTTAAGTTGCTAAGTCATGTCCAACTCTTTGCAAACCCATGGCCTGCAGCATGCCAGGCATCCCTGTCCTTCACTGTCTCCCAAGTTTGCTCAAACTCGTGTCCATTGAGTTGGTGATGCCATCCAACCATTTCATCCTCGGTTGCCCCCTTCTCCTATTGCCCTCAATCTTTCTCAGGGTCTTTTCCAATGAGTTGGCTCTTTGCATCAAGTGGCTAAAGTATTGGGGCTTCAGCTTCAGCATCAGTCCTTCCAATGAATATTTAGTATTGACTGGTTTAATCTCCTTGCAGTCCAAAGCAGACTCTCAAGTCTTCTCCAGCACCACATTTTGAAAGCATCAATTCTTTGATGCTCAGCCTTCTTTATGGTCCAACTCTCTCACCTATACATGACTACTAGAAAAACCATAGCTTTGACCAAATGGACCTTTGTCAGCAAAGTGATGTCTATAGATCCATATAATTTTAGAGTTAGAAAAGTACATTTTAAAACATTGTTAGAAAAACAAATGTTGAAGAAATGAATGACTTGCTATTAGGAAACTGATAGCAAATTGAGGTGATATAATTTGCCCAAGGGGACACAGCTTGCTCCAGAAGTAGATAAAAGGCAGCTATCCTCTGGTAGAGGGGCTGATACACAGTCTGTTGGTTCTTTCTACCATTTTACTTTGTCCAAACTTTATTTCAATTTCTATTATGTGATTTGGGTCTTAGAACTAAGAAAAAACTTCAGGATAATCCCTTATTATATGTTACTGGGAGAAGTCACCAAACTTTTGTCTTAAAATGCGGGATGATATACCCAGTCTAGCTACCTTTCAGAGATATTGCTAAAGCAAGTGAGGTAGAATTATAAATATTAAATCTATGCTAGTTAGTAAGGAGTCCAGGGAGACAACAGCCAATCTGATGTATAGTGTCATGTTCGCCTTCCATAACATTTTACATTTCTGTTTACACTGTGTTTAGGATGATAACATTTTCTTGCAACTGATAGTCAAAGAGCCCAAGAAGCCAGGCCGAGATTAAGCTGCTGCTATGAGCAAATCAAGAACGGCCAGATGAGCACACACAGATTTTCAGAAGAGTGAATAGGCTGTTTCTGAATGTGTTTTTCAATGAATTCCAAGGCACTGACATTGTGTACTCACAGGTACCTGTCTGACCTGTACACAAGAGTGGATCAGATTTGGGTGCTCATAGGGAACTGCCTGGCATTTAAATCTGACTTACAGGTTCATCAGATGTGATTGATTTCTTGTCAGCCTAATGAAGTATAAGCTTTCATTTTCCTTATTCATTAGCTTATGTAAATTCCTGCCAAAGTCCACTTATAGGCTTTTCTTTCCTAATGCATGAAACTAAGAGGTCTCCTGATGCATTTTTGCTCCCCAAGAGAGATTCCACTTCTTGATATTACAATTCATTATCTCTTCAATCATACTGACTTGTCTAGAATGCATGGTGCACCATGCAGGATCCAACATTTGGTGCAGACATAGTATATATACATATATATATAGAGAGAGAGTGAAGATTTGTCTGCTGGGGAATCACACATAAAAATTACATGTTTGAACTCCTTTCATGATTGCTGAATTTCAAACCAATTTATCCATTTTTTCATAAAGAAATATATATCTCTCATTTTACTCCCTGCCTCCTTGAAGTGATAAGACCTTTGGATAATGAATTTCATCACTCAGCATCTTAATTCCTGAATCTCCTCAATCTTATTTAGAATATGAATTATCATTAAACCTTCCTAGATTGCCCTTAATGTTTTTTTTTCCCTTGTTCTTCATCTGTTTTAATCCTTTAGATTCAGAATTTAATTATTAAAAAATCTCCTTCTCAAGTAAGTGACCACATGTTGTAGGAATTGTTTTACTTTTTTCTGTCCTTTCATGAATGCTGAAATGAAATGCAAATCTCATTGTGGATAACAACTGCTTTATCCAGTTGGTTGTCTATTGGAAAATCTTAGGTTGTCAATGGAAAACTCGCTCTTCTCCTTACGTATCCCTTGTCAGGATGACACTTCTCAGCCAGAAAGTAAAGCCTCACAGAGCAGCAGCACTTACTGTGAGTTACGTTGTACTTCTCCCTGCCTTTGATCCCTTCAGTTTGGTCTGGTTGGGACCTATTATAAAGAATAAAATGAATAAGAAAACTTATTTTTTTAAATCCTTTTTTTCAACAAAATTGAATTTCTTATCCAGAATCCATCATGAGTACATTGACACCATAGCAAAAAGGAGTTAGGGGATGTCCCACCAAACGAGACCTTCATAGTGTAATCAGATCAATATCATGCATTTTGTTCTCCGACCTGGAAAACCTGGACCAATATTCTGTGGACCTTGGGAATCTTTCATGCGGAAGCATAGTTGTATTTTTCTAAGGCTAAGTAGCAAACTCTTGAAAGAGTCTCTATTCTGAGGAGTTACAGGGTAGAAATAAAAATAGGTTAAGAAGTCCAAGAGAAAACCATGACTGATAAATCCTATTGAGGGATACTTAACCACTGTAAGTATAATGTGCTTATCATATATGTCAGACCTTATGAAGTAAACCATATGAGAAAATGTACACATTCCATTGAAATGACCTTTTGTGCCACTAACTTTTGAACCTCCTCAGGTACCTGAGGGCTATTGTTCCCACAGCCCTGGAGATAACACCAGTCCTTACATAGAACCAGTGCTTAAATTGGTAACAAATGAATGAGTGAATGAATGAATGAAACATGTTTGTTTACTGAGGTTAATTTACCAAGGTTTTAAAAAAATAAACTTTACAGACTCTAGCCAGATGGATAATTGGCCTGACTCCAGGGGCAGTTATTTTGTTTTGAGGCCAAGAGCATGGAGGATAAAAGAAAACAAGAATGTTTAGAAAAAAGACACAAGCCGAGAAACAGAAACACAAGCTCAAAGGCGTTTAAACTAATGATGTAATTTCAAAAGAGAAATGAATATATTCAAATTCACACTGACTACATGAAAATCTTCCACTGTGGGTGAGGAAGGTTTCTAAAGTCATGCTGGAGTGACATGACCCAAACAAAAACCACAAGGGGACATACAGACTTTTTTCCACCCCTATATGTGGTTGCCAGAAAACAAGTCACCAAAAGAGAGAAAACAATTTGCTTTGAAAATAAAGTGTAACTGCAATTTTCAACTCCAGTTAGTGGTGTGGCTTGATTATATAACCTTTCAGGAAAATAAATGATATCATTTACAAAATGTTTAGAATTCTCCAAGAATCACAATAAACAATGAGTAAAAAAACATAGATGTCAACAAGTAAATGTTAAACCTTACACCATGTAACATCTCAATAATTGTACATGTTGATGGGAATAGCAATAAGCACAGTCCATCTGTCACATTCCACTTAATCTATTCACAGAATTGAAGCCTCTGTGAAAACCCCCTTCCCTCTCAAAGCTGTCAGAGGGGAGCTGGGATGCCTATATTCCTGCCCCAACTCTGCCAGTGACCATATGACAGTTTCCAAGCTATTTCACTTCTTTGAGCTTTAAAGCCTGGTCTCTATAAACGAGGGAGTCCAAATGATTTCTAAGATGCCTTCCATCTCTGGACAGTATTTTGTTTTGGAATTAAAGACCAAAATGCTTACCTACAGATTCACAAATAGTCACCAAAAATGATTAGTCTTTTCTCTTCATTCTAGTTTCCATCATGTAAAACTGTCATTAATTTGTCTGCAGTCCAAACTCACCATTGAGCCATTCACATCTCTTTTTGATTTTTTAGTCTTAAATGAAGTGACCTATTGTTCATTCACTCTACCCTAAAATCTTCTCTTTCCTTGATTCCAAGCCTAGTTTCCCAAAGAAAAATAAAAAAGATCTGGTATATATTGAATTCCTTATTAGCAAATTTTTATTAAACTTGCCCTAATGCTTTTGCTTATAGGACCACTGTTGCTTTTGGTAATAGCATGTCCCAGAGACATAAGAATTTAGGTTTCATATGGTAGAAGCCATAGCTGTTTAAGTTTGTTTAATTGATATTGACTTCAAAGTAAGAAACATTATTTTCATTATAGGTATTAAAGTCTCTGCAAATCCTGCTTTTATTTCTCTGATGTTTAAGAAAGATATTATGCCAATTAGGTACAAGCCAGGGCTTTTTTCTTGGCAACATATCTCTCTTCTTGGGAACCAAGTCTCCACTGAGAACTGGGTGGGAAATCAAATGGTCATTTCCCTTCAGATTTTGCATGTGACTGCCTTTGAGCTGCAATGATATAAACATAGAAAAATGACTTCATCTCAAACAAGTCAGGTCACATTATCCCACTCTTAAGACTGAACCCAGATGTTTTCTTAAATATCTGAGCTTGACAATATACAGCTGTTCTCTTTCCACTAGAGAAAGTATAGTAAGAGATGAGATTGGTCTGTATTAGATTTCACCTAAGTGTTCCCTGAGTAAAAACGGTGAGGCAAATTAGGAAAAAGAATGAAAAGAATGTTTTCACACATCTCATTCTCTCCCTCTCCTTCCCAACTGTACTACCTGTGTTTTAGAATGGGTAACACATCAAATTTAAACTTCACCTGATTAAGAAGCTCACCAAAGCAAGTCGATTGAATTTTTCCAAAACCATCTCAAAAGCCATCTTTTGAATTCACACCCTGCGCAGCTGATCTGACTTCTGTTCTCAATAATTTTCCTGAAGCCTCTGTTACTGGAGCTCTGACCGCCTGAGTGACGTTATTTCCAGGGCTCCAGGAAAACCAGACATTCCAAATGATATTTTAGACCCTACTGATATATATGAAAGCTATTGTATAGAGCTCCACTTCTTTAACAAGATTTTTATCTTTTTGAAAATACAGTCATCCAGCCTATGAAATAGGTGAGAAGAAAGAAACAAAATGCATAAAGGGTTGAAAGACAACAGTAATACGGCCTCCCTTCTTCTCTCTCCTTACTCTCCCAAGGGTTAACAACTCCAGATGTTGTCAGTTATTTCATCCTTAGTGTATATGTTTGTTTCCCTAACTAGCTAGGCAATGTTTTTGCCAAGAAATAAATATTTATTGAATGAATTTATAACCTATTCTTTTGACCTTAACTCATACATCAGGCCCACACAAACATCCGTAATACATACAGATGTATTTTGATAGACACTCTAACACACAATAAATACTTGTGACAGATTTTTTTTTTCTAGTTTTATCTCCATACCATTTCCCCCCTAATTTCTTAAAAATAAAGCTCCTGTCTCCACCTTCCTTGGGGAAGTACAGCACTATATTACTTAATAATACTATTAATATTTTCCCAGACTCTTTGCAGCTAAGGTGGCAATGTGACCCAGTTCTGGCCAATAGATGCTAATCAAAAGCTGCTGGTAGAGCGTCTGTGAACAGGGAAGGGGACAGATGTAGACAGGCAAAATTCTTTTGTTCAAGTCGTTATTGAATTTGTTACAATATTGCTTGGTTTATGTTCTGGTTTTTTGGCCACCAAGAAATGCACCTGGCATATACTAAGTGCTTTACAAATTATGCAACTGAATCAAATTAAATGGAATTCAGTTTTGGGTTTTCTTTTCAGAAAAGAAAAAACTCAGTGTTTCCCTCTCAGTGTCTCAATATGAAGAATGTGAGAGCCTGAACCTTGCTTTGCAGATTGATAATGAAAGAGGTCATCTGGTATACCTTGTTATTACTAGTCAGCTCTTGGTACCAACTGCAAAATTTCTCCTATGACTAGTGAGGGCTCTCTCCATTATTAAACTGTTGATTTTCCCTGAGGGATAATCTATCCTGATAAGTTCTGAGTACTTTATAGTTCACCAAGTTTTCTTGAACTAGGCTTTTAGGATTTCTCTGATAGAAGAGTATCAGACTGTCCATCTGCTGAGTGTGCTCACGTATACCCTGTCCAAAGAATCAGAATAGCATAACTCCAGGCTCACATGTCCTGATTGGCAAATACAAATTTCCTTTAATATAGATTTGGATATTATTTCTCCCAAGAAATAAAAGCACTAGTAAAGAATATAAATGTAATGTAAAAATAAACATATAGCCATTAGTTTGCCATTCCTTTTAGTGTAAATGGGGACAAATATTTTCAAACTAAGTCTTCCCAGGTGGCGCTAATATTAAAGAACTCTCCTGCCAATGCAGGAAACTTGAGAGATGCAGGTTCAATCCCTGGGTTGGGAAGATCCCCTGGAGGAGGGCATGGCAACCCACTCCAGCATTCTTGCCTCGAGAATCCCATGGACAGGGGAGCCTGCCGGCTACAGTCCTTAGGGTCACACACGTTCAGACGTGACTGACACACCTTAGCATGTGCATAGCACAATATTATTAAAGTCTGGAAAGACTCAATACCAAAAATAGAGGTCACTTCTTTGACTTCCCTGGTCATACCTTGTTAATTTGTGTCTTTTATTTTTAGCATTCATTTCCATAATCCCCACTTAACATTGATCTGAGATATCTGATCCTTTCTTTTTGTATAATAAAGAAGACTTAAAATCATCAACTTACTCTTGCTATTAGAGTGAGGTTCTCACTAATTGGGCTCATCTAAACTTTTAACAATCTACTTGGAGAAAATTTAATTGATAATTAAAAGCAATTCCGACCATCACCCCAAAGGACTTTTAAAAAATACATGAAAAGCATATGGCTTTTAGCTTGGATTAAAAGAAAGAAAGAGAGAGGAAAAAGAAAATTAAAAAAAAAAAAGTACACAATTAGGTAGAAAGACAATCTCAATAGCTTAAATCAAAGCTTACTGTGTTACTAAGAGGAATGAAATCTCTTTACATGAAGCCCTCTTTCATGGCTAAATTAACTTTTATGCACTCATATTGATCACAACGCCCCCCCTCCCCCCGCCCCGGCAAGAGCAGCATTTCATGCGATTACTGTCTGTCCAAAAAGTGCGAATACCAAAGATTTCACCCTTAGAGGATCGCCAATTAGACCTCCTTTGTTTTTCAACAGTAAATATAAAACCAGGTGCTTCAGCAGACAGATAAATGATCCTTATTCTTCATAAACCTATATTCATCTACAGGGACTTTTAACACAGTATCGGTAGGATCCAAAAAAGTCTCTTTATAAACTTAATGCTTCCTTTAAGCTCATATTACATGTAAAATATTATGTGTTTGCATGCATGTGTGGTAAGTCGCTTCAGTTGTGTCCAACTATGCGATCCTATGAACTGTGTGAACCTATGAACTATGAATCCTATGAACTGTAACCCGCCAGGCTCCTCTGTCCGTGAGATCTCCAGGCAAGAATACTGGAGTAGGTTGCCATGCCCCCCGCTCCAGGGGATCTCCCCAACCCAGGGACCAAACCCTCCTCTTCTACTGTCTCCTGCATTGGCAAGCAGTTCTTTACCACCAGTGCCACCTAGGATGCCCATTATGTGTATTTATCTATGTTCATTTTCTTGAAAGAAGGGCCAAAGCTTTCTCTAGATTTTCTAAGGAGCTGAAGACCACAGATTTGAAGAATGACTTCTCTCTGTGAATATGTATTAGCACTCTACCAGGAGTGCTAAGCATCAGCGTTCTGTTGGCCAAAATTCAGTGAGAAGCCCCTCTTTCCTAAGCTACTGCTTCTCAAAATTTAAAAACCACTAAATTCTTTAAAAATGGCAGGTCTGGAATGGGGTCTGATATTCTTAATTTTTTTTTTTATTCTTAATTTTTAACAAGCTCCCAAGGAATGTTGATGGTGCTGGTCCATGGACTACACTTTGAGTAGGAAGGTCTGTACTTTGTGTCATATAAGCCTTTAATCAGTCATAGGCTAATCAAAAGGGAACACTGATTGGACAGCCCTTTCTGCTTTATTTTGTTGAGTGTTGCAGGAAGAGAGATATACCATCTTTGCATGAAAATTTTCACAATCTAAGTGCAAGTTTTAGCTAGATGAAGAGAAATCAGCAAGTTATACTAAATTGGCTATAATCAAATATGTGATTTTACAGTATAAATTGTATGTTCATTAGAATTTAAATTAAAGGAAAGAAAATCATATCTTCTAGAGAGAAGAATTCATGGAAGAGAGGTAGGATTTAAGCTTGAACTTCAAGATATATAGGACTTAGGGTAAGGAAAAGAAATACAAAAAAATATGTAACCCTCATCTTAGCATCAGAAGTGAATTTTGGACAGTAGGAGAATAAGTGATTAGAGTAGAATTGTTCTGAGGACAAAGGAGAACAAAATGATAGCTAATAATAACATTTACATTTTTTTAGAACTGTAATTATATATATTATTTCTCACATAAAAGTTGAGCTGCACTGTGTAGTATTTAGTTAGTTTTTAACATTCAGTTCATGTTGGAAAGATTAGGCAGTTTTTCACTTTTATGCATATGATAGCCATGACACATTTGAAAGACCAAAGATAAAACATTAACAATGAATCCATAAAGGGTATGGTTGCATTTCTCTCATCAAGTGCAGTAACTCGCTTCATTGTTTTGCTTTATTTTACTCACACTATTTTCCAAGGGCTTCCCTGGTGGCTCAGCTGGTAAAGAATCTGCCTGTAAAGAGGAAGACCTGGGTTTGATCCCTGGGTTGGGAAGATCCCCTGGAGAAGGAACAAAGTGTCTCACATTTAAGAGAAATAAATTAGTAACTTATGCAACATTAAATTGCACAGAACCCTTTTATCAAAAGATTAAAAAATATTCTGGGTCAGGGGAGCTTCTGAAAATTCTCGTGAGCATAGGTTGCATTAATAGTTTTCCTAAAGCAAGTGAATGTGGAACAGAGAGTGAAGAAATCCTGGTTCTAGACTCGACTTTGACCCTAACTGGGTCTTATTTCACTAAGCTGTAAAATAAATGAGTTGAATATGTGGTCCCTGAGATACTATAAAACTCTAAAACCATGAGATGATATCCCTTAGAGGTGTTTTCTAATATTTTTAAACATTGGTGATGGGCTTTCATTCTAAAACCAGACAGCAGATGGTCAGCTGAATAAACAAGGAAAAGTTTCTATTTTTCATCTCCAGAGTGTAGCCAAGGAGAACATCCATGATGGAAAGATTCTAAGCAGAGTTTACAGGGGTGGCAAGCTCCCTGCTTCTACCTGAATTAAGAAGATATACCAAGGTCACGCCTTGCTTCAGATAAAGGCTTCAGATAAAGACCTGACTGCTCTCTCAGGAAATCCATATGCTTCAAGTGTTTAGGTTATTTTGCCTGCTGTGAGTTTTGCATGTGAGTTGCTTTAGGCCCAAAGGTGTCCTTCCTGTCTATGTGTGTTTCACTGTGTTCTCTGCTCAAAACCAGGAACCAGAAGTATCTCTTCAGTCTACAAACTGCCTCACATACAGGAAGCTTTCCTAAGTAGCTCTCCTTAAAGCCAAACTCATCGATTGCTAAGGATCCAGGGAGATGAGAAGGAATACATATTTTGGTGATTGTGAAAAATGTGTTTAGTAGTACAAGGCTTTGTTGAGTCTCACTTGTGAACCTAGAAAACAAGGAGACAGCACCCATCAGTGGGATCTTGAGCAAAATAAGGGAGAAATCCAAAACACATAGGAATGTATCAAATGTGGGGAAATCCTGGACACAGAAATTAAGGTCACCACCTTCACAGTTTCTCCAGCCTCAGACTTGCGCCTATTTCTGTATAGAAGATATGAAGAGAATCAAGAAGTCTTTGGAGAGATGTGAAGAATAAGTGCTAAGAAATATGTGGCTAAAGAACACAGGACTGGCAAGCACCTAGTTCTGCAGCCTGTGAGAAGGATTTTTTTCTTTCAAATCAGAGCCTCTGTTGTGCTATTAATTAACCTTTGTTAGAATTGGCGCTGTATTCATTTGGGTTCAGGAGAAAGGAATGTACGCATGGGTGGTTTGTGCTTTGTAATCTGTTTACTGTTTTTATTGCTCTTTGATAGAACATCATGCAAAACGGAGCTATAAAAATCAAGATCCAAGGAGGATGAATCTGTTGCCCTGAGATTTTGCTCAGCATAGTCCAGCACCTGGCCACAAGCCGATTGACGTCAGCTGTAATATTTGACTTCACTAGGAGCTTGGCCAGTGAAAAAACTGTCAGATAAGCCCCAGAATTTACTTAGAACTCGGTCAGAGACGTGTTCTCTGGGCAAGAGCTATTTCTCCTCTTCCTCTGCATCCCACAGAGATGATCTGAGCCCGGAGCCTGCTTTGATGTCAGTAAGAACTTGGCAACCTGATCAGTTTCACGGGGAGCAGAATAAGACAAGCAAGAGGCATAGCGAGGAGCCCCTGCCAACTATGAAAATTTCTAAAATGTAATTAAAACACACACAGAGATGCAATACACAGCACTCACATACACATTTTGCAGATGAGAAATGGGATCAATATAATAATATCAATATTTTGGCCTCTCCCAATACAGAGATGTCATCAGAAGCTATGGCAGGGTGCAGGTTGGATATGAATCCATCCTGTTTCACCCAAAGGAGAAAATATTGTTGACTTTGAATAGCCAGAGTGAAGGAGGAGGAAGGAAAAAGATGCTGTAAATCCATTATGAATGCACTGCTCGCCTTCATTCTTGTATGATGTTTCTTAAAGCTGTGCAATTGTATTATGTTCATGCAACGTACAGGCCAAGTTATAATGGCAGCTAGTGTTGTTCACCCTCATTGTGCAAGAAAGCTTTCAGTAAAGCTGCTGACCCCTCACATGCCATTTAGCCCAGATTTACATGACCCAGGGTGATTTAGGAGCAGTGTACATGTCACGTGGTGACTGTGGCCCCCCCCATCCACAGAGACATCTTCAATTCCATGGGAGGGGCCTGGTCTCTGGCTTCAACGTTAATCTAGCCAGGCATTGCTTCGATCCAACCTCAGACTCTGATCTGTTACTTAGAAATTAGAACTATCCATTTTGTATCTCTTCCTTTCATGTTGTTCCCCCTCTCTCCATTCTACCTCCACCACAAAAGACTCAGCCGAGACTCCCATGGTGCAGTGAAAAGAAGGAATCATTGCAAATATAAGTTGATGATGAGGCAGGGGGGAAAGTGAAGAGGGTCTTAAGTGTCAGGCCAAAAAAAAAAAAAGTAAACTTTACCCTAGAGAAAGTAATTTTTGATTGAGACTAGCAGAAAGTGGCATTTTAGAAAAATTAATAAGGAATCTGCATTGAAAATTGATTCAGAAGGAAGGATGAAAGTGAAGCCACTCAGTCATGTCCGACTCTTGCAACCCGTAGACTGTAGCCCACCAGGCTCCTCTGTCCATGGGATTCTCCAGGCAAGAATATTGGAGTGGGTTGCCATTTCCTTCGCCAGGGGATCTTCCTACCCAGGGATCGAACCAGGGTCTCCCGCATTGCGGGCAGATTCTTTAACCTCTGAGCCAAGAGGGAAGCCCAATAGGAAAGAAGGATAACTGTCTCCAAACTGGTCTCTACCTTTGGAGACTTTTATCCTAGAGGAATGCAGAGGTGATAAGGATCTGCAGTAGGTAGAAGCAGGAAGAATGGCAATGAGGTCAGCATTCAAAGGATGTTTGTGTGAGGACTTAACTGATAATACTAACAGCTAACACAAATGTAGCACTTACTATGCTGATAAATATTTTATGCACATTCAGTTCAGTTCAGTCACTCAGTCCTGTCTGACTCTTTGCGAACCCATGGACTGCAGCACGCCAGGCTTCCCTGTCCATCACCAACTCCTGGAGCTTGCTCAAACTCATGTCCACATAGTTTGTGAGGCCATCCAACCATCTCATCCTCTGTTGTCCACTTCTCCTCCTGCACATTACAAGATTTAATTCTCTCATCCCTTTGAGGTGAATACAGAATAGAGATACAGAGGGCTAAAGTAACTTGCCAACTACCTGTTGCCCAGGTAGCAACAGAGCTAAGAAATGAGCCCAGGCAGTCTGACTCCATATCCTTGCTTTTAACCAGTGTACTGTTTATACTGCACTGCCCTTCTCAGTAAATAGTCATCCCATTGGATCTTGTGAGTTCTTAACGGGGTGACACTAATAGGCATTACCAATAATTTCACAGAGGGCAGAGTGGGACAGCACAGTCTTTGCCCTTACTCTTGTAAAGCACACAACACTGTCAGTGTATCAGTTCCGTCAGGGAGACAAAACCTAGGTGCTAGGGACACACACATTCTGTGACTTTCCTCCTCAAGCTGGTGCTTGAGGAAAATCACTGATTTTCCAGTAGATCTATCTCCTTCTCCAGTGATGAAAAATACTGACCCCCTTCAAAGACACTTCCTGATTGCATCACCTGTGGAGGTTAGAAAATACACACCAAAGGCAAGTTGAACGTTTTCTTTACTTGTGGTTGTTTACCCCTAAAGACAGTAGGAGGGGTGAAATCACATTTAGAGTCAAAACCCATAACTTCCAGACATGCTCAGAGGGCTCAAACAAACCCTGTGAACACCAGGACCCAGAGACCCCACAGAGACTGAGACAGAACTGTGTGAGCATCTCCTGCAGAGGAACAGGTCAGCAGTGGACGCCGCAGGGGCGGGGGCTCTGGGTGCAGCAGACCTGGGTATGGCATAGGCCCTCTTGGAGGAGGTCGCCATTAACCCCACCACAGAGGCGCCAGAACTTACGTAGGACTGGGAAAGAGACACTTGAATGAATAGACACAAATAAAACCTTGTGCTCACCAGGACCCAGGAGAAGGGAGCAGTGACCCCACAAAAGACTGACCCAGACTTGCCCGTGAGTGTCCAGGAGTCTCCAGCGGAGGCGTCGGTTGGAAGTGGCCTGCTGCAGGCTTGGGGGCACTGCATGCAGCAATACGTGCATGGAACCTTTTGAAGGAGGTCGCCATTATCTTCATTACCTCCACCATAGTTTGGCCTCAGGTCAAATAACAAGGGAATACAGCCCAGCCCATCAACAGAAAATTGGATTTAAGATTTACTGAGCATGGCCCCGCCCATTAGAACAAGACCAAGTTTCCCCATCAGTCAGTCTCTCCCATCAGGAACATTCCATAAGCCTCTTATCCTTATCCATCAGAGGACAGACAGAATGAAAACCACAATCACAGAAAAATAACCAATCTGATCACATGGACAACAGCCTTGTCTAACTCAATGAAACTATGAGCCATGCCATGTAGGGCCACCCAGGATGGACAGGTCATGGTGGAGAGTTCTGACAAAACATGGTCCACTGGAGAAGGGAATGGCAAACCACTTTAGTATTCTTGCCTTGAGAACCCCATGAACAGTGTGAAAAGGCAAAAAGATAGGACACTGAAAGATGAACTTCCCAGGTCAGTAGGTGCCCAATATGTTACTAGAGATCCGTGGAAGAATAACTCCAGAAAGAATGAAGAGATGGAGCTAAAGCAAAAATAACACCCAGCTGTGGATGTGACTGGTGATGGAAGTCAAGTCCAATGCTGTAAAGAGCAACATTGCATAGGAACTTGGAATGTTAGGTCCATGAATCAAGACAAATTGGAAGTGGTCAAACAGGAGATGGCAAGACTGAACATCGACATTTTAGAAATCAGCGAACTAAAATGGATTGGAATGGGTGAGTTTAACTCAGATGACCATTATATCGACTACTTTGGGCAAGAATCCCTTAGAAGAAACGGAGTAGCAATCACAGTCAACAATAGAGTCTGAAATGCAGTACTCCAATGTAATCTCAAAAACGACAGAATGATCTCTGTTTCCAAGGCAAGCCATTCAATATCACAGTAATCCAAGTCTATGCCCCGACCAGTAATGCTGAAGAAGTTGAAGTTGAATGGTTCTATGAAGACCTATAAGACCTTCTAGCACTAACACCCAAAAAAAGATGTCTTTTTCATTATAGGGGACTGGAATGCAAAAGTAGGAAGTCAAGAAACACCTGGAGTAACAGGCAAATTTGGCCTTGGAGTACAGAATGAAACAGGGCAAAGACTAATAGAGTTTTGCCAAGAGAACACACTGATCATAGCAAACACCCTATTCCAACAACACAAGAGAAAACTCTACACACGCACCACACCAGGTGGTTAATACCGAAATCAGATTGATTATATTCTTTGCAGCCAAAGAGGGAGAAGTTCTATACAGTCAGCAAAAACAAGACCGGGAGCTGACTGTGGCTCAGATCTTGAACTGAACTCCTTATTGCCAAATTCAGACTTAAATTAAGAAAAGTAGGGAAAACCACTAGACCATTCAGATATGACCTAAATCAAATCCCTTATGATTATATAGTGAACGTGACAAATAGATTCAAGGGATTAGATCTGATAGACAGAGTGCCTAAAGAAATATGAACAGAGGTTCATGACCTTGTATAGGAGTCAGTGATCAAGATCATCCCCAAGAAAAAGAAATGCAAAAAGGCAAAATGATTGTCTGAGGAGGCCTTATAAACAGCTGAGAAAAAAAGAGAAGCTAAAGGCAAAGGGGAAAAAGAAAGATATACCCATCTGAGTGCAGAGTTCCAAACAATAGAAAGGAGAGATAAGAAAGTCTTCCTCAGTGATCAATGCAAAGAAATAGAGGAAAACAATAGAATGGGCAAGACTAGAGATCTCTTCAAGAAAATTAGAGATACCAAGGGAACATTTCATGTAAAGATGGGCACAATAAAGGACAGAAATGGTACAGACCTAACAGAAGCAGAAGATATTAAGAAGAGGTGGCATGAATACACAGAAGAACTGTACAAAAAAGATCTTCATGACCCAGATAATCACGATGGTGTGATCACTCACCTTGAGCCAGACATCCTGGAATGCAAAGTCAAGTGGACCTTAAGAAGCATCACTATGAACAAAGTTAGTGGATGTGATGGAATTCCAGTTGAGCTATTTCAAATCCTAAAAGATCATGCTGTGAAAGTGTTGCACTCACTATGCCAGCAAACTTGGAAAACACAGCAGTGGCCACAGGACTGGAAAAGGTCAGTTTTCATTCCAATCCCAAAGAAAGGCAATGCCAAAGAATGCTCAAACTACCGCACAATTGCCCTCATCTCACATGCTAGCAAAGTAATGCTCAAAGCCAGGTTTCTACAGTACATGAATCATGAACTTCCAGATGTTCAAGTTGGATTTAGAAAAGGCAGAGGAACCACAGATCAAATTGCCAACACCCGTTGGATCATCGAAAAAGCAAGAGAGTTCCAGAAAAACATCTACTTCTGCTTTATTGACTATGCCAAAGTTTTCGACTGTGTGGATCACAAAAAACTGTGGAAAATTCTTCAAGAAATGGGAATAGCAGACCACCTGACCTGCCTCCTGAGAGAATCTGTATGCAGGTCAAGAAGCAACAGTTAGAACTGGACATGGAACAACAGACTGGTTCCAAATCAGGAAAGGAGTATGTCAAGGCTGTATATTGTCACCCTGCTTATTTAACTTATATGCACAGTACATCATGAGAAATGCCAGGCTGGATGAAGCACAAGCTGGAATCAAGATTGCTAGGAGAAATATCAGTAACCTCAGGTATGCAGATGACACCATCCTTATGGCAGAAAGTGAAGAAGAACTAAAGAGCCTCTTGCTGAAAGTTAAAGAGGAGAGTGAAAAAGTTAGCTTAAAACCCAACATTCAGAAAACTAAGATCATGGCATCTGGTCCAATCACTTCATGGCAAATAGATGGGGAAACAGTGGAAACAGTGGCAGACTTTATTTTTGGGGGCTCCAAAATCACTGCAGATGGTGACTGCAGCCATGAAATTAAAAGACGCTTACTCCTTGGAAGAAACGTTATGACCAACTTAGACAGCATATTAAAAAGCAGAGACATTACTTTGCCAACAAAGGTCCATCTAGTCAAAGGTATGGTTTTTTGAGTAGTCATGTATGGATGTGAGAGTTGGACTATAAAGAAAGCTGAGCGCCGAAGAATTGATGCTTTTGAACTGTGGTATTGGAGAAGACTCTTGAGAGTCCCTTGGACTGCAAGGAAATCCACAGTCAGTCCATTCTAAAGGAAATTAGTCCTGGATATTCATTGGAAGGACTGATGCTGAAGCTGAAACTCCAATACTTTGACCATCTGATGCAAAGAATTTACTCATTTGAAAAGAACCTGATGCTGCAAAAGATTGAAGTTGGGAGGAGAAGGGGACGACAGAGAATGAGATGGTTGGATGGCATCACTGACTTGATGGACATGAGTTTGAATAAGCTTCAGGAGTTGGTGATGGACAGGGAAGCCTGGTGTACTGCAGTCCATGGGGTTGCAAAGAGTCAGACACAACTGAGCAACTGAACTGACTGATTGACTGAAAGAATCCATTTCTATTCTAGCCCAGTACCTGCATCCTAAAAGTACTGTTATTCACTTGGTATGTTAACTTCCATTTTAATTCTCATACAAGCTAGTAAACAAAGACACCCAAATCAAAATGCCCTCTCCCTCTTTTGATATGTGACTCTGGTCCATTGCAGTTTGCTGAGTATCTGGTTCAGTTTGAAAGAAAGGCAGAAGACCTCCGGGATAGAAGGTTTGAGATTTTGTATCTCAAATTTATTTGAGTGTTCCATGATTTTGATGGATTTATTCTACATTCCATTTTAGTCTTAACCTGGTTGGGTAATACTTGCAGTCAGAAGTACTAATTCATTCAGACTTTATTAAGCTTCATCACTCTCTTGACCTGGCCCAGATCTGCAAGCAGAGACTCCTACACAACATGATTCTCCAACCGGTCTACAGGAGCCAGGTGCCCCAGCACATCCTTGGGCCAAAAGCTTCATCCACAGTGTGAAAGTTCAGAACCCAAAATCACAGCCCTCAATAGGCAGACATCACAAGACTGCAACATCAATGGGTGTGGTCTAAAAGCAGAGCAGAGTTCATTACAAGAGAAATGAAGTCATTCTTGGTTAATGAAGAGGCACACCAGGAACATGAAAGTTGTTCAGCTCTGGGACTCATGAAAAGCCAAGGGGCACTAACAAGGCGAGGAAGAGCAGTTTAGGCTTATTACTGCACTGTGTGCATTTGCATCGTCTCTGCCCTCAAGGAGCATTTAACCCAGCTGAATTGGGGCAGAAAGGACTTTTTAAGAGTCATCTAGCGTTTTTCCCAGACCGCAGACGGAATTACCTACTTTGTTATTTAGAGAATTTTCCTTATACCTTAGCACTGAGCAAGATCATGTCCACACGGGAAAGATGGAAACGACAGATGTGTGTGTGCAAATGTATATATGTAGGTTCTTAGTGTGAATATCCCTCACTTCTTTCAGGATAAATTTAAGTGGTTCACAAGGATAGACAAAATACTAGCAAGATGATGTCATATTTATTCTTCTGGAGTTATACCAACTGGGTTCACATCCCAGCTCTCCACTAACCTGGCAGATTGGAACGTCACTGGATCTTTCTCTGAATCAGTTTCCTCATCATTATAATGAAGAGAGTAATACTCATTATTAATAACTAAGACTGACAACAGGGCTTCCCAGGTAGCACAAGTGGTAAAGAACCTGCCTGCCAACACAGGGGATATAAGAGAAACGGGTTCAATCCCTGGGTTGGGAAGTTCCCCTGGAGGAAGACATGGCAACCCACTCCAGTATTCTTGCCTGGGAACCCCATGGACAGAGGAGCCTGATGGGCTACAGTCTGTGGGGTCGCAAAGAGTCAGACACAACTGAAGTGACTTAGCAAATGCACAGGACTGACAAAGACACTTATTATAGTAGCTATGACATAGGGTTTTCGTACTTTTAATTAAGATAACCCATAGAAGGCATTTACTGAAGTGTTTGGTACCCTGACTCCGCCCTCCTTGAACATTTGTTTTTACTACTGAGAGCCTACCTTAAAAAAAAAAAAAAAAAAAAAACTCAACTCCTCCCTAACAGCTAGGAAAATACTAAAACGTGCTGACCTTTTGTCTCTTTATATATAAAAAAGGAGATAATTATCAGTAGTATTTTGTAAGAATTAAATTAATGCTACGTATTGAGCTCTTAACCTATATCCTTGCAGATAGTAAACACACAATACATGGAAGTTGTTATTGTTATAAATTTTATTATATTTAATAATAAAATGATGCAATTTAAAAACAGGGGTAAAAAAATAGTACAATAAGGATGGAGATATAAAAATAAGCTGGGAACTTTGCTACCAAGTCTGCACATGAGTGTATCACAAAATTGGGTGTAGACTAGTCATCATAAAATGGGAAACTTTGCCGTTACACAATCACTGTCTGTTCAACAAATACTAATCACTACAGAGGGTAGAACTCTGCTGGATGCTAAGACCAGGGAGGCATTTCCCTAAAGAGCAGAAAACAATAAGCTCGACCGCATCCTTGCAATAGACATTTCTGTGAGACCCATTTCAACTGTGGGGAGATAGCAACACACCAAAGTATAATTTAATGAAACAATTCTATAGGGACTGAAGGTGGTAAGTGCACATCTCCAACTACAACACCTTCCAGGTGTTTGGATGGATTCAGCAGGCTGTGGTTTATCATACGTACTTACACTGAACTTTGAAAGATGAACTCATCTTACCTATTGAATATGATTTACAGAGATTATGGAGACAAAATATTTGCCCAGTTATCCTGATAGTAAAGGCAAAAGCACACACATTCCCTCCCAGATACAGTAATGAACATTTTATTCAGGCATAGGGATTGCATCTGAGAAGCAAAGCTCTAAAGAGTTGTAGCGAATACATATCTGTAAGAAGAGCTAGAAATAATTCTTCTTAAACAAATATTATAACTGAGCATGTTAAACTCTGCTAAGCTTAGTTCAAGCTTGCTTCACAGTATTTACCTTGGGGCTGGAGGTATTAAATTCTGAGATGCAATTCAAGTCAACAATTCGAATTCTAAAAGATCACACTTAAAATGGACTGTTCTCTTTTCATAAGGTAATTTTTCAAATTATTTTAATTGTCCTGCAGAGTTCCGATAACCACTAGCTGAACATGTTGTGAACCTTGAATTTTCACCTTGCTGAAAAAGAAAATGTGTGATCTCAATCTGCCTATCAATTTGCTGTGTAATAAGGCAAGATTGGGTGGATCTTTTCCATTTTAGAAAAATGAGTCTAATTTCCATGAGACAATTGGAGGCACTGTTTAATAGGCTTTTACCTGTCAGACAAAAGCACAAGGGGAGATTGCTATTTTGGGCTTCCCCATGCAAAGGACAGGAAGGAACACACTCCATGCGTACCTCACTGACACAAGGGCTCAGGTTTGGGTAGGTGGCCTCCTCTCCTTTCCAAGGCAGGGTGAAAGGCAACAGTGGCTCTGCTTCCAAACGAACAAGGACAAAAACAGCAGCCCAGAAAAGAAGCCTCCAATGTTTTACCTACAGGAAACAATAGTCTTTGCTCCAGTTTGGAAAAAGAGTCATTGCAACGCTTTCTGATGCTCACACCCCTCTACCAACTGCTCCTGGATGCACAGATTCATTTCTGGCACAGACTCGGGTAGGAAAGGACTAGAGCTGCTCACCCAGAAACCAGCTGTGTTTGGCTGTCTCGGAGCAGAGATACAGTTATTGGGATTTCCTGAGCCTCAGCATATATACTTACTTGGGGTGGGAGTTGGGGGGAAGGTAGAAAAGTGTTTTTGGTTTTTGTGTGTTTTTGTATTCAAATTTTTTTCTTTTGTATTTTTAAGTGCATGGTTGTTACACAAATCATTTAGCAGGTCTTAAAAATCTTTCTTTTTAACAAATCCTTTTAGCTTTTATTCTTTATGGGTATTCATGACTTATGGGCAAGGTATAAACACAAAATACATAAGCAGCTCTCATGATGTTAGAACAGGGCCTGGCCCAGAGATTCAGAAGTGTTCTTTCTAAGTAATATTTGAAATGAATAATAATGTCATTCCTAAGGTTTTGTCCAATTTCATTTCTGTCTGTTTCCCTCCTACCCTGGAATTATAATTCTAGATAATTAGGGGAAATGCATGTAATGTTTTCTCTAAACATCTATAAGAGGCTATGTAAAAATCCATTATTATTTTCCAAGTAAAAGTGGTAAATACAAAGAGAACACTGAAGAAATTTCCAGTATCATCTTCATTGGAAATACCACATTTCATCAGGTAAGGAAATTCTACCCAACTTGGGGAAATGGCCAATTATAGGTAAATACAAAGAAATCAAATCTGGTCAGAGAATCTGAATCCCAAAACGGTAAATGTAGTGGTAATAGGTATTTAAATACTTTCAGTTCCAGTTTTCTTTTGCTGTTTAACAAACCACTGTATACTTAGTAACTGAAAGCAACACTATTTCATTATTTTCACAATTCTGAGGGTTCAGTGGGCAATTTTTCTGCTGCTGCTTATCACTGGGGATCAATCATGTGTCTATGGTCATCTGGCCACTCGACTGGGGCTGGGAGGTCCAAGGTGTCCTACTTCACCAGGCTGGCAATTGGTGAGGGCTACTGGCTGGGGCTCCTCCCTTGTCCTCCAACTGGACTCTCCTTTTCCAGTGGACTAAATTAAACTTTTTCACAGCCTGGTACAGTCTCAGGGCTGTGTGTGTGTGTGTGTGCGCGCGCGCGCGCGTGCGCTCTGAGTTGTGTCTGACTCTAACCCTTGGGGTGTGTAGTCTGCCAGGCTCCTCTGCCCATGTTATTTTCCAGACAAGAATACTAGAATGGGTTACCATTTCCTCCTCCAGGGAATCATCTCAACTCAGGGATCGAACTCAAGTGTCCTGCCTTGGCAGGTGGATTCCTTACCACTGAACCACCTGGTAACCCCCTCAGGGCTCTAAGATAGTGAAATAAGCAGTAGGCTTGCCAAGATGTGGGCTCTAGAGTTTGCACACCAAGTTTTCTGCCACTTTCAGGTCAATGAAAATCACCTATTTGGCCCAGATTTAGGGGCTTCCCTGGTGGCTCAGATGGTAGAGAAACTGCCTGCAGTGCTGAAGACCAGGGTTCAATCCCTGGGTCGGGAAGATCCCCTAGAGAAGGAAATGGCTACCCACTCCAGTATTCTTGCCTGGAGAATTCCATGGACAGAGGAGCCTAGTGGGCCACAGTTCGTGGTGTTGCAAAGAGGCGCCAGGACTGAGCATGCGCACATGCTTGATGGGAGGAGTAACAATAAACGTTGCAAACAGCGTGATTTACTCGAGGTCTTACTGTGACAGTCTACCACACTTCTGAACTGATTATTTAATTGAAATATATACATTTTGTAAAGCAAGGTTTGTTTTTTTTTTTTAAATTAGAAAAATCCCTTCCATTATAGTCATTCAAGAAATAGGATAAAAATCTTGGTAGATGAGACTCTATGAAAGTTACATAGATTGTAATTTCTGAAAGAGCAGGGCTTTTTGCTTCCAGATGTAGCCATTAGCAGTTGCTCTGTCTGCACATTACTTGGCATTTAGCAGAAACTCAGTGAATTTTTGTTGAATAAATGAAAGAAGAAATAATGATATATAATCCAATTAGAAATACAAAAAAATCAAATCAGATACAAGTTTGAAAAGCAGCTTTTTAATTCTTTAGCAAGAGTTTGAATTAGAGTTCTAGCATATCCGTGAGTTTCCTTCTTCAGTTCCTTGCCCTTAGATATTTGATATTGAATAAATGTTTGCTCTCTGTAAAATAAGCTGATGAATTCAGGACTTTTCTCTGAATATAAAGAGCCATTTTAGGGCAAAATTGCTGATTCCCATTGATTCATGATAATTAATCTATGTAGAGTTGACATACTTTCTCAGTTTAATAAAAGGCTTAAAGTTTATCCCAAACCTCTGACTTGTTGTCACATCAACTGAAAAATACTTGAAACTGCAACCACAATGAGCAGAAAAAAAAATTTGTTTCGTTACCTACAAGAGAACTAGAGAAAGGAACATTCTTTTAAAACTTATTCTCTTATTAATAAGAAAAATATAGAGCATTAGATGGTAAGGGTGGGATGTTGTTGGAAATACCTATTTGAATATATGTGCTCAGTTGCTCAGTTGGGTCCAGCTCTTTGCAACCCCATAGACTGTAGACAACCAGGCTCCTTTGTCCATGGAATTTTCCAGGCAAGAATACTGGAGTGGTTGCTACTTCCTATGTGAGGGGACCTTCCCAGGGATCAAACCTGCCTCTTTTACGTCTCCAGCATTGGCAGCTGGGTTCTCCACCACTAGTGCCACTTGGGAAGCCCATGTGAATATGCTCATGTGTAGAAATGTGAATAGTTTTGTGTGCTGGCTACTCAGCATCTGAGCACTCCTCTGATTTTTGAGGCATCCCCAGTGAAACTTAGTAAACTTCCTCACCTCTAGCAGCTAAGATATACACCTTCTATCCCTCTAGGTCTTTAAATCTTGAGACTGTGAATCAAAAACACATGGATAATAGATAAAATATTTACCACAAATGGCAGCAACATTCCTATGAGTCCATCCGGGTAATGGAAGGTGACCAGGAGCCTGAGTGGTGCTTCCTACCCAGACCAGTTATGATATTCCTTAATAAGATCTTTCTCCGATGGCTTAGTGGGTAACAAATCCACCTTTCAATGCAGAAGATGCAGGAGACTCAGGTTCAATCCCTGGTTCAGGAAGATCCCCTGGAAGAAGAAATGACAACCCACTCCAGTATTCTTGCTTGAAAAACCCCATGAACAAAGTGGCCTGACGGGCTATAGCACAAAGGGTTGCAAATAGTGCTCGGACACTACTGAGCGACTACACAAACTGATTCTCAGACACCCTTAGTTTCATTTGTTTTGCCTGTTTTTCACAGAGATCAAGTCTGCGAACCACCTCTTACCCTTCCAGGAAATTTTTTCCCTGCTTAATTTTGTTGCCTTCCAGTACTTGCAATCAAGAATTGGCTGACAGATGGAATTCTATATTTCTGTGTTTTCTTCATTTAATTTAACCTTTCAAACTAATTTTGAGTGAATCAAATAAATAAGTTGAATGAACATCTAAAATTCTGCCTACCTAATTTTGAAATCTTCACATCAGAATTAATAGGATATAATAAACTTCCTGAAGGATTAAACATTTTCCAGAGCATTGCTCTTGACCAGATTTGCCTGTGGTAAGAAAAAGAGCTGTGGCATCCATATGTACTTTTGGAGATTTGGGGGCACCACGTGCTCATATATCATCCTCAGTAAAGCCCTTGCCAATGAGAAAAGACAAAGGAAACCAGATGAGATCAAAGATCTGCTTCATTACCCAAAGCAGAGGTCTCAGTCATTACACAATAAGGCATCTTCTTACACGAAATCCTGGGCAGCATCGCACAGTGGAGAAAAGCTAGATTCTGAAGCTACACTAGAAGGGTCTGAATTTGGGTTCTGCCACATAGTCCTTAGTGTGACCTTGATGGAGTCACTTTCCATCTCTGTATTCACTTTTTCTGGTGTAAAACTCTATAGCCAAGAGATGCAGGAGAATTGAATGACTTAATATTTAAAAAGCACATATGCTTAGCACATGGTTGGCCCTACGTGGGTTTAATACTGAAATGGGTTTACTACTGAAATGGGTTTACTACTAATGAAATTCCAGTTACAACCAAAATGCAACAGGAAGTGCTGTTGAACTGCATAGCATCTTATATAATTGCATTTAATCTTAATATATGTTATAAATAAACACAAAAAGATGTCTCCCTTTTTCATAGGCATAAAACTTAGGCTTTAAATTAGGCTGAAGTCCCTGCCACGATCTGTGGGGTAAGGCGTTCATTCATTCAATCATTCACTTAACCACAGCATAGTCAGTGTCTGTTATGCACCAAGCACTCTATTGCCCAGAATGCTTGGTTGGCATGGAAGGCAAACTTAGTCACTGTCTTCAAGGAAGTTTCAATTAGAATTAGTTAAGTGTCCTCACCCTCGAATAGTTGAAATAATTAAAAAAAAACATAAGTGAAAAAGCTATCTATTCCTTTATGCCCAACTAAAGCAAGAATTCACTTTTTTTTTTTCTTAAAGGACAAGAGAAGAAATATTTTCAGGTTTGTGGACAGGCTATTGCCTCTGTCACAACTGTTCTACTCTGCTATTATAGACATAGACATTATATAAATGACAAAGACCTAGGACCAGACTCGACTCATGAGCCATTGTATGCCAGTCCCCAGTCTAAAGGCTTATGATTCTCATCCTTATAAAAGAGTTAGTTACTCCTGAATCCCAGGAGGAAAGTACTCACCATCCATTTTATTTATTACCACATTGTCCCCAAGCTTTATTCAATAACTTAGAATAGCTAAAACAACAGACAAAAAGACAAAGAAGCAGAAACCTACAGATATCCCTTTCAAGGCTTCTATGAAACATACTAAGCAGGGGAAACTTCAGACGTCTGAGCTGCACATTTCAATATGTTGCTAATCATGATTAATTCCTTTTGTATTCATTGTAGGAACATTAATCATGATTAATTAATTTCATATGAATGTGGGTATAACATTTAATTTCTCCCGAATTTCAGGGGAGCCTATCTCAATGAATAATTGAACAAAAATGAGTTGCAGAGGAAGTCAACAGAAAGTTTGCAATGCCAACCACGAAATGCAAGATGAAGCAGTATAACTGGCACTGCTTTAATGCTATATTAATGAGTGACAAGTTCAGCAGGCTATAAACACAGTATATGTGCCTCTTACAAATACCTTATAGTGAAGGAATATTTGAGAAACATAAGAAACTCCAGAGCTAGGGAGTGACACATTTCAGGTTCAGGCAAAATTGATGCTGGCTCTCTACTCCTCACCTCTAATCCACTTCCCAGAATTTCTGACACAGTGACATTTCTCAATCACAAGCAGAGAAAAATTCTCAGTTGAAGCTACTGATGTCTGAAATTGTTTTTTATAATGCTTTCTTTTAACAAGGTCAAAACAACAGTTTGTCATCCTTCCTTTCTCTGTCTAATATGCATACATTAGTGTCTTGGCAGAGTATCAATTAGTGGAAAAACAATATCATTAATTGATCTGTGCCTTCCTTCCCTAGTGCCAAATTGATGTTTCAGATTTTTGAAAAGTGTCCCTTTTCTCTAGGTAATAGCACAAATTATATCAGAAATTACCATCGAGCACGGATTGGGGTGGCAAGATATGAAAAGTGTGCAAATTAATTCTCTTACAGCCATACCCCAAACCAACTGCATTCTCTTGCTAGCTTTAATTAGAAACGTTAGTTCATTCCTTCCCACTTTTTGCTACTGTTGGTGACATTTTAAGGCCAGGCCTGCTGAAAAATTTAAAAACAGAAAAAGAAAAGGCATGAACAATTAAACCACAGGACAAAGAAATGCAATCAGACAAGAAAACATTGTATTTCCTTCGCTTCCTCTTTCTGTCCTTCCTTCTCCCCTCCCCCCTTTCCCTTATTTCCTTCCTGTCTCTTTCCTTCTTTTCAACCCGCTTCCTCCTTCCTTTCTTCTCCTTTTTTTTTTTTTTTAAATTTTAACTCAGGTTGCCTTCCCTACAACATAGCTTAGCTAAGACACATTATTCAACTTCCAAATCCACCTGCTAATTTAGGCTATTGTTGCCTCTTATTAGAATCAACTCAAGTGCATCTTGTGCTAAGTCGCTTCAGTCGTGTCTGACTCTTTGGGACCCCATGGACTGTAGCCCACCAGGCCCCTCCATCCATAGGATTCTCCAGGCAAGAATACTGGAGTGGGTTGCCATTTCCTTCTCCAGGACTCACGTGTGGACTCTTCATATTTCTCTAAGTTGAGTCAGTTGTTCTTGTGTGTGTGATGTTTCTCTTTTCTCCATATTCTATCTACCATGCTGGATTGTGAAGATATCCCATTACCTCCAGTGTAAGACTGTGAGCTCTTTGAGAACAGTCCCTAATCCAGCTTTGTCCTCTCTCCCGGCTTTGTGCCTAACACATCGTCTAGTCCATGCTTCACACAGGATTTTTGAGACAATGACCTCACATCTCATGGACACTGGCTTGCCTTCCTTCTACTTATCTTCTTACATTAATCCCTCTCCTAACACATGGGATACAGAATCAAACAAAAAAAATTTAGTGGCATTTTTGCCCTGCTAATTTCCAGCTCAAACATTTGCAGCAGTTTGATATCTGATATTACTAGAGAGTCTAGAATGTTCACTTTTGCTATCACTTAGCATTGCCAAAATAATTTGTTTCAGCTGTAATATGCAAAAGAATGTACACATGGTTCCAGATGATGGATTTCTCCACTTTTACACTTCGGCTTTTCTTTTCCAACTCTTGGCTATTTCCTACTTTAGGGAAAAAAAAAAGACAAACCAACAGCAAGAATAAAAAAACAAAAATGATCAAACTTTCTGTTCTGGGACTCTGCCCTTGTTTATTTCTTACCTGACAATTCCTTAAGTTGTCTTTCTCAGTTCTTGTTTACTATCCCTGTTTGAATGTGTCACATAGTGTTATGTTGCTTTGCATGTACTCTTAAATCCATTGCATAAATGTGGTGTGTTTTTTTTGCTTCATTATCTCTACTACATTTTCCTTATTGGGAGTACAGGCAGGAAAGTTGTTGGTTATTGTTTTGAGCAGTACCCTCAGGGGCAACACCTCTCCTCTCTATTCTTAGCCAGGTGATTGGGTGGAATTGATCCACCCACAATACCAGATGTGGGTCCTGACTCAGTCTGTTCCCTGCCAAGTGACTGGTTCAACAATGGGGACGTAATCCTATCAGTATTTAATTTGATTTAACTGAGGATATTTGTTGGAATTTTAGGGGAAAGGAGTGTCTCTCTTCTCTGAGAGTTGAGAAGCAGTCTTTCTTTTCTGATTGGTATGTCGAAGATGTTTCATCCAGAACAGATGGGAAGGTATTTTGGTAAAGAGACAGAGCTACTGTGCCCAACAGAATCCCCTTGATGAAGGACAAGAGTGAAATGGCTGCAAGAAATTATGCATTTGGTGATATCATTTAAACTGCCAGAGCAAGCTTCCACTGAAACCAACCTCTGACTTTTACAGATATGTGAGACAATAAATTCCCATTATGTTTTAAGACATCTTGCATTTAGTTTGCTTCCACTGAAAGCTACAAGGCTTCTTATCAATGTGTATAGCATGGACTATGGGTTAGCACAGGCCTTTATTTGAATCCTGGATGCATCACCTGAACAGTCAAATAAACAGTCTGTCCTGGTTTTCCCATTTGAGAAACAGAGCTATATTTACTTACCAAGTTTATATAACAGAAAAATATATTTATAAATATCCTGGCTCATCAAAGGGCTCAGCCAATGTTCATTGCTGCTATCATCAACTATCAATGTAGATTGATCTCCAAGTTCTAGTGTTTTACACATTCACAGACACTCAGTACAATTGTCACCAATGATTGTTCAAAGCACACACACACATCATAGATGCACATTTATACGTGCACATCTATGATATGCATGCTCGCATGTATCAGTTTCACACGTCTGAAATGAGTCATAATTCACCAGAGGTAGGTGGCGAGTAGCTATTTGCAAAGGTAGATTATAAATCTGATTTAATAAACCTTTCTAGAGCTATAGAGTTTTCTTCCCACTTGACAAAGATCTGTAGAGCTTTTACCAAGTTGTGACAAGAGGCCATTTTTCCCCACTTTGATGAGCTCATGCTGTTGCTGGACTGTGTCTTGTAAATCAGGGGAAATCATCATACAAATTCTTCTGAAGGAATTGGATATGTCAGCTGATCTCGGCCCCATTCGTTTCCAGTTGCTCATCTTACACAAATGATATTAGTTACTCCCTGGGGTGGGAGCCCAGGGCAGAATGAGGGAGACAGTGGGAGGGAGGAGAGGATAAAAGAAAACTACACTCTGGTTTCTAGGCTTTCACAGCGACAATAAGAACAGAAGGAAAACTCTTACCATGGTGGACATGTGGTTCAGACATTTCCACTGTGAAGACTGAAGACCTTTATCTAAAATCAAGAGACCCAACCTTGACTTCTAGATCTTATTGGTAATTTAGTAAACACAAGCTTAGTCCTTCTATTTCCAAAAGGTAGGAAATGTAGACGCTGTTTTCCTGGTGATGGACCAACACCAGTGATTGGAAAGCAGTATCAGAAGTGCTAAGGGGCAGATGGTTGATTGCACAATCATCTGGAACCAGGAGCTGCTAAAGTGTTTACCTCTCTGCCATGGGAATGAAGACTAGGTGCTAGGGACATAACTCGGGGTTTATCTGATGGCTTGTCAGCAAATGCTGTAACATTTTCATCACCCAGGCTGACAAGTTTTGCCGAATCAGGAAATAACTTGTGTTGAGGCGTGCAGATGTCTGTGTGTGTCTTGTAAACAATCTGGGGGGGGGTGGGGGAATCGAACAACAAAGGGCAGCTTTGCAGATCACAGCCCAGGATGATTGCTTGACAGGTCTGCGCCAACTCTGCTGGTGAACAAATAAAAATGAATCGTTCCCCTTCTCTGAGGACTCTGTATTTTTAAAGGGGGATAATAAATGCAAAGCTGTGCAAAGCCTGGCTGGGGGAAATGTGAAATCCATCTTCCATCATTTGCATAACATAATCAGCAGTGCTCTGATAATCAGGCTGGGGAGGCAGTCGGAACATGTGTTCCAGGGAGAGGTCCTGGAGCAAGCCCCAACGTGCCTGCTGCAAGTTCTTGAGCTTGTTGACCTCTGCCTGGTGACTGGCACCCCTTAGACACTCCCCCTCCCCAGGACTGAGGACCACTAGAGCCGGCACCCTCACCTCACTGATCCCTCCACAATAAGTGAGGACCACACCACAGTAAAGTCTGCCGGCCTTACCCGTGCCTGTTCTTTGAAAGAAACTGACATTGGTCCAACGCATAACTATGTGCCTGGTGACAAGACGGAGTGGGAGCATTTCACACTATTTCTTGCTTTGTGCACGAAGGACTCATTTTTCAGGGATGCAGTTCTGACCATTTCAGAAGGTATCTCGAGACTAAGGTAATTCATATCATTGTAATTCTACAGCACAAAGTGCTACAGGGTCCACTTTGCATTAATGTTTCCATGGCAATCAGATACTTGACATTTTATTTAAACTATTAATCTAGAATGGCTCACCAGCCTATGAGAGGAAAGTCAAACCATATGACTTCACTTCTGGAACTCGTATCAAACCAATAGATTAGGTACATAATTAACTTCCATTGTTTCAAAAATCCATAGTCGCGATAGGTGCTAAACACAGCACAGAATTTAAACTCACCCCAAATGCTCCCTTTGGGGCCTCCTTTTGTTACTTACATTCAAAAGAGGTTGCACAGGCTGGGCTGAGCTTTCCAAGGTCCCCCGCTCTCCCCCTTGCTAAGGCCCTCCACACCAGCCCCTGCACACTGAAACTCTTGAGTCAATTCGAACTGCATATGATTAAAAGATGGAAATATTCCCCATGGACACTGGGCAATTTATTTGTGAAAAAGATTTAATGAAGAATTTCAAAGCAGCCAGTGCCCTACAAAGAAAGCTCATTTGTGAATCTCTGTGTTCTCTCTGTTGCCCTGAGCACATCAGAGGGGTGGAGGAGGAACCGGTGCCCTGCAGCTATTGCCAAGTCCATCACATGTGAGTTTCTCAAGATATAAATATTCCCAGGCAGCTAAAGGCATTAGAACAGGCTGTTTTTAAATGGTCACCTCTAGTCTGGGCCTCCCCTAGCCAATTTGGGAGAAAGGCTATCTGCCTACAGTCTCCTCTAGGTCCTGCTCATTCCACCTTCCCAGCCCTTAATGGTATCATCTGACCCACACATCCCAAAACAAAGCCACGCAGACTCTTTCCTGAAGGGTTCTGCTTCTTCACCATAACAAAATGACCTTGTCTGTCTTCCATTCAGTCAGTATTTGGATTCCAGCTGATACAAACCACCACTCCCTCAGACTCCCATATGATAATAGGCAATAAAGGGTAATAAAACTCAGTCTCCTGGAACATTTAAGCTTCAGAGGAAGAGGCATCTGGATTCAAATCTTCCCTTGCTAGCTGTCTGACCTTGGACAGAATATATGAAATCCTTGGGCCTCGGGAATCTCACATGTAATCTGGAGAAAACAATTTCTCACTAAAGGAGATTTTTTGGTGTGTGTGAACTTATTAAGATTAGGAATAAAAAGCTCCTAAATGCACTTTAAAATACTGGTTATTACTTGTAGCAGAGGAAACAGCATCTGACACAATGTCTTGATCCAAACAAACTTTAATGGAGAACTGACAAGGCCCTCCAAAGTGCAGGAGAGGGCTGTTCAAGGGGATACTTGGCAAGGGTCTTAAAATTTCATCAGAGAAGTGCTACCCACAGTGCCATATAATCTCAATCAAAACTACCACAGACGTTTTATAGAAATTGACAAGCTGGTTTAAAAATTATATGGAAATACAAATGACCTAGAACAATCAAAATAACAACATGGGTCACAAATCATCTGATTTCAAGACTTACTACAAAGCTACAGTAATCAAGAGTAGCACTGACATCAAGATCAACATATGGATATTAGAACAGAATAGAAAGCCCAGGAGCAAACCACACTTAGCTAGTCATTTGATTTTTGATAACAATGGCAAAGCCAATGGGAAGGAAAAGTCTTTTTAGCAAATGTTGCTAGAACAAATGGATATCCACATGGAAAACAAAAACTGTGAACTCTCATTATATTGTGCACAAAAATTACTTTGAGATGGAGCATTTGTAAAGGTAAGATCTTTTAGAGTATAACATGAGTGGGTATCTACATGAATTGGGGATAAAGAAAGATTTCTCAGGTCACAGAAAATAATACCATAAAAAAACTGGTCTATTTGACTACCTCTGGATTAAAAATGCCTTTTCTGCCTAAAAATTAAAAAAGCAACTTATTTAAGAAAATAAAAGTTAAGCCACAGACTGGAAGAAAATGTTTGGAAAACATATCTGACAGAGAACGCCATACCTAGGGAACATAAAGAGTGATATATCTCAATAATAAAGATACCAACAACTCAATTAAAAATAGTTTTGAAAATTTTACAAAAGAAGACATGCAAATTGCCAATACACACATTAAAAGGTGCTCAACAGCATGAGTCATCAGGAAAATGCAAATTAAAGCCAGAATGAGATACCTCAAATCATCCATGAAAATGGCTAAAATGGAAAGGACGGATGACAGCAAGTGTTGGCAAGGTTATAAAGGAATTTTTTGTGGGAACATTCAAACATTCTTTGTGGGAAAATTGTGAGTCATTTTGGTAGAAGTTCTATAACTTTCTTGTAACATGAAACATACATTCTATAACCTAACAATACCTATAACCCATGATTCCACTTCTAGGTATTCACCCAAGAGAAATGAAAACTATGTTTACAAAAATATTTTTACAGGAGTGTTTATGGAAGGCTTTATTCATAACAACCTCCAAATGGAAATAACCTGGGTGTCTATCAACAGGAAAATGAATAAACTAACTATAGTATATTCACATGATGAAGTAATACTCAGCAGTGATAAGAGATAAATAACTGTTATGTGTAACAATACCAATAACCGGTACCATTTTCCTAGATTCCACATAGATGTGTTAACATGTGATATTTGTTTTTTTCTTTTTGAATTATTCATTCTGTATGACAGTCTCCAGCTCCATCCATGTGTTTGCTAAAAATTAGTAAAAACACTCTTGAGTCATACATTTCATGATATATAAACTTTATATCAAAAGAAAAACTTAAAACAAATATTGAATTTTACTCAATAATATTCTGAAGTGTTTAGGAGGAAGTATTTTGCTGTCTGTAATTGCCTTTGAAAGGTGGAAAAAATCAGATGGATAGAAGTGTAGGTAGAGCCATGGATAGACCACTAGATATGTGATAAAGTAAGCATAAGGAAATGTTAATGGTAGAATCTGAAGAGTGGTCACTGGAAAATTTTCTAACCTGTATGTATGAAAATTTTCAATATAAAATGTAGGGATGTGGGGAGTGTTACTGTTTCTGTTTACTTGCAATTACTTTAAAGAACTCTCAAAAAGCGATTCACGTGCTATGCTTTGGTCTTTAGATCAATTAAATTATATATGTTCATTTATTTGACCAACAGTTTGGGAGCAGGCCTTGGAGAGCCAGTAGTGAATGAGATAGTAATAGACTCTGCCCCCACAGAACTTATGTTCTAGTGGAGACCAATACATTATGAGCAAACAAATAGACTAATTGCAAGTCATGATCTGTTATAAAGAAATCTATCACAGGGCTGAGACTGAAGGGGCTGGGGGACATCCCATCTTATGTTAAATTGGGCCCAAAACACCAGCCGTGTGAACCGGGGCTATTTTAGGAGAGTCTAGAAGAGCAATCCAATGGAAGGTACAAGTTATGCATGACTCTGGGCCTACACAAACAGCTGAAAGGCTAGTGGGGCTGGCCGGGGAGAGGAATATAAAATGAAGATGGAGAACCAGACAGGAGAGGATGAGTGGGGCCTTATAGCTCATGGTCAGGAGTATTCTAAGTGCAGAGGGAGAGGACTAGAGAGTTTTAATCAGAGTGTGACATGATCAGATTTATGTTTTAAAATCAGTGTCCCTATTATGGCAGGCATGTTCTAGACAGAGGGCTACCAGGCCAAGTGAAGAGACCAGTTATAGAGACTGAGTGAGAAAGAGATGGCAGTGGCCCAGACTAAGATGATGATAGTAGGAATGGAAGGAAGTGGATTGATTTCTGATGTGTTATAGTTGGAGGTTGCTCATGACTATTTTGGTTCTAGTTCTCTGCTGAGTTACACATACACACAGACAGAAATGCACACACATGTATATATATATATATATATATATATGAAAGCAGAAAGCAGAGACTCATAACTAAATGTGGTAATGGTACCCTGAAGTCAGGAAGGAAATGAGTATGTAAAAGGTTTTTTCAGTCCTCCTGGGAGGATGACCAGAGCAGTGAAAGGTGAGGCATCTTTGTACTCATCTTCCCAACCAGCAGTGCTGGTGTTTTTTGTCATCCTCTTACTATGTTAATGGGCTGCATGTTAAGATCTTCTAGATATTAGTCAACAAAAGTAGCTGCATGAGTCTTGTTTGTGTCCACATGGGCTAAAGGAAATGGGGCTTTTAAAATCATCAGTGTGACTATCAGCAAAGCTCTGTTAAAGACCACTACTGTTGGAGAAAATAAGTCTTTCTGGGTTTGTTTTTAAACTAATCCTCCAGATTGCTTGTCAGTCTGTATTAATCAAAATCACTAGATAACTACTTGGTACTGTTCCGCTTTGCTCATATAGATGCAGTCATAGCATTTCATCTTTTAAAAAAATTATAAAATAAAAACATCATGGCAATCTGGCTCCCGCATCTGTCACAGTGCTCTTTGCCAGGGCTAATTTGGCTCATTTGGTGAAGTTAGCCGGCCAGCACAGCAGCCCCACCGCGCTCTCACTTCATCTTCCCCTCTCAGAAGCTTTTGCTTCTGAGGACAAGTTTCTCTGACAGAGAAGCTTGCAGGGCCATTCTTTCTTTTGCGTGCTAAGTCGCTTCAGTCGTGTCCGATTTCTTGCGACCACATGGACTGCAGCCCGCTAGGCTCCTCTGTCCTTGGGATTTTCCAGGCGAAAATGCTGGAGTGGATTGCCATGCCCTCTTCCAGGGGATCTTCCCAACCCAGGGATCAAACTGGTTGTCTCTTTCTGTCTCCTGCATTGGCAGTTGGGTTCTTTACCGCTAGTGCCACCTGGGAAGCTCATTCTCCCCTTTGAAATCTCTAAATAGTATTTTTAAAACTAGCTTTGTTGCAATTAGAACCAAAGGCCTAACAAGTGTTTATATACAAAGAACTTACTGCAGTTGTGTTTACCCTTCTTCTGTGAAGAGTATTTGTTCCGGTTGAAGTGAAAAACCTCTGTCTTCATTGGATACATCAGGAAAGGAAGACATTAAACCAGGCTAGATATGGTTTAACAGGTTACACTTGTTTTCATTGGGTAATTGCCGTTGGAGTCTTAATGAAGGTAGAATAGTCTTTCCTCAAACAAGCAAATGATCACTCTTAACATAACAGGCAAACAAAAAACATCGAATTCATGGTTGCACCTACTGTGTCTTTACGCCTCACTCTTCCTTTCTGTGGGCCCAATATAGTAATACTTTCATGCAGAGCACCAGCTCATATGTCAAGCATACAATGACCTTATGGGGAAGGAAGCCAGCTTCCAAGAGATGTTTTCCACCTACGAGAACACTATTACCACTCCCTGGGAAGGATCTGAGCTTCTTGTCCCCTAATAAAATATAATGGATTTGCTGTGAAACCTTTGAGGTTTACCCAGTCTCCCTGACAACCAGGTACCCGCCCACTGAGTGGTTCAGCTGATGTCTGGAGAGAAGTGGTACTCCCAGGGACTGGCTGAAACTCTGACTTCCTCCTTCTTGTGGTCCAGGTGAGGTAGCAAAGGTCATTCCTCCTTCGTTGTGCTTGTGTTCAAGGAAACGGCACAGTTAAGAAAGAACAGGGACCATCAAGAGGGACTTCTGGGACTTTCATTTTTTTTAACCCGAGTTGAAAACACAGGGGCTTGCAGACCTTCGTGGTAACCCTTTAAACTGAAGTCAAAGGGTTCAAAAAGAAAAGGGAAGTCTATGAAATATATACTAAAGGCAAAAACCACAGTGAGAGAGGGAAGTAATATGTGATTTGGGATAGATGCCTTTGACATATTCATTGATCTCAGTGACTTGCAGAGTGCTGATGGCACTCTGGCCTCAGGGTGAGGCGCCTTGCCAGCTCCCAGATCAAAGGAGCGCCTAGGTGCCGAATCCCTGGCGAGCTCCCAAGCAAAAGTGCCTGGAGCCACATTTGCTAATTACAGGTTGTGTTCTGCTGTTTCCAAACAGGGTGAAAGTGACAGAAGTTTAACTGTGAATAATTACACACTTGAATAAGTATGTGATTAGCACTATTTGTTGTGGTTGGGACTGGAGTGACGGGACAAGAATGGAGCGATTGCATTATTTACAGCTTAATTGTAGACAAGTAATTACTTATGTAAGCTGATGGTGTGGGGTCAGAGAGGACCGGCAGAAGAATGCAGATGATCTGAAATTCAACTTCTTAAACCAGACACCCTGACCCCCTCCCCACCGCCAAGGCTCTCTGAGAGCTTGATAAAGAGAATCAACTATGCATTTCTTGAATGAAATCCTTTAGAATTTTAAACGTCTTGTTCAGTCTAAGCAAAGGAGCAGCAGAGACATTTAAAAAAAAAAAAAATCTCAGCTTCGAAAGTAATAAATCACAAATGCCACCTAGTGGTTCTTGGTATCTATCCGGCGGCTGTTTTGTCTGCTAAGTGTAGCCGTGGCCCAGTTCCAGTGAGGAGTTTTCTAGTGGAGTAGGGGGTCTCCTAGTCGTGGGAACTAAAATGAAAGGAGCAGAACTCCAAGTCCATCCCTTCATTCCCAGTTTTGCCCTGCCTCCCCCTCTACTTCTCCTTCTTTCCGCCTTAAAACCTGCTTACACAGATCATCATAGTCTGAAATTTGTCCCCACTTTACATCATTGTAACTTCTCTCTACGGTGGAAATTTGAGTGCAAATCACTTTGCAGTTGTTCCTTTCCCCAAGCCGCTAAAAAATAAATGAGAGAGCCAACGGTTTTCTTGATTTGAGAGTAGACTCATGGTTGTGTTTCCTTGCTTCCCACTTCTCATTCACCAGGTGGTTGAAAGCCACTTTCCCAATTACTACACTCTTCGTTTCAAGTGTTCACATCTAGATTTGAATGCGGAGGGATGCTGCTGCTAAAAACTCTCCCGGGAAAAGGGCCTGTTTGATAAATGCATTCAAGGGGAGTAGCGGAGAGAAAAATTTTTTGTCAAGCCTTGTTTATTTTCACACACTCCCTCTCCCTGAGCTGCTTCTCATGATTTCATTAGTAATAAATAGAAAAGTCAATTTTCCTTAACAGGTCAACATTGTACAAGTAAAGTTCCTTGAACAGATCCCAGAGACTATTGCTGTAAACCCAACCGTACAAGTTGAGCTGAGAGCGGCCCTGCTGTGTGGCTCTGTGCAAATGCTGTCTTCCACAATGGACGGGGTTGACATGGGGGCCTCTGTTTTTCTTGTTGTAATACAAGGAAAAATTGCAGTGACTCTCACGTCCCAGGGCACCGACTCAGCAGCGCTCTTTGTAGGTGGTGGCCACTTTCCATTTGAGAGAGCTACAATTTCACATGGAGCCTGTCATTTCCTATTGTGGGGTCACTTCCCTGGTCCTTACGGCTCCCTTTGTGAGACACTCTCCTGCACATGGCTACTCCTATCTCACCCAGGGAGACTTCTCGCCTTCTCAGGATTTTACCTGCACCCTCTTGGATCCTGTCACCCCTCAAAACATGTCTAAATAGATCACAGGGACACCACTTACTGGTATGTTACCAGAAGCCTCTTTCCTTCCCTAAATTAGTCACATCATCCTTAGATCACGTTTTCATCATGCTTCTTTATTTTCTGTGTTTCCAATGTTTTGACATTTGGGGCTTTACTGACTCTCTGTTCTGTGTGGTTGGTCATGTCCAATTCTTTGTGACCCCACGGACTGTATCTCACTAGGCTCCTCTGTCAATGGACTTTTCCAGGCAAGAATACTGGAGTGGATTGCCATTTCCTACTCCAGGGGATCTTCCCAAGCCAGGCACTGAACCCACATCTCTTACATCTCTTGTATTGGCAGGTGGATCCTTTACCCCTGAGCCACCTGCAAGGTCCCTGACCAGGGATGGAACCCAGGTTACTGACCTACAGCCAATTTCTAAAATAGTGAACAACTCATCTGCTAGAAGGCCTTTCATATACAAACCAATCCAGAGTCCACCCCACAGCACCTCTCTATCAGGCTCTTCACACTCCAACCAGGCTGGCTGCTATCCTCACCCTCAACCCCTGCCCTAGTACCAGACAACTAGAGACAATCTTGTACTTCACACCCCACTGGAATTATTCAACCTATCCAATCCTAACCCTGCTTACCTTGCCTTGCCCATCCCCTCCCTCAAGAAACCACAATAAAGATTCACATCCACGCTTTCTTCTTGCTCCCCCAGCTTCTTGGTCGACCCCGGCGCATCCTGGTGTGATTGTGCGTGGGGCATGGCACCTCCCCTCCTCGTGGAAACTGTGAATAACAACCATCTTTTCAATGGCAGTAGACTCCTGATCTGTTGGCCTCACAAAACCTGAATGATAACAAACCTATGTGTTAAACAGAGAGCCCTCGACTAAACCTAGTCATGCTTCTTCAGAATGATTACTCCAAGTTATCATCATTTGCTCCTTTTACCTTGGGGCTCTCATCCCAAATACTCATGGAACAACACACCCATCTTGTAGTAGGAAAACCTCATTTCATTGGAAAACTTGTGCTAGGCTGCCATATGCCAACTTATTCTTGGCATTCAGTTCTCCTTACTCTGTCACAGACCCCATTCTACCCACAAGGGGCATATTTCACTCTTAAAATTACTGGTCCCCCTCACCCCACTCTGCCTACCAAAGGGCATATCTCTTTTCTTGGAAATGGTTGACCCGACACACATATTCTTAAAACCCCTGTTAATTTGGGAACAACACTTTGGGGACTATTTTTTATCTTCTCCACTTAAGCATTCTGATTTTGTGTTTCTGTTTGCTCTGAAATATTGAAAATCGACTTCATATTTTGAAAAACAGAGAGTGGCCTTCAGCCAAACTGCAAAGGGTTGAGATGGAAATGTCAAGATGAAAAGGGAAGTTCACTGAAAGGTCAGCTTGGAGCTTGGCTGCAACTCTACAGAGGACAAACTGAGTGAGTCTGGCCAGGTCACAGCTAATCAAAACCTTATGTTTCTAAGTGTAAACTAAGAAGCTGAGTTAGGTGAACATCCATGGCAGGGACTTGGTGTGCTCTTAGGAAGCCACTCCTCCTGGGATACCCTCTTTGGGATAATTTCAAACTAAAAAAGATACACACTCCTGCCCTGAATGAAAAGTCTCTTTCCAACATGCTCTTTGCCTTCCATGTAGGGATGCCTTCTTATTTGCAACTTTTGCCATGCGTACACCATTGACTCTATCCTCTTCATTACTGCAGCTCCTTTCAAACCTGATACATGCTAGTTCCCCAGGCGTGACCAGCATGAAGAAAGCTCAAATCCAGCTGAATTGCAAAGCTGGTTCCCAGGAACCCATCATAGGCAAGGAGTGTCTAATCATCCCACATCCACAGGGAGCTCACTTGGGATGTGTATCCTTCATAAAATGGGCATGGTTACCACTCCTGTCCGTGCTGGTGCAGATCATTCTTTCCAAGTGATGAAGTGAGCAGTGCTTCTGATCTCTCTTCCCTTCCAGATCTTCTGGGAGTCTGTTTCTCTACGATACAAACACCAGTTCTATTTTACATGCTGCTGCTGGTCAGCAAATTCTATTCTTGCTTTAATACTTTCCCTCAGAGCTGGGTCTTCTAAAACCACAGAGAGATGTGCTTTGACTGAAAGCGTGTTGAAGGTTGCTGGACATCAGCAGAACCCTGGTCATTGCCAAAAATGTCCATTGAATAAATAAAGAGTGTTTTAAAACACGCTTTTCACCTTTTCCTTTCTCAGCTATGCCAATACAGTAACTCCTCTGCATAAGAATGAGTTCCATTCTGAGAGTGCAATTGTAAGTCCAGTTTGTTCTTAAGTCCAACGAAGTTAGCCTAGGTACCCAACAAACACAATTGGCTCTATAGTACTGTACTGTAATAGGCTTATAATACTTTTCACATAAATAATACAGAAAAAACCAACACGAAAGAAACAAAATGTTTTTAATTTTACAGTACAGTACCTTGAAAAATACAGTAGTATGGCGCAGCGGCTGGCATACAGGGACTGCCATCAAGTGTACGGGCAAGAAGAGTTACTGACTAACGGAGGGAGAGGAGGTGGGAGATGGGAGACTTGAAGGATGGTCAGCAACGGAAGATGGAGGGCAGGCTGCGATTTCACTCATGCCCTGCATTGATGGAACACACATTCGCGTCACTGAAAGTTCAAAACTTGAAGGTTCCTATGTGGGAATTTACTCTAGTGTACAAATAAAGTGTCTATCCTAAAGGAACTAAGCCTACTGTATTTTTTTTAAATTAATGTACGTTAGCTACTTGGTGGAAGGTTTGGGGAATGGTCTGAGGTTTTGGGTTGTCCTTTACTTTCATTTTATAGCCGTGAATGCGGGTTGTTCTAGCCCTCTCACTTGAGCAGCCAGCCATTACACACACCAATCAGAAGAGAATGTTAAATTGCTGGTGACTGCAATGGCATAGGCTGTATTTAATCATTTACTTTGAATCTCTTTAAGACGGTAATACCCTAGCCTATAAGACAATCAATATGTTGCATTAAAACAGGATTTGATGTCGCATAATACAATATTTAAAAGCACAATGAAAAAGATTCTCACAAGAACAATTCAGCCCTGAGTAGAAACATAACTGCTATGATTTCCATTCTCCTGTTTTTAAAGGAGAAGTGGTTTCTTTCTTTTCTTTTCTTTTTGAAAGGCATATTTTTGAGAATGTTCTGTTCTATCACAAGTTGTAAACTCTGTGAGGCCATTGAGCTTAAATGCCTTTAGATTAGTTTTTCAAGAACCATACAATATGCCCAGGAGGCAGGACAGTGTGATCTTAATCCCCATTGTAGTGAAGGAGAAGCTGAAAATGTCATGAGGTGCCATGCCAAAGCAACAAGGGAACATCTCAGGATATTTGTTGATGGGAATTATCACTCTTCCTTACTCATTTTCTGCCTCCAGTCAAAATAGCAGGGGCTCTGGCTTGAAACTGGGCTAAAAGGAACAGCATCAATTTAGGAGAAGATGAATGAAAGGGGCTGGAGTGGAGATTGGGCCACCTTTCCAAGTGCTTTTAGGTGGTGAATCAAATGGCTCTGTACCAAGCAAATTGGGGATGCAGCTGAGCTCATCAGGGGAGTTTCTAAGGCGTGCATCCTCCAAGATCCCTCTAGATATTCCTCTGATATTGCCAAGTATTTGGGTTTAGTAAATAGAGGACTTAATTTATTGGAATTCTGACTTGGCCACTAACTTGCTGACTTTAAGGCATCAGGTCTTTTAAAATTGTATACAAAGCCACTTCCCGCCCCACAAGGACCTCCTGGTATTAGTGAATCAATGACTTAGGTTATTGTGCTTTGAGCTCCTTGGCAAGGTTCTAATATTCCAAGGTGTTACTCTCTGTGCAAGATTTCCTGACTCCAGTTGGTTCAACAGCAGTTACACTGAATGCCAATCTGAGCTGGGACAGGTAGAAAATTGGGATTTCCTTTGTTCAACCAACCTATGACCTAAGGCAGTCTGGTAGAGAATGGTTTTGTGGATGGGTGAGCATCTGTTATTATTTACAAGGATGCTACAGAGTACTGTCATGCTCATTGCCTACCTCCTGGGACTTTCCTGAGGTTTATCATGATTATTCCAGCAGTGCACCAAAGACAAGAGCTTTAGAAGTATGAAATATATTAGTGTTTTCTGATGACTAACAACACTTTCAATTTACCACTTACTTTCGATTTGTGATTTTCTTCAAAATGGAATTTGTGCTGAATATGCTCAGAAGGTGGAAGCTGGTGAGGCAGAGTATCTCAGTATTATTTGGGCGATTCTTTTTTTTTAATAAAATCTCACATTGTTTAACCATAGGTCCACAAGAAGCTTTTATATAATATCAGTGGATACACTTTCAGTATGGTTCTTCTTAGGATGTGGTCAGATCCCCTCCATTCTCTCTGCTCATCTGCCTGTTCCTGAATGAGTTCTAATCTACATTCCTGGCTTCAGCAGAGCCCAGGTAAAAATATGCACCATGATGTTCCACTGCTGCCAATCAAAGAGCAAACTTTTTTTATTTCCAAAGTAAAATTTGTGTTTCTTCTAACTTTGGAATTTTGCAGTTTCACTTAAATCTTTCTTTCACATCCCTAACGTCCATTTAATTACCACGTTGTGATACTCCAATCTACTCATCACCGCAGATATCCATTTTGTCCTCTCTATCCACACTGCCACCACCCTCGGGGAAATCGTTAAAAGCCTCCTAACACTTCTACTGGCTCAGTCGCACTTACTTCCAGACCCTCTGGCTGCTGTCAGAGAAATCTTTTAATACAATAACCTCATCACGCTGAACATCCTTCAATGGTTCCCCATTGTTTTCATGCAGAATCTCTTCTGACTCTTCTGTCCATTTTCATCTCTTTTAACTCAATACTCACTGTATGTTCCCAGTCATACCAAAGTACCTACGTTTTAAAAACAGTCATGTTCTTTCATGAGTCTGCCCTTGGGCCAATTGTTCTCTATTTCTAAAATGACTTTCCAGCCACCCTGACTTCTTAAAAAAAAATTTTTTTTAGGCTTAACTTGACTTGCCTTTCAAGATTCACTTGAGTTGTTTCCCAGAGAATCAAATCAGAAGACCTTCTCAGAATTCCCTGATCTGAGCTACAAGCCGCCTGTTTCAAATCCCAAAGTACCCTGTGCACACCTATCAGAGCATCCTGCGCACAGAATGTTATTTCACAGGATTGGCCCTCACGTGCGTGGATCTCTCTCTCTCTCCACCGCGCCCTGGACTCTCCGAGTGCTGGTTTCGCTTCTCTTTCTTGATCTTTTTATTTTTGTGTGCTTAGTCGCTCAGGCATGTCCTACTCTTGGTGACCCCATGGACTGTAGCCCTCCAGGCTCCTCTGTCCATGGGAATTCTCCAGGCAAAAATACTGGTGTGGGTTGCCACGCCCTTCTCCAGGGGATCTTCCCAACCCAGGGATTGAACCCTGGTCTCCCGCATTGCAGATGGTTTCTTTACTGTCTGAGCCATCTACCTGGCACACAGTAAAGGATAAAACTAAGAAGAAACTCAACTTCTGAGATGAATAAACTTTCTTTTCCTATAATATCAAGTGTATTTTGACTGTTGTAAAGAATGACCAACATAAAGCCTATTTAAATAAAAATACATTCAGATAGGATTCCATTTTTATCTTAAACTGATTCATTCTTTATTTTATTTTTTGGCTGCACTGTACAACATGCAGGATCTCGGTTCCCCAAGCAGGGAGCGAACCTGTGCCCCCTGCAGTGGAAGTGCGGGGTCTTAACCACTGGACTGCCAGGGAAGTCCCCAGGCTAGGATTCTGATTTCATGTTCTGGAGGACTGAGTAGATTTATCATCCCAAAGATTTCTGTAGAAACTGGAGAGTAGATCTGGTAATCTAACCTAAGAAATGGATTAGAAGTGCCTGCAAAACCGAAAATAGGAAAAATGCTTGCAGGCCCAAATAAAGTGCAGCTGAGAGAGGAATGCTTACCCAGTCTTCCACCAGCTTCCCTACTGTTAGAGCCGCGCGTTCCGGGGAAACAAACTCACTCAGAAGGACAATGCAGATAGTGGAGTGCAGTTTATTACACCGGCGGGCCCAAGGCAGAGTCTCCTCTTAGCCAAGGACCCCAACCAGCATTTGTGAAAATCTTTTATATCCCATGTGTACATGTCCAAACCCATCACCCCAAATTCCTTGAAACTTACATAAACAAAGGAAGGGTAAATACAACTACAATAACCCCATCATTCACGTGTTATGTGTTCAAACAGTTAATAATCAATAAGCCCGCAATTACATTCCAAACAGTTAATAATCGATAAGCCTGTGATTACATCCCAATTGATACAGAAAAAATTTATGACCTGTCCGGAGGCAGGGGTGATTACGGTATGTTTCCTCTTAGGCAATGAGTAACCTGGATGTGATCTTCAAGATTCCCCTGCCCAGAGGGGGTCTTATCCTTCCACTGTCATTCCCATAGGCGCTAAGCGCAGAGTTCAGAGTCCACTGGAGAGGTGGCCGCCCACGACCAGCATGGACAGGCTTGAGATGGAGTCCAGGCCCTATGAATTCCTTCTTCACTACCATCCCTGCACCCTTGCTGTTAGATAGGACTGGGTACCCGGTCCTTGCCAATGAAAAGTATCACTTCCAGGATAAAGCAGTGAAAAGCCCATGTTTGAGTTTTTCTGTCAATGATGTCAGGGCAATTGATGAGGTGATGCTGCATATGTTACATTTACAAGAAGGTCCCATTTGATTGGGATTCCCCAGTGGCTCAATGGTAGAGAGTCCACTTGGATTGGGAATATCACTTGGAGAAGGAAAAGGCAACTCACTCCAGTATTCTTGCCTGGAAAAACACCATGTGCCATCTCAGAGTACAGTCCATGGGGTCACAAAGAGTCAGATATGACTCAGCAACTGAGCACAGAACATTATTATGAAGACTAGTGTTCTATCAGTTTGGGTGATGGCCTGGAACAGAGCCTTGAAGAGACTAATGTGAGAAGTAAAGTGTGTTTTACCAAACCTCTGAGATTTTTTTTGGGGGGGGGGCGGGTATTTGTTATCACAGCATAATGTAGGTTATCCTAATACAGAGATGATTTAGGGCTAAAGAAACAAAGAAAAGCAAATGTCCTTTTCAAAACTGGGTGATGGCAATTTGATGCAGATAAGTTGATGTCATCCTTCTCCAAGGACATTTAAACCTGAATGCTCCTACAGAGAATATTGAGAGACAATTCTCCATGGATATCTCTCACACGTCTGTGTGTCTTATGAGCAGAGGAACTGAGTGCCTTGTTTTGTACTGTCTTTTCAAGGATATTTGCTCAGTGAGCATCCTTGGAAAATAAAAATGGTGTCCCTTTTTAGAGCAAAGGGCAGGCTTGGGGACCAAGCCCCAAGGAAGTGCTGGCTACTGCTATTTCTGTGAGTAATAGAGATTTTTGCTTCTAACCCAGGATTCTCATGACTTCCATCAGCATTCATGAAACTATTTCAGAGTATCTTAGCCTACAAGTCAAGTTAAAGTCATGTAAAATCTCAGACCCTTCACAGTTCTTGACAAATACTAGGGAAATCAAGTTCGATATAGGGCCAGGGCTTGACTTAATGGCAGCTAGTTATATGACACCATTCCTGAGAATCAAACAGATCATGGATAAAGGAAAGACTTCTCAGGGGCTCAGAGCTGCTGAAGCCTCCATCAGAATATAAAAGAACTGACCTCAAAGAGAGTGTTTCATAGCCCAGATGGGAAAATGCCTTTCATGTGAAGTAGATAAGGCATTAGGAAAGAACTTTTAGAATCAGTGCAGCTTCAAAGTACAAGTGCAGGGCTGTGAATTCTAGAACATGATGGTATTTCTGGCTGCCTATGGGAGTAGGAGAGGAGAAGATATACAAAGAAAGAAATCACTTTAGAAAATATTTTGACATTATCATCTGTAACAACAGGCACACACCTAAGATCTAACAATTCTACCTCTAGATGTATTCTCCATAGAAATTCTTACATAAACGCATCAGGAGGTCAGAAGAATATTCACAGCAGCACTTTTTGTTAAAATGTTAGAAACTAAGCAAATGACAACTGACAGGAGAATGTATAAATAAATTGCATTATGATCCTACAATAGAATATTATATAGCAGTGAAAGTAAATCAACATAGATGAACCCCGGACCATAAAGAATAACTCAGTGCTTTACAACCTTTTTAAAGTTCGGAACAACAAAAGTGACAATAGATTGTTTAGAGCAGTGTTTTTAAAACTTTTTGACAACAGGCCAAAGGAAGAAATATATCTGACACTGTGATCCATGAACCACTGTAAGAAATGATTTCACACACACACACATACACACACACACACAGAGTGAAACAAATTTTCTTGCAACATTACTTGCCCTTACCACATTCATGTACTCTGGTGTTTTCTACCCCATTATATTCTATTTCATTAAAACCAAATTCTGGTCATGATACATTAATTTGATTTCATGTCCATAACCTGAGTTGGAAGGCTACTGACTTGGGGATATTTATGTATGTGGTAACACTATAAATAAAAGCCATAGAACAATAAACACAAAATACATGATAGTGGTGCACAGGAGAAAATGGGATTGTTGGGTCAAGAGCCCACAGGTAGTAATAGTGAGATTGATAATATTTTAGTTTTAGTTGTGGTGTTGGGCTCATGAATAGTTATTATTTTGCTTAATTACATATTTAAACTGCATATATTATATGCATATTATCAATTATAATAAAATGTTTTTACAAAGAGAGAGAATAAAATAAATATGGGAGGGGAAGAGGGTAAGAAAAGAAGGAAATGGAGACAGTTTCTAGAAGGGACTAAGGATCTCAGTCCCTTAGGTATCATGATGAACAGGTATCTTTAAATCTAGAAATCTGTATAGGCTTGTGAACTATTCAAATGTTTGAATGTGGGTTTTTGTCTTCGCATGTTCAACTGAAAGTGACTAGAAAGTGTCTGGAACTCAGTTCTCATTGTCAGAAACCATGTTTATCTGGAGCCAGCTGAAATCGCAGGAGTTCCATCAGAACTTTAGGGAAAAGAGCCCAGGAGGAGTAACAGACCAGATAAAATACGGGGAGCTCTAAAAGACAGTACTGGAGCCAGCCATAAATGAGGTTCACTTCTAGCCAGGGCCATTTCCTTATGGAGAAAAGGAATTGATACTTTAACTAGATTCATACTTCTAAGACCAAACACAATGAAAGAAGAAGGAACAATTAATCTATAGAAAATCTATGAAGAAAATGAGTCTAAATAAATTGAAATTATATTGTGGATCTAAGCTCTTTGAAATCATGTAACTATTCATGTTAATCATATTGATGGAATCACTTTCATGCTTACCCTTCAAACCTCACTACTTCAAAACTAAATAAAAAGACAGATATCTGAGTATTCCTGAATTATGCGTTAAGTCCAGAAAGTAAATGATTTTCTATATTTTCTGATATTTGAGACTAGCTCAGAATGTGAGATTTTACATTCTCTTTTCCATCCTACAAAATACAAACTCTTGTCATAGGATGTGTGGAATACTGAAGTAACGATGTCTACCAAGGTAGTGTCTCTTTTTCCTAATGAGTCTTAACATGGATTTATTCTAAAAGTGAGGTGATTCAAGTGAGTTGTTCATTATATGCAGAAGTGCTAAGTGGATCTTACATTTGCAGTGTGGATTAAGAACTGGCACTTTCTATAGCTGATATTGGTTGAAGCCAGTCCTTCACTGCCTGGCCTCAATCTGTTGTATTCAAGTTGCCTGAACTGTGTGTGTGTCTTTGTATATGTGTACATGTGTGTGCAATCAGTCGTGTCCAACTCTTTGAGACCCGATGGACTGTAGCCTGTTAGGCTCCTCTGTCCGTGGTATTCTCCAGGCAAGAATACTAGAGTGGGTTGCCATTTCCTGCTCCAGGAGATCTTCCTGACCCAGGGATCAAACCTGCTTCTCTTGTGTTGGCAGGCAGATTCTTTACCATTGAGCCAAGGCTGGCATTAAAGATGGCTTCGTATCCAGCAATGTGATAGCATAATAGTAAACAGAAGTGATTCTTAAAGAGAAAGAGTCTAAGACCTGACTCTGTTGACATTCATTTATTTAACATATAAGGATTTACCCTGGCATAAGATAGAACTTCCAGAAACTCAAAATTTGAAATACCTTTAGGAGAGTACTGTGTAAATATTATCTCTAAGGTAACATTGTAGAATGGCAATTGGTTGCTGCTCTGTTTATTTCCAGCTCTTGGCTTCCTAAACACAGAGATTTCACTTCCTGCCCCCCTTGTGGATGTAGGGGCCCTATGACTAGTTCTGGATGATGCATCATAAGGAGAAATGATGTGAATCACTTTGGAGTATTTACTTTGCTGCTGCAAATCCTCCAGGTCTCGATCTGTCCTCAGGCACTGTACTCAGTAATGTTGGGATGGGAGCTACTCTGTTAGCCTGGGGGTTCAAATAATAATGATATTGAGAATCTATGTATCTTGAGCAAGATATAAAACTTTGCTGTTGACTCTGGAGTTTCTTATTAATTGGGCTTGACCTAACCTGTCATTGGGCTTCCCTGTGGCTCAGACAGTAAAGAATCTGCCTGCAATGCAGGAGACCAAGGTTCGATCCCAGGGTCAGGAAGATCCCCTGGAGAAGGGAATGGCAACCCACTCCAGTATTCTTGCCTGGAATTCTCTGTCCGTGGAGAATTCCACGGACAAAGGCAGTGGATGGGATACAGTCCTTGGGGTTGCAAAGAGTTGGACAGGACTGAGCAACTAACACAACAACAGCCTGTCATTACTACCAATGATCTGACCACCAATTCCAACATGCTGGGGTGGGGGGAAGAAAGGAAGGTCCCCACACATCCAAGAGTTCTTTAGACACTAGTTGGGTGTCCAACAATTCAACTCAGTTCTGACACTAAATACCAGGGGATACTGTCAGATTCTGCAGGTTAAGGGCTCAACTCCACTAGACCGCCCTTTACTTCAGAGGCTAGTCATAAGCCCGGGTTATCACCTACACTTCTGACCCATTGACTACAGAATGGCGGCTCACATGAACTACTCTGTCCCTTTTGAGTTCAGTAAATTTGCTAGAGTGGCTCACGAACTCAGGAACATTTTACTAGATTATCTGTTTATTACAAAAGATACTAAAGGATATAAAACGATGGCCAGATAAAGAGACGCCTAAGGTGAAGTATGTGGAAAGGGCTCGGAGCATCCATTCCATCTCCAGAGTACCACTCTCCTCAAATCTCCAGCAACCTGAATTATCTCCAAAGCTTGCCCTTTGGGGTTTTAATGGAGGCTTCATTAGCCTCCATAAAATCAACTAGGTAGGCAAGGTTGATTAAATCTTTAGCCATTAGTGGTTGAACTCAATTTCCAGCTCTTCTCCCTTACTCTCCCCAAAGGTCAGAAATAGGGGTGAGGTCACAGGACTGAAAGTTCTCGCCCTCTAATCACGTGGTTGGTTCTCTTGGCAACCAGTCCTCATCCATAGGTGCAGTCCAAAAGCCTCATTAGCAATAACACAAAGCACTTTTCATCACTCTCATCACTTAGGAAATTCCAAGGGTTTTAGGAACTCTGTGCCAGAAATGGGGACAAAGAGCAAATATATTTCTTATTATAAATCACAATATCATACTATTATACCTTCGGTGGCCTGAAGTCACCTTGGCAGTCATACAGTAGGAATGTTACCATTTGTCTGTAGTATAGTTGTGGTATTGTAAATATTTCTGAATATTCTCTGCACTCTTCCCTACCAACTCCAGCCTCTGCTTTTTAACCTTTTCATTATGGCAATCTAGGTAATCAATATGAAGAAATTCTTCTATTTGAATGGGGGACAAGTCTTCTGTTCCCATGGAACCCTGAAAATACTCGGCAGGGAAAGGACATACAGAGAAATCCTTAATGGAAAATAAGAGGAGATGGCATTTTCTGGGACATCTACTCTTAGCTCCTGATGATACCAGAAAAGGAGATATTGATGAGATTGGAACAATGGCACTGACAACACAGTTGACTATTTACTTGGTATGGTTTGAAACTGACTCTCATTGTATCCCATTCATTGGGTACATCGGGTCAACTCACACAATATTTGCATTTACATATGCCAAGTATAAAGGGAACAGAAACCCTAAGAGATTAAAAAATGTTGAGAAGTATGTTTAAGCCAAATAACATTTATCTTCAAAACCATTAACTATTCAGTGAAAGAGAATTTAGGAGAACAAGTGGATCATAGAATTTTAGAGCTAGAAAGAACGTTAGACATCATCCAGGTCACTTTTGTGATTTCACAGATGAGGAAATTGAAGTCTCAAAAGGTTAACTGAGTTGCTCAGAGTCTAGACAGTTATTTGATGGAAGAACTTGATTTAAATCCATTGCTACTTCCCCTATATCATACAATTTCAAGGTTTTCATAAAGATAAGATTGCTGTCTTCTGATATTGCACCAAGACCAAAAGCCATCCAAACAGAAGTTCAGTTTTAAATGACATAGAAAGCTTCAAGAAAGAATATGCCCTTGTACATGATGTATAGTACAGATATTATTCATTTTAGATGAATGATAGGATGTAACTATAAATTATTTTTCATTTCCTGTCTCCTCAATATTAAAGACTTCATAGACTGGATATAACCTACTTTAGAGAGTAGAACCTACCAATCAAGGGTGTTATTGCATTAACTTGATACTCTGAGTATTCAGAAAAATGTTAGATTCCTTTTTTTTAACTTTGAGTGAAATCAGGGAATCCCTAAGAATAAAAAAAAATATATTTCATAACCTTCAAAGCAATGGTTAGTTGATGATGTCCCAGTCCTTCAGTCACTACATCCAATCAGATCTAGAATCCTGTTAGTTTCTCCTTCAAAGACCTCAGCTAGCTCTCCTTTTTTTCCCAGTGACTTGTTTATTAAATTCCACATCCTCAGATTGTTGTTTATGTAGCAGTGCCCCCTTATTCTTAGGGGATAAGACCCCAACAGAGGTCTGAAACCACAGATAGTACCCAACCTTGCATATATCATGCTTTTTCCCATACACACAAACCTATGATAAAGTTCAATGTACAAATTAGGCACAGTAAGAGGTTAAAAACACTAGCTAACAATAAAATAGAACAACTATAACAATATACTGTAAAAAAAAATACCTATGTGAATGTGATCTCTCTCAGTGCAAGTGAAAGTGTTAATCACTTAGTCCTGCAATCACCTGCCAGGCTCCTCTGTCCATGAAATTCTCCAGGCAAAAATACTGGAGTGGATTGCCATTCCCTTCTCCAGGGGATCTTCCCGCCCTCTCAATTTTGCTCAAAGTTTCCTTGTCATAGAATAATTTTTGTCCTCTTTTATGTCCACTGAATCCTTTTCAGGTCATGTCTAAAGCCTATCTTTTCCCAAAGTCTTCTGAGGCTCTTCTGGCTCACATGAATCTCCTCTGCTTCAGGGAGTGTGGATTGCATATTAGCATCCTTTTTATCAAAATTTCCATTTAATCTAAATACCAGTGCCTGGAACTAACTCACATCAATTAAATTAGATATTCCTGCCATCATCATGTTTAAAAAAGTCCTCAGGTGATTCTAACGTAGAGTCAAGACTGAGAACCACTGTCATAGACAATTCATAGACCCTATCCTTTGTGTAGGTGCTTACTCACAGTATGTGTAGTAATACTTGAGATCTTACATGTGTGTAAGTTTCTGCTTTTCCAAGTGAGGCAAATATTATCTATTATGCTTATTGTGAGTCCCTGTGACACTTGGTCCTGAGATAAACACAGCTAAAAGCCCTGAAGGCTAAAGTCGTGTTAGCAATATGGAGTTGAGCAGAGACTGACCATTATTGTTATTATTTGGCTTTTTCTATACTTAAAGTTTCAACATGCTTAAGAGTCAGATGTTTTTCTTTTGGAAAGAACCTCATTCATAGTAACATTTATTTGAACCCAGGAATAATTTAACTGGTTTTGATTTAGTTTGATTTAGCTGATTTTGGTTTATGCGTGTGTGAGTGCTCAGTCACTCAGTTGTGTCCTACTCTTTGCGACCCTATGGACCATAGCCCACCTAAGCTCCTCTGTCCATAGAATTCTCCAGGCAAGATTACTGGAGTGGGTTGCCATTCCCTTCTCCAGGGGATCTTCCTGACCCAGGGATCGAACCTGGGTCTTCTACATTGCAGGCAGATTCTTTACTGTCTGAGTCATCAGGGAAGCCTTAATTTGGTTTGTATATATTTATAAAATCCTTTGTAACTCATCAGCATCAAAGCTTTCCTGCTTCTGTGATTAGGAACTTTTTCATTGTTAGTTTTAGAGCCAAGACAGATCTTTCAGCTACAACTGTAACTTCTAAAAATCAAAAAAGAGTGGCAATTAAAGATACCTTCTAGAACAGTGATATTTGCCTTCTAGCCTATTATGGTCAGTAAGGCATAATCTGAATCCAACCTCACAAAAATCTTGTGTGTCTCACTCTAGAAATAATGAGTGTCTGTCGCACGCACAGCCTCTGGCTTCCAGTCTCTGCATTCCGAACAGTATAACCAAGGAGCCAGTCCTTGGGTATGATTTATTGTGCTTTATCCTTCAAGATACTTACACTGCACACAACTGATTAGACCAATGGTGAGGTTCTGAGTTTAAGACTATGAATAGGTTAGATGGGAACCTTATGGAAGCTTTGGATTCGGAACTCTGTCCAATAGATGCATCTTCTCCTACAAAAACAAAGCACACGAATAAAACTAGGTCTAACTGAATTAATCAGTTTTGGGACAAGGGGAAGTTTCAAGTGGTAGAGGAAAAGTGTGTGTGTGTGTGTGTGTGTGTGTGTGTGTGTGCACGCGCTCAGTTGTGTCCGACTCTTTTCGACCCTACAGACTGTAGCCCGCCAGACTCCTCTGTCCTTGGGATTCTCCAGGCAACAATAGTGGAGTGGGTTGCCACTTCCTAATCCAGGGGATCTTCCCAACCCAGGGATCAAACCCACTTCTCTTGCATCTGCATTGGCCGGCAGATTCTTTACCACTGAGTCACCTGGGAAGCCAGAGGATAAGTGTAGAAAGATAGAAATCGGTGCTAGAGATGCTGAGTCTTGAGAAAAGAAGTCTAGATAGTTGTTCTATTCTGAATGATGATACAGTTCAGAAAACCAGAGCTTCATAAGTTCTGGTTTTCTAAAGCTAGACAGTTTCCTGCTACATGTCTTCCCCATATTCCTATAAGATTAACTCCTATTATCATGGGCAATCTGGGTATGTTACTGTGTCCTAGAGGAACCAGGCAAGCTTGAGCTTTCTCTAATTTTCTCAGTCTTGCTCCTGTGCATAAGCAAAACAGCATCTAGAGCCCATTAAACATGCTCACAGCATTCCTTTTCAAATTCCTTTCCAAATAATCTGTAACACCAGGAAGGGTGGGAAATACTTTTCTAGGAGAAAGAGATACTAGGTAGATATTCTGCAGTGTGACTTTCACACATAATTCAGGACTAAGTCTTGAAATTAAACTATGGGACTCGTTGCATTGTTGGCTCCTCCGAAAGCCTCCTCCTCATCACAATCGCTCACATGGAGTACCCACTGTATTCCATGCACTCTTCTAAACATCTGACCTGCAGTAGCTCTTTTAATCACCATAATACATTTATGAGAAAGGTGCTACTATTAACATTACTATCTTTACATGTAAGGACATTAATGCCCAGTTACTTTGCCTCCATCTCATATCTGGGAAACAGCGGACCCGGATTCAAACCCAGGGAGTCTGACCTCAGAGTCCATCATCTTATCTCTTCATTATAGTATTTCAGTGATTTATACCAGCAATATACTCTCTGATACTAAGAAGGAGAAAGTGCTAACACCATTCAACAGTCACCAACAGACTCATCATATAACTGGTAAATAGATGAATTTCCAATCAGGAACTTGAGCGTTAAATCATTGGACATAGTCCATAGACTTTCATTTACAAAGATTGGGGTTAAATTCCCTGTTTGTCGATTAGTTTGTCGGGAATAGAGAAGGGGAGTAAATATATCCTCAACTGACAACGAAAACAGGATTAACTACTTTTTTGTTTTCTTAAAGTACAATGTAGACAAAAAAAGACATCGAGTTTAAAAATACCTTTTTTTTCCTCCAGATCCCTTGGATTTATGAATAAGCATTATAAACACAACATTCCCCCTTGGTCTGTGTGACTGACTGGTGTCTATACATTATATGAGGGCATTGCTTGCCTTCAGCGTGTCTTCATGGTTAAATGAGTTAAGTCTCTTAGCAGTTTTCACTGGGGTCCTTGCTTGATTGACCCACGAGCCATGATCCGCGCAGGTTGCACTAACATTTGTTTCACCTTTCCCTATTCACTGATTAGCACCCAGCTACCTTCACTACCCTGGAGGATTAACCACAGAACTGTTTTATCTGTATGCAGACTGCCTTTTTTGTAACCCCAGATAAGGGAACATTGTAGCCAGGAAAAGATGAAAACAGGGAAACCCAACCATTGTACGCATTTGTTCTTATCTTTTATTTTTATAAAGAATAACAAAGGTTCCCAGCAGATAAAATCAATGCTTCATATGAAACCCAAATTCACAGTTTGTGTGAGTGCATTTTTTTTTTTCCCAGAGCTACTAATGTTGTTGTGTTGATGCCCTACATTTCCATTCCTTCCCATGCCCAGGAGGGGAATTTAGAACTTGAATAGACCTTTGAGATCACATAGTCTAACCCTCCCCACTGTCCCCTCCTTCTCCTAATAAGGAAAGTGAAGCCCCAGGAGGTTAACCGACTTGCACAAGGTCAGAGGAGCTCAATTGTCTTCTAAACTCCACACGAACTTTTTTCATTTCCAGCTTTAAATTATTTATTCCGTTTTTTGCCATTTTCACTTCATTGAAATGAACTCTCTCTTCTTGCTATTATATCCTGGAAGCTATTTATCCAACCTGATTTAATTGCATTCTCATGCAATTGTATTACATTTTGCAATTGCTATTACATTTTATATTCTCTGTGTTTTTATGCCCTAGTGCCAACTGTTAGCATCCTCTTTGTCCTGCTTTATTTTTAAATCACCCCAGGTGTTTCTGAGACTAGTTTTACTTATATTGCAACGTAGAGTTAAACATACCAACACAGGCAGAATGATTGAAATCCTAACTTAGGGTCCAGGAGGGGAAGACACAGAAAGCTAAGGGTTATTGTTGTAACTATTTCAGTGTTTTCCACATTATGACTACAATAAATTAGCATCCTTGGTCTCTGTTTTCCAAATTCCCCTCCCATCCTTTCTCTCTTTTTTTTTAAAGATCCATTCAGAGAGGAAGTTCTGTCCTGGAACCACCCCTGTCTTTCAAAATTAGCTTTAGGAAGTCATTGCAGACATCGAACATTAAGTAAATGAACCCCAATTTAAAAAGGATTTACACAAATTAGATGGAAAAGCTCAAGGGAAACCAAAGTGATCCTCATAGATCAAAAAGCCTGAGAAATTCTTTAAAATATTCACTTGTTTTCTTAGTGGGCAAATGGGTAAATAGAAACTGAGGCAAACTTGAGAGCTTATTAGAATGGCAGAAATTTTGAGACATTAAAAAAAAAAAAAGCCATCTTGAAAGTAAAGAGAAATTCATTGTAGCAATAGTCGATAAAATATGTAGCCAAGAAAATGTCTTTTTTTTTTTTTTTTAATAGCTCAGTAGAATAATAGAGCTTGCCAATTATGGAGGAGATATTTTGATGCCTGCTAAGTCTTGGGCTTTATTTAGATGGACTCCAATCCAATCCACTGTCAACTGAATTATATGCACCATGGACTTCAAAGGCTCTGTGCTCAATGGGAACGTCCAGGGAGGAGTGCTGTGAGAAATAAATGATTGTGCTGCAGTGCCGGCTGCCAGGCTGCAGCGATCCCTTTTCAGTCACTGGAAAAATGTGGTGTGCAAATGGACGTCACGCTGTGATAAGGGAAGTCCAAAAATATAGTTGCAACACAGTGAGCAAACCTAATGGAGGCAAATCTTTCCTTTCCCTTGGACAGCTACACTCTGCAGGTGGTTTTACTGATGGACACAGCGTGGACGTGGATGTGTAAATATACATGCCTCGAACACTCCTTTCTGAAATAGGTATGTCAGAGTTGAAGTCACAGCCACACTTAAAAGAGCTGGGGTGACAGTAAAATTTGCTCCAGGAATTTGCTTTGGCAGTTTACCCTGACTCCTGGATAGGAGGAGGTTTTCCAAGGGAGCTCTGATCGCTGTGGCTGCTTTTGTGGGGCACGGAGCTCCCCTCCACTGCCTTCTGAGAGGAGACGTGTCCACAGACACTGGCAGGTGGAGGACGAAGGCTGAGTGGCTGCAGCTCTTCTCTGTACCATTGCAGTTCTCAAACTAAGCCGCACTAGAACCATCAGGAAGTCTCCTTAAAGTATGTTGTTGGAACCCACTCCTATGGGCTGAATGTCTGATTCCAAAATTCTAGGGTGGGCCTCAAGAGTTTAACATTTTAAAAAAAAGAATTTATTTATTTTTGACTGTGCTGGATCTTTGTTATTACATGTGGGGGTTACTCTGTGGTGTACAGGCTTCTCACTGTGGTGGGTTCTCTTGTTGTGGAGCAGGGGCTCTAGGTGTTATGGGCTTCAGTAGTTGGAGCACATGGGTTGAGTAGTTGCAGAGCACAGGCTTTGTTGCTCCGTGGCATGTGGGATCTTCCCAGACCAGGGGTTAAACTCATGTCTCCTGCATTGGCAGGTGGATTCTTTTCTAAAATTAATTAGTTTCCTTTTAATTGGAGAATAGTTGCTTTACAATATTGTGTTGGTTTCTGCCATATGTCAACATGAATCAGCCACAGATATACCTATGTCCCCTCCCTCTTGAACCTCTTCGCCATCTCCTACCCCATCCCACCCCTCTAGGCTGATTCTTAACCACTAGACCACCAAGGAAGTCCGAGTTTACATTTTTATCGTGTGGCCAGGAGATGTTCATGCTGTTGATCTGGGGACCCCACTTTGAGCCACTGATCCTTGATCTGCTTCGACCAGTCTGGATGTTTTCATGTGTGTTGCAAACATGATTCCACCTTTAGTAAGCAAGGATGCTTCTGTCTGTTCACTCAACTTTCCATAAACTGTTGATGCCAAAGTATGTGATGTGCATGCATGCTAAGTGGATTCAGTTGTGTCCAACTCTTTGCAACCCTATGGACTGTAGCCTGCCAGGCTTTTCTGTCCATGGGATTCTCCAGGCAAGAATACTGGCGAGGGTTGCTGTGCCCTCCTCCAGGGAATCTTCCTGACCCAGGGATTGAACCTGGGTCTCCTGCATCTCCTGCATTGCAGGCAGATTCTTTACCCACTGAGCCACAAACTGAGAAGATGAGAAATGCTGTTGAGCTGATGGGAACATGGAATTCCTCATGTGCCTAGTTCAGGAGAAGGCTGGAAGGAGGTAGAGTTGTGATATTTGTTAGAGGGGTTTTATGAAGGTGATGCTTTCATGCAGCTTTGTTGTCATTGCAGGGCTAAATATGAGACTCAGCAAAGGAAGATGATTTTCCTTCTTCCCCCAACTATTCTCTAGGAACTTGGCCTTTAACATATACAAGTGGTTTTTGACTTTAAATCAATATGTTCTTGGTAGCACTGACTTAAAATAATTATTTGGAGGAAAGAGCCTCACCAACAAGGAGCTGTGGCCTTTTTGTGGAGTTCTGAAGTAGCAGCTCAGCAACTTTCCAGGGAGGGAGCAGGTTTCAAGACAGAGATTAAGTCTAACGAACCAATGTTTTCTTTACGGACTAGACAATGCAGTCTCACATTAAAACAGCAAAAGAGTTAATAGAAAGAGAGGAAAACATGTGATTTAAAAGGTTGTCAATCTCACTCTACACTTCAAGAAGTTAAATTTGAAGCAAAAAGGTGAGTTCTTCAGGCCTGTTTCTCGGGCCTTCTCTATTCTTTTTTTTTTTTTTTTTTAAGTTGATATGTTGTATTTTCATTTTTTATTCAGCTCAAGAAATTTTCTTTTCTTTGTTTTGGCTGTGTGGCATGTGTGATCCTTGCTCCCTCAACCAGGTATTGAATCTGTGCCCCCCCTGCATTGGAAGCATTGAGTCTTAACCACTGGACCACCAAGGAAGACCCCTTCTCGATTCTGAAAGCACCCATTTTACTTTTTAGAAATGTCGTTCTAATAGGGCAGATCTCTTTATGTACTGCACAACAAAACCTCAAATATAGTTTTAATGAAAAGATATCAAACAGTGAATATTGTATGAAGCATTTATCTTTATGTCTGATTGAAAATTTTAAGATAGAAGTTTATATAAAATAGTTAATAATGGTTTTATTTTTCATTTTAAAAACATCTTCTGTTACGTGTTTTCTTTTTTATTGTGGGGTAGCAATGTGTTCTGCAGTAAAATAAAATTTTAAATAAAATAACATAATGGTACCCAGCCAAAGAGTTTCAGGGTATTTTATTCTGACATTTTTTAATTCTCTGGCATGCTTATGAAAAACATGAAAACTCAGTTTTCTTTGGAAGCCCTGGTGAATGCTAACCGGAGTTGGACTGTGGCGATGCCTGCCTTGGACCAGCCTTGCCCAGGGCGGGTTTGTTTTCTGGTGTTGGTGGAGAAACTCTCCCTGCAGGGTGACTTCTGACTCTGGCTATTGGAGCCAGAAAAGGGCCACCAGGTGAGCTGTCTTCCCTACAATGTGGGACCTTCCCTTAAAGAGTGAAAATTGCCAGTGTGTGTGCACAGTAAGTCACACCAGTCCTGTCCGAACCTTGGTGACTCTGGTATAGCTCGCCAGGCTCCTCTGTCTTTAGGATTCTCCAGGCATGAATAGTAGAGTGGGTTGCCATGTTCTCCTCCAGGGGATCTTCCCGCCCCAGAGATTAAACCCTAGCCTCCTGCATTGGCAGGCTCGTCCTTTATCACTAGCTCCGTCTGGGAATCTTGCTGAAAAATGTGACCTGAAGAAAACCGAAAGAGAACTTGCTTGACTTGCCTAGATTCACCATAGATCCAAGCGGGATGGAAAAAATACCTCTTCAGATCAGATGTGTCAATTCTGTGCCTACAGAATAAAGCACCAATACCGAGGAAACTAATTGCCAGTCTTGCGCGTTGTGGCAGATTCTGCAAGGGGTACATGCCCCTTGTGGGGGCTATAAGGCAATTCCCAAAGACGAAAGAGCTTGGGCTTTGCAGCCAAACTTCTCTGAGGTTGAATCCTTTTCTCCCCTATCTAGGTTACTTGATTTCAGAACTTCACCTGTTTAAAAAAAAGGGAAAATAATACCTAGCTCATAGAGTAGTTATGAAATTTGGAGATAATCCATGTAAAGTACCTAATAGAGAGTCTAGAACATAGTAGAGCAATAAAGAGTAGCCCTCCTCCCAATGCCATTCCCAGGAAAATCTCTTAAATTCTCAACAAAGTTAATAGAGAAATGAGTTCCAGATGATAGAATTTTCTCTACAGAACACAGCTACTCTGTAATACACAGGATTTGTATTTGAAGACATGACAGATAATTTGGGGGGACTTGGATAAAAGAATAATTGTAAAGTCTAAATTTCCTGTATTATTACTCTTAAAACCATCTATAATCTCATCTCCCAAATATATTAGGTGAATTTCTGAAATTTTTGAAATGTTGAAAGATTTAAGCTTGACAATATATTATTCCCCCCATCATGATCAAATAATTTTTCTTGTCAATCCTAATGCAAAATGGCACACGAGATAATAACACTTCCCCCCTGCTGAAATACGTTTCATTTATCAAACCTCAATAAAGCTTTTACCAAGCCTATTAATAAAGCATTGCTTTTAGTAATGCAACATCCATTCTTACAAGCATCACAGTCTTGCAAATTGGTGCGAGGTAAATAAGAAAGCCCACCTGATAGCTCCCTATATATCAATATGCCCCACAGGGGAAATGGCATTGCTTCTCATTGAACAACCACCTCTTTGAGTGGAAATTAATCCAAGGCATCATGGGACTATCTAAACATGCCCTCTTTAGAATGTGTAGATTAGAATTGGTGGTTGTGTGGCCATAGATTTAAACCTAGGCAGGAATCAGTTCAGAAGATGTGAGCTTCGGATTGTGAATAAAGGCTCTGTGGATGTGGCTCTGTGTACTGATTGGTGGCAGAATCTTGTTAGAAGGGTGTTAAATAGTTTTCTCAGCTTCATAAGAAGTGTTGCCGCTTTGGGGCTCTAGCATGCAACTGAGTTGAGTAATTGATGTCTTCTTATAACTTACGAAAAAGCTTTTCCAACTCTTAAATTGCCTTATTAAGAATCTGTGTCACACGTTCCAGAGCAACCAGAACCCAGAAAATCTGTATTCGTTTCTTAAGGAATTGAATCTTTTTTTTAAAATTGTATGTGTAATATCTTTACTCAGTTAAAAACCAAAAATGTATAAAAACATAAAGAATTTTAAAATGTCTCCTTCTCCTTTCCATCTTCTATCTATCCTCAGGTCCTGCTATAACTCACCCCCATAGATGATACTATATTTGCATGTAAAAATAAGCATACATCCATTCTTATTTTCCCTTCATTTTAACACAACAGTTAGCATGTTTTATACACTGGTATGAACCTTAGTTTTCTTTTAACCTAACACTATATCTTGGAGATTTTCTTATAACATTATACATGTTATGTATTTTCTCTGTTAGTCTAGGTCCTCTGAGAAGCAGATGCAAAAACTGTATTTAAGATGAAACGCCTCTAAGAGGAAGTGAGAAGGAGCCAGGAGAAGCCAGGGGAGTTGTCAGACCACAAGACAGACTCCGAGTGAAAGACAGAGAGAGAAGAAAACTGGCTGGATGCATCTTAGATTGCAATCCAGCTTGGCAAGACTGTTAGGGAGCCCCCAGCCAGAGCCACCCATCAGAGGAATTCGTCTCCCAGCAATGGGCCTTCCTCAGTGTCCCAGTCACACTCAGTCACTGGTTCGAAGCAACCAGGGAGAGCATAGACTCCTAGGAAACATCCAGGTGGATTTCAGAGTCAGCAGATGGGACCTTTATTAGTTGCATCCCCCATAGTTTTAGAGGTTTGCAAGGCACTTTCATGTTAGATAAGCCTGCTTTTCCCAGAAACCTCCCATTTACATCTTCTGTTCAGATCCAAGTCATATGATTTTTTTCCTACTGAAAAGGGGGCTGGGAAATTGTGGAACTGGACATGCTGTTTGGGGCAAAGGCTATGATGGAACAAAAAACCCCAGGGTTTTCCCTGCTTAGCAGGGAACCCAAGCCCATAAGTGTCGGTAACTGCTGCACATTTAGTAAGTTTGTTGGATGAATTAATGGAGATTTTAGGGCCTTGGCATCAGAACTCCACAGTATCCTCAAGGAGTTTCTTTGGAATAACGCTCACCACCAGTACCTCAATCTGCCTGTTTTCTCCAATGAAAGAAAGTCAAGAGCAAAGCAAAACTAAACAAAAACAAACATCCCCCTCCTCCCAAAATACTAAGAGAAACAGCTTAAACAGATTTAGGACTTTAAATTTCCCAAAGCATTTTTACGCTCATCATCAATGTCTACATCTTTAGATTCCTACATTGAAAAATTTCAATTAGTAAGTACAGGAATCTGGTCTTTTGGGTTTTCACTAACAAACTTAGGCAATAACTACATATCTTTTGAATATTAAGTTAGGAACCACAGAATAGCTTCCAGAATCTTCCAGTTTCATGCTCTTCACTTTCCTACTTGAGACTCTGTTCCAGCCACACTAAATTTGTCCTGTTTGAGGGGTTTTTGCCCAATGCATCCCCATTAGGATGCTAGGAATGGTCTTTTGGGTTCCTTGGACCCAATTCCATTATGTCTGCTAGTGCAGTGGGGGGCATCCCCAGACCAACAACTAGCAATTTTCTGGATACAAGCTGGGTGTCCTATCAACATTCAATTGAATGTTGATACTATATACCTGAAGATAGTTTCAGATTCTACAGGTTGAATGTTCAGTCCCATAAGACTATTTCCTCTCCTCTCCCCCTATTTCAGATGCCAGTCACAAGCCCAGGTTGCTTCTGACCAAATGGCTATAGATCAGTTTCCCACAATCCCCTTCTTGGGTTCAATTAATTTGCTAAAGAGGTTCATAGAACTCAAAGAAATATTTTACCTACTAGGTAAGTTTCTGGTTTATTATATTAGGTAGTTAGAATAGAAAAAGGAGTCCAAAATGGCAGTGGCTAAAAGACAGACAAAGAAAGGGAAAAATCCTGCAAAAAGGGAACAAAGGAAAAATCCATGGACAGGAGTGGGAACCTCAGGTGAAACAAGCATGCCCCCTTCCTGATTGATGATAGGTGCTAGCCCTAATTTGCATAGGGCAGGCTGGGGGTGGTGGTGGGGAGGAGACAGAAAGTATAAAAAGAGGGAGCGTGAGGCGCCCTGATGGCTCAGGCAGCAAAGAATCTGCCTGAATGCGGAAGACCTGGGTTCGATCCCTGGGTCAGGAAGATCCCCTGGAGAAGGGAATGGCTGCCCACTCCAGTATTCTTGCCTGGAGAATTCTGTGGACAGAGGAGCCTGGCGGGCTATAGTCCGTGGGGCTGCAAAGAGTTGGACAGAACTGAGCGACTAACATTTCATTTCAAGAAGGGCTGAGGCCTCTCCTTCAGGGTCCGCCCACCCTCATGCCTCAGGGGTGTATTATCCTTTATCAAATAAAACTCTGGGCTGCAACCAAGCTGTAACACTGGTCCCCCACTCACATATTTGTTGCATTGAGACTGAACCAAGGAAATTACGCACTCTCCCAACACATCTAGGGCCATGACCCGGATGTAACCTGGCTGTAGCAACCTCCACTGGACCTCAGCGAGGCGGAAGCCAAGCACAGCGGAAGCCCAACTGTGTTTTCTCGGAAGGTGGAGGCTGAGTGCTGCAGAAACCTGGTCCAGTGGCAACCAAACCCGGCAGAAGCCCAGCCCAGCATAAGTGACGGGAAGCCCAACATAGTAAGAACTGGACAGCAAAAACCAACATAGCAGAAAGCTCAGGAGCTTCACGCTCAGATTCCAGAAGACTTCCAGTTAAGGTAGGAGGTCCTTGTCTCTGGCTGGAAGGACGATACGGCTAACAAAATCTTAACTCCTTTACATTCTCTCGTTTCTTGTCTCCTCGAACGGAGCAGGCGAGCGGCTGTGGATGTAATTGAGGGGTTCTGGCAGGGGCTACTCCCAGCATGTCCTGAAGGCGCCACTATCGGCTGTGCCCCAGTAGCTATTGCCCAAGCTGTTGGGGGTTCGTCTGTCTGTTGTGCCGAGAATCAGGCTAAGGAAAACTGTGTGGGTACATGTCAGGCATTTAGCCGCTTTCTCAGCAGGTTATGAAGGGGATTCCTCCACACGGTCTTTCCACTGCTTTCTCGTCTGTTTTCTAGCTCCTCCCTCCATTTATGCCACTCTCTGCAAAGTATTGGGAAGGTCAACAGCTTTCTATATGTGGAAGGTGTGCTCTTTTCGCGAGCCCTGTCCGGGCCCACAGTGTCGCCTCTGCAATTTTCTGGTGGCATAACCAGAAAATGGCTGGCCCTTGATAGGAAAATATTATATAGTATCCAGTCCATCTATAGATTCAGGCCTTCATCTCCCGTGTTTCCTATGACACGTGTGGCAACAGTCTATGTGTCAGTGGACCTGCTAGGGCTAGAATGCCACCTAGTGGCATCCATTCGAGGGCAATTGGGCTTCCAGGGTCAAAATTGCCATTTTGGGAGTTATCCCTACAGGCCATTTACACCCAAACCCTTACCAATTTTCTCCTTAAAACTGTGCACATACCTTCTGGCAAAATATCCTTTCTACCATATGGAACATCAGGTCTGTTACCTCTTGTCATTTTCTGTAAATTCAGCAATCCCTGGTCCTTAAGCTACTTTATGCCTCAATTCCTACAACTACTACCCTGCCCCCTCTGCGGGCAACATCGCTCCACCCAGCCCTCAGAGCAGTAAGAGAAATTAGGCTTGTGGCTGTTTCACCAGGTTCCCAGTCTCAGGGCACAGGCTTGGATTGCTTTACATCATACTATCTATTCCCATCCAGGGTGGACAAATCGACAATGAGTCTGGATTACAATCCCTTAATCTTACCCAGCACTAGTCATGCTAGAGGCCCTGGGGACACCCAACTCCAGTCTGGAGATCCCAGGAGGTCAACCTGCCCAGGAATCTGGTCCTTGGTAGACTGACATGCCTCAGCCTTCTTGGGAATCCACCGTTCAGGGGGTCCCATGAGGTCAGCATGCCTTGACGTACCCAGGGACCCAACTACTGGGAGTCTGACCTGCCTCGACCTGCCCAGGGATTCAATCTCCAGGAGGTGGACATGCCTCAACCTGCCTGGGGATCTGCGCCCTGACCTGGGGACACCTGGCTCTCAGGTTGCAACAGTACTGTGTAGGATAAGCTTCAGAAAGACTCATCCTAAGGAAGTCCACCCATGGAAAGAGAATGGTCTATTGCTTATGTTGCTGTGGTGCTGTGCCCAGGTCTCAGCGGTTACTCAGGACCCAACCAGAATCCCATCACCTTTCTGGAAAGGCTAAAGGAGGCCCTCCAAAAGTTTACCAATCTCAACCTAGACTCTCATGAGGGACAGGTGGTTTTAAAGGTTGGGGGAAGGAGACAAAGTATAAAAAGAGGGAACCAAGATGTGTTGAGGCCTCTCCTTTGGGGCAGCCTGCCCTCATGCATTGGGGGTGTACTATCCTTTGTTTACCAAATAAAACTCTGAGCTGTAACTAAGCTGTAACACTTGTCTACCGTTTCAAATCTTTGTGACTGAACCAAGGCAGTTACACACTCTCCCAATGATTATAAAAGGCTATAAGTCAGGAACAGCCAGCTGAAAGAGATACAGAAGGCAAGGTGTGGCAAAAGTGAAACTCAGACTGGGAATTGATTCCATGGTCTTTTAACTGAGATCACACACCTGTTCTCAGGACTTAATGAAGATCTGGTTCTTGATGTCTCATCAGAAAAAAAGAATTCAGTGAAAGGTAAAGTGATAGTTGTTAACTTGGAAAAGATGCACAATGAAAGTTCCATGTTAAAGTTTTATTGGAGGCAAAATGAGGACTGCAGCCTGGGATACAAAACCTCAGATAGCTCTGAGAAGTTGCTCCAAAGAGGCGGTTGGGGAAGGTCAATATATGTGATTTTGGTAAAGGAGGAGTTCATGCAAACAAGCACTTATCTTACCAAAATGTTTTCTGCTAGGAGCTAAGGTCACCATGAAGGGATTTAGTGATTTTCTAGATAAAGAAGATGCAAGGGTTGGGCTCATAAAATCAGTTCCTTAAAACATCTAACTATTTAAAGACCTGTTCCACCAGTTTTCCTGGAGCACAAAGTGCCTCATTCCTTTTCTCCACCCTGAACTCCCTTTAAGATGTGTCAAAGGTCAACAGCTGAGCTGCACAGGATTCAAACCCCATAGAGATAGATGACAAATGCCCTTGGCAAGTGCCAATTTGTAGTTAACATAGGTAAGAAATGAATTTAGTTAGAGAGAAACACACTCCACAGAGTATGGGCTATTTCGGAAACTGTGAGAGGCCCCAGGGTATGTGGTCATCAGTTTCCACAGGGCTGGGTAATTTCAGAGGCTTCATGGGTGGCTCTAGTAAAGAACCTGCCTGCCAATGCTAGAGATGTAAGAGATGTGGATTGGATCCCTGGGTCGGGAAGATCCCCTGGAGAAGGGTCTGGAGAATCCCGTGGACAGAGGAGCCTGGTGGGCTACAGTCCGTAGTGTCCTACAGAGTCGGACATGACTGAAGCAACTTAGCATGCATGCAGTAAGTGGGGAAGATATTCTAGCTATTTGGGGGAAAGAGTGAAGATCTCCAGAAATTGGGCCACCACCCACTTTTTGACCTTTATAATCAGTCTTGGAACTGTTATGGCACCTGTGTGTCACATAGCATGCTGATGTGATACAATGAGGAAATGTTGAGGCTCAAGATCTAGTGGAAGTTGAGGATCTTGGACCCATTTGCTTCTAATCAGTTTATGTTGCCTCCTTGGGCTATCTCATTCTTTTAAAAATTATGCCCTGCCCTCTTCCTTCCTGTTTCAAAAGGGTAGGGAACTATCATGCCCTCTCCAGGAATCAGCCCCCTCCAAGCACTTCTGAGTGTTCACCAACCTGGAAGCTCTCCAAATCCCATCATTTTGGGGTTTTAAGGAGTCTTCATTACATATGAAAAGATATACCCATTTGAATGCAGAGTTCCAAAGAATAGCAAGGAGAGATAAGAAATCCTTCCTCAGTGATCAATGCAAAGAAATAGAGGAAAGCAATACAATGGGAAAGACTAGAGATCTCTTCAAGAAAATTAGAGATACCAAGGGAACATATCATGCAAACATGGGCTCAATAAAGGACAGAAATGGTACAGATCTAACAGAAGTAGAAGACATTAAGAAGAGGTGGCAAGAATACACAGAAGAGCGATACAAAAAAAGATCTTCATGACCCAGATAACCATGAAGGTGTGATCACCCACCTAGAGCCAGATATCCTAGAATGTGAAGTCAAGTGGGCCTTAGAAAGCATCACTACGAACAAAGCTAGTGGAGGTGATGAAATTCCAGTTGAGCTATTTCAAATCCTAAAAGATGATGCTGTGAAAGTGTTGCACTCAAGATGCCAGCAAATTTGGAAAACTCAGCAGTGGCCACAGGACTGAAAAAGATCAGTTTTCATTTCAATCCCAAAGAAAGGCAATGCCAAAGAATGTTCAAACTATTGCACAATTACACTCATCTCACACACTAGCGAAGTAATGCTCAAAATTCTCCAAGCCAGGCTTCAGCAGCACGTGAAGTGTGAACTTTCAGATGTTCAAATGGGATTTAGAAAAGGCAGAGGAACCAGAGATCAAACTGCCAACATCCAAAAAGCAACATCGAAAAAGCGAGAGTTCCAAAAAAACATATATTTCTGTTTTATTGACTACAAAAGTCTTTGACTATGTGGATCACAGCAAACTGTGGAAAATTCTTAAAGAGATGGGAATACCAGACCACCTTACCTGTCTCCTGAGAAATCTGTATGCAGGTCAAGAAGCAACAGTTAGAACGGGACATGGAAAAACAGACTTGTTCCAAATTGGGAAAGGAGTATGTCAAGGCTGTATATTGTCACCCTGCTTATCTAACTTTTATGCAGAGTACATCATGCGAAATGCCAGGCTGGATGAAGCACAAGCTGGGAGAAATATCAATAACTTCAGATATGAAGATGACACCACACTTATGGCAGAAAGAGAAGAACTAAAGAGCCTCTTGATGAAAGTGAAAGAGGAGAGTGAAAAAGCTGGCTTAAAACTCAACATTCAGAAAACTAAGATCACGGCTTCCAGTCCCATCACTTCATGGCAAATAGATGGGAAAACAATGGAAACAGTGAAAGACTTCATTTTGGGGGGGCTCCAAAATCACTGCAGATGGTGACTGCACCATGAAATTAAAAGACACTTGCTCCTTGGAAGAAAAACTATGACCAACCTAGACATCATATTAAAAAGCAGAGACATTACTTTGCTGACAAAGGTCTGTCTAGTCAAAGCTATGGATTTTCCAGTAGTCATGTATGGATGTGAGAGTTGAACTATAAAGAAAGCTGAGTGCCGAAGAATTGATGCTTTTGAAATGTGATGTTAGAGAAGACTCTCGAGAGTCTTTTGGACTGCAAGGAAATCCAACCTGTCAATCCTAAAGGAAATCAGTCCTGAGTATTGATTGGAAGGACTGATACTGAAGCTGAAACTCCAATACTTTGGCCACCTGATGTGAAGAACTGACTCACTGGAAAAGACCCTGATGCTGGGAAAGATTGAAGGCAGGAGGGGAAGGGGACAACAGAGGATGAGATGGTTGGATGGCATCACCAACTTGATGGACATGATTTTGAGTAAGCTCTGGAAGTTGGTGATGGGCATGGAAGCCTGATGTGCTATAGTCCATAGGGTTGCAAAGAGTTAGACAGGAGTGAGCAACTGAACTGAGTCTGGTGAAATACCTAGGGGTGTTTAAAGAGTCATCTCATTAACATAACAAAAGTCACGTTGATCACTCTGCATACTCTTGTTACTCATTCTCTTTATCTCAGTTTCTGCCTTTCCCTCCCTCTGTTGTTGTTCTTTCAAAGTAGCCTTTTATAAACCTCACACTAGTCTTAGTAAAATTTTTTGGAAAAGGAGGAGAGGATAATTATTCTATTTTATCCTTGAGAAGGCTGAGTTTCAGAGAGACTTTGACCCCCAGTTTCCATATCTGTGCTGTGTGTTAGATTGCTTTGGTCATGTCGAAATCTTTGGGACCCTATGGTCTGTAGTGAGGAAAAGGGAAGCTTGGCGTGCTGCTGTTCATGGGGTTGCAAACTGTCGGACACAACTGAGTGACCTCAACGAAAACAATGGTCTTTAGCTGTCAGGCTCCTCTGTCCGTGGGACTCTCCAGGCAAGAATACTGGAATGGGTTGCCATGCCCTCCTCCAGGAGATCTCCCCGACCCAAGGATCGAACCCACGCCTCTTACATTTCCTGCATTGGCAGGTGGGTTTTTTAACCACTGCCACCACCTGGGATGCCTCTAGCTAATGGCAAAGTTTTTTTATATTTAGGCAGAAAAATATGGCATGGAGAGCATCAACTTGGAGGTAATGCTTCCAAGGTTGGATTCCCAGCTCCAGCAGTTAGTCACTACATATCCTTGAAATACCTCCTCTAAGCCTCAGTTTCTGTCTCCTTAAAATGATAATGATGCTAATGCTCCCTCATTAGGATCTTGTTGTTGACATATGGCCTAGGGCCCTGTATGCAGTGACTCTGTAGGCTTGTACTTTTCAGGATGATCCAGCTATCTCAGTTGGGGAGCTCTGTGTGTGTTCAAGTTGCTGATGGTAGTAGTAAGGTGTTAAGTTAGAAGGAGATACAGGGTTGCAGTGTTAGAGGAAACACACTGACTGAAACTGCCCACCTTGGCCAGGCGCCATAGTAGCTATTGGAGTGAGTCAGTTTTACAACAGGAGGTCCTGTTAAGAAACACAGAACCAACAAGACACTACCAACCAGAACAATACAGGAAAGGTCAAAAGGAGATGCCGCATGTTCTAACACCTCCCAGAATCCTCCTCTCTGGTATTCATCTTGGTGAGCTACACATGTGCCACTAGGAAGGACCCTGAGTCAGAATGACTGACCACAGACAACCCAGAACTAATCCCATCACTGTAAAACCTGTGACTACGAGCATGGCAGAGGAGTCTTTCTGGTTTCCCTTACGCTCTAGCTCTCCTTCCCAGCACCTCTTCCCAATAAAGTCTTGATTTGTCAGTATGAGTGTCTCCTTGGACAGTTCATTTCCAAATGTCAGACTGACAGCCCACTTTCAGGCTGTGGAAGGGTCCCCCTTCCTGCAATAGTAGTAGAAGATAATTTGAAGCAAGAAAGGACCAATGTGGATACACTGATTATTTGCTGGGTTCCACTGGATCAGGAACTGATCCGATTTCACTCTGTTACAAACTCCAGGCAGTTAGATGCCTCACTTAGGGTCACTTAACCAATTGTTAAGTGCAGAATGCATGATGTTTGACCAGGTTTGGGGTGATTTCCATCTTGAATAAGCTCGTAATACCAGTCAACCCATTTGAACTTGAGCTACTTCCTGGGTGAGAGGACCCCTGTGCAGCAAGTTAGGTATTTTCAAATATTCCTGGGAAGGAGATTCCATTCTTTCCTGGAATCATACCAGAAAGTCCTAGCAAGATACCAGTTATTTCCACCAAGGTGTCTTTGATTTCTCCATCACCTGCCTATATTTTGCAGACCACGCTAGCCTGTTGAAGGCTTCTAGGTGGCTTTTTATTATGGAGTTCAGATTTAATAGGTAGTTTCTAATCTGACTATTGGATGCTGGTGTTACTGAGAGAAACAGTGTGGTCTTGGCAACTTGTCTCCACTGTGGCAGCAATTCTGAGATGCACCTGCTGGTCGGTGACATTGATTTCTATGAATTGTTTTATTCTTGTCGGAATCGATCCATCAGCCAGTGGCCACCTCATCCTTGGATGCGACTTCATCATGTTTCCATCTTCTCACTTCTCTCCAGCCCTCTAGCCTGTCAGGAAGAAACAGGTTACCTTGGAGACAGGACGTTTGGAAAATGTATGAAACCACTGCCTCCGATTCAGGTTTTAGATATAGGTGATTCTCTATGCTTAATTTAAATATCATTTAGAAAGGGAGGTAATGGATTCAAAATAGAGGATTTTCTCTTTTTTTTTTCAGTTATGGAGATGTGTATGTCCAAAGAAGTTTAAAAATCTTATTTTTTTTACATTTCTTAAATAATAAGTAAACAATTGCCTGGGCTGCACTGAAGACCCAGTGTAGAGATTTAGTGTAGAGAAGAGAGGAAAGGATGAAAGAACCTCTCAAAATTCCTTTCAGCCAAAAGAGCCCAAGAAAGTAAGTTTATTCTGGGATTTGAAGCCTATATGAATTCAGACTATTTTATACCATTGTTTTGAGAAACATTATATGCCACAATTTTTTTAAATACAGAAAAAAGGTAAATTAAAAAAATGTAAGCATTTGTTGTACCATTTTAGCTTCTCTGTGTGAAAATATGTATATAAGGCATTGATATGCATGTATTAAACATGCGTATATGATTGCTCCATAGGTAGACATCACACTTGTCACACTAAGCCTCATAAGCTCTTCTCTTTGTCCATTATCTCCTTCTAAAGGGTGGCTTTTTTTCCTATCATTTGTGCATTAACAGCTAACGGGTGGTCATTTTCCAGAATTAGGAAGTTTTTCAGAATCAAATGCTTATGGAACCATAAATATTAGACAGTGGCTGCAGTCCAAGAATTTCCTGGCTTGATAAAAGGAGGGTCAAGCTTCCCACTACAGACAGTGTTGTTTATACAGCCCGGGGAATGCCTAAGTTAACTCTGCCTCTACGGGGGATTGACCCTGCAGGCTGTAAACCATTCACCACAGTGTTCCTTGAACCACAAGGAATAAGCACAGATCTCATTAGGGAGCTTTGCACTTTAATTCTTGTCACTGAGTCTGCAATTGACCCTACTGCGTATTCCATTCAGGACTTCAAAGGAAGGTCATTAACAACCAAGGGTGAAGGACCTGTGCCATGATCTCCTTAAGTAAGTGGCTCGAGTTTAAATGCAAAACCATGGGAACTTCCTCACCTACCTTTCAAATGGATACCTCTGTGGAAACTGAAGCCCTACAATTTTCTCTATAGTCTGCATCTTTGTTCACGCCAAAGGCATTTAATCTCTTTTCAAAATTACGTTTACTGAGATGGAAAAAAAAAAGACTGCATCAGAAAGAGCAATTCAATTCCATCCAGTGAGTTAAGGTGGTAGCCTTTCTGCACAGACTTTATTGTTTCCCACTGCTTCAAGGAAGAGAGAGAGAGAGCTGTGTTACTCATGGCGCATTCCAGGTGTACCTAGTGGGCACCGCGCTGAGTGTTTTATACACCTCCCCCACGCAGTCTTCACAGAACCCTTTCAGGTAAATCTATCCATTTTATAGACGGGTAAACAGAGCCCTAGAATTGCTAACTTGTCCAAATTGGAAGAAGTTAGAATTAAATCTTCTGAGCCCACAGTCCAGGTCCTTCTAACTAAACCACTCTGCCTGCCACAGTTAGAGCAAAAGTGTTAATCACTCAGTTGTGTCCCACTCTCTGTGACCCCATGGACTGTAGCCTGCCACGCTTCTCTGTCCATGGAATTCTCCAGGCAGGAATACTGGAGCGGGTAGCCATTCCTTTCTCTCAATCTTCCTGACCCAGGGATTGAACCCTGGTCTTCTGCATTGCATTGGAGAAGGCAATGGCACCCCGCTGCAGTACTTTTGCCTGGAAAATCCCATGGGCAGAGGAGCCTGGTAGGCTGCAGTCCATGGGGTCGTTAAGAGTCGGACATGACTGAGCGACTTCACTTTCATCTTTCACTTTCATCATTGGAGAAGGAAATGGCAACCCACTCCAGTGTTCTTGCCTAGAGAATCCCAGGGATGGGGGAGACTGGTGGGCTTCCGTCTATGGGGTCGCACAGAGTCAGACACGACTAAAGCGACTTGGCAGCAGCAGCAGCTTTTTTACCGTCTGAGCCACTAGGGAAGTCCCAGTTAGAGTGAAGGGCTGTTTCCAAAGACCATGTTTGTCTTCCTTCCTTCCCTTTTTCTCACCTCCTCTCTCCTCCCCCTTTTCCTTTCCTTCTTTGTCTCAATTTTGTTTACTAAATATTTCAAGCACTAACAAAATAATATATCAGATATCTGTGTGCTGTCCCCAATCAGAGTTTTAAGTGTTAATATTTTGCCATATTTCCTTTAGATTTTAAAAAATAACTGACTTATTATATATTTGATTAAAGGCACCTAATCTCATTCTTAGCTCATCTCTCTAATAAGTGAACATTATCCTGAAGTCAGTATATATCTTTTAAGTCAATTTTTATATCATTAAAACTTGTGTTCCTATCCAGAAACAATATATATTTTTGCAATGGTTAACATTGTTTTATAAGATTTAAAATTTACATGGTGATGCTACACAGTGTGTATCCTTTATATCATCATTTTAAAAATTAATATTTTTATTTAGAGGTTTCACCATGCAAATGTAGTTCTAGTTTTATAAATATATAGTTATGTAAGTATATAACACATACATATTTAATTATATAAATCTAAATATGAAGTAATATATACATTGTTTATGGCTGGTTAGTTCACAGTCTTTCCCTATTGCAAACGGTACACAATGAAAGGTTTTATATAATTCCTTAATCTCCTGTTCACATTCCTCTAAGATAAATGTCTAAAAGTGGGTTTTCTGAATTGTAGGGGTGCACATCTCGGACTTTATCAGATGTTGCTAATGACCTTACAAAGTGTTGTATACATGTAAAGAGCGTACATGGGCAATGTATGAGAACCTACATGTGCCCGTATTCTAGCACATCATTAGCATTATCTGGCTTAATTTTTCCTAATCTGCAGAGTATGCAACAGAATTTCATGCATTTAAATATGTGTTTCTTTGAACATAACTTTTACCATCTTTCCATAGATATTTTTCCTCCTATGTGACTTCCCTGTTAATATATTTTGCTGATTTTTTTCTCTTATTTATCTTTTTCTAATTGATTTATAGAAGTTTCTTTGAATAGTCTGGATATCAATCTTTCATACAGAATACATAATGCAAATGTCTTCTGTTGCTTGTATTTTCACTTTGTTCGTAATGTCATTTGTCATCTAAAAATTTTTAATTTCAATATAGTCAAACTTATCAAAACAGTTTTTTGGGTTTTTGAGTGTGTGTGCATTGCTTAAGAAATAATTTTTGGTTCTAAAGTTATAAAGCTATCTTAATATTTTCTTTTAGAATTAAATTTTTTTCTTTCCTTATCGAGGCTATCAACTCATCTAGAATTATTCTTTTTATTTTGTAGAGTAAGGTCAAGTTTATATTTTTCCCCATGACAAGTCCTCAGTTTCAGCACACCTCATTAAAAAGTTAGTCTTTTTCACATTAATTGGTACTGCCTCCTCTCTCCTATGTAAAGAGGGCCACTGTTCTGACAGATTTCAAGGGGAATCATTCACAACCTACTCTATGTGAATGGCACAGTCTTGAAGTGCACAGCAGATAATATAAATGGTGTTCCCTGGAGCTGGGCAATGTGAAGGTCCTGTAGAAAGCTCCAGTATACGTGCTTGTTTGTGTATTAGTTTCCTAGGACTGCCAAAACAAATGACCATGCACTATGTGACTTAAAATAACAGAAATATATTGTCTCACAGTCTTGAGGCAAGAAGTCCTGAATCAAAGTGTTGGCAGCGCCACGCTCTCTCTGAAGGCTCTATGGGAGGATACTTCCTTGCTGCTTCCTAATCTGGTGGTTGCCAACAATCTTGGCGTTTCTTGGCTTGTAGCCGTGTACCTGCAATGTCTGCTTTCATCATCACATGGCGTTTTTCCCTGAGTGTCTCCTGTCCTCATACGATCTTCTGATAAGGACACCAGTCATTGGATATGGGCCCAGCCTAATCCAGTATGATCTCATCATAACTATTTACATCTACTATTTCCAAATAAGTTTGTATTCTGAGGTTCTTGGTAGACATGAATTTGGGGGGTGTGCACTATTCAGTTCAGTACAAAACATTTGTTTCAAGGGAGTTTCTTTCTATCTTGTTGGCCTATTTGTCTACATCTGTGCCAAAATCACCTTATTTGACTACTGTGACTTTATGGTTAGGGTTAGGGTTAGGGTCTTTACATATGGTAGAATGAGTGCTCAATTGTCTCTAAGCTTATTCTTCAAACGTTTTTTGGCTTTTCTGTGCTCTTCAGGAACCATGGAATTACTTTTTGGGATTTTCAGTTGAATTCTGAAGTTAATTTGATAAAACTTGACATGTTTATAAGAGTATGTATAAATAGTTCCATTTATTTAGGTCTATCTCCTTGACCTTCTATAAGAGAGTGTAGTCACTCAGTTGTGTCCAACTCTTTACGACCCTGTGGATTATAGCCCCTCCAGGTTCCTCAGTCCATGGGATTCTCCAGGAAAGAATGCTGGAGTGGGTGGCCATTTCCTTCTTCAGGGGATCTTCCTGACCCAGGGATCAAACCCAGGTCTCCTGCATTGCAGATTCTTTACTATCTGAGCCACCAGGGAAGCCCTGACCTTCTGCATAAGTTTCCAATTTTCTTCATATGTGTTTTTCATGTTTTTTTTTGTTGTTGTTGTTTGTTTTTTGTTGTTAAACTTGTTCCCCTACATGCCCAGTCATTTTTGTTTCTCTCATAAGTGGAATACTTTTTATTGTTACTTTAATACTTGGTTGTTGATACCATTCAGGAACACAGTTGTTCTTTGCGTATTTATCTTGTGTCTAGTGTCACTGAATTCTCTTATTAGTATTAAACATTTATCTCTAGAGTCTTTCCACTTTCCTATATAGAAAGTCATATTGTCTGTAAAGAATAATTTCATTTTTCCTTTTGAACCCTGATAATTATTTCTATTTTCCCTTATCTTTTTGCATTGACTGGGACCTCCAGGAAAGTTTTACATAAAGGAGTGACAACAGGCATTAATTTCTTGCCTACAATACATTTTCATTATAACATTTTACCACCCAGAGATTTTGTGTTGTCACAGTAATGATTTATAATTAAGTTTTTAATATTGTTCATCTCTAAGTTTTTGCCTCTCCTAGCCCATCTCAGCTATTCATAATATACAAAGTCAGTTATATCTAAATATCTACAAACAAGTCCAAAAATATACACTATAGAATATTATATAGTAATGGAATATTTAATGTACAATTAAATTATATATTTTAATATAGAATTAAATATATACTATTATAATTATTATATATATTATATATGTAAGGGCTTCCCTGATAGCTCAGTTGGTAAAGAATCTGCCTGCAATGCAGGAGACCCTGGTTCAATTCCTGGGTCAGGAAGATCCACTGGAGAATGGATAGGCTACCCACTCCAGTATTCTTGGGCTTCCCTTGTGGCTCAGCTGGTAAAGAATCCACCTGCAATGCAGGAAACCTGGGTTTGATCCCTGGGTTGGAAAGATCCCCTGGGGAAGGGAAAGGCTACCCACTCCATTCTTCTGGCCTGGAGAATTCCATGGACTGTATAGTCCATGGGGTCACAAAGAGTTGGATACTACTGAGAGACTTTCACTTTCGCTTGCCAACATTTAGGGAGTTGGAAATTAAATGTTGTCCTGAGTCTGTGGTAAAAGCCTCTGACACTCAGTCTTTTTTTCTAAAATCTTTTGTTTTTTGAGAAATAGACTGCTGGGAACTGATCCTTGCCTGAGTCCTCTTGTTCTGGGCCTGCTATCCTGTTAATCTTTGCCAATTCCTGCTCCTTAGGGGAAAGACTGAGGATACAGGCTTGTTTCAAATCAGAATCATCGTTTGCATCCTGGATGTTACTACCCATACCACTCATGTGGCTATACATATCTCCTACAGACTAGTCATTATCAGCTTCATTTTTCTCATCTCTAACATACCAGAGGGGTAAGAACAGTGAATTATTATCACAGTAAATAGCTACTTATGAATAGCTAGCTACTGGAAAGGAGGTGGGTGTACCAGAATCTCTGGAAAACTAAGAATAGCCAAGCAAAATTCCCCCTAAATCTCCAGGTAATTCCAATGCACCATCTTCTTTTCCCCTAACTTGAAGATCATTGATCTTGAGATATTTATATCCTATTTTTACCTATTGAGTCAAAGTCCTTGAGCGGCAAAACCTTTTCAAACAAAACTGGGCTCTCAGTGCCTCCTTAGAAGCTGTGGTTGGGAAACCAGGTCATTCCCCAATTACCCTCACCAAGCTGATTCCCAATACAGCCTACCTCTTCTTGGATCCTTTGAGGCATGTCCTATGACTAAACTGTAAGTGTTGGTAACAGCTAGAAATCATCCAAAAGTTCTTCATTTATAAAGAAATACATTGAAAATAATGATCTATAATTATAAATACTGCACTACAGATACTATTCAGTAATGAAGAATATTGTGAGTTGGTAAAATTATTACTATCCTTAATCTTCCTCTTATTACTGTACTATCATATAAGAAGATCCCCCAGCTACTTTGAAAATCAATTTAGCATTTCACTTCATTTCAATGTATACAACTTGATTATATAAAATGCTTTCCTATGTTTTCAGTTTCAAAACAATTATAACAAATCCAGTCATTGTAACTTAAATGCAATATTTTGATATGTGTGGGTAGTCTTGAATAAATTTACACCAAAGTAATATAGAAAATGCTTCATTATTTAGTATGTATTCACTCACTAAAGAAAGTGGTTTTTTTAAATTAGTTTTTTATTTAACAGCTTTTTTTTTAATAGTCTGAGAGTGATATTTATTGTTTGGTGGCTTCAAATTTTTAAAAAGGACAAACCTTATTGGAATTTTAGCCTTGGAAACATAAAAAGGCAAAAGAACAGAAAGAACTGGACAAATATGACATTTTCAGAATGAGATTAAGATATATTTCCCTTGGCTCATCTATAAAGGAAACTGTCATGGTGACAACTGCAGAGGTAGAAACTCTCTCTAGTTGAAAATCCTCTTGGTTTATAAGAATTATCCAGACCTGGTTTCAGAGCAGTTCTGCAACTTATCAGCATCTCTTTCCTCATAGACACATTGGGGGCTACCAAAATTTTAGTGGGGTGTCATAAAGATTAGAAATAATTTATGAAGAGACCTTGACACACAAAAGGCACTTAATCAGTGGTAAATATTGTCTTCTAGGCCTTATTAAAGGTATATAATTCAGTTTTATTTCCTTTTATTTAAAGACTGAAATCTGAGTCAAGCCAATAACATTTTTTGTTGAATGCCTCCTATGTTTAAGAAGTTAAGCAGGAGGAGCCAAGATGGCGGAGGAGTAGGACGGGGAGACCACTTTCTCTCCTACAAATTCATCAAAAGAATAACTGAATGCAGAGCAAACTTCACAAAACAACTTCTGATCGCTAGCTGAGGTCATCAGGCGCCCAGAAAAGCAGACCATTGTCTTCGAAAGGAGGTAGGACAAAATATAAAAGATAAAAAGTGAGACAAAAGAGCTAAGGACGGAGACCCGTCCCGGGAAGGGAGTCTTAGGCGGCCTTGCTTGGGCTAGGGTCCGGGCCTGAGTGCCCTGAGGACAATCAGAGGGAGCTTCTGTGAGGTGCCAACTTGAACTGTGGGAGACCAAAAGAGAGAGAAAATTAGCCGGCCGGAACACACTGCTGGCCGTTCGCAGAACAAGGGGATGGAGAAAGTCCCGAGAAGAGCTCGCAGGCTGCGGACCGGCCCAGCCCCGCCGGAGGCAGGAGGCAGGGGGGAGGGGAGGGTCGCGGTGAGACACAGGGCGCAGGCACCCGACCGGCGCGGGCGGGGACTGGGGCTGGGGATGCAGAGGGCGGAAGGCGCGCGCACCCGACTGGCGCCGGCGGAAACTGAGACTGGGTCCGCGGAAGGGAGTGAGTGCGCCACACCTGGGGATAGTGCGCCCATCAAGCCCCGCGCTGCCTGGGCCGCTCTGACGGGGAGGGCGCGGAGAGCGGGCGCAGCTTTTCCTTCCGCGCTTTTGTGTGACACCCGAGGGCTGGAACCTGGCGCAGCACGGGGCGCGCTCCATATAGAACAGCCGGGAGCCTGAGCAGCGCAGACGGAGAAAGCAGCGTCAGCCCCTCCCGGCAGCGCCAGCCCGCCCCCGCAGGGCCAGCCCCTCCCCGCAGCGTCAGCCCCGCCCCGCAGCACCAGCCCCTCCCCGCAGCGTCAGCCCCTCCCAGCAGCGCAACGGAACTAGCTACCTGAATAAGAGTCCACCTCCGCCTGCCTGTGTCAGGGCGGAAATGAGGCTCTGAAGAGACCGGCAAACAGAAGCCAAATAAACAAAGGGAACCGCTTCAGAAGGGACTGGTGCAACAGATTAAAATCCCTGTAGAAAACACCGACTTCACCGGAAGGGCCCTGTAGATATCGAGAAGTGTAAGCTGGAACGAGGAGCTATCTGAAACTGAGCCGACCCACACTGACCGCAGCAGCTCCAGAGAAACTCCTAGATATATTTTTACCTTTTTTTTTCTAAGTAAGGAAGGAAAAAAAAAAATTTTTTTTTCTTTTTATATTTTTTCTTTTTTATTTTTTCTCTTTTATTTTCCTTTAAAATTCCCTATTACTCCCCCATTACTCCTTAACTTTCATTTTCATAGATTTTTACGATTTTTTTAATTAGGGGGAAAAAAAATTTTTTTTTTTTCCTTTCTTTCTTTTTTTTTTGTTTTTTTTTCTTTTTTTCTTTTTCTTTTTTCTTCTTTTTTCTTCTTTTTTTTCCTTTCCGTTTTCTCTTTTATTTTCTATTTTTCTTTTTCTCTTATTTCTTTTAAAGTCCTCTAGTACTCCTCTACTACTCTTCATTTTCATTTTCACTACACTATAACCTTACCAAAAAAAAAAAAAAAGAGAAGCCCTATCTTTAAACCGAAGATTATTCTCTCCCAATCTTGACTCTCTGTTTTCTACCTCAGAACACCTCTATTTCCTCCTTTCCCCTTCTCTTCCCAATCCAATTCTGTGAATCCTTGTAGGTGTCTGAGATACGGAGAACACTCTGGGAACAGACAGCTGCGTAGATCTGTCTCTCTCCTCTTGAGTCCCCCTTTTTCTCCTCCTACTCATCTCTATCTCCCTCCTCCCTTTTCTCCTGTTCATGTAACTCTGTGAACCTCTCTGGGTGTCCCTAATGGGGGAGAATCTTTTCGCCATTAACCTAGAAGTTTTCTTATCAGTGCTGTATAGTTGGAGAAGTCCTGAGACTACAGGAAGAATAAAACTGAAATCCAGAGGCAGGAAACTTAAGCCCAAAACCTGAGAACACCAGAAAACTCCTGACTACATGGAACTTTAAGTAATAAGTGACCGTCCAAAAGCCTCCATACCTACACTGAAACCAACCACCACCCAAGAGCCAATAAGTTTTAGAGCAAGACATACCATGCAAATTCTCCAGCAACACAGGAACATAGCCCCGAATGTCAACATACAGGCTGCCCAAGGTGACACCTAACACATAGACCCATCTCAAAACTCATTACTGGGCACTCCATGCTCTCCAAAAAGAAGAAATCAAGTTCCACGCACCAGTACACTGACGCAAGCTTCCCTAACCAGGAAACCTTGACAAGCCAATCGTCTAACCCCACCCAGTGGGTAAATCCTCCACAATAAAAAGGAACCACAGACCTCCAGAATACAGAAAGTCCACTCCAGACACAGCAATCTAAACAAGATGAAAAGGCAAAGAAATACCCAACAGGTAAAGGAACATGAAAAATGCCCACCAAGTCAAAGAAAAGAGGAGGAGATAGGGAATCTACCTGAAAAAGAATTTAGAATAATGATAATAAAAATGATCCAAAATCTTGAAAACAAAATGGAGTTACAGATAAATAGCCTGGAGACAAAGATTGAAAAGATACAAGAAATGTTTAATAAAGACCTAGAAGAAATAAAAAAGAGTCAATTAAAAATGAACAATGCAATGAATGAGATCAAAAACACTTTGGAGGGAACCAAGAGTAGAATAACGGAGGCAGAAGATAGAATAAGTGAGGTAGAAGATAAAATGGTGGAAATAAATGAAGCAGAGAGGAAAAAAGAAAAAAGGATCAAAAGAAATGAGGACAACCTCAGGGACCTCTGGGACAATGTGAAACGCTCCAACATTCGAATCATAGGAGTTCCAGAAGAAGAAGACAAAAGAAGGCCATGAGAAATACACTCGAGGAGATAATAGCTGAAAACTTCCCTAAAATGGGGAAGGAAATAGCCACCAAGTCCAAGAAACCCAGAGAGTCCCAAACAGGATAAACCCAAGGCGAAACACCCCAAGACACATATTAATCAAATTAACAAAGATCAAACACAAAGAACAAATATTAAAAGCAGCAAGGGAGAAACAACAAATAACACACAAAGGGATTCCCATAAGGATAACAGCTGACCTATCAATAGAAACCCTCCAGGCCAGAAGGGAATGGCAGGACGTCCTGAAAGTAATGAAAGAGAATAACCTACAACCTAGATTACTGTATCCAGCAAGGATCTCATTCAGATATGAAGGAGAATTCAAAAGCTTTACAGATAAGCAAAAGCTGAGAGAATTCAGCACCACCAAACCAGCTCTTCAACAAATGCTAAAGGATCTTCTCTAGACAGGAAATGCAGAAAGGTTGTATAAACGTGAACCCAAAACAACAAAGTAAATGGCAACGGGACCACACCTATCAATAATTACCTTAAATGTAAATGGGTTGAATGCCCCAACCAAAAGACAAAGATTGGCTGAATGGATACAAAAACAAGACCCCCATATATGCTGTCTACAAGAGACCCACCTCAAACAAGAGACACATAACAGACTAAAAGTGAAGGGCTGGAAAATATTTCATGCAAATGGGGACCAAAAGAAAGCAGGGTCGCAATACTCATATCAGAATAAATAGACTTTCAAATAAAGGATGTGAAAAGAGACAAAGAAGGACACTACATAATGATCAAAGGATCAATCCAAGAAGAAGATATAACAATTATAAATATATATGCACCCAACATAGGAGCACCGCAATATGTACGGCAAACGCTAACGAGTATGAAAGAGGAAATTAATAGTAACACAATAATAGTGGGAGACTTTAATACCCCACTCACAACTATGGATAGATCAACTACAGAAAATTAACAAGGAAACACAAACTTTAAATGACACAATGGACCAGCTAGACCTAATTGATATCTATAGGACATTTCACCCCAAAAACAATCAACTTCACCTTTTTCTCAAGTGCACACGGAACCTTCTCCAGAATAGATCACATCCTGGGCCATAAATCTAGTCTTGGAAAATTCAAAAAAATTGAAATCATTCCAGTCATCTTTTCTGACCACAGTGCAGTAAGATTAGATCTCAATTACAGGAAAAAAATTGTTAAAAATTCAAACATTGGAGGCTAAATAACACGCTTCTGAATAACCAACAAATCATAGAAGAAATCAAAAAAGAAATCAAAATATGCATAGAAATGAATGAAAATGAAAACACAACCACCCAAAACCTATGGGACACTGTAAAAGCAGTGCTAAGGGGAAGGTTCATAGCATTACAGGCTTACATCAAGAAACAAGAAAAAAGCCAAATAAATAAACTAACTCTACACCTAAAGCAATTAGAGAAGGAAGAAATGAAGAACCCCAGGGTTAGCAGAAGGAAAGAAATCTTAAAAATTAAGGCAGAAATAAATGCAATAGAAACTAAAGAGACCATAGCAAAAATCAACAAAGCTAAAAGCTGGTTTTTTGAAAAAATAAACAAAATTGACAAACCATTAGCAAGACTCATTAAGAAACAAAGAGAGAAGAACCAAATTAACAAAATTAGAAATGAAAATGGAGAGATCACAACAGACAACACTGAAATACAAAGGATCATAAGAGACTACTACCAGCAGCTCTATGCCAATAAAATGGACAACTTGGATGAAATGGACAAATTCTTAGAAAAGTATAACTTTCCAAAACTGAGCCAGGAAGAAATAGAAGATCTTAACAGACCCATCACAAGCAAGGAAATCGAAACTGTAATCAAAAATCTTCCAGCAAACAAAAGCCCAGGACCAGATGGCTTCACAGCTGAATTCTACCAAAAATTTAGAGAAGAGCTAACACCTACCTTACTCAAACTCTTCCAGAAAATTGCAGAAGAAGGTAAACTTCCAAACTCATTCTATGAGGCCACCATCACCCTAATTCCAAAACCTGACAAAGATGCCACAAAAAAAGAAAACTACAGGCCAATATCACTGATGAACATAGATGCAAAAATCCTTAACAAAATTCTAGCAAACAGAATCCAACAACATATTAAAAAAATCATACACCACGACCAAGTGGGCCTTATCCCAGGAATGCAAGGATTCTTCAATATCCGCAAATCAATCAATGTAATACACCACATTAACAAATTGAAAGATAAAAAACCATATGATTATATCAATAGATGCAGAGAAAGCCTTTGACAAAATTCAACACTCATTTATGATTAAAACTCTCCAAAAAGCAGGAATAGAAGGAACATACCCCAACATCTAATAAAAGCTATATAGACAAACCCACAGCAAGCATCACCCTCAATGTGAAAAATTGAAAAGCATTTCCCCTGAAATCAGGAACAAGGACAAGGGTTGCCCACTCTCACCACTTACTGTTCAACATAGTCGTTTGGAAGTTGGCCACAGCAATCAGAGCAGAAAAAGAAAGTAAAAGGATCCAGATATGAAAAGAAGAAGTTAAAACTCTCACTGTTTGCAGATGACATGATCCTCTACATAGAAAACCCTAAAGACTCTACCAGAAAATTACTAGAGCTAATCAATGAATATAGTAAAGTGGCAGGATATAAAAATTAACACACAGAAATCCCTTGCATTCCTATATACTAACAATGAAAAAAACAGAAAGAGAAATTAAGGAAACAATACCATTCACCATTGCAACAAAAAGAATAAGATACTTAGGAATATATCTACCTAAAGAAACAAAAGACCTATACATAGAAAACTATAAAACACTGATGAAAGAAAATCAAAGAGGACACAAACAGATGGAGAAACATACCGTGTTCATGGATTGGAAGAATCAATATTGTCAAAATGGCTATTCTACCCAAAGCAATCTATAGATTCAATGCAATCCCTATCAAGCTACCAACGGTATTTTCACAGAACTAGACCAAAGAATTTCACAATTACTGTATGGAAAATACAAAAAACCTCGAATAAGCAAAGTATCTTAAAAAGAAGAATGGAACTGGAGGAGTCAACCTGCCTGACTTCAGGCTCTACTACAAAGCCACAGTCATCAAGACAGTATGGTACTGGCACAAAGACAGAAATATAGATCAATGGAACAGAATAGAAAGCCCAGAGATAAATCCACGAACCTATGGACACCTTATCTTTGACAAAGGAGGCAAGGATATACAATGGAAAAAAGACAACCTCTTTAACAAGTGGTGCTGGGAAAACTGGTCAACCACTTGTAAAAGAATGAAACTAGAACACTTTCTAACACCATACACAAAAATAAACTCAAAATGGATTAAAGATCTAAATGTAAGACCAGAAACTATAAAACTCCTAGAGGAGAACATAGGCAAAACACTCTCCGACATAAATCACAGCAAGATCCTCTATGACCCACCTCCCAGAATATTGGAAATAAAAGCAAAACTAAACAAATGGGACCTAATGAAACTTAAAAGCTTTGAAAGACAAGCCGTCAGATTGGGGAAAATAATACAAATGAGAAACAGACAAAGGATTAATTCTCAAAAATATACAAGCAGCTCCTGCAGCTCAATTCCAGAAAAAATAAATGACCCAATCAAAAAATGGGCCAAAGAACTAAACAGACATTTCTCCAAAGAAGACATACAGATGGCTAACAAACACATGAAAAGATGCTCAACATCACTCATTATCAGAGAAATGCAAATCAAAACCACAATGAGGTACCATTACACGCCAGTCAGGATGGCTGCTATCCAAAAGTCTACAAGCAATAAATGCTGGAGAGGGTGTGGAGAAAAGGGAACCCTCTTACACTGTTGGTGGGAATGCAAACTAGTACAGCCACTATGGAAGAACAGTGTGGAGATTTCTTAAAAAACTGGAAATAGAACTGCCATATGACCCAGCAATCCCACTTCTGGGCATACACACTGAGGAAACCAGATCTGAAAGAGACACGTGCACCCCAATGTTCATCGCAGCACTGTTTATAATAGCCAGGACATGGAAGCAACCTAGATGCCCATCAGCAGATGAATGGATAAGGAAGCTGTGGTACATATACACCATGGAATATTACTCAGCCGTCAAAAGAATTCATTTGAACCAGTCCTAATGAGATGGATGAAACTGGAGCCCCTTATACAGAGTGAAGTAAGCCAGAAAGATAAAGAACATTACAGCATACTAACACATATATATGGAATTTAGAAAGATGGTAACGATAACCCTATATGCAAAACAGAAAAAGAGACACAGAAATACAGAACAGACTTTTGAACTCTGTGGGAGAAGGTGAGGGTGGGATGTTTCAAAAGAACAGCATGTATACTATCTATGGTGAAACAGATCACCAGCCCAGGTGGGATGCATGAGACAAGTGCTCCGGCCTGGTACACTGGGAAGACCCAGAGGAATCGGGTGGAGAGGGAGATGGGAGGGGGGATTGGGATGGGGAATAAGTGTAAATCTATGGCTGATTCATATCAATGTATGACAAAACCCACTGAAATGTTGTGAAGTAATTAGCCTCCAACTAATAAAAAAATTAAAAAAAAAAAAAAAGTTAAGCAGTAAGGCAGCGAGCAAAGATGGACATGTAACATGATGAGAATTTATAATCTAGCTGAAGAAGGCAAAATCACATTACAAGATAACTGACCGTCCAGAAGCATGAATTCCTAGTGGGTACCTGGTACTTTGTACTCCTCGGTAAACACATATTGAAAACTAAGTGAATGAGTTAAGGGGAGAGAGGAGAAATGTATCTTCACTTGGTCTTGGGGGTTTCATTGAAGAGGTAGAATTTTAAACTGAAGTCTTGAGCAAAATATGCTTGTATAAATAGACAAGAAAAGGAAAAACATTGTTTCCAGTAAGAGTAAAAAATAAAAATGGAAGTTCAGTTCAAGAAATTGTAAGCAGATCAGTTTGGCTGAATATAATAAAATAATTATTTTCATGGCCTATTCATAAGAAGAGTGAACCACCTTTAAATTCATGGAAGACACATTCTCTGAGAAGCATTTAAATTGTGTCTTGCGAGTCATGCTTTGAGAGAAATTGATGCTGGATAAAAAAGTGTTTTGGCCTAATAGTTTTACTCAAGTAAAAACACATAAAGACTAGCTAGAAAATCTGGTTTGGGATCATTGATGAAAGTAGCCTCTGGTTAAACACTAAGATTACAACTAACATTCAATGCCCGTTTGCAATCATTTCAAGACCCAGGTAGATGTCTTGCCTGATTTCACCACCTCTTACGTACAGAATTTTCCCTATTCAAATAGGTGAGTTCCCATATTGGTCTTCCACCATTCTTCCTCTCCTACTAAATCTATCTTTGACCAACCTCATTTTTCTGTAAGCTAGCAGAAGCAGCTTTGTTTTTGCCATTTCTGATAGAGCTTTCATGAGATCACTGGTGTCTGTGCCAAGGATGCTTTATTCCTCCTTTTCGAAGCTGCTACTCCTCAAAGTGGTACATACAGTTGGATTTTGTGTGAAGATGGGGGCATACCATGTTGCTTGGACCCCAAAGCAATACTCCTTGTGCTCAGCTTTTGAAAAAGTTTTTCACAGAGCCCTTTCATTGATCCTTCCCCTCTTTTACTCTTCCAAGCAACTCCAATGATTCTCCCAAACAAAAAGGAACACTTTAAACAAATAGACAAATGCAAGCAGCACACAACAAACCATACTTATTTCATTGAATCAAACAACAGTTCAGATATAGTTGTGATATTATACTTTCTCTTTTCATATACAGACAATGAATGTGCCATCACTCTTACCCCTAACAGAGTTTCTAACCTTGTCTTCCTACATACCCCTCATATGGGTATAATATTAAGAAACTGGTCCCTCCCTGACATTTTTGGTACACTTGTATTAAAGATAACTCAGTTTGCTTGCTTTACACTTAGAAAAACACTTAGTATGTGCACAACTCAAAGGTTTATTCTTCAGTCTTTGCTAACTTAAAGTTTTTACTTCTAAAGAAAAAAGGTAAAATTTTAAATGTTTGTGGATTTCTTTTTCCCCCGGCCTCCACCTTCAAAATTTTCACCAAAATTATAATCTAAGTTTCCAGGAATGCACACCAATACATCTAATTAAATAGGAAAATTTCCCTGTGTAGTACTTGGGTTACCCTTTTGGCTCTTAAACATTAAGAGTCTGGGAGATAATTGCAAAGGTGATACTGAATCAAGGTTGCTAAGGACATGAAGGAGTTAATGAAGTTTCTAATACTGCTAGAATCATGGCTCTGTTGTGGTAGAATTCATTTATAAGATATTATTAGCCTTAAAATGTTATAGAGATGCTTCTGAAAAGGAGACCTACAGCAATCATGAGAGGGGGGAAAAAAAGCAACAAAAAACCCAAGACAACATCAAACCAAAAAAACAAAGCAAATGATCTGGAATTCACCATTCTGTCTCCAGAAGATTCTACATTAAGGAAAATGCCTGGGTGTTGAAACATCCTTTAGAATCTTAAAAGGATAAGATGTATTATTTGGTTAAATTGCAAGTATCAGGAAGAAGGATCACTAATAAGGAGATGCTCACTGCTCATTGTTCTAGTAACAATAGACTCAAATGAATAATTGCGTGATAACAGGAGATAGGGCTTCATTTTATCATAGAAATACTCTTAATTAGACTTGCTACACTAGTGTATGTCTCATCTGAATTACCCGTGTATTGTTGATAAACTTTATTGGATTATTTTACATATCATGTTTTCGTCTTGGTCTGATCAAGGCCTGGTTGTGCAGTGCAATTTGCTGACTATGGTTGGTTGGTTGTCTGGTGCACTGAAGTTCATCAGCCCCCAGTTCTAATTCAGGACATCACTGAGGTATGAATAGATTAGGTTATTCTGCAGCCCAGAGGTTGATCCTTTATTAGCTCTTCAGTATTTGATAATTATAATGAAGATCGCAAAACTGCAAGATCTAATTAAGTTTGGAACTTTCCAAAATTGACTTTCTGTAGAAAATTTCATGCTGAATGAATGTGACAATCCAGAAAATTAAAGAAATAGCCTATTGCATGACTCTATTTCATTTTCCTCTTCATACATAGAAGCATAGAATCCTGGGGCTAAAAACAGGGTTGAACAACTTCCTAAATTAAGAACAATTTTGCACATGGCCAAGATTTTAATGTCTATTCCCATCCAAGAAAAGTTTGTACATAATAATGATTCTTGTGGGTTAAGGCAGTTTAATTTTCTGTGTTTTAACCTGTTTTACCTTGCTTTATCCTCACATCATCTGAGTTAGGTAAAAGAGGTGTTTGGATGCTACCTTCCAGTTGTCTGACCACACATGGAGCTAGTAGATTGGGTTCAATTAGTAGTAAGATAACTTTTTGGAACCACAGTTTCTTCCTCTGAAAAATAGGGATGATAATACTTCACAGGGTTCTTGTGAGGATTAGGAATTGTCTCTAGTGAGTGCAACCTTTCTAGTCCAGTGTTGTAGTGATTCTCTCATCTACTGGTTCTTATTGGCTCTGAGCAAGAATCCTGCCCTAGGCAGACAATGGTCCTATTTCCAGGAAAATTTCTCCCATCCATTCTGGACTGTGGGAACGAAGTCATGTGAGCATCTCAGCAACTGTGTTTACTCTTGGGATTAGGAGCTGCGGGAACCAATTCAGCTGTGTTTTCTCTCATGAATACAAATACAACCGAGAGAGCTAACTGATAACCATCAGATCCCATATAAATTTTGTCCTGAAAATTGACGTAGGGGTTCATAATGCCCCCCTCTTTTATAGGATGGTAAACTGTCCCAGACGGTGCACTGGATTTCTGTTAGGTCCGCTTTATTTTATTTATTTATTTATTTTTGTTAGGTCCACATTAAACACGTGTGTCATACTCTCAGCTCCTCAGCAGACCTTATCAGAATAGCTTTCTAGGTTGTATTCTGACAACTCGGTCTCATTCTCCTCTTTCCCTCCTGATTTGATCATGTTGCAGATGCAGGCTGGTCTGATCCAAGAGGGCTGAACTGTTGCCAATGTGATGTGATTTGAGAGCCTAAGAAGGATTGCCCCATAACGTAAGGGCCTCCCACGTCTTCGACCCTCACCCCCAGCCTGTTGTCACTCATAGGAACCAACTCAGCAGAGACTGATTCCTTGGTAATCAAAAGCTTGTTATCACTCAACTGTACTTTACCCTGGATGATTTGTTGGATTCTCTGAATGGGCTAGAAAGATGAGGAAAATCCCACTATAATAAGATGCAGGGCAGTTGGAATTTTATTGTGCAAAGTGGTAGCACAAAGGAGGGTCTTGAGATCACCCAAGGAAAGAACCCTAGTCAGATGCTGGGGAGCCCGAAAACTGGTGGGTGGAGAATCCCAATGTTCAACTGGGAAGGGAAGACAGCACAAAATGCCGAAGACTGTCAGTACGGTTTCCTCAGGGCATTCCTGCCATTAAGCCTTTCTTGATATACTCCTACCTGGCAGGAACCTGGAGTCCTTTCAGCTCACCTTCTCACTCCATGTGCTGGCTCTTCTCTGGCTTAGATCATTGCCAATGCTTATTTTGGACTCTTGGCAAGAACAGCTATAGGCTCACCATGTGGGGAGTTATATTCTGTTCTCCCAGTCACCCTGCCTCCCAGTGTCTCAAGGCACTTATTTTATTGTTATTCTGAGAGAACTCGGGAGGAGAGAAATTAACTGTCACACTTTGCTTTCTGTTCTGTTTTCTTTTCTCCTTGGTAATCCTCACCAGCACAAAACCAGAATTCATTCCACATCCCCATATACTGGATGAATATGTCCTAATGTGTAATTGTATTATATTTTGCCATTCATTTATTCAACAAATATCTACTTATTTTTAAACTTTTTATTTTCTATTGGAGTACAGCTGATTAACAATGTTGTCATAGTTTTAGGCGGACAGTTGGTAAAGAATCTGCCTGCAATGCAGGAGACCCCAGTTGGATTCCTGGGTTAGGAAGATCCCCTGGAGAAGGGATAGGTTACCCACTCCAGTATTCTTGGGCTTCCCTTGTGGCTCAGCTGGTAAAGAATCCTCCTGCAATGTGGGAGACCTGGGTTTGATCCCTGGGTTGGGAAGATCCCCTGGGGAAGGGAAAGGCTACCCACTCCATTCTTCTGGCCTGGAGAATTCCATGGACTGTATATTCCATGGGGTCACAAAGAGTCAGACATGACTGAGCCACTTTTACTTTCACTTTTCAGAGAGACTCAGTCATACATATACATGTATCCATTCTTTCCCATCAACAAATATTTATTAAACTTCTAATCTGTACCAGGCACTTTTCTAGGTATTGGAGATGCATCAGTGGGGAAAAAATGCAAATAAAAGCCCTTGCTCTCGTGGGTCACATGTGCTGGTCGACTAGATAATACATAACATTAACAAGGTAGAAGCCACTTTACGTGCATTGGTTAGCTCAGTACATGTTGATGGATGTGGTCATTTTCCTTCTGTTGCAAATGAGGGAATTGAGGAAAGTGACTTGCCCAAGTCTTGCTGCTAATAAGTGATTGGGCTGAAATTTCAACCCAGCCAGAAGGAGGGATAGTCAGAATGGTGCTTTCCATATTTCAGGTATATTGTGATACTAAGACTCTAATGGCTCCTCTGATGATAAATAAACCTTTCAGAGCAGGTGTAGAGACTCTCCTATCTTCCAGTTTTCTTTCTCTGTGTTAAATAGAATAGATGTGTTGAAGTGTTAGGCCTGATGTAAAACCCTACAAGTGTCACATGAGAGAGAAATAAATAGACAAAAGTGTATCCTGTGTTTTCAGATGGCTTAGGGCACAGAATGTCTGAGTGACTGAGTGAGTTTCCTCATAATTGGTTAAAATTTAAGAAAATCAAGAACCAGGGAAATGTATAGTCACCCATAATTAAAAGATCCCTTGCTCACCTATCAAACTTTCTGAGTTGTTGACCAGGGAACCCAAACTCTATCATGCAGTAGATTATTGTTTAGGACCAGACATCAGTGCCTGAAATGTCTACTACTTACAATGTTTCATTATGTAAGAGCCTTTATTAAAAACCATGTGTATATTAGGGATAGTTAGATCTGTTGTCAGTTAAGTTTTAATAGTTCACTGGAAGAAATGGGGAAAACATAAAGCAGAATATGGTTAGATGATATATCAACTAAAAACAAAGGAGAGGGACTTCCCTGGTGGTATATTGGTTAAGGTTCTGCACTACCAGTGTGGCGGGGGTTGGCCATAGGTTCCATCCATGGTGGGGAAACTATGATCCCACATGCACACGACACTTCCAAACAAACAAACAAAAACATAGGAGAAAATAAACAAAAGGATGGCAAGAGTGCTCACTTTTCAATCTTTCTTCAGGTGTTCCTGGCAAAACTTTGTCTGTCTTCTCCACCAGAATGTAGAGTCCATGAGGCTGATGGAGCTATGTTCTGCTCATCACTGTCTTTACAGAGTCCAAGTCGCTTAGGCATGTAACAGGGACTCAATTGATATTTGTTGAGTTAATGGTTAAGTGAACATCAACAGAGTAAAGGAAATAATATGTAATTGCTGAATGGAAGTTTCCATTGGCATAATCCTCAATACTTAGGGAAGATCTCCTTTCAAGATCAAGACAGTTACAACACTGGGTTTTAATTTTATTGTCTTCGGTGACTGTCATCTATACCACTAGAGTTTAAACTCAGGACCAGGAGGGATAATTGTTTGTTTTCTTCTTTCTTAAACCACTATTGAATAAATGAATTGGCAGGCGAAAACAGGAGAAAACAACAATGAATTAAATAGGAAATAGGAAATACTGCATCATTGTTATGAATCAAATCAACAGTTTTATTCAAGAATGAGAAGAAAAGAATAGAGGGATGTAGAAAGAAGAGTGCATTCTTTGAAGTCTATGTTTTAAAACTTTATTCCTCTAGTGCTTTGAGTCCACTTGTGTACAACTGACTCCCAAAAAATGATTATTGATTGCTTTATTGATTCCTCTTTCACTCCAAAGCCAGCAATCCTAACTCAAATAAGGCTCCAATTAAAAATGGATTAGAAATAATCATTTATTTACTTTTCACTGTGCTCATATCGTTGTGACTCATTTCTGCATGTTGTTAGAACCAATAGGCAAATCACTAGAACTCTAAAACTCACCTCTTCTCCTCTCATACTCCCTTACCATCCCAGTCATCGATTCCTCATGCAGTCATTTACCTATATAACAGATATCTATTGGGCACCAATACAAGGTCTGGCATATTGTCAACAGACAATTTTTTTAAATATATTTTTTTTAATGTGGAGCATTTTTTTAAGTCTTTATTGAATTTTTTTTACAATATTACTTCTGTTTTATGTTTTGGTTTTTTGACCACAAGGCATGTGGGATATTAGCTTCCCAACCAGGGATCAAACACATACCCTCTGCACTGAAAGGCAGTCTTAAAACCACTGAACCTTGATAGAAGTCCCTCAACAGACAACTGACTTTGATTTGGAAAAGCACCCTCTTTGCAGTTTAGAAGATGAGTTGGAAGAATGTAAAGCAGGAGGACCTTAAGTTTGTCTTGAGAAACTTTTGATCATACCACATCAGAATAAAACTCTTAACTCTACACCCTCCAAAAAACTGTTTGTCTGTTTATGACTTATGAGTATGGAATATTGTACTCATAGATTATATACATCATAAAACATACACAAAAATAGAAATTTTAAAAGGATCCATAAAGTTAAAATTTTTTTCTGTTATATTATTTTTTACTCTAATTAACTAGCATCTTAAGGTATATCATACACTTTGGAACAGTATGGATATAAATCCTTATTTCAGTTTCTATAATTTTGAAACTTTCTTTCTGAATTTTTGTCAGATAAGATTGGATATTAATTGTTGATATCTCATTATGCAGCTTCCAAAGGGCTTATTCTAGATATAAAGAATGGGTTGTGCTTACATTGGCTTGAGTTTGCTTATGCTTGCATCTTTAGGATAGTCTTAATTTATATTTGTTCTTGTTTTTGGCAATAATCCTTTTAAGCTTCATGTCACTTGGTAAGAGCTGATGTTGTTAAAGGAGATAATATGGTATAGAAACCCACTTGCTAAGTACTATGTTACTTGGGATAAATTGAAAGTAAATAAAAGTGTTGGTACAACACCATCAACCCCTTCATGTTATAGAACCCTCACTCTTCCTGCAAGATTCCTTTGCCAATCTGATTTGATATTTGAACATCTGATGTGCAGACCAAGAAAGGGTACGGAATACATTTGTATATTCCATAAAATAAAGCTCAATTTTTCTACATCTTTTCGGTAAAAAATACAACAATCTAGTATTTTTCTTCCCATACCCCAGGGAATTATATTGGGAGCCCCTGGGTTTCACAGGCTTGCTTTTGAGGTCATTGCCCTAGGAAAATATAAGAAGCAGAAGCAAGTGAATGTGCTCCTAAAGCCTTATTCTTTTAATGATTCTTCTTCAAGTAATATTTTTTATTTTTGTTTTTTTCAGTTTCTTGTACTACAACTGTTATTTTGGTCCACACCTTATATCTGAAGCACTGCAAGGTGTAATTGTATAATTTCAGGCTATTTTAATTTTCTTGTTTGTAATAAGAATATTTTCTAAATGTTATATCATGATATGCATTGTGAGGTATACATAATGAAATCTAATCACAGTTGACAAAAATTCAGAAATATTAAATAACCTAATTAAACACAGAAAGAAATGTTTAAAATGTTTTGTATTTATTTTTCAAAGATCTAGAAAAGTACATTACTTCTGAACTTAGACTTTTGTATGTTACATATTGGAAATACTTGGCAGTTTATGTAGGATAATGTGAGAAAAATCTGAATCCTGTCTGACATTTTAAAACTATGATATGCTTCTGAGAATTTTAATTTATCATATATATATACATTATATTATATATACCACGTTATACATTTTATGTACAATATTGTACATAAAACAATAACATAGTGCTACATTAATTGTTTGCAAATTATATATCCTTTTATATTTCATTTTTCTTTCAGCAATTCAATTCTATCTTACCCAGCAGCTGCAATAGCAATAATGGAAATTAATGTGGTTTGTTGACTTTTAGTTCATAAAATGTTTTCACCTGTATCTACTCATTTGATGATTCCAAAATTCTGAGGTAAGTAATAATATTATTAGTAGTGCTAATTTTATACCCCATTTTATAGGTGAAAAAATTAACAGCAACGTGACTTGCTTTGTTGTTTTTCTCTGTCATGCCTGACTCTTTGTGACCCTATAGTCTGCAGTCTGCCAGGCTCCTCTGTCCATGTAATTTTCCAGGCAAGAATACTGGAGTTAGGTACCAGATCCTACTCCAGGGGATCTTCCTGACCCTGACAGGATCGAACCTGCATCACTTGTGTCTCCTGCATTGGCAGGCAGATTCTTAACCACTGTGCTACCTGGGAAGCTCAAGGTCTTCATGTCCAGCAAGTACAAGAGCTAGGACTTGAAACCTCATGATTTTTTTTCCCCCACAAATAAATACTCTATATTCTCTTTGTTTATCAATTCAGTCAGTTAAGTCGCCCAGTTGTGTCTGACTCTTTGTGACCCCATGGTCACAAGCTTCCCTGTCCATCACTAACTCCTGGAGCTTACTCAAGCTCATGTCCATCGAGTCAGTGATGCCATCCAACCATCTCATCCTCTGTCATCCCTCTCTCCTCCTGCCTTCAGTCTTTCCCAGCATCAGGGTCTTTTCCAATGAGTCTGTTCTTTACTTCAGGTGGCCAAAGTATTGGAGTTTCAGCTTCATGAATGAAGGAATATTCAGTCCTTCCAATGAATATTCAGGACATATTTCCTTTAGGACTGACTGGTCAGATCCTCTTGCAGTCCAAGGGACTCTCAAGAGTCTTCTCCAACACCACGTTTCAAAAGCATCAATTCTTTGGCGCTCAGCTTTCGTTATAGTCCAACTCTCACATCCATACATAACTACTGGGAAAACCATAGCTTTGACTTGGCGGATCTTTGTCGGCAAAAGAAATGTCTCTGCTTTTTAATATGCTGTCTAGGTTGGTCATAGCTTTTCTTCCAAGGAGCAAGTGCCTTTTAATTTCATGGCTGCAGTCACCATCTGCTTAAAACTCAGCATTCAGAGAACTAAGATCATGGTATCCGGTCCCATCACTTCATAGCAAATAGATGGGAAACAATGGAACCAGTGAGAGACTTTATTTTTTTGGGCTCCAAAATCACTGCAGAAGGTGACTGTAGCCATGAAATTAAAAGACACTTGTTTATCAATAACAGTGTGCAATGAATTTTTTCCTTGATTAGCAGCTCTAGCAGCACGTATAGGGGAAAGAGGTTAGACTTTTCAAAACACTTCAAATGTTTAAACATGAAACATACAAAAATTTTTAAAAAACAGAAAATAATATAATACACACCTACATATCAACTATGAGTTTAAATAGCTGTTAATATTTTGCAAAAATTATTTCATATCTGCATGTTTAAATACATCAATTAATACTGTTATGTTTATATCTAAGGCCCTATGTCTCATTCCATCTCCCTTCCTATTCTAGAATTATCCAGCAGTTGTAATATATTATCCCCATGCTTTTATACATTTTTATATAAATATCATTATTCAGATATTTTAAAAACATATGCGTATCTTTCTTTGTACGTTTGTGGCATTGTGCCATATCTTTTAATTGGCAATTTGCTTGTTTTTCAACTCCATAGCATGATGTGAGGATTTAATTCAGTCATTTACAAGAGTGCTGTTCAGTATTCCTTTGCATGAATAAGCTATATTGCATTGTCTGGTTGAGGGCAACTTGGGTGTTTATGCCTTTTTTTCTGTCACAAACAACAGTATAGTAATTGTTCTTTATATGTTTCTGTTTTCATACATTTGAGAAACTTTTAAAGTAGGCATCTAAGAAGAATAATTGACGGATATTAAGATAGGTACATCATGGACTTCAACAGGGAATTCAAAATTGTTCACCAAAATGGAAGTACCAACGTACACTCTAATCAGAATGTCCATATTTCAATGACATTCACTTTTCTGTTCTAACAGGCTATTTGCTTTTGCCAATTTAATGAATATGGAATGTTACTTCATTATTTAATTTTTAGATCCTTGATTATTAGTGAAGTTGAAAATTTAAGATATTTTATCAGCAAGACATGTTTGTTTTATGTTTCCTTTTATAGCTTTTTCCATTTTTTCTATTGAATTACATATCTTTTTCATATTGATTCATGGAAGCTTTATATATTCTGGATTATAATCAGTTTTTAGATGCAAAGATTATAAACATTTTTTAATTTGTGGCTGGTCTTTTCTTTCTTCTTTTTTTTTTCATTTATTTTGTCTTACAAACACTTTAAAAGTAATATTTATCAGTCTTTTCTTCTATGAACCCTACTTTTCATAGCTTGTTTAGAAAAATCTTTCCTCTCTCTCTAAATTCTTGCACAGGAATCTTTAAATCTTGTCTCATTTGAAATACCCTCTACTTTCTTCATGATGATGAGATCTGACTTAAACCAGCATTTAAAAATTTTAAAGCAAATGGTAGGAAAGAAGCCAATTGGAAAAGGCTCCCTCCCCTATGGAGCTTCCCAAATGTGTGTGTGCTCAGCCGGTCAGTCACGTCCGACTCTTTGGGACCCTAGGGTAGCCTGCCAGCCTCCTCTGCCATGGGATTCTCCAGGCAAGAGTACTGGTGTGGCTTGCCATTTGCTTCTCCAGGGGATCTTCCCGACCCAGGAATCCAACCCTGTCTCCTGCGTCTCCTGCATTGACAGGCAGATTCTTTGCCACCATTTGAAAGTGATGAGAATTAAGGAAGTATTAGAATAGAGCTATTTTTACAATTCAGAGATAACTTATTGCTGACCAGGGTGTCTAGCCTGGTATTGGTTTATGCCTGCTGTCCTGGGATCGTTATTAACAGTATCCTCTATCACTCTCAAAAAGTATGCCATTTGGATAATAAATTACATGACCACTCTGGTGATAGCCCTACAGGCTGGACTATCAACAAGGGATATACAGATTTCTACTTGACTAAAACAGGTTGGAGGGTGGTTTATAGATGTTTTCCCAGGTTTCCTCATTCTTGGTAAAAGAAGCAGCTTGAATTTCAGCATGATCATTACCTCTGGCTCTGGGCTCAGAAATGACAGCTATAATTAATAACTGGGAGAAAAATCATAGTTTATGCTAGGAGACAAGTGTGGTGTCAGTAGAGGTGTGTTAGAAAGCAACAGAACTTATTCACTGGGAAAAGAAATGGAAATATTTCTTCTTGATATGAAGGATGGAGATAAGTTTTCCCTTCTCAATTCTTCCGCTCTTGCTCTGCTCCACTAGCCCCTGTAAGGAATAAGCATATGTGAACTTTAGTATCAATTCTGCTACTTGGGTCAAGAAAAGCCACTTAATCTTTAGGGGCCTCACTTTCCTCATCTGGATGAAACACCGGAGTCATATCTTTTTCTTTTAGTCTTAAAATTGTATGATTATGTATTTTATAATTTTTAGATATGCCACTAGGAGCTAAGAGTAGTAGGAGATAAGACTGGGAAAATAAATGAAGCAAAAAAGTGGGAAGTTCTGAGAAGTGCAGGTTTCTCCTTCCAACTGTGAGAGAGTAGCTGGCATCAACCAGATGTTCCCACTGAGAATAATGAGGAAATCAGATAAGATATAATAAGCAACAGTTTGCAGGCATTAGAGAGAGAGGCAGCCAGTATTTGAGAGGCCACGATTACAGAAACCAGGAAGGCAGTATCATCTACTTTGCAAATCCCTTCTGGAAATCAGCTGATTCATGGTGCTAGGTGTGCGGTTAAGAATCTGGGGAGAGTTCTTACCAAGCAACAAATGAGTGGCAAAACTTTGGCAACCATGTGGGGCTGGAAGCTTGGATTTCCGAGCTGTCAAAGCATCCAGGACTTGAGGATCCAAGTTCCTAGAGAGAACAAGGAAGTAAGTGCAATGAAGTAAGACCAACCCTTAGTGTTTTTCCCTAAGAACATGCTTAATTTTTAAGCTCCTTAGAGTTAGAACTTAAGAAGTTAACCAGAAATGTGTTGAGAAACAGTGTGGAGTTGTTGGCGGACTCATGGTCTCAAGAAGAGAGAAAAAAAAAAAAAGTTTGGAGCATGTCAAAGAGGAGGGACTCAGTAAGTATCCCATGTTCTCAGTCAGGATACCTAGAGGGCTGGGCTCTAGGACCTTGGGAGCAGATGGACCAGAGGTAGATGGAAGCTTACTAAGACCAAAACCCACTGTCTCTCTCTTTTTTTTTCCTTTGGCCATGTCATGTGCCAGGTGAGATCTTAGTTCCCTGGCCAGGGATTGAACTTGTACTCCCTGCATTAGGAACATGGAGTCTTAATCACTGGACTGTCAGGGAAGTCCTCCAAATCCACTCTCAAAGGCATTCTCTTTTTACTCTAAGTGGAGAAGATGACCAACAATATTATCTTAAGACTGCACACGTTCATACACAATGCATAATATTCAATTAAAATGATGAAAATACACTTATACACAAAAAACACAGGTCCAGATCAGTAAGGAAAAATGGCCTTCTTAATTCAAAGTCTTAGGATAGTTGTTTAGACATGAAAAGAATGAAATTGTATACTAGCCTTATACTTATGCAAAAGTAAATATTAAGGGGATTAAAGAACTATAGATAAAGTGACAAATTTATAAATTTTATAAAATAAAGTGACAAATTATTAAATTTAAAAATAAGAGAATAGTTTTAATACCTAAGGTAAAGAAGGAGCTCTTTTAAAAGATCAGAACATAATGGGGGGGAAAAAAAGGGTAAATTTGACTCTAAAACTAGGGATGTCTGTTTATTAAAAGATACCTTAGAGAAAGTGTTGGCAAAATTCAAAAGCAATCAGAACTCTTAGACATTGTGGATGGGAATATAAATCAGTAAAACCATGTTGGAAAACAGTTTGAATTATCTTGTAAGTAATTGGCTACTCCACTATCTTGGTATGCCCTAGAAAAAATAATACATGTGAGCATCATTTTTAATAGAAGAGTGTTTGTAGCAGCACATTTTATAATAGTGGAAGCAAACAGACAAACACTGGAAATAACCCAAATATCAGGAATAGAATGAATTCTTTGTGTATTCTTCCACTGAATGCCAAGACACTTGCACTAAAAGAATAAATTGCATCTATTGCAAAAACACAGATAAATCTCAGGAACATAATATTGAGTAAAACAAAGCAAGTCATAGTAGGATATATAAGAATATGTTTCTATTTGTATGAAATGCAAAATTTGATGTGATTTTTCAGAAATTATTGAACTGGAAAAAAAGTGTGGCAGAATCAATGAATGAATATAAGACTTGAATCTTTGGAAAAAACCGAACAAGCCCTAAACTAGACAAAGCTGTCTAATGTAATCAAGACAACAAAGTGGAAGAAGCACAGATATGTGTGCAATTAAAAATGTTACATTTTTTACTGCTGCTTTAATTACTACAAAATGGTTTAAAACAACACAATTTTAGTATCTTGCAATCTCATTTCTGTAGGTCAGAAGAACAGCCGGGCTCAGCTCATCATCTGGTTCCTCTGTTCAAGCACTCATAAAGCTAAAACAAAGGTGTCAGATATCCTGGGCTCTCCAACCAGAGACTCTTGGGAAGAATCTGCTTCCAAGCTCTTTTAAGAGTGGGCAGAACTCAGCTCCTTGTGATTGTAGGGTTAAGGATATTTCTTCCTTGCTCACTGTTAATGGGGACCTCTCTCAGACTTAAGGCTCTCGTTCAAGTGTCTGCATTCCTTGTGAACTGGCCCTCTCTGTCTTCAAACTCCTAATCTGTCTCTTGCACTATCTGCCATTTTCCTTCAGCCATTCTTTCTGACTCCAGTCAGAGAGAAGTTCTCTGCTTTTAAAGGTTTATGTACTTTAATTGTGTACACCAGGATAATCTAGGAAAACCTCTCCTTTGAAGGCCTGAAGCTTCAATCAGATCAGCAAAGTCCCTTTGCCATATAATATAACATTCACAAATTCTGGGCATCAGGGTGTGGGTATTTCAGGGGAAGGTTCACAAGAAGATAGGATTTAATCTGCCTACTATCATAAAATGAGGAAAGGGAAATGACCAGTGATGCAGAAAAACAGAAATAAATTACAAAGCAAAAATCTATGCAGTTAAGTTTGAAGACCTACTGAAATGGATGATTTAATTAGGAAATATGATTTACTAAATTTTACATGAGAAGAGACAGGAAAAGAATCTATATTCATGGAAAAGAATGAAGAATATCAAATTTCCCACAAAAGCACAAGTCCAAATGGTTTCACAGTGATTTTTTTTTCAAGCTTTGAAGAAATAAACAATTTCAATGTTATCTACATGCTCCCAGAAAATTGAGAGAAGGTGGGCCAGTATTATTTATCAGTATCTAGCCTTTTCTCTGATCACCTGTGTTCCCTGTATTTCAAGGGTCTAGAAGCAGGGCTTTGCTAGTAGGGCTGTGGATAGTTCTGCCAGCTGCAGGTACTAGTGCAAGATTAGGGAGGAAGAGGGATGGAGAAGACAAGTCCTACTTCTGGCAGAGTTGGCTGGTCAGGGCAGGTGCACGCAGGCTTATGAAAGACAGTGATGAGGGAGGCGGGGAGTGTCTAGAGCCAGAAGTGGCCACAGCAAATGAGTGGATATTCCTCCTCCTGAGGCTGTAACTGCTTAATGTAGGTCCTCAAGAGACAAATGAACTTCTCTCTTGCTCTTCCAGCCCTTCCAAACATTTTGAGACCTTATTTCCTATTTTAACTCCCTCTCTGATTGAAATACCCTGAGTGGTGTCTGTGCTTCTTATTGGAACCTGACAGATAAAGAAGGGAAACTTTCAAGTTATTTTTATAAAACCACTTAAACTGATCATATTAATTGACAAATACAGCATAAAAAGAAAATGACAGTCTATTCTGATTACTGAATATCAATGCAAAGCTTCTGAATAAAATCTTAAGTAAAATATTAAAGTAAAAAAAATTTGATGAATAATTTTATAGGTAGTAGATCATGGTTAACTGGGGCTCATCTAAAAATCGTTTATCATATTAATAATGTGTCAAAGAAGGAAAAGGGAATAAAATAGAAAGTATACATTTTCCAAAGATGGAGACAAATTTATTTCTTATGGTAATGTACTAATATAGCCCCAAATAATTAGCTGAGAGCTATTAGAAATAATATGAATATTTAATAAAGTGACTAGATACAAAATGTGTTTATGAAATAATTAGCTTTTCTTTTAAAAACAACTGATATGAAAGAAAATAGTCACAAAATCAAGGAGAAAAATGCTTTTGAAAATGTGCAGCTTCAGGGCCACTGAAAGGCATTAAAAAAAAAAACACCAAGTTATGGAAAGATGTATTTTGCTCTTTGGTTAAAAAGCTCAACATTGAAAAGATATTAATTCTTTGTAAATGAATCAAAGTGGTTTTTTTTTTCTTTTTTTTTTTTGAATCTGCCAAAATACATTTTATTTTCTAAAATATAAACTTGGGACAATACTGAGAGATAAAGATGTAATATGGGCAGTCTGCATGCATGCTAAGTTGCTTCAGTTGTGTCCTACCGTTTACAACCCTATGGACCACAGCCCACCAGGCTCCTCTGTTCATGGGCTTCTCTAGGCAAGAATACCGGAATGGGTTGCCAAGTCCTCCTCCAGGGGATTTTCTCGACTCAGGGATTTTTGTCTCTTCTGTCTCCTGCATTGGCAGGTGGGTTCTTTACCACTAGCACCACCTGAGAAACCCATGGGCAGTCTAACTGTATCCAAAAATAAAATGTATCGTGAATGATACAATAATTAAAACAGTATGGCACCGATGCAGGAACAGACTTGCTGACAGTGAAACAGAGCAGGAATTCCAAAACAGACGCAGTACCTACAAGATTTGGTCAACATAATGCTGTTGACATTTCAAATCTTTAGAAATAATAGACATTTAAAGTGCACACAAGCGAATTAGTTTTTATTCTTTGAGTAAAGAACGTTTTTCAAAAAATAAACCCAGAAGTCATTTTTGACTTTGATATATTTTGAACATAAATATTAGAATTTTTCCACTAGGCAAGAGATATGGATGAATGGTTGGATGGATGAATGGATAAGTAAATAGAGTCAAAAGACAACTTTTATCACAGGGCAAAAAATATTTGTAAAATGTATGGCAAACAAAAACTGAATGTTAAATATGCAGAAAAACATATCAAGAGCTATTTATAAATAGATTAACAACAATCCAATAGAAAAATGGTTAATGGATGTGAACAGATATTCAAAGGGAAAGAAATGCACATGGCTAATAACCTTAGAAATATTTCCAATGTTCTTTAAAATTAATGAAAGGCAATTTAAAATAATGAAACTCACTTTCTCATTAATCATGTTATGAAAAATCAAGTCTATAATCTCATCATTGGTAAAATAGAACAGGGTGACTGATACATTTTGTGTAAGTATAAAATGGTATAATCTTTTGGGAGGTAACCAAGCATTTGCCATACAATTTTTAAATTCATGTATCCTATAAAGAAAGACTGGGAATTTTTCTGGGGGTTTTCCCTGCAGACTTAATTCATATATTTAACACATTTTTATTGGACACTTACTATGTACCATTCTCTGTGTTAAATTCCAAAATACAGTAGTGACCAAAACAGTTTTTACCCTTAAGGTACCAGCAGTCTAAAATGTGACACTGTTTATAATAATTTAAACTAAAACAAAACAGTGTTGCGAGAATCCTCATGTGTTTATAATCCACACAACATAATGTGTTGAAATTATTAAAGAGAATGAGATAAGTATAAATGTACTTTGCAGGAATAGCTCACCAACTATTGTGAAGCAGAAAAACAAGTCATAGAAAGTACTCAGAGCAGTAATTCTTTTTCCCCTCAAAACTTATAAAGCACACACACACTCATATACATAAAAAATAACAAAACATCTAGAACAATACACACCTCATTCAAGAGGTCACCTCTGGGCAGATGCATGGCAAATGGTGATGTCAGACTGTTCTTCTTAATTTCATAGAATTCCAAATGGTAATTTTTTCCCGTCATGAAATGTTAATTTTTAATAATTAAAAAAAAACCCAAAACCCTATCTCAGGTGCTTTTAGAAAGAGTTCTTTCAAAGGGTCTTCTGTATTTAGTCCCACATCACTCAGATCTGTTGGAGAACTCCAAGTTCCCAGGTCCTCCCATGGGAAAGGGATTCCTGCCTAATTAAGCAACCCAGCCAGCAGAGAAAGTGCGGGCGCCACCATTTTGCACACTAGAGCTTATACTGAGAGTTCCTCACACCCCTTAATTGTGTGGCAGTCTAGCTCAGCTAGAATTGATTTCATTCTTGAAGTTCAATACCTTCTGGCATTGCTGATTGAGTCTGCCCTCACCTTTGTAGAGTTTTTATTCTAGAAGTCTTTTCTTCCTTGTTCAGTGTTTGAAGGTGCAAGGAGAGAGCTATTATTTATTTTGTAATCCAAAAGTAGTCATAGTTGTTTATTTTAGAATTCTCCCCTTTAGATTCAGTGCTTGAGCCAAACAGGAAGGAAAAAAAAATCTCTATGGCCTTGACACTTCATTTTGCGAACAAACCTTTTCAGGCATCAGTGATGGCCCCAAGACAGCAGTACTGTGGGCCTCTTAAAACTTCTTTCTTACACATAAGAGGCTCACAATTCTGTAAAGGTTTTGTCATGGCATTTAAGTAGTCTTGTATTCTACAATGCAATCATACCTACAAATATGATGGATTGTGTCTTAGGTGCAATGATTGTTTTCAGTGGGGGGAAAAGCCTCCATAGACGAATTGATACTGGGTTCCATGCTGGGTCTTATGCATTAATCATGAAGTATCATGCTTATGCAAATGTGTAGAAGCCCAATTAGGCAGAGAGCACAGAGCCCTGGGAATAATGTTATGGGCTATTGGGTCTTTGAAATACACTCCTTGGCCAAATTTTCAAAAGCCAAGCAGATTTGAGATGCCTTTTTACTTTTGAAAACAGGTGTACAATTGTCTTCTTAGTGCTTATTTCATGCCTTCAACCTTAAAATAAAGCTTTCTCCCAGTTGGCATGGTTTTCCCTCATTGCTCAACAGGAGCAGTGGAAATTCTGAATCACTGACAAGAAAATAAAATGTTCATTCAAAATCTAGACGTGCTGAGAATATTGAGGATGTGTCAATATTTGGGGGCTTTGCCACACATCTTGAATGTTTCATATATTCAGTTTTCCTTGGGCAATCTCTGCCATTTCTTATATTTTGTGTGATTAATCAAAATATTCAGGTTTCTGTTTGCAAATCCTCTGCACACAATGCAAATGTTGTGAAGAGAAAATACAAAATGCTGGAAGACAAGGTCTCACTTTTATGTATTAGTTCCCATTTTCAAACTTTATTTTGTTAAGTTGAAACTGCTGATATCTTATCCCTGGCTCTCATTTTCATTCTCTTGTTGGAACTGCTCCAGTATTTGGAGAGGATGTAATGATGGATGGAAATGAGGGATAAAAACAAAAGAATTTAGAGAAGTTTGCTATCCTCCAGTTAAATATCTCTGTCTAAGGTGGTCGTTTTGAGTGTGGTTGTGTCTATACTGCTAATTATTCAGATTAGACAGATTAACTGGCAAATCAAGTGTTGCTATATAAGTTCATATAGGAAGAAAGACTAGGATTTTTTTTTTTTTTGCGGTCATATGTAATCCTTACCTCTGACTATCTAATTTAACAAAAGTTTCAGACACTTATTTGAACATTTTTTTACTCAACTGGAAACTGGCTTAGTTCTTAAAACTCCATTTCCTTCATGAAAAATGTCTGGGCAATGGTTGATTGGCAGGTCATTTACTATATAGCCCTTGCTTCCAATATAGCTCTCTGCTGATGGCTGGGGGTGAGTGGAAGATGGGCAGGGAGTGGAGAGAGAAGGAGGGGGAAGAATGGAGGGACATGGGTTGGAAGAGGAGAGAAGACTAGCAGGTTGAGAGAGAGAGAGAGAGAGAGAGGAAGAGACAGACTCTCTTTATTATGTTTGGCAGTGGAAGTTAATGTCTGGAAAACTCTCCTTCGGGGGGAGAAAAGACTTCCTGACTTTTAAAAATGGTGTTAATCCACTGTTCTGCTTTTTAGAATGCCCCTGGCTATGTGAGTAGCACTTCCAATTAGATCTGGTTGAAAAGTTTGTACAGAAATCTAAAGCCCTCCAAATGCAATTTATTACATTAGGTTGTTCAACAAAGGATTGGCTTCTCTTAGCCCAAATCACATTCCGGCCTTGGTAAGTTGGTCCAGTCCATCTTTTCTGACATAGCTTCTTAATCTTGGCAACAAAATCATCCCTTTTTCTTCTCTCTCTCTCTTTTCTTTCTCTTTCACACACACACAGACACCCACACGCAACTTGGATAATTAAAAAACATTTAAGCCATTACTGGCCCTCACTTGATAAAGACAGTAGGAAAAGAATTCTCTATGTAATTATTGTTTTCAGTGGAGAAACTCATTTCTAAATATATTATTATAAAACTGGGACCAGCAAGTGGACTTTGTAGGCCATGTCCTGTATCTCCCATGACCTTTGAGCATCTATGGGAAGAGAGCTGCACCCACTGACCTAAAGCAGGACTTGATACACAACTAGGGCCCTCCCCTCATCTCCCCCTCTCTGCTGGCACTGTCCTCCCTGAAATGGAGCCTACAAACAAAAGGATCAAAGAGAAAGAGAAAGGCCACACTACTCTTCCCAGAAAAACATCTGATTTCCATTTTGGGTAGGTTTATTTAGGTGTTTTCTGTTTCCATAGCAAATAAGGAAGCAGCAGCAACTGGAGCAATAAGGTGATAAAAATTATGTTGTCAAGTTGAAATTAGTCAAACGGAAATTAATAAAACCTCCAGAGCTTTCTTCTCCACAAGCAAGGTCATAAAGGAGATTTTTGTGTCAATGTTTCACTTGTTTGCTTGCTCTTTGTTATTGTTCTGATTTTTGTGTTTACCATGCAAGACAAGTATTACTTCCCAAGATGGTCTGGAGCAAAGGGACAGGAGTGATGCTTGGAGCTGAGAGACAAGTAGAATCCTGTCCTTAAGGATAAATGCTGTGATCTCGGTAAATGGAACTCTTTCAAACAGGATAGCCCTGCCAGCAGAAGGTAGTGATCATTTCCCACAGAAATGCATAGAAGGAAGAAAGGACGGGCTTCCATTTCACCATTTCATACCACTCATCTCTTATATCTGATAAGTCCCCCACGTCTGTAACTGACCCTGAGAGAAGTGTCTTGGCCTGGCCCTGCCAGTTAATGGCCAGCAAATTTGCTCCTCTCCAATGCAGTGAGCCATTCTGCGTTTACTGTCTTTACTACATTCCTCACTCTATGCAGCCTTTCCTTCTAATTAGAACACGTAACATTAGTTCTCAAAGTGTGGCCTGGGGACACTTGGGAGAGACCAGGATCCTTTCAGGAGGTTCTTGAGGTCACAACTATGTGTTTGTGGTGTTGTCTTTTGTACTCTTGATCACTCACAAGTGTGCAGTAGGGTTTTCCAGAAGCAGTATGAAGTGTGATATCATGACAGACTGACTGCAGAAGCAGATTTGAGATCCCAGCTGTCATTTATTAACAGACATTAAAGAAATTTGCAAAAATGTAAAACAATGCCCATATTCTTACTAATTTTTTGTCTTTTGGAAAATGAAGTGATCTTTCATTAAAATATGTTGTTTGCCTTAGTGTATAATGTTATATATAAACAACAGTTTTATTTTAAACTGTTAGTAAATCAATGTTCTTAAATTTTCTGAGTCTTAATTCCTAATATGATAAATGCTGACAGACATAACCAACATAAACACAAAGGTCTTCAATATCCTCCCTAATTTTTAAGACTCTTATGGGATCTAGAGACCTAAACAGTTGAGAATCTTTGGCCTACACAATGAGTTGAGCAGACTGACGTGGAAAGGGACACCTTTATCTTTAGTGCCACAGAGTACTTGTGGATTTAGCACAGGTGGGCCTTGCTTTACAATAATCAAGTATTTTAATACTAGAATTCATACGGAAGATAAATTTTATTAAAAGATTTTGATGAGGTTCTTTAAAATACACCACACTTTGAATGTTTAAGGTATGACTAGTTTTTAAAACCCTAAATGAATTTTCTAAGGACACTTGTAGTTAGCTTGGTAAACACCCTGGCCCTGACCTGTGGATTTATTGTAACATTTTTTTAGATATGAGACAAATAATAGTAATTTAACTGGACTTAAAGATAATGAAGCTGAGAAATCTCTATTTGGCCTTTTTGTACAAAAAATTTAAAACCCAGAATAAGAGGTAGAGAAAGTGAATGTGTGTCTGCCTCTTAGAAGGAAGAGATTAATATCCTCTTCAGAACCAATTGATTTCATCATGCATTTTTTTTTTAAGGTAGAAATAAGAACAAAGAATCATCTGAGCAGAACCTAGATTATTCTGCCAAATTTGCAACGGAGTGTTGCTATTTGAGGTATTACTAAGAAAAAATTAGAGCAGAGAAACTCGATTAAAATTGGTTTGTGGGGAATCAAAGGAGTGAAGGACTGAGAAACAGAAATCCACAGTTGGATCTGGGGACCTGCAGAGACAACTGTTCAACTCAGAATTAAAGAATGGGTTTGGAGCCTAGTAAAGAAAGGCTGAACTTGAACTATACAAGAGCCAAAGATGCTAAGTGTCCTAGGAGAAAAATGAAAGAAATAGTTAATGAATGAGTCAAAAAGTTTGTGGTTAGTTAATAACAAGAACTGTGCATGTGAGGGAAGTTTATATATATGTGTATATATACACACACATATACATATATGGTGTGTTTGAGTGTGTGTGTGTGTTTGGTGTTGGTGCCCAGGTGTTCAGACCCTGTAGCACATGTCCTTGATGGCAGGGAGCTTGCAATATTGGCAGGCCCTGAATTTGGTCCATCCTGGGGAGTAAGAAGTCGAGGGACCCGGAGACACATGATTCTGAAGGTTTCTCCTCTGCAGAAGGAGAAATGCATGTACATACTTTTATGATATCTGGAGTACCGTTATTATCCACGGAGTGGGCACAGTCACCCATAAGAATCCTGTTTCTGAAGCAATTTAAAGTGCTGTGTTTTTCAGCAAGGTCTACTAATTCTGACACTTTATTTTTAGCCATTTGGATCAGTTGACATTTGACTGGCTCTCAAGTTTACTATCAAAAGATGGCTTTTGCTTCTACACAGTTATAATATTTGCTGAACTAATTTTTATCAAATTTCTTAAAATGCCATCATCTTTAGCTAAGGAAAGGACAAGGAAGATCTTTCTTCAAATGAGAGCTCTTCTGTATTAGCTGAACACAAATGGTTAGAATGAAACATCTCGGCCATCATGGATGTGGCCATAGCCTCTACTTAAATTTTCCATTTAACTTGTCCTGTTTAATGTATGCCACATCTATGTGTGGCTAAATTGTAGCTGCCTAAAATCAAAGTTAAGTAATAGCACTGAAACTTTTTATATGGGTGAATTACATGATGGGAAAGAAAAAGCACCAGTCTTTCTGCTCACATACAATAGGTTCCAAGAAATTATGAGAAATGATTTCTAAAATGTAGTATTTAATCTGTGTATCATTCCGAGGTTATCCAGGGATCTTAGTCACTTATAACCCATATTGTACAAGCATGCTCATGTAAACAAATATCCTGTTGAATGCTGCTTAAGAAACATAGAAAAGAATGAAGGGTGGGAAAAAACTTTTAAAGAACAGAATCTGAACTGAGAAATTTGATCTGACAGAGCACTTAAGCAATTGTAAGGAAACAAGCTAAGAAATCATCCAATCAGAATGAAAGAGAATGGTAGGGATGAGAGAAGCAAGCTTCTATGGAGAAACGAGCTAGGGCTCAAAAAGCTTAACAGAAACACACACAGAAAATAGGCCCTGGTCTTAAAACTTTACAAAAATTTTGGAGAAAAGTTCAAGTTCTTTGAAAACTGCAGAACCATAGGAATCTCATTTCTGATAAGGAATGCTAATACCACTGAGTACCTACAGTTAGTGATCAGACATTCCTCTTGGAAAAGTTCTTTACAAAAAGAAAGTAAACTTAATGATTGGAACCCTGCCAAACATACCTAAAATCACTTTTATTTTCTTTCTAACTCCAGTGCCATGAGCAGGAGGCACCTGAGCGTGGCTTTCCTTGCTTAGGGCTGTTGTCCACTTTACTTTAACTTGAATGTTTAATAGTTTCATGGGTTCAAGATTTGTTCCATTTTTAGGCATGTTCCAAGTTTAGGAGCATAACTATATTAGAAGTGAGGAATATCCCCAAAACTTTTCTGGATGAGAAATGATTTTAATAATATTTTGAGAATGTACAACAAAGAGAAAAGAGCCTAGGAAAGTGGTGACATAAGTAGTGAAACTAGTCAGTTTCAAATGTAAGATTCAAATCCTGACCCCCACCCCACCCCCAAAAAGACCTTTCTTCATAGCCTGGGTGCTGACTATTGTTATCTGGCCACTAGCTTTCTGTAGGGTCCCAGCTGGAAAATGGTTCTAGATATTCTTCTAAATCAAAGATCTTAAAATGTTTTGGTCCATGACTCTCTTGGGCCTTCTATGGACTCCTCAGAATAATGTTTTGACAAAGACAATCAGTTATATTGAATACCAATACACAGATTCAGAATATATCCATATTCTATCCATGTAATAGATTCATTCTGAAGCTAGGGCCAAAAGAATCTCCTGATAAACTAGATCTGACCTGGGAAGGCTGAAAAATGACTCCAAGCTTTTGGGTAGAACAAATGGCAAGATGGTGTGTCCGTAAACTTAATATCTTTACTGGACACTTGGAGAGATACAGAGAAAGCAACAGTGGTCTGTTGCCTTTCAGAATTTTTTCTCATTATTAGATGTCCACTAAGTCTGTGTTACTGGGCTTTCTTTTTTTTTCCTGCAGATGGAATTTATAATGAGCCTTGATGGGAAAGGAAACTAGTTAAAAAATGGCCATTTAGAAGCTCATTCTTCAGTGCAATGTGATTTATTTGTTCTATCTATGCTTTCTTTTATTGGCCATTAGTTGAGTTATTAAATATTTTTCAAGCTGTAACAATGTTAGTTCCTTACATGGCTGCCACTCATGGTCAGATATTCTCTGAGGGTCTGTTCTTCACCAGCCATGGCTTGGTGCTTGATAAAGTGTGGCTTGATGCTTGATAAGATGTAAATAATTCAAAGAAGCCAATGGAGAAAGCATCACAAGCCCTTACTGTGGGCTTAGCAAGTTCAGGGTAACACTGACATTGATAGTACACCTTTATTTAGAACACATTGAATTTGTTTTTTATTTCTGAATGTATCTGATCATTGTTTCTTGTGTATTTCTTTGGAGTAGTTAATGAAATGTCCAAGATCAACTCTCATCAAGGGGCAAGGAGCTGAGAAGTGTCAGCTTACAGCTCTCCTGATTCACAGCCAGATACACAGTGGAAGGACACTGGGTCAAACCTGTGGTAGGGGCTTCAGTTCCAGAGTTTAACTGTCTTAGTTGGTTCGGTGAAGAGGAGATGGAGAGCTCACTATGTTTGCCTTGAACTGATTCCTGCTTTACGTTTGAAACTGCTGGGCTTACAGTCCAGATTGTTTTAGAAAATTCTGTTCTCTGGAATTGTCATTCAGTCACTCAGTCATGTCCGACTCTTTACAACCCCATGGACTGTAGCACACCAGGCTTTCCTGTCCTTCACTATCTCCTGGAGTTTGCTCAAACTCATGTCCATTGAGTTGATGATGCCATCCTATTTAGGGCTGTCAGTAAGGAGAGAGAAGAATAGGGCCATATGAGATGAAGTTTAAACTGCCAATAAAAGGAGAATGATGCTAATTTATACCACGCTGGGATTTTTTGAATATGTGTTCACCTTCCTTCAGTCTGGGAATTTGGGTTTCAAGTTTTTAAGTAAGTATACTCTAACAGGATTGCTTTGCTTTTCTGAAAATAAATGTGAATGTTTTAAGACTAATGTGTGCCAGAGAAGATAAAGTCATAAAAAGTATGACTGACAAAGGGTATTGTAGACTTAGAAGAGAGAGAAAAGAGAAAGTCATTGGGGGAGAGACAAGGGATGAGAAGAAAGAGGACAGAAGTAAAGGGGGGAAATCTGTTCCTTTTTCTTTATTTGTGCAATTCTAAAACCATTGGAACCAATATGAAGAAAACCACAGAGAACAGGGAAATTCCCTCTTCACCACGTACAATGTGTAATTCTTTCTTTCAGTTAGGGATATATAATATCAACTGTAGGCAAAAGTATAAAGTGAAATTACTTCCAAAGGCTTTCTATTCCTCTTTCATTGGATGCAGTCATCATACACACAATGGCACTCCACTCAAGCTCCCTGAAAATTTCCATGTCGGTGTGATGAATCTTCTCTGACCTCCCTAAAAATATACTTGTCCAGTGCCCCGAACTTTCAGAGCCCAAAATATGACTAGAACTGATTAAATCTTGTGGAAAAAAAAAACAAACCCTCTAAATCATAGGATTAAGTCCTTTAACCAGATAATTATCTAAATAATAGGTAATCATTTCTAGATAATAGCTGAGCTCTTAACTCATTCTAGACAGTATTTTCATTTTAAGAAGCCACTCTCATGCCTTATCAGGAAAAAAGAGCATGACCATCTTAGACAGTATATGAGAATGGTAATAAAGATGTATTTTGACATGATAATCCTGTCAGTTTTCTTTAAACCTCACCTTTAGGTGACCACCTGTTCAGGCACAGGAAATAATATAGGAAAATAGTGGGAAGACTATAGTCTATAGTCATACAGAGTATAATGTGTCCTCCAGATTTTCCACCATTTAAAATTACAAAATGATTAGGAAATACCCGTTAATGAAGAGAGTGCACAGAATTTGAGATTATATTTATGCTTAAAGTAATTTAGTTAATACTTTTAGGAACTGTATATGAAACTGTCAATTTCATAATTATTCCATTTCACAGGATTAAAAGAAACAGGCTTTAATTGCAACAGAAGAATTTTATTTAGCACCCAAGGTTATTTTTTTAGGTTCTACCTTCTGGAACCTCAAATTTGAAGAGTGGGCAATTTCTACCTCTGTAGATTTTTATGACCAGGTTAGATTGCCCTCTTGATTGGCTGGTTTGCTTATCAGCCTGATGACATGTGTAAGTTTTCTTCTAACACTAGGATTTGGAGCCTGTGTTTCTTCCCAGCCCTGTCCTCTCCTCACACCGCCTAGGAGAAGCCAAGATGGTGGTTCTTTCTTGGCTGTTGTTTCCCTGAAGGAATGTCAAGAATTTACTGAAATCTCTGCCTAATTGTGGAGAATAAATTCTCATGCTGCTCCTCTACAAATATTTCAAATTATTTGCCTAACAGTAAATTAGACCTGACACGTTAATTGGTTTAGGGAGCCATGCATGGTGTTTGCTCATTTGTGACTAATTTTTAATACATTAGTATTTTTGAAGGAAAAAAAAAAGATCTAGTTGGAGAAAACTGGGTCCTGCAACTTCTGTTATCAGGGAGACCACAGACACTAAAATTAGTGTGAGAAGCACACAGGTGGCTCATTTCAGACCTGGCTGATGACACCCATGACCTCAAACACATAATTTTACTTCTTCCTTCCTGAGGGTTTTTCCCTTCAGTAAAATAGATGTAATAATACCACATACCAGTCTCATAAGAAAATTGATAGAATTAGTGAGATAATAAAAATGGTGGCGAATAGTTGTTGATAAGAGCTCAGGGCCTGTATTCATCATTCTTTCCTGCTGTGTGCCAATATCTGACCCACCCAAATCCATTCTTTCAATGACTGTTGAGCTAAATGTAATCTCTTAGGATGGAGAAGCTGCCCCCGCTTCCTACTGGGGTCCTCTTCTGCTTTCCTGACTTGATGAATCACTTATCACAATGTTGACCACCTGCATCTCCTTTTTGGCGGCATAGATATGAAGTCCTTTGACAGTGAGAGTTGTAAGCTTTCCTTCCTTTTTGGTGGCAGAGAGATGCCGTTGTTCTGCACCTTTTTCAGTGAGCCAGGCAAACAATAGCATGCTCGCAGAAGGCATGGGGTCATTTGGTAACAGTACATCTTGTAGTCATGTGTCTGTTTTTTCCTTCAGTCTCCTTTTCCTTAGGACTGGTATTTGGTGACTGATGGAGTGGAGTTGGACACATCAAAAGGCAGCATCTCACAATGAAGACAATTTATTCTTCCTTTGAGTCACACTATCAGTGATAAACAGAGACAACTGGTTACTTTATAAGCCTTTTGAATACTTTTTAAACATATTTAAACATAGAGCTACAGATAGACTGGCTTCCCAGGTGGCTCAGTGGTAAAGAATCCGCCTGCCAGTTCAAGAAACACAGGATTCATGGGTTTGATGCCTGGGTTGGGAAGATCCCCTGGAGGAGGAAATGGTAACCTGTTCCAGTATTCTTGCCTGGGAAATCCCACGGACGGAGGAGCCTGGTGGGCTACAGTCCATGGGGTCGCAGAGTTGGCTACGACGGAGTGCCAGCACACACGTCCTCATGCACAGACAGGCTGGACTTGTTATATAGTTAAGCAAGCTCTCTGCATTTAGGAACTACTTAGAGAGATTCACAAACTCAGGCCATGAAATGTAGATAGATAGACGGATGTAGGTATCAATACGGATTTAGATATATAATGATTTTTATCTGTGAAAGATCAAAGATAATAGTGTTAGCCTTACCAATAATTCCATTCTCTGGCTCAGCAAGGGAACTAGGGAGAAAGCATTTTCTTTCCCTTTCTAATTTTAGCTGGAGAAATTGAGGCATAAGCCAGAGCCACACACATGCATACAAAGGGCTATAGAACGTGTGGCATGAAAGATACTAGCTACTCGTGTTGGTTGGATGGACACATTGTATAGTCAGTCATTTTTAGAACGAGAAGTGAGAGATATTTAAAAATTCATCCTTAGTTGAATTGAATTGTTCTTGGTCATTGATATTCCATTTTGCATCGTCTAATTAATTCTTACTGCTTGAGTCGGCACCCTGGGGTGATTTTAAATAAGTAAATACGTAAGGAGTTTTCATTTGCTCTGAAATGTTGACTCACTGAGTGATCCTATAGACTAGCTTCTATCTTTTCATCCAGGATTCCTACCTTCTCTCTCTTTTCTTTATAAACAGCATGCCCCCAGACAGACAGAAACATACCCTGGTTATCATATATCTCTCTTACTAAAATTTTGAATGTATTTCTGTAAAAAGTGTTATGTTTATGAAAGACTGAATTAATATAATATTTTTAAAAAGAACAATTTCAAATGACACAGTAAGCAACTGTAGGAATACAGTTTTTTTCTTACTGTTTAGCATTTTAAGAAATATAGCCTTGAAAATTCTAATAGCTAATTCAGTGTCCAATTTTATAAATTCTGCTTCCCCCAAAAATAGCAGCAAAAAAATAAATATCAAAGCCAAACTCCTGCAATATCTAAACAGATAACTTTGTCAGGTGGGTCAACTACATGGTAACTTCTGCATTTCTAATTTTGTACCTTTGTTATTTAAGAAGCTTTCTTTCATTCTTCAAACAATAGATTGGGGGCTCAAGCAAGCAAATATTTTGGGCTTGTCCTGACATGGTGCTTTGGCCCTTGAACTAGGAAGTGAGGTGGAATAAAAACAAAACAAAACAAAAAACTGATGCAATCCCTTTTTGCCTCTTTCCCTATCCAAAAGGATAAACTCTAACCAGCCATCACAGCTTCTAATTTCTAGGAAAAGAAAAGAGAGAGAGTAATTTTTTAAAAAGACGAGACAGGAAAAAATGAGTGATGAGTAGTAGGAAAGCTTGCTGCAAAGTAATGAGATTAGTGCCCTCCAAGTATCTAGTGGCTCAGTGGTAAAAAGTTTGCCTATAGTGCTGGAGACTCAGGTACGATACCCGGGTCAGGAAGACCCTGGAGAAGGAAATGGCAACGCACTCTAGTAGTACTCTTGCCTGGAAAACCCCATAGACAGAGCAACCTGGCAGGATACAGTCCATGGGGTCGCAAAAGAGTCAGACACGACTGCGCAACTGAACAACGAAGCACCGAGTATATTTGAATGTCATTCTATTTTATTCCAACTCAAGGCATTTTAGGAAGTTTAAATTATTATAGTTTTCAGAAAGAAAATGAAGAGATGGAAGGATTGCTGCCTTCTAAAAAACGTGGCAGAGTGAGTTGAGCCTACAGCAGGGGAAGGGGTGGATTATGAAGCCTTAAGGTAGGATGAACTATGTGGCAGAAATCCAAGAGCCTGCAAAAAGCAAAGATGGACAAAAGCCGAGTCAGCATGAGTGAGGTGGCCAAAGCCACATCAAAGCATTCACTAGCCAGGAGTGAGCATGAGAGCAAATATGGTGTCCACGAAACAGTAGACAGAGTGCCATCCTGCCAGAGACCAGGTGACACTCTTCATAAACGCTTGCGGACCTTTATGACACCAGAGTTGCCCTCCATCCTTGTCTTGTGTCAATAAGACATAAACCACAGACCATATTATGTTCAATTAGTACCTTGAGAAAAAAGCAAGGAATAAAGAGGGTATCTGTGAAACTGAGTTTTTTGTTGTCCAACGAAGACAACACTATCTGAGAGGACTATTTGGATTATTGAATGAGAAGTCCTGTTAAATATATTTTTTCCTCCTAACCAGAGAATATTGTTTTAAAGGAAACTATAGAGACCATCAAGGCAATACATTTTCTGTGCATATCAAGTCTCAATTAATGCAATTTTTAAAAATGCATTCGGGAAAGCTATCCCTTTTTTGAAAGGGATGCTATTCTGTGTGTGTAGTGGTGAGAGCCTGCATACATTATTTTTCTAATATAAACATTTAAAAAATATTCCTGTACTATTTACAATCTGTTTGGTTCTTCCATCTTTGCATATGAGGGTTACTTGGAGAGCTTTAAAATATACCCCTCTCCAGCTTTGATCAATTAAGTCTCAGGGTCCCTAGGCAGTTCTAATGTTTATTTGGGGTTGAGAAACATTGGTCTAGTCCTTCAGGAAGGATATTGTGAGCCATATATGCATCACTCTTCTAAATCTGGGATAGTTTCAGTACCATTAGCATTGCAGAATGACTGCCAACTTTGTTCTGCACACTTAAGAAAGGTTGACTTTCAAAAGGGTAAATGTTTTTCAATTCTTTAACATCTATTTTAAGTTGTCCTTGCCCATGCTAATGATCCAGTGCCTGACAAAAAGCACTGGAGTTTTACTATGTTCTCATTCTCACCCTTGTCTGTTAATTCCCACCTCCCACTCTGAAAGGCAATTGCAATTTAAGTAAATAAAGAAAACCTGGGGAAAGGCCTGTCTCTGACCCATTGTTCTTCCAATCAGCACAGGCAGCATCCTCTTCAATCCAACAAATATACCAACGCTGATGATTTTAGGTTTTTAATCCTTTGTGTCTGATAAGTAGTGTTTATTTTTATACATAGCAAGACATTTATAAAATGATTAACCCAGTATTCAGACAGTCAGGGAAACAATTCAAATCCTTACCCAAGACTCTGGTTAGAAGGATTTATTTAGGTTCTGAGACTACCTTTCACTCAAAGAAACTCCCTCAAATCCATGGGTACTCTGACTTATTCACTTGGATTTAATACTATGTTATAGCACTGAATTCCTTTTTTTGGACCATGAACTTTGAACTTTTGCTTAAAGTACTGACTTTTCATTATGGAGATTTAGTTACTGGGTGGAACTCAGCAACTTTGGATTTGCTTAACTTTGACATGGTCATAAGAACACACTGGCAACCCCCCTCACTGTGCATTCAAATAGCCTTGCCTGAAAAGCTGAACCAACAAATCTTTAACAGTTACAAGAGTAATGTGTATTGAGAGGCAGTTACTGGATAAAAATTGGGTTCAAGATGATTTTCAATCGAGCTGATTCAAACAAAACCAGAGAAATGTCATAAAAATATAATTTTACACACAAGAAGCACATTCAGAGGCTGATGTTGCAATATTAATGGACATTCTTCCCCTTCCTATTTTCCATCAAAAATCTTAGCCATAGGAACTAAAGTGAAAGAGCTGTTACTGTATTTTAAAGCTTGGATGAGGATTTTAAGAGTAGCAGCTTAGAAAAGACCACATCTTTGTATAGTCAAAATATTAAACCTTGTCTCCTGTCATTGGACTTCAGAATTATAAATTACAAATGTCTAGGAAATCTAGTGAAATATGTATGAAAAAACTTTGAAGAAAATTTTTTAGAAATGATCTTAATATCAGAGAAAGATCTCAGAGTTGTATATATTTGGGGGAAAAAACCCAACCCTATAAACTTTTCCATATATATTGGATTTATTATATTTCTCCAAAGCAATTTGAAAGGCACTGAATTATGTTCCCTTTCAGCTTCCAAAAAAATAAAAACACCGTAAGTAATAAAAGCAGAAAAGTTGACTCTGAAATTCATTTTCGTATAGATTTATAGGAAAACTGCTTTGATGTCTTTTCCATTCCCTTGCCAGTTTAAAAAAAAAGAAGAAAGAAAGAAAAGGGAATGTCTATTAAATTTAACATAAAAAAACCCTACTCTTCAAACCTCATTTATCTTTGATGAGCCCTGGGCAGAGTGCCATAATAACACTATGGCACATTATAAGAATTCTATAATCATTCAGACTCTCTTCCCTTTCTTTTATAATCAGCTGAGTGTTGTTATTGGCCCTCCCTCTAACAAAGTTAGCAAGGCTGGGCTGACACTTTTCAAAGTGCAGGCTGTGGTACACAAAAGGGAGCTGAAAGCGGATTTCAACATGTCTCAGCGAGGAAATCCTCATTTTGGCGTTTAGGAAACTTTCTTTGGTATGTTAGGAGCTAATGTCTTAATTAAGTGGGACTTCTCAGAGGCGCAGGAGGTCCTACTGGTGTTAAGCGGAATCTGCCAATGCCCCTGGGCCATTGGTGGGGAAATAGATGCCTTGGCCTTTTCTGAAAGCTCAGGGCATGTGAACTGCTCAGACCTCGCAAATGTAAGTCCTGGCTCTCATTGTTTCCGTTAGGCATCATGAAAGCGCAAACATGGAGGGCTCCAGTTACCATTTAGACTGTAGTTATGTTTCAAATCAAGTAGAAAACCCAGGGTGAAGGGATTTAGCACATACAAACTTTCCCTCTGTATTTTTCTTTCTAGCCATCTGAATAAGAATATTTTCATTAACGGAAAATCCTGATTATCAGAGAGCTAATCAAAACAATTTTTTAAAAAAATGACGTCATCCATTTTTCTAACAGTCAAATGTCAGATCTGTTTGAGGAAACTAGGTTTGAGTCTGAAATTTAATTTTGTATTAATATTTAGCCATTGTGTTTACTAGAGGAAGTTTAGGTCTCTGTTTTACCCTTAAGAAATAATGTACTTGTAAATCTGGCTTATAGACTTGCTGATGATACTAGAGAGGGAAAAAAAAAACAAACAAACTTGGATAGAGGAGAATTTCAATAAATGAGTACTCTTGGCAAAGGTAGATAGTCTCTCAGGATAGGCTGTTTGTTTCCTTGGTTCAAGGCCTGGTCAGTTGATCTTAGACAAAAGTTTCCAAACTGCCTCCAGTCATTTGTTCTTTCTATATGTATACAGCTGCCAGGAGTTGCATTCTGAATACAAATCAGATGCTATTCATGACTGTTTATGCCAGTTCATACTCAATCGCATAATGCTTACAGTACTTAGTACTTAGATTCATTTTCAATTACTGAGGACAATATGATGTATTAGCACTGGCTGGAACCAGTCCAATGTGTTTTAATTGTTTTTGTTTGTTTCATTCTTTCTTTCTGGAGCTTAGAAATCCATTAGCTTTCCATCCCCTCTTTATATCAATTTCCTCTGGATATAGTGTAGGGTTCTTTGCAGTTTTGCTTTGAAAAGTGTTCTGTTGAGTTTTTCATACCTCAATGTACAGTTGCTAAATAGAGGTCCAGAATAGCCCAAGGGCACACACTGTTTTGTTTTTAATTATTTATTTATTTTATTTTTGGTTGCCAGGGTCTTCATGTGCTGCCTGCAGTCTTTAGTTGCAGCAAGTGGGGATTACTCTTCTTCGGGGTGTGAAGGCTTCTCATTGTGGTGGCTTCTCTCATTGCTGAGCACAGACTCAGGGCATTTAAGCTTCAACAGCTGTGGTCAGAGGGCTTAGTTGCCCTGGGGCATATGGAATCTACACAGACTAGGGATGGAACCCAAGTCCTCTGCATTGGCAGGTGGATTCTTATCCACTGTTCCACCAGGGAAGTCCCACACACTGGTTTTTATTTATTGCCCATCCTAGTATTATGCTTCTTTTCAGTTAGAACTATTTTGTTTTCACGTTTAACTTCTTTAATTTGAAGACCCATCTATCACCGTTAGTTCCCCAATGACTGATAAAATCACAGTTGAAGATCATTGCAATCATTCATGTACATCTGTTGTAAAGGTGCCAAATTGAGATATCTGGAGCACTTAATTTGTTACGTTTCATGGACACAGGCTTGCCCTCTAAATAAGGCTCTAGGGCACTACTCCTGTCCCACATTTCCTTGTAAAACTGCCCCTGAGGAATCTGATGCATGACTTGTCAGGCTTTCTTCCAGTAAACCCAAACTAGACTGCCCAACCTCAGCCTACTTGATTTCTTGCCACAGATAGAAACATTAGCATGAGAGTTGCATTACAAGTTGAAGGAGCTGTGAAAACTTTGACAATTTCCTAAGTTGAAGCCAAGATGATCTAATTATTTTCCTTGACATGTGTGTTGTGACTTATGCCATCAAAATGTGTATCATAATTCTCTTTGCATGATTCTTGGAATCACCATTATTGTTAGCACGCACTTATGAAAGTGGAATAATTTGGGGGGATTTCTTCTCGGAACATTTCCCTATTCTAGGTCTTCATTTAGTGACTTTTTAAGATAAATTTAATCAATGTTGAACAGTCTAGTGTGAAAGAAACAGTATAATTCAGTGAAAAGATCCCTGGATCCAAAATATGTTGACTCAAGTATAGGATCTGCTACTTAATAAAACTGATTTGGCGCACATTGCTTATGTTCCTCATTTTAGTTTCACTAATTTCTGAATGGGAATAATAATCCTTGTACGTTATTAAGGGACTTTGTGAAAACAAAATAATAAAAGCATTTTTTTTTAATATTAGAAAGCAGTCACCATACAAATGTAATATTCCATGTCAATCCATGTCCCAAACCAAAACACTAGAAGATAGACTTTCAAAAATAGACAACCATGTAATGACACAAGGCCAGGATTAGATATAAGAAAACAAGTTATTTAAATAGGAACAGAATAACAAAAGTTAGAATGATGATAGAGTTCATGGAAAAACAGTCTTCGTGGTTTACAATAGCCAGTGCTGATATACAAAAATATACTTTGTATAATTTTATGCTACATTAGTAATAGTATAGTGACAGGAAATGTAATAATCTCAGTGGATTCTGCAATGGTCTCAGTTAATGTATTGAATTCTATTCTTGGCACCATGTCTTTAAGACAGGCATTTTCAAATTGCCATATGCCCAGAGGAAAACACCCAGATGGTAAACTTCTATAAAAATGGAACTTGCATAAAGAATGACTGAAGAAACTAGAGCATAGATAGCTCAGAAAAGAGATGCTTTAGGGACATAGTATGGTTGTGTTTAATCGCTGATGAGCTCTCAAGAAGAAAAGGGTTTAGATCAAATCTCAGGATTTTCTTGAGACCAAGCTATAGTAATAATTTCCCAGGAAATATTAGGGCACTCTAAATGCTATCTTTAACCACTCCTTTGACTACTAGGGTACAGTGGTTTGATCTGCAGGTGGGGTAGATGGCCCCCTCCTCACTTACTATATAGAATTTGTTACCTGGTTGAAGATGAAAGCTTTCCTAGTGATAGTTGAAACATGCTCTCCTTGCTTAAAATTCTTTATGACTTTTTTTTATGTACCATTCCATACATATAGAAGAGTATTTGAGATTGGTCGATTGGGGCTTCCATGGGGTTCAGCAGTAAAGAATCCATCTGCCTATGCAAGAGATGCGGATTCAATCCCTGGATCGGGAGGGTCCCCTGGAGAAGGAAATGGCAACCCACTCCAGTATTCTTGCCTGGAGAATCCCATGGATAGAGGAGCCTTGTGGATTACAGTCCATGGGGTCACACAGAGTCGGAGATGACTGAGTGACTAACATACACATGAGTAGTATGTATTTAAGATATCAGCTCAGTTTCAGTTCAGTTCAGTTGCTCAGTCGTGTCCGACTCTTTGCGACCCCATGAACCTCAGCACGCCAGGCCTCCCTGTCCATCACCAACTCCTAGAGTCCACCCAAACCCTTGTCCATCAGGTCAGTGATGCCATCCAAGCATCTCATCCTCTGTCTTCCCCTTCTCCTGCCCTCAATCTTTCCCAGCATCAGGGTCTTTTCCAATGAGTCAGCTCTTGTCATCAGGTGGCCAAAGTATTGGAGTTTCAGCTTCAACATCAGTCCCTCCAATGAATACCCAGGACTGATCTCCTTTAGGATCGATTGGTTGGATTTCCTTGCCTTCCAAGGGACTCTCAAGAGTCTTCTCCAACACCACAGTTCAAAAGTATCAATTCTTTGGTGCTTAGCCTTCTCTATAGTCCAACTCTCACATCCATACATGACCACTGGAAAAACCATAGCCTTGACTAGATGGACCTTTGTTGGCAAAGTAATGTCTCTGATTTTTAATATGCTGTCTAGGTTGGTCATAACTTTCCTTCCAAGGAGTAAGCGTCTTTTAATTTCATTGCTGCAGTCACCACCTGCAGTGATTTTGGAGCCCAGAAAATTAAAGTCAGCCACTGTGTCCACTGTTTCCCTATCTATTTGCCATGAAGTGATGGGACTGGATGCCATGATCTTAGTTTTCTGAATGTTGAGCTTTAAGCCAACTTTTTCACTCACCTCTTTCACTTGCATCAAGAGACTCTTGAGTTCTTCCTCACTTTCAGCCACAAAGATGGTGTCATCTGCATATCTGAGGTTATTGATATTTCTCCTGGCAATCTTGATTCCAGCTTGTGCTTCCTCCAGCCCGAAAACATTAAAGGTTCCTCAGGCTTGTATAAGCACTGGAAGCTGTTATCCAAATAAAGAACTTAGAAAGATAAATAATACTGAATGTATTTATCTATGTGCTCCCACTTTATTCATTTCTATCTCTTCTACATAGAGATAACTGCAAATGTTTATTTGCATTTTATTGATTTTTCTCTTTCTTTAAAAAGCAATTTTTATACCAAATGTATGTAATCCTAAACAGAATTTGTTTTCTTTTTCTGGTTGTAGAACTTTTTCGGATATACTTGCATACTGTGTGTAGTCTTCTGTGATTCTCTTTTTCCATATTGCTACAAGGATTATTCCTTCTATTGATTTATTGGAATAAACCCTCATTGGCTAAATGTGTTGCAAATATCTTCTCCTGGTTTGTGACTTTCTTGACTCACCTCTTAAATGATGTTGTGTGATGAATGAAGGTTTTAAAATTGTAAGGAGCATCTATGGCTCCACTACTTCATGGCAAATAGATGGGTAAACAGTGGAAACAGCGAGAGACTTTATTTTGGGGGGCGCCAAAATCACTGCAGATGGTGATTGCAGCCATGAAATTAAAAGATGATTGCTCCTTGGAAGAAAAGCTGTGACCAACCTAGACAGCATATTAAAAAGCAGAGATATTACTTTACCAACAAAGGTCCATCTAGTCAAAGTTATGGTTTCTCAAGTAGTTATGTATGAATGTGAGAGTTGGACTATAAAGAAAGCTGAGGGCTGAAGAATTGATGATTTTGAACTGTGGTGTTGGAGAAGACTCTTGAGAGTCCCTTGGACTGAAAAGAGATCCAACCAGTCCATCCTAAAGGAAATCAATCCTGAATATTCACTGGAAGGACGGATGTTGAAGCTGAAACTCCAATACCTTGGCCACCTGATGTGAATAATTGACTCATTGGAAAAGACCCTGATGCTGGGCAAGATTGAAGGCAGGAGGAGAAGGGGACAACAGAGGATGAGATGGTTGGATGGCATCACCGACTCAATGGACATGAGTTTGAGTAAACGCCAGGAGTTGGTGATGGACAGGGAAGCCTGGCATGCTGCAGTCCACAGGGTCACAGAGTTAGACATGACTGAGTGACTGAACTGAACTGTGTTTATTACCTTTTATTTGGTAATTAATGTTTTCTGCATACTATTTAAGCAGTCATTCCTTATTCTAAAATCATAAGACATTTTTCTGTATTATATTCTAAGTATTTAAACAGTTGTACTTTCCCATAAGAGTCAGTCTATCTGGAATTGAAGTTAGGAGTATCCGTTTTCATATGGACAATTATTATGTGAGCGCCATTTGCTAAATACCCTCTCAGTTATCCACTGATAAGCAGTGAAACTTCTGGCATATAACATTTTTATAAAAAACACAGGCATGATTATAGGCTTTCTATTGGAAAGTTGTCTATCCCTCTACCAACATGACACAGTGCTGTTACTGAAAATCCATAATGCCTTGATAATTTATGCAGCAAGACTGTTTACTTTTTCTTCTTCCCCAGGATAATCTTGGCTCTAGTTGACAATTTTCTCTTCCGTATACATTTTAGAATTAGTTTACCAAGTTTCTTAGAAGAGCCTATGACTTTAATCATTTAAAATTTTTAGTTCAGGGTGGGTAGGTGTGATCTCTTAATAGTATTGAGTCATCTTAACCATGAAGATCATATGATTTTCTTTTACTTAGGACTTTAATGATGTTCTTTAGGGTTTTATGGTTTTCTCCATGCAAGTCTTTTATCTTTTTGTATTTTAAATAATTATTCCTAAGTATTTTTGTGGTACAGACATGAAACTGATATTTCTATACTGACATTTTATCTAGCTTCTACTAAAACTTATTAATTTCAATAATTTTAAGTGAATTAGTTTGGGTTTTTATGTAGAAAATCATGCATTTGTGAGTAATAACCTTTTTTTTCTTTCCAGTCGTTGTTACATTTTTTCCCTTTCTTTACAATGTGCCAGGATCTGCTGTAAAATTTCAAATAGCAATGGTTATAGAGGGCAGCCTTATCTTATTACTGATCTTAATTACTGAACTTAGAGGTTCTTCATGTATTAACATGGTTTCATAAGACATCATGCTTCTTAGAAATCATTCAAAATTAACAACAATTTTTTTTAATAAAAAAGAGCCACAATTTCTATCTTCATTAAAACTAGGGGACTGATTTAATTCATAGACACAAAAATACTTATAAAAGCTTCCAAATATATATCACCAAACAGGAACAAAATCAAGCTGAATTAAAGAGTTTTGAAGAATTAGAAAAGGAATTCTAGAAGTCATGGGACAGACATTCAAATGATGCATAGCTGCAGTATGTGGAAAAAAAAAAACAAAGCAATAGAACAGAAAATAAGTTTCAGATATAATTCACAAAGGCTTTCTTGAGATTAAAAAAAAAACAAAATAAAAATGTTTATCTACATATTGTAATAACACACCATCAAAAAACAGAAAACCAATAAACTGACCCAGAAAACTCAACATTGGGACTAAGTCTAGTAAATTTCTTGGATTTTAAAGATAAAGAAAAGCCCTTTTGGACCGTGATATAAATAGAATAAGATGCTTATAACAGGGAAAAAAATCAAGCTGGCCATGGATTTCTGCACAGCAACAGACAGAGAGACAGAACTACAAAATACTCAAGAGAAGAACATGTGAGCCAAGGGTTTTTAAAATTCAATCAAGATGTTCTTTGGGCATAAACACCTCAGATAAATAATGTTAAACATGTAAGAAAACGAGACTTTCTTGAGAAAACTACTGGAAAAATTAAACAAAGAAATGAGGTGGGGAAATCATGGCAAAATAATTTGTTGAGCATTGAACTTGTGTAACTATAAAACCAAAACTCAAAGAAATGGGTGGCTTATGGTGACAGAACAGAATGTGGAAATTACACGTCTCTATATGTAGAAATGAGACAGCTAAATACATTTGAAAGGATGGAGGAAGCAGCATGAGAGACAAATTCATTGATTTAAAGGTACTTTATTAGCTAGGAGTCCAAAGGAATCCTTCAAAACCAAAAAAAGCAGTAATATAGTTATATTTAAAAGTATAAATGTTGATTATATTGATATTTGTAAACTAGAACAAAAAGACAAACTTTTATAACTATCAGAATGACACATTAAAAAAAAAAGTGGAGAAAAAAAGACCACTATTTTAAGTCTCTTCAAAAACTATGAAAAGAAGGAATTCCCTGGTGGTCCAGTGGTTAGGACTTGGTGTTCTCAATGCTGGAGTCCTGGGTTCCATCCCTGGGGGGGGATTTGGGGGGAGAGAGTAGTGTTAATTTTGAAAATTTCCTGTTTGTCTGATGGTTAGGACGCCTTACTTTAAATGCCTAAGAGCCACATTCAATACCTAGTTGGGGATAAGCACATAGTTGTGTGTGGTGGGGGACAAAAAGAAGAAAAATAACTCTAAAAGAAAACATAACATAGAATTGTTCAACAGAAATAAGATCAGAAATATTTTTCACATCAATAAATAAAAATGAAACTAACTCATATTTTCAGAAAGATTTTCCAATAAAGCAAACTACTTCATATAAATATATATGTATATCTCTATAGATGATAAATGGCTAAAACAAAGTAATTCAGAAAGATTGAAAATTAAAGAATGGCAAATTATATAAGCAAAGGCATACAAAAGAAAGCTAGAGTCATAATTTATAGTCAAGGCAGAATTCTGGTCAAAAAAGCATTAACTGAGACAAAAGAGCCTACTATGTCAAAAAGCCATTTACAACAAAAACATAGTAGTGTTAAATATCTGAGCTAAACGCCTCAACTTCAAAAAGCAAAACCTACAGGATAGAGAAATAGACATTTAACAGAAGACTTTAACTCAGCTCAGCCCATGATAGTGTTTAAAAAAAATTAAAGATATAAAAAATGAAATAATTTTGTAGGAAAGTATAATTTGCAAAAATTAATCAGTAAAGAGGTAAAAATTGGATTAATTTTCAGGAAAGAAATAGAGAAAGCTGTCAATTTACTGCCTCAAATGACTTTACTTTCTACCAAATCTTTAAAAAATAGATTACCAAGGCTATTTCAACTGCTTCAAGTAATACAATATGTCAGCAATTGCCTTTTAAAAGTCAGTTAAGATATCATTTAGCTCACTAAATTACATGTACCTGTGGGACATCAAGGTGATCAAAGTCCTTGAAGACTAGATTACAACAAAGAGCAGGAGAGTTGACATAATCCAAAATGTGCAGTGAAGGTACACTGCTGACCCTTCCTGTTAAAGGGAACTTGCTCTAGTGCTTCTTTATAATTGGTATAGAAGAAAATAGCACAATTAATTTCTGAATTGATTTGCTTTGCACCTAGACCATATCTGAACACCCCACATATGGAACAGCAGATCCCAGCAGAATCAGTGATAGTTAAATTTATCATAATCAACAGTCATTCTTCAATACCAATCTGCCTTTTGTATGGATGAGAACATTAGGAGCTTGTAGGTATCATCATTACTACATTTTTAAAGTTTTAATGATAACAATAATTTTGGCAATTTCCATAAAAATGTGGTCTGCCTTTGGTTTATTATTCTGGTTTCCCCTGGTAGCTCAATGGTGAAGCATTTGCTTGCCAATGAAAGGAGATGCAGGAGACAAGGGTTCGATCCCTGGGTCAGGAAGATCCTTTGGAGGAGGAAGTGGCAACCTGTTTCAGTATTCTTGCCTGGGAAATCCCATGGACAGAACAACCAAGCAGGCTACAATCCATAGAGTTGCAAAGTCAGATACAACTGAGCATGCACACACATGTCTCACTCCACGGGTCAAGGAGTCAATGTGGAAATTCTGCTAGTATATTTCAATTTTATGTTTTGGAACCAAGAAAATAACCATGGACATGATATGAGGCAAATCTAGGTCAAAATTCTATATATCAACTAACATCATAAGTTCCTGCTTTGACTAATGGTACTTCAGTGGCATTTTTGAAGTCCTAGAGTTTTTCTAGATATATAGATTAATTACTGAATTCGTTTATTTCAGTCCTAAGGACACTATAGTTCTTTAATTACCATCAAGTATCCCTATTAAACAGGGGTCCCTGTTTGATTGCTCTTCTTTCCCTCTGCCTGTTATTGTATTTCCCAATGAAATTAGAAAACTCAGGTGAATGAAATATCTCTCACTATTATCATCCTTAGTCTTCACTGGACAGAAACCTCTTAAAAAGGTGTCTTAAAATCATTGATTGATTTTAAGTTGATTCTCCCCTCACTAACACATTTTTCAATGCCTAGGAAAATGAATGCCTAATGGGACCCCTAGAAAAACAGTAGGAAGTGGGATAGATTATATACTATATAGGTTATATTGTATAGTTAATCCACTCTAACATTTCTATCTGCCGAAGTTTTGAGATTTCTTCTTCTACATTATGCTAGGAAAGTTTTGTCATTTAAATATTGAATATAGGTCATTGAATATAGGTCACCATTGAGTTTAGTTAACTCATAAAGCCAACTGTCAGAGTCATTTCTAGTTCTCAAGCTAACATATTAAATTCAGTGGATAAATGTGCCCGCCCAGAGTGATGAATTTGACTCAATGTAGTATTATATTCTATTCCCCGTGGAATTGATTCTTATCTGTATTCTCCGGGTGTGTACTGATATACATTAGAGAAATATTGCATGTATTTTGGTGTTTAATATGTCTTTTCTCAGTCAGATTTTGTACTTGGTCTCACTGTGGAATATGTAAACAGATTCTAGTTACGGCTGTGGAAGCACTGGTGAGTAGAGAAGGTATCTTAAGGAGAACAATTATGCTCTTACAAGGCAACTGTTTTGGGTAAGATTATTACAGGATATTGAAGCACAAGCAGATGAGTCTTTTTTTTTGTCAAGAAAACAGTCATTTCTTTTAGTTGGCCAACGATGCTCATATATCCCAGCTTTTCCGTCATCTACACAAAGGTTTCCATTTTAAGCCTCAAGTTCCCTACTCTTTCCCCATCAATGCCTTTACTTTCCAACAACACACTTCACAAGCATCTGAGTTCAACTTACACTGCAATATAGCATCCTGTATAACTAAATTTTAAATCTGACTTTTAGCCATATCTGCCCTGCCGTAAAATAAACAAATGATTTATTTAGGAATACTATGAAAAATTTTTGCCCACACTTTGTGCTGAGAGTTTAAAGCCCTGAATTTGTGATTTTATTTCTGCAAGCTCTCCAGAAGCAGACATCTCACCCCATAGTACTTAAAAATCACTGTTGACTACCGTAACAATTCAATGCAGCATCCAATTGTTCTCCCAAATTATTACCTTCTACAGGTAGTCCTTGACATCGATTACCAGTATCCCGTTTTCCTATGGCTATATGGCAACCCTGCATTTAAGCTTCCATAACTCAGCAACTCACTCTAAGAATGCAATCTTGGTGAATTGTTTTGTTGGTTTACTTTTATTGGTAACAAGTACTAGATAACTTAGGATACAGCCAGTTAGAAAAGAAATGATGCTTTACTTTTTAAACTGATGAGTTTTCCTAAAGGTACCTAGGGACAAATGTGTTGAGGAGTTGAGAGAACAAAAAGGAGAAGATAATGTAATCCAGAGATTAATGCAGGATGTAGCCAATATCCTTAAGTTTGGAGTAATAAAGAAGAGGAGTTAAGAAATCTGGAACACTCTCTGCTGTGTGATCTAAGGGTATAGCAAGGACTTAGCATCCAAGGAGGGACTCCCTAGGCAGTGCTGGACCCATGGAGAAGTGCTGAGAAGCCAGTACTAGAGAAAATGGGGTTCTGAGTAGACAGGTTCTAGGACTGCTGCGAGGGGTGATAAAACCAGGGCTGAGGAAGAGACACTATGTGGCTCCATGTGGCTGCTGCCAAGTCACTTCAGTCGTGTCCGACTCTGTGTGACCCCATAGACGGCAGCCCACCAGGCTCCCCCGTCCCTGGGATTCTCCAGGCAAGAACACTGGAGCGGGTTGCCATTTCCTTCTCCAATGCATGAAAGTGAAAAGTGAAAGTGAAGTCGCTCAGTCGTGTCCGACTCTTAGGGACCTCATGGACTGCAGCCTGCCAGGCTCCTCCGTCCATGGGATTTTCCAGGCAAGAGTACTGGAGTGGGGTGCCATTGCCTTCTCCGCATGTGGCTGCTAGATGTGTTAAAAGATGTTCTTGAAAGGAAGATGTGAAAGAGAAAAAGAGTCATTTTCCCCCTTCTCATTTTCCAGCATCCACCAGTACTTCAGAGTGGCTGAGTCTAACTAGAAGTCAGTCAACAGTTCAGTTCAGTCGTGTTCAACTCTTTGCGACCCCATGTGACTGCAGCACGCTGACAAATCAGTCAATAAGACACACCAAGAGAACACAAGGGTGCCAAAGGAGCAAAGAATATTCACATAAAAGATGACTTTGTCACTTTCCTTAGCTTTCTCAGTGGAAGGATAAATTCTGTTCTCCCAGAAGTTGGAGGCTAAAACATCTACTTTTACTTACAGTGATTTTGATTATTATTTCAAAGTGCCTTTCTGACTTGTCTTTTTCTCCATTTTTGCTACTAACGTTGTCTTAGTTTAAGACTCCTCCATCTAATACTTGCCCTGTTTTAACCCCCCAAATGGAGATAGAATACAAAAATCCATGAATTATTATCTTCAAATTCTTACTGTTTTTTAATATACACTGGACTCTGCTAAAGAATTATTGATACATTTAATCAGGATGTGTAGCTATGAATTTACCCTTTATGGTTTGTTTTACTGTGAAATGGAAATAAAACATGTAGGAGCTCAGAAAAGGAAGTAAAAACTCAGTGAAACAAAGAGCTGTGTCATTGTCAATTCCAAAACCACAGAGCTCAGAAGATAGATTTACTACGTCAACGAAACCTATTAGGTCAAGGAGTATATAGCTACTTTATGTTATGATTGCGGTCCTGTAAATTTACCTGCCACTCCCCATCCCTGTTATATATCCCTAGATATCATTCACAGTGTGCTGTCTTTCTTCGGACGTGTCTTTCTCACATTTCCACAGATCACGCTGTTTCAAATCCCCCTTTCCTCCCTTCCTTCTGAACTGAGTAAATGCTTTCATAAAGCCAGGCTTTGTGCAGGTGTTCTCGCCTTTGTGAAACCTTCACATGTCATTTAGACCATTTCGATTGGGTCACACTATTTGAATATCACTTATCATATGATGTTCTTAACACATTAGGATAAAAGTGGCATAATAAATAAGGTGAATTTTCCATGGTATGGTTTCCCAACTGAACCAAACAGGAACTTCTACCCTACTCAATTTTTGAGGTTTTCTATCTCTTCCATGAAATTAGGAGCTCCACTTTGAAGGCAAGAAATAAATGTCATTTGTATTTCTATTTCTAGCATCCAGTTCAATGCTGGGTACATAGTGGGCTTCAATAAATGCCTAATGTAATTTAATTATATATCAATAAAAGAATGCCGAAGTCACATATTGTACTCCTTTTGGATGGTATGCGTATTTCTGATTTTCCTACCTGGTCTGACAAGTACCAATTTTCTAACCTTTAAATACATCTTTAAATACATCATGTTTAAAAGTTAATATTTTTTTCCTGAAATTATTTAACTATTTCTCACAGACATTTGAAAACCTGAAGAAGCACAGTTTTTATGAACATGTATTAGCTTTATCTAATTTGTGTCTGTTAGATTCAACCCAATTTTAATCTTATATCATCATATACATAATTTATGTGGAAACTATTGCAAAACTTTCTTCAGAAAGCTGACCTTTCAAGAAGGAGGACTTCTTGGTTGGATTATGGTACCATTCTGGATGGCAGTGCCTTCTATTTAATTTTTTGAGGAGAGGTTTTGAGATGGCTCTAAGCCTAGGAAGCACAGTCAAGAACTGGACAAGGGTTTTCAAACAGCTACACCATGAGAGAAAGGGCAACTTTTTTTCCAAGTGCTGTGAAATCATGAAGCATGACTGTACCTACACACGTGAATCTCAGTTGTCATCTGTGGTCTCATCTTAGAGTATAGACAACTGTTTAAGCTCCACATTGGTTAAGATATCTTGTTGTCTTTGATTTCTGAGCATTTCTGTTCTTAAGATCAAAGACCTAAAAGAGAAAACCATGCTAATAAAAGAGAAATGTGCTCTATATTTAAGCATAGGTGAAGTTAGTGTTAGGATATTTCATCTTCCAAAGCCCATATGTTGTCATAGTGAACAAATGGACTTTCTTTCTGGACAGAGGCCTATTTGCCCTCCCAGCTGATTCCACCCTGCACACTAATGGATATGATGCTAATAGCGTCCAGTTGTCTCTTCCTTCAACTCACCTCCTTTCTCTGCATCTTGACACCATATCAGTTTGAGGCAAGCTGTGGCAGGCACATTGCCTAAAAGGATCCCCATGTTGGGAAGCAGCAGCTGAAGGCGCAGTGCCAGGATTAGCCATTAGCAGTAGGGAGAGAAACATTCTTCTTGTAGTCTTGTTTGCTGGAAGGCTACCCACTGGCATGTGAAATAGTTCTCTCTTGTCAATCAAACAAATTGTTTTGCAGATCTACTAGGTGTTTAGAGGATACAGAAATAGAATTTTCAGATCTTTAGAAGCTTTTTCAGGAGGAGATCTGTGTTTTGCAGCAAAATCTGACTTTTTTTTTTAAAGAATGGGTCTTCCCTCAACTGTAGTTGTACCCATTGTACCTAGAGATTACAAGAAATACTGTTATAAGTTTTCAGAGGTCTTATTAAAATTGCCACACTTTTGGAGAGTATTAATGAAAATTTGGGTATAAGAATATCTTTACTTTAGTCTCCCAGGGTATCAGAGTATCCTGAGTCAGCAGAACAAAAGATAATGTCACTGTTTGGAGAAGCTATGATAAATTCTTTCTTTAATCTTCAAATAACCTTTGTCCCTGAATCCATACTTCACATTTATCTTATGCTTTCTCTTACCTGCCCTCATTGTCAAAAGAGATGTCAGTCTACAACATAGGTTGGAAGTAGTGCTTGTGAAGACTATAGATACACCTTAATGTATTAACATTAAATTATATAAAAAAAGAAAAATGGTAAGGCCTGCAGTGAATAGCCACCTTTGTAATGCAAATATGCCTCCCTCTCTACTACTGTTTCAACTGGAGGTGGTCAACTTTTATCTCTTTTATTTCTTTACACTTCCATGTAGAAGCTCCTGTTCATGTTTTATTTATTTCTACTTCTGATTAAGATTTCATCTGAAGAGAGAGTTGTGCTACTAAAAAATTATTTTTTAAAAACACTGAACTATACACATTATATGAGACAGAATGAGGTAAAATACCACTCTCCAAAAATCTTTGAATTAAGGATATCCATTCAAATTGCTTATCTCAGTGGGAATTATCCTATGAAAGTCATAGAGCCCTGAAGAGTTCATCACCCTGTGACACATATGTGAAGGTTCATAAGTTCTGCCAGGCATGTTTTCTTGTTGATATTTACCAAGCCGTCTGAGCCATTAAGACCTAAATATTTACTATCTATATATTGCAGGTATATTTTTATAGTACTTAGGAGGGCTTTTTATTTGTTTGTTTCATTTTGTTTTTAGTAGAAGCAAGGCATGATACCTGAAGAAAATTTGAGAATGTGGTTTTGTGATTTTGTATTGTGTCAACATACCTAATGTGGAACTATATTTCCCAGTTTTCCTTCTCTGTATGGTTCAAATTTAGAACTGTCCACAATATAAACTTGTCCAGGATTTAGAATATGTATATGAAATAGTCATTATACTCTAAAGCATTGGCAAGTTCCAAGTCCAGCACACTGCCTGCTTTTATCAATAAACTTGTATTGGACACAGTCACATGTCTGCTGATTTTTATGCTACAATGATAGAATTGGGTGACCATAACAGAAACTAGGTGACTTTCAAAGCCTAAAGTGTTTTCCTTTATGATGTATAGATGCTATACCTATTAATATATATTTTATAAAGAAAAAAAAATTGCTGACCCCTTCTCTCTAAGCGCTGTTGCAGCTCATTCAGGCTGGTTTCTCTTGTCAGCATGGTGCACTTGGATCTCCCCCTTCAGCTCTCTGAGTCCCGAGCCAGGCCTGTGTGCAACTCTATAGAAATCTGTACCAACTCTACTGTAGGCTATCTGCATCAGCGGGATTAGGTACTATGAGAGATATGGTCTGAAATTTGCCTTTGTGGGTTCCAGCTGCCTTCATACGTTCTAGCTTTTGTCCTAGATTCTCCATGCTGTGTGTCCAGTCCCCCTCCTGGCTGCCTGCCTGTTGACCTACAATGCCTTCGAGCAAACTCTGAGAGATTGTGACGGGCAGGGAAGACTGGCGTGCTGCAGTCCCTGGGGTTGCGAAGAGTTGCACGCGACTTAGTGCCTGAACAACGGCAACAGTGCCTCAGGCCCACTCCCTTAGATGCCAAGGTAGCAACCTTTCCCAGACATTCTTCCCCCAGCTTCCCTTTGTTGTCAATTGATTGGTGATTTTTCTATGATCCTTCGACCATCTCTTCCCTATTATTTCTCAGAAACAGCCACAGTTATGTAGGATCTAATACCTACAATAAATCCCAATTCCATAGCACTCAAATTTGCTATTCTTTTGTTGATCAAATTCTGAATGTTATGGTCATTGATACCAGAAGTGGGGTGCTGCCTTTACCAAAACCGAAACATGTCTGGATTTGGGAGTAAGCTGTATGCTTTTGTACTTTCTTAGCTATTTGACTTTGATTTTATCCTCTTTTTCACCATATCTCTCTCTATTGGATTTCAGCTTGTCTGCTTTGTGAAACAAAGTTTTCCAAAAACATTTCCCACAAACTATATTTTCTTGTAGTTTCATCTCACTCATTCCCAATGTCGTACAACTTGCATAACAACAGTGCACCCAAACTACCCTTGAAAAGGCCATCAATCTCCTGCGTGTTTTCTGATTCAAGGGTGCCTTTTCTCTATTGTCTGTGTTGTCTCTTGTTGAATTGTCTAACCACCCATCTGCTTTTGTCACCTTGATTGCACCTTCCTCTTCAAAATCTTGTCCTTAATTTCCTTATTCTACTGTCTTCTAGTTCTCTTCCTATTTGCCACTCTTCATTCTTCTTCATTAGCTCCTTCTCCTCTACTTAATAGCTTATTGTTGGGATTTCATCCTCTGACTTCATTTGACATTGTACCTCTAGGTAGTATGGATTCTCCTGGATTCAAATACCATCTTTCATGCTTACTTGGCCTTTAGTAATTTATATCCCCAGTCCAGATTACTTTTCCAAGCATGAGGCTCAAGATCCAGCTGTTTTAACATTTCCATTTGGATATCCCATAGACATATCAAATTTAACAGATTTCCTTTGTCTGGATTCCCTTGAAGCAAGCTTTGAGGTGGAGATTTGTGAGCAAGTGCCTTATTAAGGGAATGTTCTCAGGAGAAACCTGTGGAACCCAGGAGCTTTGGACTGTAGCTTGAACTGCAGGATCTATCCTGGCTTGAGTCTTTTACACACCACATCCAATTATGTCCTACCCCAGAAGAGTGGGCAAAACTATCAGGCTTCCTCAGATATAGCAGGTCTAATAGCCTAAATGCAGTCCTTACTATTCTTCAGGAAGGATTGCAAATGTTAGCAAGGAGCCTCCTTGCTACAAGGAGCATCCCTAAGCAAGTAGGAAATAAATACACTGAAATGGTAGGAATGATCCAAATGTGGGATATCTCTAAAAGGTTTGAAAAGTATTATTTTTATAAGAAATACATAACTTGTTGGGACTTCCTTGGTGGTCCAGTGGTTAAGGATCTGCCTTCCAGCACAGGTGATGCAATTTGATCCTGGTCAGGGAACTAAGATCCCACATGCCATGGTGCAGCTAAGCCTGTGGGGCACACCTACTGAGCCTGCGTGCTCTGGAGCCTGAGTGCCACAACCAGGGAGAAGCCTGCTTGCTTCATTGAAGAGCCTGTGCACTGCTGTGAAAGATCTCACAAGCCAAAACTAAGACTTGATGCAAACAAATATATATATGTGTATATATATATATGTTTTTAAAGTACTCATTAAAAAAAGAAATATGTACCTTGTTAATATATAATGGGCTTATTATGGTTATTTTAAATGAATTAATAAACATATTTTAAAAGAAAATAAAAATGAAAAACTTATTTAGTCATACTAGTCACATTTTAAGATCTCCATAGCTACCAGTGTCTAACAGCTACCATATTTACAGTAAAAGAATAGCATATAGTAGGCAATCAAAATTTTTTTGTATTGATACTAGGATAAATTTATAGATGCTTTTGATTGCATTTCTTTTGATAATCCATCTCATAACCACCTGTACTAGCTCAAACTGTTCTTCTGTCTAAAAGTTCTTCTGTCTAAAACCTTCTTCTTCCTCTCAGTGTCCCCACCCCCAACCTGAAAAATAATTGCTAATTTTTCAAGCATTATCTGTCAGTGAACTCTTTTGACTATCTCTTCCTTGAAAGAATCAACTATTTCATCCTTTCAGTTCCATTGTTCTGTGAATTTCCATCCTACGATTGTTTTTCACACTTTTTGCATTTCTTTAGCTGAACTGAAGGCTCCTGGATGGCAAGGCATGGATCTTATTTGTCTTTGCATTTTCCATATCTGGCACAATTCCGGCATACCTGTCACTCAGAAAATGCTGCTTAAAGACGAAAATGAAAGGATCTCCCTTCTCTTTTTACTTTCTGTATTCTTATGACATCTATTACTTTTAACTCTCATAGCTTTAACTCTCAACTAGCTTCTCTTCTTTCATACACAAAGATACTAAAGTCTGTTATATTAAAATCACGCTTATGAAGCTTTCTTGATGCCATAATTAAAGGTTGCACATGTGCATACTAAGTTGCTTCAGTCATGTCTGACTCTTTGCAACCCTATGGACTGTAGCCCACTAGGCTCATCTGTCCATGGGATTCTCCAGGCAAGAATATTGGAGTGGGTTGCCATTTCCTCCTCCAGGGGGTCTTTTTGACACAGGGATGGAACCTGCGTCTCTTATGTCTCCTGCATCGGCAGGTGGGTTCTTCACCACCACCACCTTGGAAGCCCAATTAAAAGTTATATGATTGGATATGTCCAGTTTCAGACATGCAGATATTTTACCAATGACAATAGCTAATGATACAGAAGTCTACAACATTTTATTAATAATTCTAAAAATTTGCATATTCTAAACATTAAAAGGTTTTCTTGTAGCTCATCTGGTAATACATGGTAATAATTCCTGATGTGGTATGTATGGACATGAGACTATTTATAGCCTATTGATCTCTGTTAATGTGAATATTAAAATGGTATTTGTGTCTCATTATTTTTCTAAAATCAGAAAACTTCTGAATTCTGAAATATGTCTGGCCTCAAAGGTTTGGAATTGTCTATGGACCTGTGTATCTTATGGCTATTTATACATAACAAATATATAATATATAGCTTTTAGTAGTACTATAAAATTTTATCAAAGACAGTAATTGGTTTATTCATAAAAATAATGGTTACTTACTGTGGTTTTAAAACTTCAACAAAAATTCTGTTTGGTACTTAATAAAGGAAACTATTTTCAGGATTTTGAGAGTATGAAAAAATCAGGACATTTTTTATGTCTTATTTTTTATTCAGATAATGAGCAGATGACGATAAGCTTTAGTTTCATTATTTTTGAGAACATACTTTTTACAGAGCCAAAAATTACAGAACAGTTTTGGAATTTTCTATACTTACACTGCTTATATCCAAAGTTGTCAGATACTCTGTCTTCTTGATAGACATAGTTCTACCAGGCAGAAAAAAACCATCTTAAAATGATATAGCAGACATTTGACAATTCAGTCACACAGAGAGGCTCATACTCCAAAACCAATCATGACAACTTAAAGTGTGATTCATGCTCAAAGATTGTGACTCTCCCCCAAATTTGTGACTGCATTTCCTGTAAATAAGTCTGCAGTTCTTCTGTAACCATGGTTTCACTGACTCTAAGAAAGTTTAGCAATGGAAGTGAATGGAGTTTTCGGTGAGTACTGGCCCAACCCACATGAACAATTTCAGAATGAAAGCACTCACTTCCTGGAACAAATCGACGATGTTCTTATAGTTCCCCCTGCAGTTTCAAATTCATTGTGTTGAATTACTTTATCATATCAGTAAAAGAAAGAAAGCAAAATCTTGTGAACCACTGTGGAGCCAATAAGCTGGAGATCCCAGAGACCTCACTTTCCAAGTAGTGCTTGATTTGAGGAAGCAGTTTGGCGAATCTCTATCAAGTTTCAGAGACTGTGTCTGTTATTAAGCTATTGTCTTGCAGCATCATACCCATCTGGCCATCTAACGCCTCAGGAGGCTGGGGCTTGAGACTCTGTAAACTGCATTTCTATTTTGACTTGCATTTGCACTAGACTTACAGGAGGCACTAGGGACTGTAGGACTAAGAAGCAACAGGCTTATTCCTGTTTACTTTCTGTTCTGGATTTTACTGCTTATTCCCATCATTGGTGCTCTAGCAAAGCTTCCTCACTCTGCCAGCAAAATTGTTTTTCTAGTAGCAGCAGGTATGACTTCCCAGGTAGCTCAGTGGTAAAGAACCTGCCTGCCAATGCAGGAGACATAGGAGATGTGGGTTTGATCCCTGGATCTGGAAGATCTCCTGGAGAAGGAAATGGCAACTCACTTCATCAGTATTCTTGCCTGGGAAATCTCATGGACAGAGGAGCCTGGTGAGCTGCAGTCCACGGGGTTGCAAAGAGCCGCACACGACTGACTGCAGCTCACAGCAGCAGGTATTTGAGTCTGCTGTTTCTGCAAGACTCACTTCTCCAAACCAGTCACACTGAACTCCTTCAGAGATACCAGCCACAACTGGCTGGTGCCCCCTTCTCAAAGTCTGGGTTTCAGCAGCATAGAATCTCTCCTCTGAGTATTGGAGATACCAACTGGTCAGAGCCCCCCTCCTCAGAGAGTCTGCATCCCTATTCGTGGGTGCCCTTTCTCCTCTGAGCTCCTGATTTTTTATAATTCCAACCTCAGTCTCTTTTTTCCTCCAGGCTAAGGGCTGTAGCTGTGTCCTTGTTTCTATCTCCTTGATGACTTGGCATTCCCGATTTTGATTTTAGAGTTTTCCAGTGCCTGAGCTAAAAATTATTTCTATTAAACCTCACAGTTAAAATAACAAGTTGATTTCTGTCTTCTGACTGGACCCTGACTGATACAGTGACATAGCCGTAGGACTGCACTAAACTCAAACACAAGACTTTAGTTTAGCTTCTCCTACATGCTCCTAACCCGTTAGCGTCTAGAACCAAATGCACCACATCAGTTAGTCTCACCATCCCAGCAAGCAGCAAGCCTCAACTGCAGGCTCAGGGTTCTCCTCCTTACAGTGACTTTCTTCTGATAAATTTTAATTATCTCTTAAGTCCTTTCAGCCCCCCTCCCCTTTTTTAAAATCAATTGCAGCTGCTGGGTATAGCAAATAAATGTATTTTCTTATATTGAGACTAAATTTCTCCCAATATTTTGCAGAACAAGTGTTACTCCTTATGCTATGTATGCTAATATATTTAAGAAAACAATTTTTCTAAAATCTCAGGTGATCTCCATTTGACCGTGAGGTCTCATGCTGGGCATTCCCTATGCAGAAAGTGTCCACAACAAAGGTCTGTATTGCAAAATTTTTGTTTGTGTTTGTCTTTTTTACTACTCCCAAATCATATTGCATCCTGACCTTTGCTTTAAAACAGATAACTAGGAGTTTATTTCAGCATTTCCAGTTTTCCTGAGGCATAGCTCAAATTAATACCAATATCTGTTTCTGTATCCCACTATCATACTTTTTAATCTGTTCTTAGAATTCCTTAGTGAAGATTTAGGTGGATGGAGGATGGCAGAAAAAGTATAGAAAATAACTCAAGTCTTTGGTTTTGTGGAAATCAGTTTTTGTAGTCTTTATAGTTCAGCTTCCTTTTTACAAGCCAATCCTAAAAGCCCTGAAATGAAAAGTAAATCAAAACAAATCTCTTGGATTATTCTTACTGGTATCACATTGTATATGTAAACACTGTTTTCCAGTTGGTAAGCTTAAGTAAGACAGATCCTGCCCAGAGAGTTTACCAGCTTACACGGTTGCTACACAGGAGGAAAACAGAGAAGAGGCTGTTTTGCTTTTGTTTCAGATTCACAACAGCTGTTGTATTCTTCTTGGCTGGTTCCAAATTTAATAAGGCCCAATAAATCTCTAAGAAAATAGCCCTGAGACACTGCTATTGTTTTTATTTGGTACTGAGCTCATAGTATAAAGTCTCTCTCTTTTCAGCGCTCTTTCTGGCTAATTTCAGAGAGATCTTACCAAATATACACTCCAAAACACTACCCCAGAAAAGCACAGGGAAAATCACATCCCTGGCAATGGATATTGAACTAACAGAAAGCTTCCTTTAAAACCTAATTCAGGCTACTAACATTTGCAAATCAGGTGTCTGTGAGATTGCTGGTCTGGCTACTCTCTGAGCCTTAAATGCCCTTTTCAAACCATTGCTTCAAACTCTTGGCTATTGTTTCCTTATAAATAATTTGGGGGAAAATGTTATCAAACGCTTATGTAATTTCTCTGGTGCGCAAACTGCACCCCAGCCCGCTTCACTGGAATCACTGTCATAGAGATTACATACCCAAGTGTAAGCAGCTGAAAGGAGCATGCTACTGATGCAAGTAATATATTTTCAATTTTTAATGAAGTGTTACTTGTCCACAACATTATCTCTTTTAGGTTCCAGGCTGTGTGCCAGTGATAAACTGCATAGCTCAACATCTTATCTATTTTTAAGTGACCAGTCTTTAGAGGTAAATTCTCTGTTCTCCTCGGTGAATTGATCCAGTGTTTGGCTACCATCAAATGCTTAACAAGTGTACAAGATGTGATTTTTTTTTTTTAAGTGGGGATGAAGACTTAAATATATTCCTATATCCTCTTTTGTGCAAAAATTTAATATGTGCAGCTGACTATGCCCAACTGGGGCACATCTTCCAGTGAGCTCGAGGCTCTTGGGATTTCCGCCTGAGATGGGGACCAAATAAATATGTTATTATCATGAGCAAGTCTGCCTGCGAGGTAAGCCAGTAAAAGGAAGCAGAGCCATCTTCTGTGCTTCAGTTATTTGTACTTAAGGCAAGTAACATTACTTCCAGATTGAGTGGGATAATCAATCCCCAGAGCTAGATTGAATAAAAACATCTTCCTCTGTGAAGATGGAAGAGAATCAAGACCAATATGAAGTGGTTGTTGGATAGAAGAATGTGACTGAGGAGGAAGGGAAACACTGAGCCACTGGCGCATTATTTAGAATCAGAAACTAATAAGGAAGTTTCACAGGGACCTCAATGGAATGAACAGGTCCTGACATCAGTAGATGTCTTTCTTGCCGAGGCATACAAAGGTTGCTGTATTCAGTTTTGAAATGACTTAGGAGGTGAACATGGTATTCCTTGAGCATATAGCTGAGATGTGCTGGAGAGCCCAGTGAAATTGACAAAACTCACAACCTACCAAACTCCTGACCTACTAACCAACTTGGCTGCTTTACATACCAGGAGAACTTTTCTCATTTATCCTTCCAGCAAATCTGAAATCCTGTGAGAAACCTACAGGTTAGAAGGAGTCAGGCTATACTTTAATTTCTCTCTTTTTTAAGGGTCAGGCTGTGACTTTGGAAAATAGACAAGAATGTTTGGAAGAGTAAAAGACTCTATTCCGGACCATCACTAAGGGTATCCAGACAATGGCATTAGAAAAATACTCTGACTATTGTGATTAAAATGACTTCAAACTAGAATGTGAAGGGAAGGCATTAATGAAATATAAGTAGATAAGACTGTAAAGCTTACTGTGTGGTTGGCAATGTTTATATCATGAAATAATGATGAAAGTGCAGAACAGTGTTTCACAGAAGAATAAAAAAAGGAATTCAAGAGCTAAACTAACAGCTCCAGGCAGGTATAATCTCAGTATTACAGTATAGTTTATCAAGTGTGTCTTAAATGTAATATGCTAAATATTCTCATAAGGTAGGCATTAACCAATCTCTTTAATAAATTTTTATTGAAGTATAATTGATTTACAATGCTGCATTTAATTTTTGCTGTACAGAAAAATGACTCAGTTTTATATATATATATTTGGCATTACCAAATCTTGGTGTTGGGAAAGGTAACCCATAAATATTTAAACAAAATATTTTACTTAAAAAGTAGATCCAATAAATGGCTCAGATGGTAAAGAAGAAAAAAAAATACAAAATTTCTTAGAAAAAATTAGAAGATAGAGGCCTGATAGAGATATCTGAATAAAAATAAAAGTAGAGAAAATTAACAGGTTGAAAAAAAAGTCTATGAACTATGGGTGTAATTTATGATTCTGTTCTAATGTAAAAATCTCAGTCTTATTATTAGCAGTGGGGAAGACATCAACATTCAGACATTAGTGGAAGTCCCATTCTGCTACAAATGAAATATTTGATAAATTATTGCCTTGCCTGGGTAATAATTTCTTTCTTCAGAGGACTGAGGAGACAACCAGGAGAACGAATGTCCTAGATCAGTGGTGTCCCCCAGGGCGTGGCTGTTGAGGGAGAGGATTTGTCTTTGCAAAATCCCCTCAGATGGCTCAGACACTTTCCCCTTCACATCTGAAAACCACTCTTAGATTTGCTTCTAACCAACAGGAAGCAATAGTTTGTAAAAGGATAGGAGGTTATCAGATATTTAACACACCAGATACTTCACCTAGTCCTACATTAAATAGGCCCAGATATTAAGAAAAAAGGTTTTGAAAAATTCAGCAAAAGGGTGGATACACATCATTGTTGAGCAATTGCTCTGGTCCTGGCATGGAGCTAGACAGTTACATAACTGAACAAAAATTATTTAATCTTTTCTTAAAAGTCATGAGTATTACATGGTAACATATTATTATTATCAAATTACCAAGGGGGAGGAAATAAACATTCAGAGATTACATCACTTGGCTCCAGCTTCTCCAGGCAGCCAGAGCAGAGCTGCCATCTGTACTCACCAGTCTGGGTCCAAAGCCCAGGCTTTCTGAGTGTGACCTGCGAACTGAAAAGCTGAGAGGTCTAACCACCTCTCAAATGCCCCTCCAGAAGACTCCTAAATAAATTCTTGCTATGTCACACGAAATCTCTCATGTGTTCAGATTTAAGAGGAACACATGCAAAAGATGAAAAGTGGGCATTCCAGAGGCTGGAATTATCCCACAAGAGTAAATATTAAGACTAAACCCGAAGGTTTCAAAACTGAAGAGGACTATATTGACCATTTTCTAAGCATGAGAGACACAGGGAGAGCATGCAATACACTACTGCATAGGGCAGATAACATAGTATTATTGAATTACAGAGGGGCAAAAACTTTCTGCTTATCTAACTTTTGTATTCTTCGTCATATTTCCAAGTACTGTATAACAGTAGTAATCTAGTATGAAAAAGATCCAGGAACTGTAAAAAGTTCTCATTCCTTTACCCCCTCCTGCTGCTAAATCTTTAATAGCATTTGTAATCTTTTCTGTCATCTGAGGTTTTTCCAATCTTAATTTACCTTTCTGAGTCTCCATTGTGCTCAGTCAGACCCAGTATCTAATTAACTACCTGAGAAAAGTCGCTGTGCGCCCACAAGGAAATACACAATTGGCTTAATTAGAACCAAAAAAAGCACTATTAAAAGGAAAGTTTCATCCTGTGCCTCTGTGCATATATAAGCCTTTCATACATGGAAAATGCTTGCATTTAGTCATTTTACACACTAGATGTAAATTACAAGTTTTATCGTTCTTAGTATGTGGTCAGTGGCAATGCTTAATGGGTTACTTGTACTAATTACCTTGTCAGTTCCTTATTTCTGTCTGTCTTAGCATTGAGCAACCCTAGAGGTTGTTGATGAGTAAAAACTAAAGTCCTAGTTAGTAGGATTAGGTTAGTACCCAAGATCACTATTGCTATTTTCAGCAGATAGTGAGTCTCTTCTTGATATAGCACTTCTACTTTAAAAAAAAAAATCTTCTATTTCAAACATCTGGAATTAGAAAATGATGGAGGAGCTGAAGATTCCCCCCTTCCCCCCATCCCGTCCCCACCCCCCGCCGCTCCAGCTGCCTCCCCAGCTCAACCTTAGGACTGTTCCTCAAATGGAAGTGTGCCACAACGTAATCCATCCCCCAAGGGAACTGTGTGTTTCCCCGGATCACTCCGTGGGCTCCCACAAGTCTTGTTTCATGTGGTCCGGTACACTGCCGAGACCCTCAGGTGGCGGTCTGTACTCTTTCTGAAGGAGCTTTAAGTTCCCTGGCATCTCTGTTTACTAGATTAGCAGTGATGCTCTGAACACAGCCTGAACTGTCTCATGACAGCTGATTGTTACATTTTCAGGAATTTTGTGAGCTGGAGATGGTCATTGTCATTGTTGTTCAGTTGCCAAGTTGTGTCCGACTTTTCTGCGAGCCCATGGACTGCAGTCCGCCAGGCTCCTCTGTCCATGGGATTTCCCAGACAAGAATATTGGAGTGGCTTGCCATTTCCTTCTCCAGGCTAATGTCATGGAGGAGCCTAAAGTGGGCCATGATTGGCGTATTTGCACCATAGAAATCAGCAAATGCCGCAAATTAGGGATCCTCCTACTCCAAGAGCCATTTGTTCAGTATTTACCAGCATAGCACTGGTGGCAGGCAATAAATCCTTACTCTTGCACTCAGAGCTAATTGAAAAGATCATCTGACAGCCCAAAGACCGATTTTTCTTGGTCCTCATTTCTGAAAACAAGTAGCTGCACTAATACAGCTGAAAGATCTCTTAGGAAAAAATTCTCCTTCCCCACCCCTGCCTCCCTACCTCCCTTAATTCACAGCCCTCATTTTTCCAATTGCTTCCCTTTCAAGTTGGTGCTAAGTCAGACTTGCTCCAAGGTTGTTTCTTCTCATGGCTGTTCTACTAAATAATACTGTGCACTTCATTTGGTCTCTACTACAAGCCAAATGTGGAGTTTTATGATACAGCCTTTTTAGTTTTTAAAGAAAAATCAATTCTAGATAGAGACCCAAACTCAGGTTAGATTCTCTCTCTACTCCCAGTCCTGTTGAATCATTGTATAAAGACAAATACAATAAGAGAAGACTTGGTGTCAGAGGACTTGAGTCTAAATGGTGGATGCACCTGGCTAGTTGGGAAGGAGAGGAATTTCCTTGCATTTCTTGTCACTTTCTTCATTGCAGAGGGAGCTCCCCTAGAGCAGCTCTCCTGATTTTCCTTTATCCTGCTATATACTGCTCTCTGGGGACTTCCCCGGTGGCACAGTGGTAAAGAATCTGCCTGTCAATGCAGGAGACACAGGTTCAATCCCTTGGTTGGGAAGATCCCCTGGAGGAGAAAATGGCAACCCAATCCAGTACTCTTCCATGAACAGAGGAGCCTGGTGCGCTCCTGCCCATGGGGTCACAAATAGTTGGATGTGACTGAGCATGTACACATACTGTTCTCTAAGAGAGGTGCAGTGGCTTGTTTTATTCATGATTGTCAAAGTGCCACTTCTTAATTTTCCCCTCTGTGGGATCCAGTTGCCAAGGGAGGAGTCATTCTGTGTTTCCCTCCGTGGTGTCTGCTTTACATAGTGAGAACTCCAGGCAGTTCAGTATTGTTTGAAACTGACAGGAAAGTCTCTTTAATTTTAGAATTTTTTATTAGGAAGCCCTTGGTTCTTCTACACCTAGATCATGTTCTTCAATTTATTCTTAATAATAAAGGTGATATTCAGATTCCTTTGTCTTCTAAGGTTCAGAACTCAAAAAAGAGAAGAGGAGTTTGATTTGTTGGGTCCCTTCAAATACCAACTGGCTTCCCTGATAGCTCAGTTGGTAAAAAATCTGCCTGCAATGCAGGAGACCCCAGTTCGATTCCTGGGGCAGGAAGATCTGCTGGAGAAGGGATAGGCTACCCACTCCAGTATTCTTGGGCTTCGCCTGTGGCTCAGCTGGTAAAGAACCCGCCTGCAACATGGGAGAGCTGGGTTCGATTCCTGGGTTGGGAAGATCCCCTGGAGAAGGGAAAGACTACCCTCTCCAGTACTGTGACCTGGAGAATTTCATGGACTATATAGTCCATGGGGCCACAAAGAGTCAGACACAACTGAGTAACTTTCACTTTAAACACCAAAACTAATGTAACTTGAGATTACTTAAGTTCTGTTTCTGCATTAGTAAAAAAGAGGAAGGTTACCAACATGGTAGGATCCCTTGACTCCCAGGTAGCACAATAGTAAAGAATCCACCTACCTATGCAAGAGGCACAGGAGACAAGTGTTCAAACCCTGTCTCAGGAAAATCCTCTGGAGCAGGAAATAGCAACTCACTTAAGCACTCTTGCCTGAGAAAACCATGAGCAGAAGAGCCTGGTGGGCTGCAACCATGGGGTTACAAAGAATCAGAAATGACTGAGCAGCAGCAGCAGCAGCCTTGAGTCACCAAATATTGATTGAATACCTACTGTGCTTCCACAGTTTATTGTGATCCACAAAGTCAAAGGCTTTGGCATAGTCAATAAAGCAGAAGTAGATGTTTTTCTGGAACTCTCTTACTTTTTCGATGATCCAGCAGATACTGGCAGTTTGATTTCTGGTTCTTCTGCCTTTTCTAAATCCAGCTTAAACATCTGGAAGTTTACCGTTCACATACTGTTGAAGCCTAGCTTGGAAAATTTTCAGCATTATTTTAGTAGTGTGTGAGATGAGTGCAATTGTGCAGTAGTTTGTGCATTCTTTGGTATTACCTTTCTTTGGGATTGGAATGAAAACTGAACTTTTCCAGTCCTGTGGCCACTGCTGAGTTTTTCAATTTTGCTGGCATATTGAGTGCAGCACTGTCACAGCATCATCTTTCAGGATTTGAAATAGCTCAACTGGAATTCCATCACTTCCATTAGCTTTGTTTGTAGTGATCTTCCCAGGGCCCATTTGACTTCACATTCTAGGATGTATGACTCTAGGTGAGTGATCACACCATCATGATTATCTGGGTCATGAAGATCTTTTTTGTATAGTTTTTCTGTGTATTCTTGCCACCTCTTCTTATATCTTCTGCTTCTGTAAGGTCCATACCATTTCTGTCCTTTATTGAGCCCATCTTTGCATGAAATGTTCCCTTGGTATCTCTAATTTTCTTGAAGAGATCTCTAGTCTTCCCTATTCTATTGTTTTCCTCTATTTCTTTGCACTGATCACTGAGGAAGGCTTTCTTATCTCTCCTTGCTATTCTTTGAAACTCTGCATTCAAATGGGTTTATGTTTCCTTTTCTACTTTGCTTTTTGCTTCTCTTCTATTCCCAGCTATTTGCAAGGCCTCCTCAGACAGTCATTTTGCTTTTTTTGCATTTCTTTTCTTGGGCATGGTTTTAATCCCTCTCTCCTGTACAATGTCATGAACCTCCATCCATAGTTCATCAGGCACTCTATCAGATCTAGTCCCTTAAATCTATTTCTCACTTCCACTGTATAATCGTAAGGCATTTGATTTAGGTCATACCTGAATGGTCTAGTGGTTTTCCCTACTTTCTTCAATTTAAGTCTGAATTTGGCAATAAGGATTTCATGACCTGATCCACAATCAGCTCCCGGTCTTGTTTTTGCTGACAGTATAGAACTTCTCCATCTTTGGCTGCAAACAATATAATCAATCTGATTTCTGTGTTGACATCTGGTGATGTCTCTTGTGTTGTTGGAAGAGGGTGTCTGCTATGACCAGTGCATTCTCTTGGCAAAACTCTATTAGCCTTTGACTAACAGCCACAAAGCCTTTGATCGTGTGGATCACAATAAACTGTGGAGAATTCTGAAAGAGATAGGAATACCAGACCACTTGACCTGCCTCTTGAGAAATCTGTATGCAGGTCAGGAAGCAACAGTTAGAACTGGACATGGAACAACAGACTGGTTCCAAATCGGGAAAGGAGTACGTCAAGGCTATATATTGTCACGCTGCTTATTTAACTTATATCCAGAGTACATCATGAGAAATGCCAGGCTGGAATCAAGATTGCTGGGAGAAGTATCAATAACCTCAGATATGCAGATGAAACCACCCTTATGGCAGAAGGCAAAGAAGAACTAAAGAGGCTCTTGATGACAGCAAAAGAGGAAAGTGAAAAAGTTGGCTTAAAGCTTAACATAGAGAAAATGAAGATCATGGTGTCCGGTCCTATCACTTCATGGCAAATAGATGGGGGAAACAGTGGAAACAGTGACAGACTTTATTTTTGGGGGCTCCAAAATCACTGCAGATAGTGACCACAGCCATGAAATTAAAAGACGCTTACTCCTTGAAAGGAAAGTTATGATCAACCTGGACAGCATACTAAAAATCAGAAACATTACTTTGCCAACAAAGGTCCACCTAGTTAAGGCTATGGCTTTTCCAGTAATCATGTATGGATGTGAGAGTTGGACTATAAAGAAAGCTGAGCACCAAAGAATTGATGCTTTTGAACTGTGGTATTGGGGAAGACTCTTGAGAGTCCCTTGGACTGCAAGGAGATCCAACCAGTCCATCCTAAAGGAAATCAGTCCTGAATATTCATTGGGAGGACTGGTGTTGAAGCTGAAACTCCAATACTTTGGCCATCTGATGCGAAGATCTGACTTATTGGAAAATATCCTGATTCTGGGAAATATTGAAGACAGGAGGAGAGGAGAAAGGGACAACAGAGGATGAGATGGTTGGATGGCATCACTGACTCAATGGACATGAGTTTGAGTAAACTTTGGGAGTTGGTGATGGACAGGGAGGCCTGGCGTGCTGCAGTCCATGGGGTCACAAAGAGTGGGACACGACTGAGCAACTGAACTGAACTGAACCTATTGTACTTACTAAGTTCCTGTGTACATGAAGCACTGCCCAATATACGGGGAACATTATGTCCCAGGCACTGTGAGGGCTATAGACATGCAGAAAAGAGTTCTGCATAAAGTCTATAATCTAGAAAAGAGCAATAATATTATACTCTGAGTGTAATAATAGGAGCATGGAGAAGAGAGAATAGAACTTTGACGAGGTGGAGTTCAAAGACAGAAAAGACAGATATTTTTTCTTAAATAACTTACCCCCAACAAATCTTTTACCAGAATCATTTTTCTTTTAATTTCTACTCATAGTTCCTGAAGAAATATGTTAATGGATAGAAATGAAAAAGAAGGGCTGAATAACCTATGTACTATCATTGATCCTTAAAAAGTAAAAAATGGACCACACTGACATTTGTCAAACTGTATTAGTTTTCCAGGGAGGCCAAAACAGAGTACCACAGACTCAGTGGCTAAAACAAGAAAATTTTATTTCTCCTTGTTTTGGAAGCCAAAAGTAAAAGATGCAAGTATTGGTTTATTCTAAAGTCTTTCTTTCTGGTTTCCAGATGGTCATCTCTGTGTTATCTACAGTTGGTCTTCCCTCTGTGAATGTTTATGCTTTAATCTCTTCTTAACGTCTTTTTCCACTTTAATCTTTTTTCCATTTTAAAAATTGAAGTATATAATTGATTTACCTTGTAAATCTGTGAGGCTATGCTGTGAGGCTTGTGGGATCTAAGTTCTTCCACCAGAGATTGCACCAGGGCCCCTGGCTGTGGAAGCACAGAGTCCCAACTACTGGACTTCTGGGGAATTCCCTTAATCTTCTTATGATTATAACAGCCATATTGGATGAGGGCTTTCTCTAAGGACCCTATTTATGTGGTTACTTCTTCAGAAACCATATTTCCAAATGCAGTTCCCTTCTGAGTTACTGGGGCTAAGGGCTTCAACATAGAAACTTCAAGGGGACACAGTTCAATCTGTAATAGCCACTTTGTGTGAAACTTCTCTAGCAGTAGTTAGGCACTTAGCTATGATTTTGAAAATCAAATACTCCTTTCCAGAAGTCAGTAATTTGCCAAATTGTCCTTAATAAGTACATCCTTTTCCTCACCTATGAATTTTCCTTTCTGTATTACTTTTTGATAATACTGGCTTTTGGGGGATTTTTTTTTTTTTTTTAATGTTTGGGGGCTCCCTTGTGGCTCATCTGGTAAAGAATCTGCCTGCAATGTGGGAGACCTGGGTTCGATCCCTGGGTTGGGAAGATCCCCTAGAGAAGGGAAAGGCTATCCACTCGAGTATTGTGGCCCGGAGAATTCCACGCACTATATGGGGTGGCAAAGAGTCAGACAGGACTGAGCGATTTTCACTTTCACGTATGGAACTATGCAGTTAAGAAATAGTTGCAAACTGGTGACTATTAAATTATTTTATATTTGTTTTTATCAGAAGGAAGAATTCCACCTAAGATAACTTGCTAGGCCACAGGTTTCTTAATCTCTAGCTTCCCTATTCCTTTGTAATGCTAAGAATTGCCTTGGGGGCAACATGAAGGAGTAAATCAATCAAGAAGCATTGAATTCATGCAGTTATTCTTTTCCAGCTGCACTCTCTATTTATATATTTTTCAGGAAATTGTAGAAACTGTTGAAGGAGAGTGTTGTGAAAATGGAAAGCTCTTAGCAAATGATTTTTTTTGGGAAAGAGACCTTGTTGGGAGCATACCTATCATCTGAAATTATCTAAATTTGTGCATAGAGATTTAATAAGTATTAGAATTCCATTGATAAGAAATCTGCATATCCTTTGCCATGTCTCTGCTATGCTTACAGATGGGTGGGATTTTACTATCAACCTGTGCAAAATGTATTGAAACTGAAACAAATATCTTTTTATCCTTAGGCCTTGTGCATCCTTGTCATCTTGACTCTGCTTTAACATATTCTACTTTTCTGCCTTTATTCTCAAAAATATTTTATCTTTGTTATCCTCCCTCTCTGCATTTTACTTTCCTATTCCATATCTCAATAGGTTTCTTTTTGAGGTGCTGGAGAGTTCTAAGTAAAATAGTTCAAGCAGCAACCCTAAGGAAATAGAAGTATCCAAATTAATGCACCCAGTTCCATGGCCCGTGTGACCAAGCAGCAATTCATTTGGAGACCAATGCAATAGTTTAGATTTTAGCAGCTGAAAAATCTCTAATAGAGAATATCTTAGATCTAATAAAACTTTAATGAGGATTTTGTTTTCCCTTTAATCTTGATATTATTAAAGTGTTGTGTCCTTTAAATCTAGGGAACAATCAATCATTGTGTGTCTTTTAGTCTCATGAGCAGAGAACTTAAATGTTAGTACCACATTAATTGATTTGGGGGGAGAAAGACTTCCTGAGTTTCAGCTGCTTTTAACTGCTTACTAAGCTTCAACTACCTATACAACATAACTAAATTTGAGAATACTGAATTAGTAAAAGTAGTAGACAGGCAAATTTATTTTTCTCATTCCCATTACAGAGTATTTTCCTTCTCACCATGGTCTCTGAAGTGAAGAGTCAAGTTGTGGTTTAGTCACTGTCTGACTCTTTGCGACCCCATGGACTGTAGCTTGCCAAGCTCCTCTGTCCATGGGATTTCCCAAGCAAGAGTACTGAAGTGAGTTGCCATTTCCTTCTCCAGGGATCTTCCCAACCCAGGAATCAAACCTGTGTCTCCTGCATTGGCAGACAGATTCTTTACCACTGAGCCACCAGGGAAGCCAGGAGAGTCAATAATAGTGAAGAATATGAGGAATCAAAATGAACTATATACTTATTATTCCTTTTCTCTAGAAAAACATCTTATTAATCATATAAATAATACTAAAAATAAAAATAACACTAATATTCATATAAACGTCTAACATTTATTGTGAATGTATTGCCTGCCAGGCACCCATACATTATTACATCATTTAAAGTTGAAATTGAAAATGTACTATTATTCACATTTTACCAAAAAAAAAAAAATCTAACTAAAATTTTAGAAAAACCTGGGTCACACAGTTGGTCATTTAAGTTAAATGACAAACTTAAATTAAATGACAAAACCAATGCCCTGTCTTTCTCCAATAACTTCTCACTGTTTTTAACCATTTTGATGTAACAGCCAATGGATACATCTAACTTAGTATATCGTTTGAAAAGGAAATTTTGATTGGTTATAAAAACAACTTACTGTCTCAAAACCACTCTCTGAAACTTTTTTCCAATAAATATTTAAGGAAATATATTTTATATCATTTTATAAAAATGTAAATTGACCTAGAAAAAATTAATGTATTTCTCAAATGCAGGTAATAAGGGAAATGGGAATTAGGTATTCTGGAAGAAGAGAGAAATTATGTTAGAATATTAAAATTTTAATAATGTTCTGCTCCTTGCCACAGATGTAATACTTATGTTTGAATCTTAGAATAAGCCTGGGGAATTTTATATTGAACTGGCAAAGAGATTTTCTTTCAGCTTGGGCTTTCTTGTTTTCTAGACTTCAGCTGTTTTGTTTATCTGATGCTGTTTTTATTCTTTTATTCTGTTATGCATTTGCTTGCTTTCTCTTTTATTTTTTTTTAAGCTCTACTCCCAGAAGATTTTCTTTCAGGATATAAGTGTATTTCTAAGAAAATGGCATAGGGAGTGGGCTCCCCAGAGCTCAGTTCTCAAGACATAAAACAGTTCAATATAAATAAAACAAGGAATCCGTTCCAGACCTGGCTGAAAATCTTGACAGAGATACTAGATCCTTAGCCTGCTATTTCCTAACTTCTTCACACCAATTAACACTTCATTTTGGGTGAAAGTGTCAGAAGTTTTTTTGAATGTGAGGTTAATTAAGATTTTAAGACAATTGAGTATCAGTGTTGGCTGTCTGGTTTGAATGGTGCAACTCCAAGAAATTTTCCTTAAAACACATTAGGTCCTGAAATACAGGACACATTCTCAAGATATAACATGGAATAGCCAGGCCAGCACATCATTCCTATGAAGTGAGTCTAGATGTCACCAGACTGATTATTGGAGAGCTCCCAAAGGGGAAAAAGTTCAAATAAAATAGCACGCAGGACTCTAGCATCATTCGGATAACTAGTATATAAATATTTACTGATGAACCATATATTGTATATGTCAGATTTGCAAAAAATTGAAACATAATACATCAGCCTATGTATACTGGTGGACCTGTGACGACAAAGAAACGCCTTTAATTGTGAAGTGTTTACACAGATTCAGTGCTAAAGAGTGTGCTGTGGTGAATTAGCAAAATTAAAACCTCTGACTTTGGACCCCTGAACTTCATGATTTGCTTTGAATCTTTGGGTTACCATGGCAACTGCTGCCACCAGGAGACAGGTCCACTGGGGACAGGCTCTTTCTCAGGCTTCCTGGCAAATTTTGCCTCACCAATCCCAAAGGGCCCTTACACACAGGAAAGTGCTTATGTTGGCACCCTTTAACTTGGTCATGGATGCAAGAAAAGTTCCAGAATTTGGTGATTTACAGACTGGGCAACTTCACTTTCACTTTTCACTTTCATGCATTGGAGAAGGAAATGGCAACCCACTCCAGTGTTCTTGCCTGGAGAATCCCGGGGACAGGGGAGCCTGGTGGGCTGCCGTCTATGGGGTCGCACAGAGTCAGACAGGACTGACGTGACAGCAGCAGCAGCAGCAGGCAAGAAATAATATAAAGTAACTTCAATTTTTGCAGTGATTGCAGTGATTGCAGATGTTGGTTACTAAGGATAGTGTTTTGTTTTTTTTAGGGGGTGGTGGCAAATTTTGCTCAGAAACTATGATTGTCTTTGCCAATTGTTTATCTAACATGAGTTCACTGCTGGAATTTCACAGGTCTATAGTGCACAGGATAATGTCACTTAATAAGCCAAATAAAGAAATAACATAGTCTAAACAACTGATAGATTCATTTACACTATTGTTCCAGGCCATAGGATATGAAAGGAATCAAGTCCAGGTGGAGTGAAGGTCTACCTTTTCTACAAGCTTTGGTTTCTCAGGAGAGACTGGATCTTGCAAACCAAGGAATGACATCCAACTGCCAGCGCTAAATAAAAATTCCTTGCTGCTAAAGCAGGAGACCAGGGAGTCAGGATGACACTGGTGTTGACAGGTGGTCGTCTTCTCTGGCTGCCCCAGGGTTTGTCCCACCGCCCCGTGGGGGAGTTGCCATTATCACTGCAGGAGCTGCGCCCCGTGGTCTCCAGAGAGCTACACCAGCAAAGGGCAGCCTTGCCCAGTCCCAGACTCTCAGCTCGCCCTGACTAACTCTGAGTGTTCATCGTCTAGATGCCTTCTTATCATATTTGCTTCTTCATCTGTTTTATTGATAAGCACCCAGTAGCTGAGCCCTGGGCTGTGCTGTGCTGTTGCTTCATCGTGTCCAGCTCTTTGCGACCCTATGGACTGTGACCTGCCAGGCCCCTCTGTCCACGAAATTTTCCAGGCAAGAATACTGGAGTGGGTTGCCATGCCCTCATCCAGGGGATCTTCCTGACCCAGGGATCGAACCCGCATCTCTTGCATCTCCTGCATTGGCAAGTGGGTTCTTTACCACTAGCACCCGCCGGGGAAGGACAGCTGAGCTCTGAGTGCTTATCAAAAAGACAACAGATGGGATGATGACATCCTGATACAGCCTACTTCACTCTTACATTAAAACAATTCTACTTCTAAAAATAACTTCTTTATTTTGTGTCTTTGTCATAAATAAGTGGATTAAAGCAACTGCACTTAAGGAGTATAATAAATAAGCAGATTCACAACAGTCTCCTTGAGGGTCTTCTGACTTTGTGGGCTAGGATCAACTTTGATTCTCTCTGCTATGGTTTTATGTTCCACTTTTTGAGACAGAAATGTGTAACTCTTGGGTAACTGATGTATTTTTGCTTAAAGCTTCAGTCTTGGCATGGCAGCAGCCTACGATTAGATTATTACCTGCAAATATGTTTCTGTTGCTTTGCTGGCTCTTCTCCAACCTCCCTTGGTGGTTTCTCCAGTTCTAAAACTTTAGAGACTCACAAAGCTCTATTTTCATAAACCATGTGACAACTTGAAATTTCTACTTGCTTGCCTTCCATATCTTATTCAGAATCTTTCAGTATTTGTGACATCTTATAATATGGAAGGATCAAGTTTTTTCATTGTGTCATATTCCTCTTCTTCCACATGGACTGCTGTAGTGTCTCAACTGCCTACCCCTGCTATTAATAGATTTAATTATTAATGAAATATTTCTTACTTTGTTAAAAACTCTCTCAGTGGCCACAGCTAGGGTTTCTTGAATTTAAAGAGGTGGGTTTTCTTACAATTAGTAAAATACGTTGATACCGATGCTGAAAGCTCAGCCTCTGTGCACTGATACCAACTAGATTATTGGGGACAGAGTTCTGGGTGAAGTAGTTAGTGAATAGTTTTAGTGTAGAATAGATAGAATAGAATAAATAGAATAGTAGTCAGAAGTGAATAGCTTTATTGCTTTGCCAGACAAGTAGGAACACAGTGGGCTCCTGCCCTGAAAACCTGTGTGTCCCAACCCAGGAGCATGTGGTGTGGAGTTTTATAGCAGTGGTTCAAGGGTGGGGCTGCTGATAAGGATTACTCTGTGTATGGGGCCTGTACTCTTTTAATCTGGTCTCAGGTAGCCTGATGAGTTTCTGTGGTTTCTTTAATCTGGCCTCAGGGGGTCTCTTGAAAAGCTTCTGTGGTTTCTTTAATCTGAATGAAGAATGCCAGCATCTCCCTTTTGCTGGGGGTTTTAGTTCTGTAGAGAGTTGAAAGATATTTACTGTGTACCCCTTAAGGCAGAACCAGGACCCTGCCCCCAGGCTGCACCATTGTTACTTGACTGCTCCTCCTGTGACTCTACATCCCCTCCATTTCCAGATTAGAAACTGGTAGAATCTTACCTTTGGAACTCTGGGAAGGTCACGGAGTCTATTTCCTACCAACAATGCCCAGGAGCCCTACAGGCTCCTGCTTGGTTTCCCTCCTTGTATCTGCACATATACATACAAATATAAATAAGAATAAGCATATATAATAAGTATATGCTTTTCTCTTACTTCTTTTAAGTCTGAAAAAATTCAAAGGTAAGGATTTCAGTCTTTTGGGGAGTTAGTATTTGCTGGTTGTATAGAAGCCTAGCTTCTATACATTTTCAGTACCCATACTCATCTGGATGTTTGTGCCCTAGACTGTTTCTCTACAATAGTAAATACTCTAAAAAGATACTAACCTCTGTGGTCGTAGTTTACCTGTGGAAATATTTATCTAAGAATTTGAATCTAAATCTTTATTCATTATGAGAGAGTATTAAGCTCACTACCTTCCTCCCTCTGTTGCCACCCAGCATCTCTTTCTTACCTAACTTACCACTTACCTTTCTTTTTGGTTTCTGCTATGGCATAAAGAAAAATGTGCAGTCTTGAATTGCTACATTTTTTTTTTTTCAACCTAAATAAGTGATCTGGAATTTTGAACACATATTTAAAATCTTTTGAAAGCTTAAGACTTATTTTTCTCTCATAGCAAAGATAGATTATGAGACTAACAAGTCATCTTACTTTGGAGGAATTCTCATTACTGGATTATCAGAGATTGAACAAAATGCTTCAAGCACTGACTCATGAATAAACATTTTCAGAAAAATGTGTGGTTTTAAAAATATTTGATAAAGCATGTTGAGGTGTAATACATTGGGACAATAGAAAATGGATTGGAATTTTTAAAATTGTTATTTGGAATCATTTTAGAATGTTATCTCATGTCAAAATATAGTGACAATGATAGAATGGGTATAATTTGAGCTATGTTAGTTGTTGTCTTTTACAAAATGTTAGGTAGGAATAGGAATATTAAATAGGGTTGGAAAGAGTTATACTGTGAGAAGGACACTAGATATGGACAAAGTAAGAAATATAATTTAAAAGATTGGGATAGATAATACATAAAACATTCTGCAGAGTCATTTATTAATAAAGAATAAAACAACTGGATTTGCCTTCTCATTTTAAATATTTCTTATGCAAAGAAAATGAAGACTCCAGTGGTTGTGATGTTATGACATTCTTTTCCTTAAATGAGGGATTTGTTCATTAATTACACAAGTCATTTTTGACTACTTTATTGAGCACCTATTGTGTTAATGGAAGCTTTCCCAGTACTGTGGATTTTACAAAGTAGTAATCTAGAGAGTGGTAGAGCTTGAGAGAATCTTGGAGATTGCACTTGAGTATCACCTTTTTAACAAATGAGGAAATAGGAAAGATGTAATGCCCAGTCATTGTTCTGAAAGAGCTCGTAATCTACATGGGTTAAAAAAAAAAAAAAGACTCATTCTTATGAAAAAATAGATTGAAATGTTAAGCTAGTATTCCACAATGGTAGAAATAGGAAGTTTTGCATCTAAATCTGCAACTTACTAGCTGTGTGACCTTTGGCAATCTACTTAAGTCCCTGAAGACAACCCCATATGGTTTCTATGGATGAGGAGCAACTTATAGAGTTGTTTTGAGAATTAGATGTGATCATGTATTTAGAATGTTTAGACATAGCCTGAACATGGTAAGTACTCAATAATGGTATATGTTAGCATTATTACCTAGCTCTTGTTGTCTTGGTAGGGCCATAATAGTATCACAGATGTCAGTTGCTATAGGAAATTGGAGTCTAGAAAGGCAGTGTCAAAGATCATTTTTTCCCTTTGATCACTCTTCTTTCTCTTTCCTTTCTCCTTCCTACCCCTTTCCCAAATAAAATGACACCATAAAATAACTAAAAAGCATATTTTTTTTTTGTCTTATATCCCACCAGTGTCCTTTGCACTGCTGCCACACACATATCCACCAAATGCTTATTACCTTAGAGGCACAGGCTCTCAGGATATGGCGACAATTTCTTTGCAGATTATGATGGGTTAGCCTCTGTGACTGAGTCTGTCAGAACAATAGCATGGTAATTCCAATCTTCAGTAATATGCAGCCAGCTAATAGTAGCTGTCACTTCTTTTTAGAAAAGCTTCAGTTTCTTCAACTTTAGTGTTTTGCAAAACATGTTTTTGAAGTAAGTGGTTATAAAATAATTTCCCAGCAAGCTTCATTTTCTGAGGATAAGTAAGGGCTTCTGTCCCTACAGAGATGGAAAGAAGATAACTGCTCAGAAACTCTACCCCTGCTGCAAATATCACAGGTACATCATGCTACTTTCTGATTTCTAAGTGGAAATTTTTTAATACCATTCTTTCTCATTTCATTTTTCTTTCTACATGACCTACCTCTCCCTTGCTACCCTTTTTGCTTGAGGTTTTGATTGCCTTGCTGAATTATTTTTCAACCTTTTTACATATTTATTATTCTATAAACCTAGATGTTGATTTTCTTTCATACTTGATTTAATTTATTTTGTGAGTTCGTGTTCAATTTATGGATTTTGAGATAAATCTCTCACATTGGTTCTTTACACTATAGACTGCATAAAACCTGATTTATAAAAGTTCACTTTGTTTTTGATGTAAAAGCAAATAACACATTTGATTTGGCCTTGGTCACAAGGGGTTATTAAGGAGGGGAAATGTTTTTGATACTAGTAAAATTAGCTCTTTTGATTTTCAGCTGAAGCAAAGAAGAGGGAAATTGACATTTGCCTGGGTTTGATATTTGAGCTGGCTCTGATCTTTGATTATTTTAAATGTTTATGCAAATTTGAGTCCTATCTAAGCAATCTACTATTAGGAGAAGTTTAGCACATCAGCAACCATAGCAGAGCCAGATGCTTTCAAAACTAAAACCACTTACATATTTTTCAAGGAAAAAAGTTTCTTTCTTAGCATAAGAATAGTGGTGATCAAACAATTTCATTTCAGATTCTGTAGGATTTTCATGAATGAGCTAGGTAGGTCCCTAGTACCTCTTCTGTACCAGTCCAGGGCACCCATCTTTTACCTGTTAAAGCCTTCCATATTAAATTTTGTGAGATATATACAGGCATTGTGTATTGTGTAGCATCAGACACAATATGTATTTAAAGGAACTGCTCAGAAAATAGCAAATGGTCTTTGAGAGATATGTGGATGCATTTTATCTGCCATTTTGGAGAGTTACACAGTTTTTCTGGATCTCTCTGATTATACATATTATTAAACATCTGTTTGATTTTCTTCTGTTAATCTGTTTCAAGTTCATCTGATTCTTAAACTAACCAGAAAGATCTAGAAGGATAGAGGAAAATTTCTTCCTTCCTGACAATCAACATGAACATGTCTTCTCTCATGGAGCTTATGTTCTTGTGGGAGAAAATAAAATGATTGAATGGATGAGGGAAGGAAAAGTTGTGAAATGTGTTACCATCCATAAAACTTTGCCTGGATTGGAGGATGAGTAAAACCAATAGTTTGTTCTCTAATGATAAGAGCTCTGACATTATCATTTATCTTTTAAAAAAAAATCTAGAACAGGAAAACCTGGAAGGATAGTTAATTAAGAGAAAGCTATAGCCCAAACCTCTCCCAAGTGGTTTTGAACTATAAGCTGGTGTAAAGTCAGCACACTTGAAAACCTTTGGAGTGGAACTATGGAAGTGAAGTTTAAGAGCTAAACTTGGCATTCATTCATTCTAAGTGATAGTAGATATAGAAAACTGAATTAAAAAGTGACACTGTACAGAGTATGAAGGAAAAGGGACAATAAATCCCTGAGGTACTGTGTAGAAACTACTGAGTTTTGAAAAGAACCATCTATTCCTAAACATTATATGCATTAAATACAATATCTTGCTTAAGATTGTAGTTACTCTAAAATAGCATGTGAAATATTTATAATCTTATTTAATAATATAATATTTATTTGAATAAAAAAGAATGTTCTGTCCTAAGATTTGATGTTTGAAGCAGCAATGGCCATAATAGTGCTGCCACCCTACCAGCAGTAACAACAATTCCCCAAATTGCAGACACATTGGGAGACAGTCTATGGTAAAGGCATAGTTCACAAGGAGTAGCACTTATTGAGCAATTATCAGAGATGAACTGAGAATCTTTGAAATTGCTCTGACCTCAGGAATAATACCAAGAATCTTTATCTTCAATAAACCTTCCTCCATACACTTTGTTCAGGAAGAGAAACTGAGTCACTTGATGCTTAAGAGATTGAATGCTTAAGAGATTCCCAGAAATGCATAGGAAAACAGTATAGCACAGTTCGGGGAAAAATAAAATCAAATTCAGATCTCTAAACAGGAACGTTTTGCTTATTCTAAAAACCCTTATAACTGTATCTCTACAATAAATCTGCAGCTTATCAAGAAATTGTATAGAGTCCTTTCCGTAACCAGAGTCTTGTAGGTATACCATAGAGCAAGACGTTTTTGAGGGCGACATCCAGGAAATGACATTATGCTGAATACCATTTGTCAGGGAAATGCATTCAGTCAGTTCAGTTGCTCAGTCATGTCTGACTCTTTGTGACCCCATGGACTGCAGCACGCCAGGCTTCCCTGTCCATTAGGGTCATTTTAAATATGTAAGTATGTAGAAGGAAGAGAGTCGCTGACTGTTTCCCTGACATTCCTTGTTCTAGAATTTGCCGCAAATTGCTAAATTAATCCCAGCAGGTATTCTCTGGAGCGACAGCTTTATTTAGTTGTGTGTGTGTCTGTACGTGTGTGTGTGTGCATCTGTGTACCTTAATCAAAGCTGATGAAAATCTCTTTTTGTCATATTGCCCCTCTCTTCTAGAGAAAAAAAAAAATAGTTCTTTCAGCCTAAGCCTGTATTTGATAGATCAGATTCTTCATGCTTCTTGTCTGAATTGTCACATCCAAAAGGGGCCTTATAAATCCACATTCTGTTGTTTGTATTTTTACACGCAGATTTCTCAAATGAAACTCCATTGTATTTATGGGGTCTAACTTGCTCTACCAGATGAGGTTTTATTCAGAAGTCAGTGACGTTGGCTTCTTAAGGTCATTTTCAAAAGTTTATTTCTCAGCTCCTTTTGCAAAGTGGAGGGGTGGGGTGGCTGGGTGTGTGGGTTGTGGTTCCTAGCAAATAGCAAATGCACATTGATGTGCAGCTCTCTGGCTGTGCAGAACACGGTACTGTTTGCCTCCAGCTTGCTGTTCTGGAGAAAGCATTGTTTGTTAGAGAGAGAAAAGAGGATGCTGCTTCAACCTTGAAGGGGAAGGGAAGGAAGAAATAGCATTTTCTCAATATAAGCCTCTGTGATAACACCAAAATGTGAAACTTTATGAATGCTGTTTGAGAGATTCTATTTTTTGATAACTCAGAAATTGCATTTTTGGCAGGGTGGTTTCAAAAAGGGAACACTAGGGCTTTGATTTGGTCCTCTGTTTTTATCTGCAATTTTAATCTATATACGGGGAAGGTTTTCTTTGACATTTGTAGGAGCATTTCTGAGATTGATGCTGCTGCCTATTATTATACAGGAGAACATTTGATACTAAAGGTTCCCGCAGCTCCCATCAGCTTTCTATAGCAGATCTGCTCTCCTGACATTTAATGTCCCTTAAGCCTGATATGGTCTGATAACTTCAACATGCAGCAGCTTTAGGGAGAAATAAAGAACTGCGGTATCCTTGATTCTTGGTAGTGACTGTCACTACCCGCATCACCAGTCACCCGTCACCCTTTCCCCTTAATAGGTGTGAATTAAAGTCTCAGAAAAAGTACATGCATTGTGTCTGTGTGTATGTGTGCCGAACACACCAAGATTAAACCGGATTAGGGAAAATGTAGTCTCCTTAAAAGCACGGCCAAAGGACCTAGTCAGTGTCTGTCGCCTTGTGGAGATGTCTAGATGATCTTTCTTAGGCTGACCTTTGAGTGAGAGCAGTTAAAAGCAAAAGTTTTCCGTGCCTCAAATATCAGTTTTTCACAATCACTCTTTTAGTTTGTCTGCCTAGAAAGAAGTGTCTTTGCTGTAAAGGCCTTAGCTAATAAGAGTTAGGATTACCTCTCTAACCATAAGTCAGAATCCAGATTGGATCCTGGTGAAATAACTGGCACATCTACACCATGGATGAACTGACAATGGAATAATCTGTAGCCACAAGAATGAAAAATTTCCCTACATCTTGATTTGAAAGCTCTGCAGGATATGTTATCAGTGGAAAAAGTAAAGTGCAAAAAATTGCCTATAGTCAGCTATTTTTGGATGTGTGTATAAAGTAAAATATGCATATCTGCTTATATTTGAATAAGAAAACACTAGAAAGATATTTGAGAGACTACATAAAGTACTAAACAGTAGGGAAGAAGGTGGGGGAAAGAAATGGATAGGACAGGGGTGGGAATAAAAGCTCTTATTTGTAGTTTGTTATATTTTTTTAATTGTTAACTGCATGAATGAATTACCTATTAAAATATATAATCGAATGTTTACAAATATCAAGCCCTTCATTTTCACTGGAGTTTCATTTCATATCTAACAGCATTAACTGGACTCTAAGAGAACTGGAGTTTGTATTTGGTTAAGCCCTAAGCTCCCAAATTGTACCACTGAGTTCACTGAATCATTCTAACTCATTTTGGGAATTTGTGCTGTATCACTTGTGTGCCCCTTTAGCCCATCATAAACTCACAAAGGTCAGGCATCTCTGGTGCTAAGGACAGCCCTATACTCCTGAAAAACACTTCCAGGGTACGTGTGATACGTCTGAAACAGGAGAAAGAATGATGACCCACTTTCTCAGCAGTAAAGACTGATTGTTTTTTAAACTCATGGTAGTCTCTATCCAAGATAATAGTTTATAAGAATGCTGTTTTTCAGTTCATTGCTCATGAAGAAAATTAACCTTTCTCATTTTAGTCATCTTGAGAACTACTCAATTTCAATACAAATGATAGAACAGAATAAGAACAGTGTATGAACTTTTTGAAGTTAGCTTCTTAGCTTAATCCACCCCCACCCCCCAAAAAACAACATTGTTAAACTTAGTCAACATGCAATGAATTCAAAACATGGGAAATTTAAAAATCTAAGATTGGTGGAAATATGTCTGGATAGCTTTGTTAAACTAGGAGTGGAAAATAAAGTTAACTCTTTGATGTCTCCCCAAACCAGCTAGTGCACCTAAGTAACATTATCCTGTGATATACTTTAAATAACAAAATATCCTGGAGCACAACTTGGAAGATGAACAGAGGCTCAGCTGTTACCTGGGAGTAACACTTGTTCAGAAAGAATGCGGCAGAAAGGATATTGTAAGTATAGAGAGATGACAGAGTCAGAAATGAGCCCAGAAAGATCCCTGTTTTACCAGGAGAAAAAATTCAGAGGCTTTCTCATGAAATCTAGGTAATCCATGTCATGACTGGACAACAACAGGTGAAATGCTCCATCACTGGAAAATTTGAAAACCTGCTTGGATCAATGAGGGCATTGGGGGAAGAAGAAGAAAAGAATAACTGCAGACCAGGAGTTCATTGTGAAGTGAGCAATTGATTTATAGTCTGAAATATTTAGGTGTAAGTGCTGATTTTTTTGTGTGAATTTTTAGGCATTTAAAAAAAAAAGAGTAAATCTTGATAATAATTTGATTTTTATTCTGAACGTAGTGGCGACATGTTGACAGGCTATTAACATATCAGCCCGAACATTGAGAAGGAGGGGGAAAAGGAGAGAATACTAATTTTGAGATGGGAATCTGGTCAAGGAAGAGAGGAGACAGAGCTCCTTCCTGCTGTGACCTTGAGGTCAGATGATTTCAGTTCTAACAAATATGTTTCTGTGGAATGGTGATTGCACAGCCCTTGTTCTGCAGGAAGATTACTGCCTGGAGAAATTTTCCGTTTGCCCTTCCAGTTCCTTCCAGCTCAGTCCTGGAATGCCTGCCTCCTGACTGGGCTCTGAACTCCTGAACCTTTTCAAGGGGAGGCAGAGAAGAGGCAGGATAGTGACTGTCATCCTCCTAGTTCCTTGGGTCACCTCATCAGGACATGTCCTGGTTCTACCTTGACCATTACAGATGCACAGCTGGTCATCAGTTAATGGACAGAAGCTCTGAACTCATTCTCTTCACTTGCTACCCTTCTGGTTTTCAGAGAATCCTCATGCAGAAATGCTTTGGGGAGGACAGAGAAGGTTACAAGTTCTACAATTATGAAAATAATTGAGCAACCACTGAAGTGAATTTGTATTAAAATAACCAGGGCTCCCAGAGTGCGTGCATGAATGCTCAGTCTCTTCAGTCATGTCCCACTCTTTCTGACCCCGTGGACTGTAGCCCACCAGGCTCATCTGTCCATGGGATTTCCCAGGCAAGAATGCTGGTGTGGGTTGTCATGCCCTCCTCCAGGAGGTCTTCCCAACCCAGGGATCAAACCCACACCTCCTGAATTGCAGGGGGATTCTTTACCCCCTGAGCCACCTGCAAAGGGTCATCTCTGGTTTCTACCCTAAATCTCCCCATTTGTTATTGCATACTGATTGTCTAATACATTTAGTGAAAACTACAACAATTTTTAAAAAATCTGCTTGGGTCTACCAAAAACTGCTTTTGTTGTCCAATCTATGCATTTCTTTAGCTGGATTAAAAAGGTGGGAATTTCTGCAGGGTTTTGTTGTTCCAGGGCTTTGTTGTTCTGACTGACACTCAGGGATGGCCCAAGAGTGCAACAGTGCCTGCCAAGCGTTTCTGCTGTGACCTGTTCTTTTTTAGTGCTTTTCAAGATACTCAGTAGATGGAATAATTATTGTCCCTGAAAGCCCTTCGTAGTGGCCTGGCATCCCAGGAATTTGCCCAAGTTGCTTTGTGATGGTTGCCTGTCTCTGCCCCTCACTGTGGGGTTTCATGGTTATAATAGGATTTTACTTTTAAGGTAGTAGGCAGGCTGCCTGGCAAAGAATCTACTTACAGAGCGGATGTACTACCCTTCCCATTCCCTTGCTGGGGCTAGGAATCTTTGATTTAGAGAACTACGGCTGCTGCAGTTCATTACTGTCCATTTTAGAGTCAAGCTCGACTGTATCAGTGGGTTACCCCCTAAAGTGCTATACTCATTGTGATAATAGCTAAGGATATTACAGACAGGAGGAGCGCACACTGCCTTTGGAGCATCACTCTTCTGACTTAAGTGGGCTTCCAAATAAGAGCCCAAGTGCTCCCTTATGGGCCAGCTGTCCCCCTTACAGTGACCCTGTGAATTATGGCTGCCCCACCCAGCTCAGGCTTCTAGGAGTCTGGGTGAGGGGCAAGGGTTTGTAACCTTGGTTGCTTCATCCAGAAGTAACTCTGGGGTTCCAAGAGCCATACTATGGGGCCGGGGGGCAGAGAAGCCAGGGCTGAGGAATATGTAGGGGCTTGACACATTTGTGATCTCTCTGGAGTGTGGTCTCCCAAGTCATCTTCTAAGCCACCTCTTTATAGAACTCATAAAAAAAGAACAATGTGACACAGTTAACTGGACCTCTGGACCCAGGAATGTCTATTTGAATTCCTCAGGGAAGAACTGACAAAGACACCATATCCAAGGATTAAGAAGTTCCATTAGAGACAGTGCATATGTTAGTTGTTCAGTTGTGCCTAACTCTTTGTGACCCCATGGACTGTAGCTGCCAGGCTCCTCTGTCCATAGAATGAGAACACTGGAATGGGTTGCCATTTCCTTCCCCAGGGGTCTTCCTGACCCCAGAACTGAACCTGGGTCTTTTAATTGCAGGCAGTTGTTTACCATCCGTGCCAACGGGATGACTCGGTGGTCCAGTGCATGCAGCAATAAAGTGAGAGACCCTGACCGTGGTCTCTGGTCTTGCCTTTGCTGTGGAGTTGTTCTGTGACTTTGTGAAAAAGCCTCTTTGTGCTTTAGTGTCCTCAGCTGGAAAATTATGATACTTGTTCATCGATGAGCCTCCTAAAACCTTTCGGCGGGGTGCTGTCAAAGGAGTCGAGGTTCCTCCTTTTCCCACCCGCATTGTACTGTCAGCCCTGCTTCTGTAATTCACCATGTCTTTAAAACTTAAGTATTTTCATGCCAAACACTCTTCCTGATGCTGCTCTCTTTATTCATATACACATAATTACAGTGATACTACATACATATATTAGGCCGCTGAATAAAATAGAAATCTTCTTTAAATAATCAATAATATACCTGTCAACTCTTACTAATATAAGTATTAATATGACAATTTATATAACTGTCTTTTATGTTCTACCATATGCTGGGTACTCTGTTAGAAGTTGCACTTTTTAACTCTCCTTAAATAGCTATTGAGAATATCATTCAGGAGTTATTATTTGATCAGATATGTAAACCCTCATGCAGCCTGAAAGGAAACCCATTCTCCACTCTGGATATTGACTTCCAACTTTCAAAATGTCTTCACCTCCTACAAGAACCTGGCAAAGAAAATGACGATAAAAAACAAAGAAAAGAAAACATCCACACATCATCTTAACATACCTCAGAAGATGCTCATTTCATCTTGACTCTTGCCCACAAATAAGAGTTCTGAGTAAAGAGTTGTTTTTTTTTTTAAGGTTATTATTCCTGTTTTCCATGTGGTAAAACTGAGATTCAGAATTCATGCAATTTATACTTTTTGTCCAGACATATTCCTTAACCCTCATACAGAACACTTCTTTCTGTCCCTTCTTTTTACTATAATTTTTAATTTTATAATTTTTTGTTATAATTTACTGGGAACTCTGGCATCTCAAATAGGATACTATTTCTAACAGTTTCACCAATGGAGACCTTTATCCATCTGATGACTTCATTCACATGACCCACACGTGGACATGTTCTTGATTTCCTGAGGACGTTTAGCTGTCATCCTTCTGAAGGGATCTCTCCTGCTCTCTGACTACAACCTCTCCAAGGGTTCTCTCACTTGCTTTCTCTCTACATGGCCTCTCTTTAAACGCAACATTTTTCCTAGTCCCCAGACCAATTCATTTTCTCCCCATTCTTCAGCTCTCTCTTTGATCCCCCGTGTCTGTCACTTTCAACACTCAAAATGTCCCCCTTTTTCTTCCGACCTTTTGTTTTCCTGTCATACCTATCTTTAAAAACTCTAGTTTTGTGTTGTTACCTTTCCTTGTCTTGTCAGCTCCCACTTGTCCTTCAGGTCTCTGCTCAGGTCTTCCCCTCACCCCACAGGTCAGTTTTTCACTGTTTCATGCTCTCACGGTGGCTAGTATTGTTTCCTCAGAGCATTCGTCAAGAGTTTCTAATTTTATATTTATTTAACTATTTGATTTATATCTTTTCCTCTTACTATTCTGTAAGCATCATGAAAGTAGAATCCAGGTCTGTTTTATTTCCTTGTTGGTGCTCTTTAATTTCAGACTCTGCTCTCTTTAACAACGTGAGATCAAAACAGAAACCAAGCAACTCTGCTTCTCTCTTTGATGTACACACCATAGGGCTATATCCCCATTCTTCTTTCCCTCAAGGTATCAGACTAGTGATATTCCTTGTTCACTGGAAACTTTTGATCCTGGCTCAGTCATTGTCATGTCTCCATTGGTTGCCATTGCCTCCTAATTCCAGCATGTGAGTGGATGATCTATTCCACACCCTGCCCACTGCACATTTCCATCTACCTCTCATCCATCGTACCTCCTTCTTTGTCACACCCTGCATCTTGTCATTATAAAAAATTGAACCACCTCTAAATTTTAATATCAAACAGCCCCATCTGGCCCTGTCACCTTGGGACAGCCACTGTCCAGATCAGTTGCTCAAGTTTTCTCCATGCAACAATTCAACAATCCTCTGATCTCATCCAAACTTCTGGTCCACGGATCTTTTTAGCATTTTCCTGCTTTCACTTCTACTACCATCAATATGAAGATATCCTAATGGGATACTCTCAACTTGGTCATCCTCCGTCCTTATCATACTCACCTTCTAGTCTATAGCCCCGAATGTGCTTAACTACCTTCCTCTCTATACCTGCATCTAATCAGCAAAATATTTCTGGAAAAAAAATCATCTGCTGTTAAGTTTCACTCTAAATTCATGTCCACAGTCCTTAAAGAGTCACTCAATGCTAATTCAGAATATGATTCTCGAGTGGACTTACTGACCTACTCTCAGAAACTATATTTTCTTCTCAAAGTTCCTTAACCTATACCTTCTGATTCTCATCTGGTAACTTCACATATACTTAATTGAGAAATCTGAAGCCATCAGATGCAAATGACTCCGTTTCTCTAGGTCCAGACTTAACTCTTGCAACTACCATCTCCTTTTCCCCATTTACAGGGACATTTGTACCACTCACTCTGTTAAAGACAGATTCCTTTACTTGTACTCTGAGTCCCATTCTGTCTTACCTGCTTAACGAACTTGCTTGTTAAATTATCCTCTTTGATTTCGACCTCATCAACTTTTCACTCCCTATAGGTTATTCCTAAAAACTATGGAAAACATGCTCTAACATGCTTTATCTTTTCAGCTTTCTTTGATAACTCACCCTTTTAAGCTACTTCCTCATCTCTCTACTTTCCTTCACGGCCAGATTTCAGTGGGAAAATGAGATCATCATGAAAAATCTTACATAACCATCACTTCTCACTTCTACCTACACCTTTCTTGTATTCTTTCTATACCCACCCATTCTCTGCCCCTTCCTTCCTACCTCCTCACTTATCTCTAATTTCCTCATTACATTTCCTATAGCTTACTTGATCATTCTCCACAGAGCAAAAAGAACTGTGTTTCTATTATACACATTGGACCTTATTATTCTGGTGCTAAAAATATACGATGACTTTCATTTTACTTAAAAGTCAGTATTGTTATATACTTAATAGAAACAGTTATTAAAGAAGGAGAGGAAGGAATGACTGAATAGAGAAAAAAATCAGACATATTCCTTTTCTCACAGGACTCACAGTATATTGGGAGACACACTAGTACTCAACAGCTATTCACAAAGGTAACTGCCATTTTTAATAGGGTGATAAGAGTACAGACCGCTATGAGAACATGTTAAGAGCAATTTCTTCCCTGTAGAAATAGCATTTATCCTGGGAACTTAAAGGAGAATGTGACTAGTGAAGTGTAGGGGCAGGCAGTTGGGACACATATGCAAATGCCCTGAGACGGGAAGGAGCGTGGGTTTTTGGATCACTGCCTCATGGTCTGCATGGCTGGAACATTGGGACTGGGAAGGAGAGATATAAGAGGTAGGTCTGGAGAGGTGCAGAGGAGTTAGATCCTGTAGATCACTTTAAGTGATCTTGAACATCACTTAAAAGATTTTGGACCTTATCTCAAGAACACTTGGATGTCATTGAAGGGTTTTAAAAGATAGTTGGCATTCGTTTTTTTTTTTTTTACAAGATCATCCTGGGGACTATATGATAAATATATGCAGATGAAGAGCAGATGTAGTTAAATTACTTAATTGCTATAAATTCCCAGGAAAGAGTTGTGGTTTGGACTATCGTGCTTTTAGGAGAAATAAGGAGGAACGGACTGATTCAAGATGTTTTAGAAGTTGGAATGACAGATTAGATTTGGAGGTGGGGTAATAGCAACAGACAGAGCTGAGATGATACGCCTTATCAGGGACAGATCTCAACTTTCTGGCCTGAGTAAATGGATCCATAGAAATGCCAGTTCCTACAAATGAGACCACAGGAGGAGGAACTGTCTGGGAAAGAAGATGATAAATTAGAGTTAAAACACTGAAATTAATATTTTGTGTGAAATTCAAATAAAATTGGAGACGCGAGATTAAAAAGTAGAAAATATCATTGATGTAGCTCCTTGCCTACACTCCACACAATTTATCAAATGTGTTTTTAAAAAGGATTGTCCTAAATCTAATCCTCTACTCCTTTGACCTTAATCTGAGCGCTCATAACCTGTTTTCTAGGTTGTTATTCTTAACTGTTTCTCTGCTGCCTTTTTATTCTCCATGAAGTCTATACTTTACAAAGCAGCTAGAATGACCCTTTTCAAATGCAGATTGCACCATACCACATCCATGCCATACCCTTTCATTGAAGCACCCTCATCTTACTTTTGCCAAGACTCTAGAGGAGCCAGCCTTTGTTATCCTGCCCAGACTTTTATCCTGCCCCTCCTCCAGGATGTACTGTGGGCATACTGACCTTCTTCCTGTTTTTTGAGCAAGATTATCTCTACTCCCCCCAGTGGCTCAGCGGTAAAGAATCCACCTGCAATGCAACTCAGGTGACGGATTCGATCCCTGAGTTGGGAAGATCCCCTGGAGGGGGTCATGGCAACCCACTCCAGTAGTCTTGCCTGGAGAATCCCATGGACAGAGGCGCCTGAAGGGCTACAGTCCATGGGGTTGCAAAGAGTCAGACATGTCTGAAGCAACTAAGCATGCAACCCCACTTCAGTGCCTTACTCTTTATGTTCATTCTACTTAGAAGCCTTTTCTCCTCTTTGAGTTTTAATTTAAATGTTACCTGAACATTCTAGATAAAATAGGCTATTCTTCCAGGCCTGTTAAAATTTATCATTTGGTGATGCCACTGACATTCACAAGATGAACCACTTCTTGGCATATGTGTATGGCATAAAAAAGGAAGACGCACTCAGTGATTTTTTTTCTTCTACTTACACAAGAGAATATGTTTTTATTTCTTTAAAGATTATTTTGTGGCCTATGATGTAGAAAAGGCACATCAGCAGGAAGGGAGGGTGTTGTACGAACAAAAGAGCTTTATTGCTTTATTCACAGAAAACAGCTGCTGGTTAACATATGCCTCCTGATCTTGATTAATTGAGGAATGAGATAGTGAAAATTGTGACTATGATCATTTCAGAGTGCTGTGTGAAGAAATGGCTATCAAACAAAAGATCCTGTTTTACCACACTGAGAATTTCTGGTTCTTAGGGTAAAGGATCACCAGTCCAGCTTTAACTGTGATTGAGATGATCTTAATAGTATCAGTGTTAGTTAGACTTCCCATGGAATTGTGTCTCAGTAACATCATCAGTACCTTGAACATCCTGAATCTATCACTTTAGAGCCTATTATTATTATTATTATTATTATTATTATTAAGCCATGATTGTGGCTTCTGGGACTGTAGTTCTTCCAACTAGGGATCAAACCCAGGCCCTTGGCAGTGAGAGGATGGAGTCAAAACCACTGGACCACCAGGAAATTCGCTAGAGCACATTTTTTTAATGCTGAAAATAAAGGTCTCAACTAAAATAGAGCAGCACAAATCAGAATGATTCAAAAAACATTTAGGGCTAGAATTCAAAGAATTTGTTGATTGGTTAGAAGTGAAGATTTGAGAGAGAGGGAGAAATCTAAAATAAATCCAGAGTTTCCAGTTTATGAATATTGTGAAATTATCCTAGAGATGTCATTAAGAAGATCCAATTTGGACTGAGATTTTAGACAGTCCTGAATGAGTTGCTTCCATGAAATCTGCATGGAAATTGTCTAATATACATCAGGAAATGTGGATCCAGAACTTAAGCAAGAATGAATGATAATGTAATCACCACTAAAGCCACGGAACCGTAGATGCTCTCCTTAAGAAATTATGTAAAGAGAAAAGAAGGGCATAATGAGAAAGAATGAAATCTGGTAGTGACATAAAGAGTTAACAGAGGAAAAGGAAATCATAAAAGATTCTGAGATACAGAACCAGAAAAAAAAAAAAGAACAAGATAATGAAGCAGGAAGTATTGAAAGAATGGGTGGGAAAAAGGTCTAAGTCTCTAAGACGTCAACTTGGATAAAGAATGAAAAGAGGTCAATGGTTTTGTGTCAGTTAGATTTTGGTGATCATAACACAAATAGTTTACTGTGAATGAGAGCTGTGTGTTTTTGAAGAGTGAGGAGGGCATTGCTGGATGTTCCTAACAGATTACTATTAATATCTCCTTGGCCAGAAGTGTGACACACGCCCTTTACTAAACCTATCCTTGACAAGAAGAATTTGGATGACTATAGCACACATTACTTCTGATTTACTACTGAGGTGGAAGGATGAGCACTCCTGCCTGAGCACAAAGGCTGCCTAACACCCGAAAAAAACGTAGGTTCTATAAGCATGGACAAGGCGGAAGCTGACAGTTGAATAACTAACCAGTAGAGTGTACCATGAGAAGGGAGCAAAGCGTGTGTGTGTCAGGGAGAAAGAGAGAGACAGAGCAAAATAGAGAGAGATGATTTTTATTTTCTCCTTGATTTTTTCCTTGAAATAGATGGCAAGGTCAACTGTTGAGAGTAATAGGATAAGGGAGAGGCTGCTTGAAGCTTTTAAAAGGATGTACAAATTGAAACTGCATTTATGGGGATTGCAAAAAGGGGTATATGTGTACAAGATAGAAGAGCACTCTACCTTCTGGGAGATGTGAAAAACATCACCAAGCAAGTGTCATTTTGATTTTTGATTTAACTTAATGCAGAGTCAAATACATTAGAGGTGAAAATGATCCACTTGACCATCCTGTCCTTTTCATGCAGATGCAAACTGCTCTCGCAGCAGATGTTTTATTGCCTTGTTCAAACTCACCTTAAATGTCCTGACTGATGAAATTTCCACAGCTTCCCTTGGGAGCCTACCTACTCCATCTTCCGGTAGCTTGGTTGGTCAGGTAACTTTCCCTGTTGTCCCATGTCTCCCTCCTTTAAAAAAAGTATATTTTTTTAAATTATGAAAGTATGATAACACACTTACAGGAGCCCTTGTCTTCCTCCTTTATTTCCTACTATTAGGCTTCTTCTGACAAAATGATTCTCCTGCTTCTGTGGAGTTTTCACATTCAGGCTTTTGTCATACCTCCCTCAGTCACTATTTGTACTATCATATGTGTCACAGTTTTTCATTTTTTCCTTATCTGTCTGTTCTTCTACAGCCTTTACTGGTGAATACTGCTTTCCCACATATGAATTTCTGAAGACTTTAAAACCTGCTGCTGCTTTTATGAACTATTATGTAATAGGTAAAATATTCTCATTAAATGGACTTCTGTCTATATAATTCTTCTGCTGTTAGGCAGCTTGAATTATTCCCCTTGACCCCTCATTGCTGTTAAAAGAAGCCTGCTGGGCAATCTCTATTATTTTAGGGAAATATATTTGCTATGGACTGAAAGCTTGTGTCTCTTCCAAAATTCATATGTTGAAATCTAATCCCATTTGGAGGTAGAACCTTTGAGAGGTGATTAGGTCTTGAGGGCTCCACTTTATGAAAGAGACCTCAGCGAACTCCCTTGGTTTTTGCCATGTGACATTACATAAGAGTAAAAAGACAACCATCAATGAAACTAGGAAGCAGATTCTCACCAGACACTGAATCTTCTGACACCTTGATCCCGGACTTCCCAGGTTCCAGACCTGTGAGAAGTAACTTTCTGTTGTTTAGGAGTCACCTAGTCAATGGTATTTTGTATGGTAATTTGTCATAGCAGCCCTAACGGGCTAAGACAGAGGCTGGCACCAAGAGGATGGTGTTGTTGAAACAAATATCTAAAAGTATGGAAGCAGCTTTGGAACTGTGTAATTAGTAGAGGCTGGAGGAGTTTTGAGGTGCACGCTAGAAAAAGTCCACATTGTTGTGGAGTTGGGAGTTAAAGGTGATTCTGGTGAGCATTCAGAAAGAAAGTAAGAAAGAGATTTGGAGAAAGCCTCAGTTGTTATGTAATTCTCAAGAGAATGTTAGTAGAATTATAGACGGTGAAGGCCATTCTGAGAAGGTCTTAGATGGAAATGAAGAGTGTTTTTTTGGGAACTGGGGGAAGGGTAATCCTTGTTATTAAGTGACAAGGAACTTGGCTCAACTTGGTTTGTGTGTAGTGTGTGTGGAAGGTAGAACTTGTGAGTGAGGAAACTGGATACTAGGCTGGAGAAATCTCTAAGCAACATGTACAACCAGCCTGGTTTTACCTGGAAGGTTTTGGTAAAATATGAGAAGAGAGTAATTATTTAAAGACCAAATTGTGACTCAAAAGAGAAGCAGAATTTGAAGATTTTGAAAACTGTCAGCCTATCCATATAGAAAAAAATAGGAAAGGCTGAGAGAGAAAACAGGTGTGTGGCCATATGACCATTTGAGAAGGAGATTAATCAACCATCTCAACAGAAGCCAGGAGTTATTGAGAAAAACAATGGGAGGATAATCCCAAAGGCAGTTCAGAGATTGTCAGAGCTGCCTCCCGTCATGAGTCCAGAATGCAGGGGGCCCCTGGTGCCCCGTGTGGACCTCGGTGCATCCTGCCTGGCGTTCCCTCACACTGCAGGCTCCTGTCCTTCACTCCATCACCGCCTTCCTTGGCTACCCTTGTTGTGGCTCCAGTGGGCTGGAATGCATCGAGGCTGAGCTGTGGGAGAATGACTGTTCCCACCAAGATTTCAAAGGACAAAGCTTCTTGGCACACACATGGGCTCAGGACTCCAACCCCAGAGAGCTCCGGGACCAGGGAAAGAATTGCTACCCAACCACTCAAACCATGGGTGCCGGCCTGCCCACTAGTGGATATGGAAGGCAGAACTCCCATTCTAGGGGGCCTGGAGGGCAGAGCATATAGCCAAAGAGAATCACAGTTTCCCTTGAACAACACCACCAAGGTTAAGAGTGCCAACCTCCTCCTCACCCCCTAATTTCCCCTATTTCACAGTAGAAAACCCAAGTATAACTTTACAGTCAGCCCTTGGTATGTATGAGCCCACATTTGCAAATTCAACCAGGCTCAGAACATGAAGTACTGTAGTACATATTTATTGAAAAAAAAAATCAATGTATAAGTGGACCTGCACATTTCAAACCCATGTTATTTAAGGGTTGACTGCATTCTTGAGACTTAAGGTCTAATGGAAGTTGTCCCATTGGGCTTGGGACTTGCTTGGTGGTACTCCTTTCCTATTTCTTCCTAACTCCATGGCTGATTCATGTCAATGTATGACAAAACCCACTACAATATTGTAAAGTAATTAGCCTCCAACTAATGAAAATAAATGAAAAAATAAATAAATAAAAAAAATAATTAAATAGCAATGTCTATTCAATGCCTCTATCACCATTGTGTTTCAGAAATATATAACATATTTGATTTAACAGATTCACAACTGGAATAGAATTTTCCTGAAGATGAATCATGCCTTGAATTCACTCATATCTGATTTCAATCTTTAGGTGAGATTGTAGACTTAGGTTTTTGAGTTGATGACATGTGAGATGGACATGAATTTTGGAGGCTGGGAGCAGAGTGTTATAGACTGGAGATTTGTGTCTCCTCAAAATTCATATGCTTAATTCTAATTCCAAATATGATATTTGGAAGTGTTTCGGGGTGAGATGATTAGTTCATGAGGGTGGTGCATGCTCAGTCATATCCAACTCTTTGCAATCCCATGGACTGTAGCCCACCAGGCTCCTCTGTCCATGGAATTTTTCCAGGCAAGAATACTGGAATGGGTTGCCATTTCCTCTTCCATGAGATCTTCCCAACACAGGGATCGAACCCATATCTCCTGCATCTCCTGCATTGGCAAGCGGATTCTTTACCACTGAGCCACCTGGGAAGTCCCCATGAGGGTAGATGTGTAGATCTCCCCTCATGAATGGCATCAGTGCCCTTATGAAAGAGATCCCAGAGACCCTGTCATCCCTTTTACCATGTGGAGGTTTTGATAAAAAAGATGTTCATTTGTAAACCAGGAAGTGGGCTTTCAGCAGACACTGAGTTAACTGGTGTTTGATCTTGGGCTCCCTAAGTTCCACAACTGTGAGAAATAAATACCACCATGTCACCCAACCTATGGTGTTTTGTTAGAGCAGCTTGAGTGAACTAAGACTATATCCTACCTTATCCTAAGATGCCCCTGCCTCAAATCTCTTTCTTTTTAAAAAACATATTGCAGCTATTGACAAATTAACCTTTCTCCAAACTCTATTTTCATGTCCATTCCCTACTTAAAACTTTTAACACCTACCCAGCACCTAGATGTTGAAGCACAAACTCTTTGACCTGTTATTCCATTTGCAGTCTGTTCCCAAATTTTTCAAATCCTCCCCCAACATTTTAAATTCCAAATCAGTCAGAACACTCACAGTATTTCCCTTAACTGAAATGTTCCCTGCCACATTTCTGCTTATCCAATTACCAGTCATTCCTGTCAGTTGTCCTCAAGTCCCACCTTTTCCGTAAAACATTTCTTGATTTTTTTTTTCCCTGCCTCTGAAATTTATGCTGCTAACTTCATGCCAGTCACTCATCGAGGCACATTCCCTGGTGGCATAGTTTTACTAGTTGCATTGTTAGTTAATTCTTTGTGAGATTCCTTGAAGTCAGGGTGCATTTCTTACCAATTAGTTGAGCAACTTTGTTCAAGTCAATTTCTCTAAGGTGCAAATTTCTGATTTATGAAAAAATAATAATCATTTCATATTGGATTGTCATATTAAATAAATGAAAATGTTTATTAAGTAGTTGATAGGCAATTATGTTTTACTTTTGTTTCCATCCTTCATATGCTTAAAAACAATGCAGAGTTATAATAGTTGTTCAATAAACTTTTGTAAAATGAACAGTTAATTTATTCACTTTTTTTCTGGCTGCGCTGTATATGTTGAGGGATCTTAGTTTTCTGACCAGGGATCGAATCTGGGCCACCTCAGAGAAATCAGCAAGTCCTAAACATTGGACCACCAGGGAATTCCCAATTCACTTCTGGCAAGTGATGTTTTTCTAAAGTTGTTACCTTCTGGGGACTTCCTTGGTGGTCCAGTGGTTAATACTGCTTGCTTCTGATGCAGGGGACATGGTTCCATCCCTGGTCGGGGAACTAAAATCCCACATGTGGTGTGGCCAAAAATTTTATTTAAAAATAAATAGAATAAAGTTTTCCTTTTTTTTTTCCTTTCTCTACATATTTTCCACATTCTGGATGAAATTTATTTGGCCCCATATGCCTTAAGAAGATAGTGATTGCAAATGAATAAATACTCATAGTTGTTTGACTTTGCTGTTTTATGGGAGCTGATTGCGTTATAACTTAGCCTTCAAAGAAGGAATATGGAATAGTAGTTCATGTTTCTTCAGGGGCACTATTTCCATTGGCAGTCATCCAGGAGGGATTTTGTCAAAGTTTCCCATTCTTTTGTCGTAAGAATCTTGTGGGCATGGAGACTTTTGGTGGTGGTAATATAACTCAGGGTAAGAGAAGTGAGGACATAAAATTGAACACATGATGGAGAGATAGTGGGAGAAGGAAGGAACTTGGGGTAACAATCTACATATTGGCAACAGAAGAATCTAATTTTGTCAGGGATTTATGTTTTGGCTTGAATGAACCATTCTTAAAAATAAATTAAAACACATAGCCCTTTCAGTAACCACCTGTGTTGAATTCTGTGAGTTTTATTAACCCAAAACACCTTCTTCCTTTAGCTTTGTTGAGAGTTAGCCAGCACTATCACCTCATTCTAGCTTCTCCTTATTTTATAAAGGAGATAGTTTCTTAGAGACAAAGAAAAATCTATGTCCCTGAAAAACTTGCCAGATTAATTTTGGGGGGATAAAATTAGACTATAGCATCAAAACTGTTGTTTAGTCTATTAACTGTTGACATTAATAAAACTTGGTGTCTGACCAAAGAAACTATCATATGACCCTGTGCCTGTAGGACTCAGGCCTGAAGGACTCTTCTGAACTGAAATATTCATCTCTACATTTCCTGGCTGGTTTGTCAAATGAAAGAATAGCTGGCTATCCCATATACAAGTTCGTTTTACTTCCTTTTTAGCAGGAAAATCATGCTATTGTAATTATAATTTTTATTATGAAGGTCTTTTCTGTCTTTTCTTTCTCCACCATTTTAAAGCGGCTGAATTTATGGTGTCTGAGAACTGATTAGCCAACCCAGCCAAGCTATGCAACTTTAACTGTCCAAAGAATCCAAAGAGCTCCAATTAACAGACTTTGGGGGGACTTCAAACAGTCAGAGCCTTTGAATGTAAGCCATTCCCCAAGGCAGCATCTACTCGGTATAAAGTAAAGGGGAGATCTGGCAATTATTCTCTTGATTTGATCAGTGTAGCTAGTCAGGGTTCTATTTCCCTACTGAATTAGCTGGTTTGGCTGCCTACCCTGATCAAATCAGACGGATAATTGTCCAATCTTCCTCGCATTTTGTATTCTATAAACAGAGCTTAGAAAAAGCAGGACTAACAACAGCCAGTAACTGATTGTCCTGCTTTTTCAAGATTATTATTATGCTATTACTAGGCCAATTGTCCAAGGTCAGAATGTTCTGTTGGATTGTGTCAAGGTGATTTCGTTTGGTTTGATTTCATTTCCACTTAGTGTAAGCCGAATTAGCCTTTTCAGGGATGCTTAACATTGGTTGAAATGTTAGCATAATGCTTGATCCCAATTGTGAAACCCCCCAAAAATGTTTGAAGTGGGAAATATGACATAAAAACAAGCTACCACCTGGGTTTCTCTTACCTAAAACATAGCCACTGTTCTCTCCAGTCCATTGAACAGCTCTGTTCAAGAGCCAGAACAGAGTCACACTAAAGTAGCATTAATAATTTGGTCTTGGTTTGGCTTCATTAGTTCCTGAGGCCATTGATGTTTTTACTACTTATCTGTCAACCCAGGGGCATTTGCTAAGACCAGTTTCCCATTTTTTAAATGATGGCACTAAGCCATAGAAAAGACTATCAAATTGTTATTCTCCTTTTATGAATGGTGACTCAAAGACCATTCAGAAGTTTTATTGCATAGCTCTCATGGTGCCTCTTTAGAAGGGGGCTTTAATAAAAGCCATTTGTACTCGCTCTGGGGAGCTCAGTCTGAACTGGGAGGAGCTTATTAGGTGGTGTTCCCAAGACAGACCATTGACAGCCTTGGTTCCTTTTCCTCCTGAAGCAAGAAAAGAGAAACAAATGGCTTGCCTTGAAAAAGTTGATATATTCAAATAATGATGAGAGAAAATTGACCTTGGCTTCCTCAGTGTTTCCCTCCTCTGTCATGTGTGTGAGGGTGCCCGTTAGACTTTAAGTACAAACTACATATGTGTGTATAGTCACATGTGTATATAGTGTATATAGTCACACACAGGATAGCCATTGCATAAAACAGTACTGGTCACTAAGTCTCTCCTAACATATTTCTTTTTCCATGTCCTCTTGGATTTTTCTCCTGTGTACATCCTACTCTGCATATTCCCTCTCACATTTCTGTACACAACAGTTCTTCCAAACTTTCTTTCTTCAAAATGGGCTCAGCACCTTCCCACCACTTTGCCTCCTGTTTCCTTCATCCTATCCCCCAGCTCCCCAGTCATCAGTCCATTAAACTCATTACTTGATGTTGTTTATGCAAAACTAGCATGATTTCCTGTAAGCTCAGAGAGGTATTATTCATGCCTAAAGGACTTCAACATAAACAAGTTGATTATAAGCTCTTCATATCAGAAAAGTACATTGTCAATCTTCTTGATTCAACATCAGTATTACTTTTTATATGCTGGTAAATGTGACTGCTAAGCATTAGCTGGCCCCATGTTAGAAATTAAGTGAAGCACAGAAGTTTGAGTCTGCAGGTCAGCCCAGGATTTCATCTGAAGGATCTCCTTCTGGTGGTGTAAGTGCTGAGTGTGTTTGTGTATGTGAGTGACCATGTATGTGTATGCATGTGTCTGTTTGTGAAGAGGATGACTGGAAAGAGCGGAGAAGTATTACAGAAAGGAATTGACTCTACTAAGGATGGCAAAAATATGACACCTGCACTGAAAGTGAAAGAGTGAAAGTGTTAGTCATTCAGTCATGTCCAGCTTCCTGTGAAACAGAAGATTGCAGGCAGGATCTTTACCCTCTGAGCCACCAGGGAAGCCTAACATCTGTGCTGCCATTCCCTAAATTCTGCATCTAAGACATGGGCCACCAACTAAGTGTTGCATTCTTTCCAGTGAGCCAAATACAGCCCAAGCTTGCTGTTCAACATAGCCCCTAACAACTGAAATATATGAGGAAAACTGTTTATACTCATGACCTAGGCAATCTCTGCTGCTACTGCTAAGTCACTTCAGTTGTGTCCGACTCTGTGTGACCCCATAGAAGGTAGCCCACCAGGCTTCCCCGTCCCTGGGATTCTCCAGGCAAGAACACTGGAGTGGGTTGCCATTACCTTCTCCAATGCATGAAAGTGAAAAGTAAAAGTGAAGTCGCTCAGCTGTGTCCGACTCTTCGCGACCCCTTGGACTGCAGGCTACGAGGCTCCTCTGTTCATGGGATTTTCCAGGCAAGAGTACTGGAGTGGGCTGCCATTGCCTTCTCCAGGCAATCTCTAGTCTTCCCTAAAGTCTGTAGATGAATCTACGGTATTTTCTTCTGAGATTAAAAACTCTCCTTGTAGGCTTTTAATTCAAAATTAGAATGATCTTTATTCAGGGCCTCTCGGGAATTTTACACAGCTCACGAAGACTTAGGGAAACAGTTAAACTTTTGCTTTTCTCGAAACATCTGTTTCCACTACTAGGAATTTGTGTTAATGCTTTATTCTTTATATTGAACTACCCAGGTAATTTCCAAGCTTCATAAGCAGATAGGTGTTTGGTAAATTCCTTAAGTTCATTAAAATGTGGTTTTTCTAGAGAATGAAAAGGAAATACAGGTGGCTTATGATAGACTGTGTCATAGCATGGCACAATATTAGGACAAGATTTCATCTTTGATCTGACCCTAATCCTTACACCAAAAATGTGATTATTCAATATGTACAACATCCAGAAATACAGATAATTTTTACTGGGAAAAAAATATATGGAGAGGCAGTGGGGCATAGTAACTATGAGACTGTTGGCAGCTAGCCGAGTTGGAATCCCAGCTTATTAGCTATATAATTTAGGGAAAGTTATTTCATCTTTTGGTGCTTTAAGTTGCTCATTTGTGAAAAGAAGGTATTAATAGTACTTATCTCCTAGGATTATTTTGAGAATTTGTTGATTTAATTCATACTGAAAGTTATGACCAACCTAGACAGCATATTAAAAAGCAAAGACATTACTTTGCTAACAAAGGTCCTTCTAGTCAAGGCTATGTTTTTTCCAGTGGTCATGTATGGATGTGAGAGTTGGACTGTGAAGAAAGCTGAGCACCAAAAAATTGATGGTTTTGAACTGTGGTCTTGGAGAAGACTCTTGAGAGTCCCTTGGACTGCAAGGAGATCCAGCCAGTCCATCCTAAAGGAGATCAGTCCTGGGTGTTCATTGGAAGGACTGATGCTGAAGCTGAAACTCCAATACTTTGGCTACCTCATGCGACGAGTTGACTCATTGGAAAAGACCCTGATGCTGGGAGGGATTGGGGGCAGGAGGAGAAGGGGGTGACAGAAGATGAGATGGCTGGATGGCATCATCGACTTGATGGACATGAGTTTGAGTAAACTCCGGGAGTTGGTGATGGACAGGGAGGCCTGGCAAGCTGCTATTCATGGGGTCGCAGAGAGTCGGACACAACTGAGCAACTGAACTGAACTGAACACTCAGAAGACTATGTACACAATAACATTAGGTACCATAACCAAGCAATTAATGCTAACATTAACAACATAATGCCACTCTAAGCCATATACCACACAATCAGCTGTATGTGTCTTTGTCTTTAGCCACCTGTTTTTTTTTTTTTATTCATAGGATAATTAGGATTTTAAGAGGGTAGTTTAGTAAGACATGTAATAGAGTGAACTGATTTTGAATAAAAAACATTGTATATACGAACTTTTAGTTCATGACATATGCCACATTCAGTCGTTAACTATTTAGCCTCTATTATTTACTATCCTACACTACAAATAAGAAAATTGAGGCTCAGAGAAATAAATTATCATCCCAAGTGACCCAGCTAATAAGAGCCAAACCCAAGTCTATTTACTCTGTCCTCTCTCTGTTGTATTAAAGTTCTGGGACTGTGTGGAGTGAGGTATCTATGAATAAAGGTACTTAAATTGGGAGAATCTGTCTGAATGAGACAGATTCTAACTTTCTGTGGAGAAAAAAAAATTGCATAGAGAAAAATGAGAAAATTTTAAAAAATTAGAAAATATTCAGATGGCTCATTCAGCTGCCATTGTCTTGTTCTGTTTTGTCTTCATTTTGCTTTTTACTATTTTTACCTGGTTAAAGAGCAATTTGTCAAGTACTCTAAAAAATAACTGGTCAATTGATAATGCATTGCAGTAGTCTAACTCTTCCAATGTAAATTATTTAAGATTCTATGAATACCAGTTCCAAGGGAATAGAGAAAAACCTGTAATAACCACCAGGTTTTCTCAGGTTCAGCATTTCACACAATGGCTACACGAACTTCTGCCCAGGCATATGAATTCAAACTCAAACTTCAGCAGCAATGGCGGTTGATTTGTAATCCCAGGTCCCACATCCATTTTGGGCTTTCTCCAGGCAAAGCACTGAGGGATACTTCTGACAGAATATACGACACAGGATGGCAAAAATAATATCTCCTCTCAGCTGCATTCCTTTAGGCAATACCCCCAAGCCCCTCTACTCATTTCCCTTGTGGTGAGGACAGTCCTTTCTTGAACACCATAGCCTAATTGCATAGCCCCTAAACTACCTAATGACCTCCAGATATTAAACTTTCAAGAGAGAGAAAAATAAAGCCTTTACAATTGTGATTCTGTACTGAGCGCCTTCAGTACAATTCATCAACAGATAGTTTTCTTCTCCAGGTTGAATGAAAAAAAAAAATAAAATAAAATCACTCTAGGCTTCTTCTAGTTCTACACTAAAATATCCCAGAGGGTATAAACTCAAGATTGCTTCACAAATCCTACACAATTTTTATGGATGATGAACAACCCTGTGGGAAATAAATTATGATAGTCAGCTAGGAAATGGAAAATGTCTAAAAATTTCTAAAAATAATGATTACATTTCTCTGCTGTTTGACACATAGCCATTTTTACAGAAGCACATGGAGCCCACGTTAGCAAGGGCGGTGGGTGCCCGTTGCGAGGCTGTTCCTTCCGGTGTTCCTCCACCCGGGTCGTGGGGGAGGAGGTAGCCTTCAATTTCACATCCTGCAATAGTTCATCTCGCCTCTTCTCTCCCAAATCAATCTTCCCTCCTGCTTTCTCTGTCTTGGCAATAAAAATACCATTACCATCCATTCTCCTTTCTTCCTGTAAAAATTAAAGCATGCCTCTGAATATTTAAATATTTGAGCTTTAATATATCCCTTTCCTCAAAAATAGGGTGTCTGTTATGATGCCTTATCAAAAATATAACTGAGAGGAATCATCTGCTCTTTTTTTGTTCTCCCCACACAGGTAAGATAAAGTTCATTAAAACACACTGAAAACATTCGAAAATAATGAAAATGTAAACACTTTTATTATGTTTTGAAACAGAACTTAAAATTTTCTTGCTTAACTCTTGTTTAATCGATTCTGATTTTCTGTTGTGTTTTCTATTTTATACTTCTGAGATATCTTGTACCATAAGTATCACCTTGCATGAAAGATAATTTTGTGTACTGTACTATAAAAGTGATGTCTTTTTCAAAATTTCCTTACTCCAGTCTGTTCTCTCGCTAGTACACTCTCAGTGTCTATATAAATTAAGGTATCCCCTGTTAGTTACATTATATTGCCTCTGTTTCTTTCACATAGCAAACTTGCAGGCAGCAGGCACTGCAATTCTTAATTGAAGTGAATCTGGCAAGGGGGCAACTGTTTCACCCAGAGGCTCAGTCTTTCAAATGCTGAAGAAAAGGCTTACATAAAATGCTGCTCTCTACAAAATAAAAGAACAGCACAAAGACAGAATTAAAATAAAAGAAATTAGATTTAGTGTTTGTTAAAGGAGAACAAACTTAGTTTGGGGTGCTTTTTCATAACAAAGGAATAAAGGATTGGTTTACCAAAGCCTGAAGATGCACTATAAAAGTAGACCTACTATTAGAAAATGCAAGCCCAGAATATGGCTGAACTGCACTTGTTTTATTTGCGTTTGTGTTTTTCTTGTTGTCATTGTACAGTATAAGTACAGTATTACTGATTTGTTCTTCTGAAATTATTCTTGGTACCTAAGAGACTATGACGGCTTCCGAGGTGGCATTAGTGGTAAAGAACCCGCCTGCCAATGCAGGAGGTGCCTGGAGATGTGGGTCCAATCCCTGGGTTGGGAAGATTCCCTGGAGGAGGGCATGGCAACCCACTCCAGTATTCTTGCCTGGAGAATCCCATGGACAGGAGGAGCTTGGTGGGCTACAATAGTCCATAGGGTCACAAAGAATCAGACACGGCTGAAGTGACTTAGCATGCACGCACAAGAGATTGTGCATCTCTGTTGCATCCTAATGTATTTTGATTTTTTTGTCATTTACAGACTATTAGTTTAATTGTTATATTTCATTGACCATTTTAGCTTTTAAAGTGGTGTTTGTGTTTTTCCAAAATTTTGTGGAATTTATCTTACAATATGATCTTTCCAGATACCAGCAACTAGTAATAATTAGAAACATTTTATTCAAAGCAAGGGACAGTTGTTTTTTTTTTTTTTTTAAATAATCACCAAATTACTCCCTAACTTAGATTTCCTATGCTACTTCATTTTTCTATACTATTTATATTCAGTGATCTTATAAAAGGTATTTAATAACTTATAAGGTAAAAATTTGTTGCAAAGTCATATATTCTTTAGGATATTTTTTTTTTTTTTTTTTAGGATATTTTTAATTAGTAATTTATTTATAATTCCTTTAAAAAGTCTAATGAAAAAATATGTAAGCTTTTATACACATAGTATATATGTATACCACAGTGATATGAGCTTCTCAAAACTTGTTTGGTGTCTTTTAGAAAATGTTAATAAAGAAATTTACTTATTTTTCCAACACTGTTGGAATTACTAGAAAAACATTATTATGAATTGATTTTCCTTTAGTTTACTGGGGCTTTGTTTATGTTGCTTGTTTTCTTTTAAATTTTTCTTATTTAATTTTGATAATTTATATAATAATTTATTATAATAATATAAAAATGTACTTACAGTAATTTTTTATTCAACTTAAGATCTATCATTAATGTCATTGAATCATTGTATGTTCTTTTAAATTCTAGAACTTCTGTATTCTGTTCTATCCTCCAATATTCTAGCCAACTGCTAAATTTTATTACTTCTATACTTATTTTTTTTGAAATAATATACTTTACTTTATTTCTGTGACATACAATTCTGAAAGATCATATTTCCTCTTAGACATCAAGCATATTGCTGAAGGTATTTACAACAGTCTATCAGTAGTAGTTTGGCAATGAAGAGCAAGAGAAAAAGTTTGATAGATAATATCACATAGTAATATCATATATGCATATGTATTTTATGATATAAAATGTATTTCTTTATTACTGTGGTACTGTGGGTCATGGTTAAAGAAATGAAAGCTCCTGCCTTAGAAGGTCCCAGAGAGTTTTATGTGTCTTTGTCTTTTAAACTCTCCAGAGGAGATTCAGTAGCCTGGGAAAGTGTTATGGAATACCATTTCTGGCGTTTCTTCATAAAAAATATTTGTTTTCAGAAGCTATGGCAACTTGAATGTGTCTGTTGTTGGACACTACTAAATCAGTGACTGAAATTACTGTGTGATATTATCTATCCAACTTTTTCTGTTCTTTGTTATTGCCAAACACCTTTACTTTTTATTTTAAAAAACTTTCCCACATTTGTAAGTTATTGCTAAAGAATATATTGTTTAAATATATATGTGCTCTTCAGGAACTTTCCAAATCTCACATCATAAAAAAAAAGTGTTAGTGCTTCAGAGTTCTCCATCTGGGAATCTGATCATGTATTTTAGATCTTCTTATTGTATACTTTGTGTCTTTTAACCTTCCTTTTTCATATTTTCCTTCTCATTGTTCTGCTTTCTCTTTCTTACTATAGATCAATTTACCAGTTCATGAATTATCTATAGCTATTTCTAATCTGTTTTTTATTCCTTTCAGGTAAGTTTTTATTCATATTTGTTATTTCTGAAAGCTTTATTTTTAAAATATCTTTGATAATTTCTCATTTCTTCTCTTTTATTGTGTTTTTATTTCTTTAAATATTTCACATATAGGGAATTTGTTTTTCATAGCTGATAATTCTGGACTCCGAACTAGTTAGTTGGCTATTATGTTTGTCTTCATTTCTGTTGTTGATCCTCATTTGTCGACACTTGCTTCATTCTGATTACTATTGAATTTTCATTGTGGATACATATCTTATTGAACCTACTCTGTCGGAAATCTGAGGACATAAATGGGAGATTTTACTCTACAGAAGGTTTGTAGTTTTGTAAGATCCAGGGTCAGTACTAACCTGGGATCACTTAACTCCCTTCAGTGATTTTATGAATAATGCAAGAGTTCTGAGTTTTGCTCCACTCTTGCCGGTGCTTGGAGACATGTTCCTTGGATAGTAGTGCTGATCAAGTCATCTCCCTCAAAGTAAATCTTCCTTAAAATTCTCTGCCCCATTTACTTCTACTGCTACTGTTTTCTGCCCCATTTTCAGCTAGCTACTTTTCCTTTGCTTAGAAATTTCACTTATGCTTAGCAAACATAACAGTTGATTAAAAAGTATGTTTGCTATTCTTTATCCAAGCTGTGGTTATGCAGGAGTCTTCCAAGTATCTAGTTTCTTCTGATTATTGCTTTTTTTTTTCCTACTAGTTTTTAACACTGTGCTATTTAATTTTCAAGCTTCAACATAAGTAATAGTCCTTATAAATTCATTGAGTTAAAAGATCTATATGTGAAACACAACAAAATTATACCATATTTATCCATTTGACTATTACACTAATCATTCATTAAAAAAAAATAAGACAATGTGTTTTTTTAAATAAAAACTTAGAAATCTAGATATTAACAACCAGAGATTTTTTTTTCCATAATTGTGAGGACAGTCTTTTTTTTTAACTTAATAACCCGATTTTGAGGTTTCATTTGCATTCCTGTAGAGACATTTGGAATACATACAAACCAACAGTAAATTGTTTCTGACATATTTATTAGTTTCCCTTTTCATTAATTATATCTCTTTACTATTCAGAAGATTCCTTTTGGGGAAGCAAAATAACTTGGGAATAAACACAAAATCATTTAATTAGCAATTTGAGAATTCTTATTTTTTTCCTCTGACCATAAAAGAGTTACTTATTCAGTTACATCTTATACTATTTATTGTTTAGTTTTATTTAAAGGCAAATTAAATATTCATTATTTTTCTTTGTATGATAAATGTGTCAGTATGACAGTTGGAGATAAAACATGTTTGAAAACAGCAGTTGTTTGTAGAAAACATTATGACTTTATGTAAGCAAATGACCATTTAAATATAACTATAATTAATCTTATGTAAATAACTGTAACAAATTTCTTCTTTCCATGCTCGCATATGCATGATGACTTACCTATAGTCAAAATGTCTGAAAAGTTTAACTGTAATGGAAGTAACCGATGAAAAATCTTTCACTTGTCTTTGTGGACACAATATCGCCAAATAGGGACTGAACAGTAATCAACCATTTTGAAAATTTCAGTGTCAGGTATAATTTTTCATTCACATGACCTATTTCTGCTTAAGAAATAAGACTGTATTGTGTGAATAGGTAAAAATTTCTTTTTTTCAAAGAAGATATTTAGATGGTTTGCATAAAAGGATTAAGAATTAGTATCTGTGATAGATGACTTTTAGAACACCCTATAAAAGATGGTAGTTTTTATTTGTTGCCACTGAGCTATGCTTTTGAAAGCCAAGCAGACAGATGGGTGTTCATTATTTTCTTGACTTTTTATATTTGTTGATAATTGTTGTAATTAATTTTTAATCTGAAAACTTGTAAAGCAATGCTTGGGGATTTAACAAACCAAACTTGGATTAATGAAGCACAAACTGTCCAAATATTTTTCCTATATCAAACTTTGCTGAGCAGTAATAATTCTTTCTTTGGGTCAAGGACTGATCCAGAAGCATCTGAGAAACAAGATCCTTTGGAGCAGTCATCAAAAATCTGCACACACTGTAAGGATAGTAGAGTTCAAGGTATTAAATCAAAACAAAATTTAACAACTCTTTTTCTTGAAACAAAAGTGCTATTATTTAGTGGGTACTTATTAAACACCGAGTGTCCTAATTCCAGGTTTATAATCATAAAATTATTGAGGAACCCTCTGGAAATGTAAACACTTCACCATATTAGATGATTCCCATACCTATTTCTCCATATGCAGACTGTGTATTCTGGTCTTCCCCTTTCTTCTGTAAGAAGTCAAGAAATTTGAGTAGTTTTTCCATAATCAGCAATAACTGGTGTTCGAAATATGAACCCACCATTGTATTTCCTGCATTCATAATTCATGATCAAGTTCCTTTTTTTCACTTTCACTTTCACTTGCATGTTAATTAGAAAAATAGCAATAATGAAAGATACCACCTATTTATAGCTATGTGCCAACCACTGTGCAAAATGATGCCCAGACATGATCTCCTTTAATCCTCACAACACTCTGAAAGTAAGCTTAATTACCTTTACTTTACAAAGCAGGAAATGGAGACATAGAGACAATAAGTATCTTGCCAAAACACACATTCTCAGGAATCTAGAAATCCTCAGAAACAAAGCCTTGCCTGTCCTAGAACCTATGTGTGAAACGGTTTAATGTGGAATACGTTGGCAAATGTGATATGCAATCCCTTGAAGTGTGATGTCTACACACTTTCCAATCAGTCAGTTTATTATTAAATTAAATTTTGCATAAACTGCAAGATACATCTTGAGGAAAACAGGAGACTCGTTCTGTGACAGATACAATAATGTGACTGGATTTCAGTTGTTTTCCTAAGCCTTGAAGGGAGCTTTGGAAAGTGGGATAGATATGATTTGTCAGGCGGACAATGAGAGATTCAAGGGGTAAAGAGAAACCATTCACCCTTGCCACCTTTTTATTTATTTTCTCATTCCTGTCAAGGAATGGCTCTACATTTTGCTCAGAATAACCTTCTAATCCTTGTCTACAAAGCCACGTGTATTCCTTTATCAAAACCTTGACTCCACGCCAGCCTCCCTAAGGAGCTCTACCCTGATGATAGCTTGGATAAATGCATTCTCTGCTGCTTCTCTGACAATGACATTCCCCAAACACCTTTTTTGCTTAGAATTTTAAACATTTTCTTCAAAAACAACAACAAAAAATTGTACCTGATTTGTCATCTTGTCTTGTGATTGTAAACTTAGACATTCTTCCAGTTGCTTTGTATGACATGAAGGTCAAGAAATAATTTCATGCATTAAATGGTCAATTTGTCTGATGGAATAAAGCCTGGAGTGTTGAGGGTGCTAAGTCACTTCAGTTATGTTGAACTCTTTGTGACCCTCTGGACTGTAGCCTGCTAGGCTCCTCTGTCCATGGGGTTCTCCAGGCAAGAATACTAAAGTGGGTTGCTGTGCCCTCCAATGGCTTGTAAAAGGGATGGAGTCTACAGTTCTGTAATGGCAGGCCATTCCCTTATCAATAAATATAACATGGTATATTAGCTAGATTGTGTCAGTGGTGGTGGGCCATCATGGAGAGGGAGTCACACTTTCATTGGGAGAGCTGCCAAGAGAGGAATAGAGTAAATCTTTATCCTCAAAATGGCATGGAGGAGAGCAAGAAGCTTCTCTGGTGGAAAAATTGACAGTGATTTTAAGATGGTCTGGGGGAGTTCACCATTCCGATTTTGAAAATATTTCACGTATCCACCTTTTGCCCTGGGCATTCAGAGGGAATCGGAAGAGAATGAAACGTATATCTAGGCACTACAAAGAACACCATACATACTACTTGAGGGTCCCAGAATTGTACACAGTGGAACTCTTCATTAGGGGATACAGGTAGGAACTTTGGAGGGGGCAGTGGGCTAAATGACATGAAGATCAGAGCTAGAGGACAGGATGAAAAGTTGACCATCCCGAGGTAAAGAAAATATTCAAGGATGGAATTTGTCACTACCTCGTTTAAGCATCCATTTGGTATTAGAAAATATAATATCTATAGTCCAGAATTTACACCTGTGAAATTGAGAGTGTTAGTCACTCAATCATGTCCAACTATTTGCAACCCCGTGGACTGTGGCCTGCCAGGCTCCTCTGTCCTTGGAATTCTCCAGGCAAGAATACTGGAGTGGGTAGCCATTCCCTACTCCGGGGGATCTTCCCAGCCTCAAACCCAGGTCTCCTGCATTGCAAGCAGATCTTTACCATCTGAACCACCAGGGAAGCCCCATTATACCTATAATGATGGTATATAGAGTAGTAACATTGTTAGATATTATTGCCTGACAGTTAAACTTCTTCACATAACGTTAGGCCATAAAAAAAGGACTGGTGTGGTATATAGAGCTGAAAGGGAAAAAGACTATGAATGCTTTTTGATTCACAGAATTCTCAGGAATATGATAAATTAAGGGGCGATTCATAAGAATAACATTCTGGTCCCTTTATCATGGTGATAGCTAGAAAGTTTCAGACACTGCCTAAATAAATTAGCCTTTTTCAGAAATTGTTAGAAATTTTGCTTCTAACAGTTGCTTCTGACACATAGGCATTGATCTCAGCAGCTTTGGAATATACCCTGTTGGTCAGAGAAAGGCAGGCTCCATCCATCACTGTTATAGGAGGAATGTATTCTCTGTGGAATCCTTTAAAGACTACAACAAGTTCACTCCCTCCTATTGGTGGCAGAGTGGGTTGCATTTGTCTGGCAATTGAATGCGACTCCCCACCAAGTGTAGCACACCCAACCGTCTGCACACAAAGAAAAGATCAAGTTGGCCTGCCCCTCTCTTTGGAGCTTGGAGCTCACTGATCTCAGTAGAGTATCACTGTCCCCTTTGTGACAGCCACTCATTCCCCCGGCCTGCTGGGTTTCCAGACTGCCTTCCTATTGTATGTGTACACAGACTGATTATAAGTTCACCACTTCCTTCCACCTTTTTGTACAGGGTATTATCTATGACAGATGAGTGCAATAAAGTGAATCCATTTTTTTCCCCTCTCTTGCAGGCAGCACAGTGAGTTCTAACCAGCAAAGGCACATTGAGGTAAATCTTTAACAGTGTCACCACTTTGACTTTCATCATTTTCACCTTTCCTTTCACTGATTTTTATCCCTGGAGTTGTAAAACACAGTTTCACATTGTGACCGTCCTCTAGTCCTCAGTAGAATTAGTTACACTGACAAGAACATACTCTTTTTCATAGACACTCCATCACAGCTCAGCCTTCGTCGCCTCTCTCTCCCCACAAATTCTATTTTATAGATAAAAGCTCTGAGTTTCAAAGGATGAAAAATTTTCAAAAAAGTCAAGCTTTCATTTTAAAAAGATAATGCAGTACTAGGAAACTGTTGGGGAAAATGTGATGGAATATTTAATAAGGGAAATGTTTTCTATATAGTAAGAAAAAATCCAAAACAAATATATATGGTTATTTGCCCTTTTTGTGCTTTCTCTTTTTTTAAGAATATATTTGGCTTTGTAATAAAAGTTTAAAATGTGGAAAGGCAAAAAGAAAAACAGAAAATAGGAAGTAATGAATACCACAAGGTTCTTTCAGATTGTTTAGCCTATATAAAAAAGAAATTGAAAAGAAAAAAAATGGTTCAAGTTTGTTGTTTTGTGTAATTGTTTGTTGCAAAAAGGAAAGATATTTCAAAGAGGAGCAGGCCAGTAAGAAATCAGTCAAGGTTACATCCTCAATTCTGGGTTTCCCTGTTGGCTCAGATGGTAAAGAATCTGCCTGCCAAAGCAGGAGACCTGGGTTCAGTCCCTGGGCCAGGAAGGTCCCCCAGAGGGGGAAATGGCAACCTACCCCAGTATTCTTGCTTGGAGAATCCCATGGACAGAGGAGCCTGGTGGGCTACAGTCCATGGGGTCACAAAGGGTCAGACACAACTGAGTGAGTAACACTTTCACATCCTCAATACTAGAACTAGTACAAGAATATTACCATCATTGATGGATAGATAATCTATTCTTGACAGATAGCATTTTTCATGTGAAGTAAGATGAGAAGACTCTTAGAATCTGTGTACTTTTTTAAGAATTAAAAGGAACATTTGTGAGATAGATATCTATATAAATGAAGTGCAGTTTTGGCAAGTTGCCTTGGAGATGGTTATGGCAACCCACTCCAGTATTCTTGCCTGGAAAATCCCTTGGACAGAGGAGCCTGGTGGGCTGCCGTCCGTAGGTCACAGGGTCAGACACGGCTGAAGTAACTTAGCACAACCCAGCACATGGTGAGCTGAACTTAGCAGGTTTTTTATTTAGTAACAAATAAAAAACATAGGCCTGCCAATTAATATGCACTTCAGATAAAAGGCAAATAACTTTTTAGTATAAATGTCCTCTGCAAAAATATTATTTATTATTTATCTGAAATTCAGATTTAAATGCACTTCCTATATTTTATTTGACAATTCTAGAACTTAGGAAAATAATTAGGGAATGATTAGGAGATGAGATATATATAATAATTCTTTTGAAAAGAGCAAGAAAGAAAGAAAAGAAGGACAAAAGGAAGGAAGGGAATGAGGAAGGAAAGCTAAAGGAAATCTTCTGAGGTTCCAAGGAAGGGAGACAAGCTATCTTCCTACTTTTCTGAGAAAATGTAAGAAAAAAGATGAGATATAGGAAGATGAATATTAGATTGTTGTATAATGTAGGATTTCTTTTTCACAATTGCTTCAAGAATAGCACACTTTAAAAAAAACAATTCAGATGGTTATATTGCAAACAAAATTTAGAGTTTGATTATATTTTGGATACCATTCCTCTTTGGTTTTCTCTTATGAAATATTTCAGGCATATATAAAAGCACAGAGAGCAATGTAACAAATACCCTGGTACCTCATCCCAGGTTTAAGTAATTGTTACTATCTTCCTTCAGGTGGTTTTTTGTGAAGTAAAAATTAAACTAGAATTGAAAACATCTCATGTCTTTTACAGTCCTTTTCCTCTCATTTCTTCCTCAGACAGCATCCTCTTGACGTACTTTATACAGGATCAAGATCTATATGGATATTTATATAGTATGTACATACATATATGTGTATATCCTTATGTCCATAAACAAGATATTGTATCATTTGGTTTGATATGTAAAGGTGCCCATCTTTAATTTGCATTATTCACTAAGAATTGCCTTTGACATTTTTCCATGTTGACACGTCTAAATTTGGTTATCATTTATTTTAACTGCTGCACATTGTGAATGCACTACAATTTATCCATTCCTTCTTGACAAGTGTTTAAGTTGTTTCTAGTTTTGCACTCTTGTCAGTGATGCCACAGTAAACTTCCTCATGCACCTCTCTCTAAGCACGAAGCTCAGAATTCCCCTGGGCATATACCTGAAAATGAAATTGCTAGGTTATAGCTTATGAGCATCTTCAGTTTTGTTTAGATAGTAACCAACTGCACTTCAAAAAGTGTTGTTAACAAATCTGCTTTCCCACCAACAGCATATGAGATTTCTCATTTGCTCACATCTTAATCAACACTTGGGCTTTTCAGATAATAAAAATTTGCTAATCTGGTGAGTGCTGTTTAATTTGCATTTGCATTCTCTGTTTATGAGGTGAGGTAGTGATTTTTCATATATTGATTTGTTCTACTGGTATCCTCCTCAATGGTTTTGCTTCATTGGTTGAGCTGTCTTGGTGTCATTATATACTTAATTTCTATCTTACGTCAGGTCCTCTGAAAGCAGAGAATGAAATGAGGATTCTTGTACAAGGAATTATCAGGAGTACACATTTGGGGAAAAAACCTATAGGGAAGTGAAAGCAGCATAGAGGAGGAGCAGTTCAGTAAGAACGCACTTTCAGGTAAAAATCAAGCCTCAACCTCATCCCTCAGGGAACTCGGAGCCATCATTGGCACAGCTGAGTCTGTCTTTTTTTTTTTTTTTTTTTTTTAATTTTTTTATTAGTTGGAGGCTAATTACTTCACAACATTTCAGTGGGTTTTGTCATACATTGATATGAATCAGCCATAGATTTACACGTATTCCCCATCCCGATCCCCCCCCACCTCCCTCTCCACCCGATTCCTCTGGGTCTTCCCCGTGCACCAGGCCCGAGCACTTAGGGCTTTTGTACCTCCAGGACAGAGGATCATGGCTACAGGTCATGTTGGGTGGGGTGGTAATTCCTAGACTCTCCCACTGGGGACAGCTCCCATCGCCTGCAGACAATGCTACCTAGAACTTGTGCAGAAATCAGCAGTAAACTGCAGGAACCTCAGCAGCTCCTGAGGGCCCGACATGGGCACCAAGACATTTTTTTCTACAGTTACTGTCGTTTCATAATAAATATTTTTCTCTGATAGGGCCTTCACATTCTTTTCTTCTTTAGAATGAACTTGGTTATTTTTGGACCTTTTCTATATGAATCTTAGGTTCCATAAAAACATGGTATCTTTAACTTTTTTTGCATTCTTTAATAAAATGTACAAATTTTTGCTTATATGTTTTATACTTATTTTGTTAGATTTATTCCCAGGTTCCTAGAAGTTTGTGCTGTTACTTTGACTGAGATTTATATTTATATACAAATTCTAATTGATCGTTGCTGTTATATATAAATGTTATTATATAACATTCTTTAAATTTTTTTTAAATTAAAGTACAGCAGATTTACAATATTATATTAGTTTCAGGTATACAACAGAGTGATTCAGTATTTTACAGATTTGTTTTGTTGTTTAATCATTGATTCATTACAACCCCCTGGACTGCAGCCTGCCAGGTTCCTCTGTCCATGGGATTTACCAGGGAAGAATACAGGAGTAGGTTGCCATTTTCTTCTCCAGGAGATCTTCCTGACCCAGGGATGAAACCTGCTTCTCCTGCATTGGCAAGCAGACTCTTTACCACCGAGTCACCTGGGAAACCCATTTTATAGATTATACTCCATTTACAATTATTACAAAATAATGGCTATATTTCCCTATACTATAAAATATATTCTTGTTGCTTATTTATTTTATATATAGTGATTTCTGTCTCTTAATCCTCTACCCAATCTTTCCCCTTCCCTCCTTCCATCTCCCTACTGGTAACCACTGGTTTATTCTCCATATCTGTGAATCTGTGTCTGTCTTATTATATATATTTGTTTGTTTAATTTTTTAGATTCTACATATAAGTGATAACAGAGTATTTGTCTTTCACTGTCTGACTTATTTTACTAAGCATAATATTTGCTAGGGCCATCCACATTGTTGCAAATGGTAGAATTTAATTCTTTTTTATAGCTGAGTAACACTCCACTGTGTATGTGTGTGTGTATTAAACATGTTCTTTATCCATTCATCTGTTGGGCACTTAGGTTGCTTTCATATCTGGGTTATTGTGAATAATGCTACTATGAATATTAGGGTGTCTGTATCTTTTTGAGTTAATGTTTTTGTTTTCTTTGGATATATACCCAGCAGTGGAACTGCTGGATCATACGGTAATTCTATTTTTAGTTCTTTGAGGAACCTCCATATTGCTTTCCACAGTGGCTGCATCAATTTACATTCCCATGAACAGTGTATAAGTGTTCCCTTTCCTCCACATCCTCACCAATATTTATCTCTTGTCCTTTTGATGATAGTTATTCTGACAGGTGTAAGGTGGCATCTCTTTGTGGTTTTGATTTGCATTTCTCTGAGCAATAAATGCCATCCTTTTCATGCATTTATTCAGAATCCTACAATTTTGCTCAACTAATATTTTGTGTATATGTCTTTTCTAGACACATAATTTAGCCATCTGAAAAGTGTAATTTCTTCCTTATTTCTTTTCCTCAGAATCTTGTATTTCATAGGAGGTCTAGTAAATGTTGAAGTGGAAAGAATAAGTAACCTTCTTTTTTTCCTGACTTTAAAAGGAATGTTTCTAACCTTTCACCTTTAAACTATTTATCAGATTAGAATTCTAATATTACTTTGAGGGATTTTTGTCATTGTTGTTGCTACAGTCATTTTTGTTTGTTTGTCTTAAACAAAAAATTGTTTTTCTACTTTAATCTTATAATTCAATGAATTACATTAATACAGTTTTTAATGTTAAGCCATTCCTGCATTCCTGGAATGAAAGTTTGTCACCAAATGTGGTTTGTTTTTAGTAAACAAATTCAGTAAACTGAATTTGGTTTGCTAATAACTTAAGAATTTTAGAGCCATGTTGATAAGTGAGGTTGGGATACATGTTTTCTGTTTTGTACTGTTTTCTGGTTTTGATTTTGAAGTTACTCTAGTGACATATATTGGTGGAAAGATAGACCATGTATTCCATGTTTGTGTGTAATCTTGTGCTTGGAAAGAAATGTTCCCTGTTTTCTAGAAAAAGGTGATAATTATTTAATTCAAATTTTCTCTATCTGGAATCACCCTGGTCTCTGCTGACTAGTTGACTTCTTCCTAAGCCCCTAATTCTCAAAGGAGGGTCTGCAGTGCCATGAAGGGATTTAAGATGTCCACTGATGTGATATCCCTGAATAAGGCATAAGAGCTTTGGAAGCCCAGCTAGGGCAGTGTCACGTGGCAGAGATTCAGGGCTAGCCTGGTGACTGCAGGCTTAAGGTTTGGAATTCTCCTCTTGGAGAAGTGCTGTCAGGGATGGCTGGGATGTCATTTTAACCACAGGCTGTGACAAGAAGTGAAGAGCAATGTGCTGTGTACCTGGGTACTGTGATTTTAGACTTTTGCTGACACAAAGGATATCCTTTATCTGATGTTAGACAGGTCCTCAGAACTTCACATCTTTCCTGTATTAACCCCTGTTAGCAGCTGTCACCTCCCAGCGTCAAGGGGAGCGAACTGCATAGAAATTTGGTTGCCAAAATCAATTATGTGACCTTTATTTAACAAAAGGATTCCAGTTAAATGCTTTAAAGCAAATTTTAAAAAAAGAAACTTTTTTTCTATATCCTTAATGTTTCTTTTGTATGCTTAATCTCTTGGATCTGGGAGAGTAGTGATAGTGTCTAAACTGGTGGTGCAGTTGTAAAGAATCTGCCTCCCAGTGCTGGAGACAAAAGATGCAGGTTCAATCCCTGGGTAAGGAAGATTCCCTGGAGGAGGGCATGGCAATCCACTCTAGTATTCTTGCCTGGAGAATTTCATGAACAGAAGAGCCTGGTGGACTACAGTCCATAGGGTCACAAAGAGTCAGACATGACTGAGCACACATGCATAGTTGTTAATTTTAAAAATAACTTTCAATTATTATACACTGTGTAGTTATAATGTAAGCTGCATACAATTCAGAATTGATATATGTTCCTGGCGAGTTATTCCCTTTATTATTAAGCAATGACACTTTCATACTGTAGAATAATTTTTCTTATGTTAAAGACTATTCTTCTTCAGTATTAATTGTGCCACATCATTTTTCTTCTGAGCACAATGCCCCTGTTATACCTTTTCCTTGCTCTTTACTCTCAATCTTTTTTGTCATTTATTTTATGTCTATTATAATATTAATACAGCTTGATATTAATATTATTTTTATTCAGATTGGGAATCTATTAACAGACAAGCTTAATATGTGAATATTTATTATGCTTATTGATATATTTGAAGTATTTCTACCATTTTATCTTATTTTATGATTTCTTTTTATCTAGTCATACTTGTAATTTTTTGCTTCTGTTATCCTTTTCTTATGCTTTCTATTGGATTAGATCCCTTTATGTCTTATTTTTTTGTTTTTGAAGCTACATATTATGCTTCTATTTTTTGTGATTACCCTTAAGTTTATGAATAATTATATCTGGATTTAAACATTCTAAGGCTCTTATCTCTAGACTGCTCTCAAGCGATTGAAAGTACTGAACCTCATCTCCAGTCTCCCATTTCCATCGTCCATACAGTTTTACCAAAATAATCATTAGTAGCAGTAGCATTTATATATAATGACTATTTATATACCAACATATTTGTCAATTTCTTGCTCATCTGGCTTCTTGAAACCATCCATTTTTCTCATTTCTATTCTGTTCTTCCTAAATTTCATATTTCATCAGGGGTTTATAAGTAGTAAAATCTCTCAGCCTCTGTTTGAATATTTACAATTTTTTTCTTCTTCTTGAATAGGTATTTAAGTAATGAATTCTATACTGACAGTTATTTTCCTTAGCACTTTGAAGCTATTATCTCAAGGTTTTCTGATTATTTATTTAGGTATTCCCCATTTTTCACTGGTTGCTTTTAAGATTTTTATCTTTATCTTTGAAGTTCTGCTTTTTCACAACACTGTGGCTAGGATTTGTTTTACTTTTTCCACTTTGTACTCATGTTACTTCTTCTTTTGAGGACTTAGAGCTGACTTTAATTCCAGAAATTTTTTGACAATTATTTCTTCAGTTGTTGCCTCTCCATAAATCTCTGTTTCTTTCTGAATATTCAGTTAATACACATTGCACTTGCTTATTTTATCCTCCATTTCTCCTGACAGTTCTGTTGCATTTCACATTTGTTGTTTTATGCTATATACCAAATGTTTTTAGATGTAGCTTTATTTTGCCTGGTTTGTTAAATAACCTCTATTGTGTTTTGTGTTTGTGTGTGTTTATTTCAGTGGCTAGATTTTTTTTTTAAATTTCAAGATTCTCTGAGCTTCAAATCCTCTAGTTTCAAATAATACAGTTCTTTCCTTCCATTATGTCTTCTAACCCATCTTTAACCTCTATCATAATTACAATGTTTTGAGTTTTATAGATTCTTTTAAGTGTTGTATAGTTTCATAACTTGGGGTGTTAAATCTGTTCTGCTTGCTGACTCTCTCTTAGTGAACGGTCCCCCTCCCCCGACAGTGCATGTGTGTGGGGGGATGGGTTTATTTAATTTTTGAGAACACCTTCAGCTTGGGGGGTGTGTGTGTGCGCGCACACGTGCACAAACTAATTCTTGTGCTCAGAATAGTGAATGTTTCATAAAGCAGTTTCATTTTGCTTTGGACAAAGGTCTTAAAACAATGTAATGTAAATTTTCCAGTTTGGTGATCTAATATAAAATGGTTGGGAACTGATTTTTATTAACAGGGACCCTCGACATAAAGGTGATTTTTCTTGGATAAAATTAGTGTCCAAGTGGCCTATCCATGGATGATATACATCTTGATGAAGTCCATAGGGACACGGACTCATTTTCTCTCTACTTCACCACCCTTAATGCACAGCCTACATCCTTTGACTGTTAGCGCTCAAACTATTGCATCCTTCCTCAAGAGAGCAAGCTAGGGATAGTGGAAGGGAAAAGAAAGTATACTCGTTTGCCATCTAAAAGCCTTCAGAGACATCAGACCATAGATAATCAGCCAGAACTCTTCAAGTAACCACACCTAGTTGCAAGACAATCACCTTCCCAACCCCACACTACCACCAAATATACAATTTAACTGGGGTTATTCTCAACCCCAGTAACAGGCATCCTCTTAATAAGCAGGGAAGAATAGATATGTGATAGATACCTAGCAATGTCTGTACAACCCTATCAAGCAGATATAATAAACTTGGACTTTATGTTCATGTGTACTATTGGCCTGCAGTTTTCATTTCTTAAAAGTGACATTTTCTTCACCTATGGGTCTAAGTAATTTGCATGCTTAGCTGGAGCATATTAGGCTAGTAAGTGGGAATTTTCTAATTCCACTTCCCACAGATACAGTGTTTCTTTCATGTTTTATTCTATACACAGGAGATTCAATTATAACCCTGGCTTTCTTTGAGTTGTACCTATTTATTTGCTTTTCTTTGGTTACATAGAAAAAGCAACTCTTTAATATGGCGCTTTAACTAGTTTTCTATTTATTTGTAGTAACAGGTGAGACTATCCATATTAGCAAAAATGTAGACAAACTATAAGAGTGGACTTTTAACTTCAGGACACTTGGTTTAGGTCATCTATTCATGGACCTAGTTCTAAATAAATAAACTAAGTGATGGTGATAACCCTGCCTCAGCAAAGGATATATTTGGTTGAAAAAATTGCCCTTGACAAATAAATTCATGTATATTAAAAAAATATCTTTCTTGTTAAATAGCAATATGTGGGAGTGGGAAGGTAGAGGGAATGGGAAAATTAGAAAAAATAAATAAAAATTAGAGACTCAAAATATATTTATAGCTCCCTTAATCCTGATAAAGGATTGAGTAATAAAAATGATAGGACTCATCTGCAAATTCTACATGACTACACAGTAGTTAAGAAAAAAATCACTGCAAAACATTAAAATATAAAGAGATTCTAGAATTTTTATTAACTTGCATTACTTCAGCAAAGTCACTATTTTTTTCAGTGATGTTTTTCTTCATTATTTGGAGAAGGAAATGGCAACCCACTCCAGTATTCTTGCCTGTAAAATTCCATAGACAGAGGAGCCTGGTGGGCTATAGTCCATGGGGTCACAAAAGAATCAGATATAACTTAGCTACTAAACAGCAACTCCATTTATAAGGTAGAAATAGTCAATATTTTCTTATTTTCATGATTTAAAAAATTTACAATTTAAAAATCACTGTAACTCCACTCAAAATGTTGAGATACTGTCTTGAGGTAGCCATTTTGAAGAGGACATAATAACTTTATTTTATTTTTGTAAGAATTTCCTCGTAAAACGATGTTCCTGATTCCTACTAGCATCTAGACTCTGGAAACTGAATATAGGCAACCCCAAAGGCTTCCCTGGTGGTTCAGATGGTAAAGAACCTGCCTGTAATGCAGAAGATTTGGGTTGATCCCTGGGTGGGGAAGATCCCCTGGAGAAGGGAATGACTATTCTCTAGTATTCTTGCCTGGAGAATTCCACGGACAGAGGAGTCTGGCAGGCTAGAGTCCATGGGGTCACAAAGAGTTGGACATAACTGAGCGACTTTCACTTTTATTTTTGGGCTTCCCTGGTAGCTCAGCTAGTGAAGAATCCACTTGCAATATGGGAGACCTGGGTTCGACGGGAGACCTGGGTTCGGTCTCTGGGTTGGGAAGATTCCCTAGAGAAGGGAACGGCTACCCACTCTAGTATTCTTGCCTGGAGAATTCCATGGACAAAGGAGCTTGGAAGGCTACAGTCCATGTGGTCGCAAAGAGTTGTACATGACTAAGTGACTTTTACAAAGGCTATTGGGGAAAATAAGAAAGGCCATAGCAGAATTTACTTTTATCTGATATTTACTATGTTCAAATTTTAAAGGATCTCACAGTCAGAACATAGCCCTCATTTATAGTGGTAAAGAAAACAAGACAGAAAACTGAAGGTTAACGCTAGGGATTAGGTTTTAGAAGACATGAATAATTATGTTTAATAGCTTCTTGAATATTGTCATCTTAGTCAATGGTTTAATCACTCAGGAGTCTCTATTAAAGGATCTAAAATGTTGGCATTCACACATCTCCAAAAAAAGGTAGAAATAGTCATAATTAGGTAGACATACAACTAAGTACCATACTCTATCTTTCTATATTAGACATATCTTGGGGTATAGTTCCTATCCATGTCCCCAGAAAACAGAAATCCTGTTGAAAATTGAAACAGGGTCTTTCAATTACAAGTAACAGAATATTCAATTAAAAGTAGCTAGATACAGGGATCATTACCTTATATAACAAGAAGTGTCCTTATAGGACACTTGCCAATTAAGCTACTAAATCAACCAGATCATCATAGATCAAGCTCTCTCTAACAGAACCAGGAATCATTTTAGTCCTTAGAGTTGTCCCCTTGTGGTCATAGATCTTGCAATTCTGGGAAACATCTAGTGAAAGAACAAAGAGATATTTTTTCTAAGGATCTCCTTGTATCGCAGAAGAAAATATTCCCCAGAACTGTCTCAGCAAACTTCCCTTATATCTTCAGTTCAGTTCAGTTGCTCAGTTGTGTTCAACTCTTTAGGACCCCATGGACTACAGCACACCAGGCCTCCTTGTCCATCACCAACTCCCGGAGCTTGCTTGAACTCATGTCCATTGAGTCAGTGATGCCATCCAACCATCTCATCCTCTGTTATCCCCTTCTCCTCCTGCCTTCAATCTTTCCCAGCATCAGGATCTTTTCCAATGAGTCAGTTCTTCATATTAGGTGGTCAAAATATTGGAGTTTCAGCTTCAGCATCAGTCTTTCCAAAGAATATTCAAGACTGATTTCCTTTCAGATGGACTAGTTGAATCTCCTTGCAGTCCAAGAGACTCTCAAGAGTCTTCTCCAACACCATAGTTGAAAAGCATCAATGCTCTGGTGCTCACCTTTCTTCATAGCCCAACTCTCACATCCATACATGACTACTGGAAAAACCAAAGCTTTGACTAGACAGATCTTTGTTTCAAAGTAAAGTCTTTGCTTTTTAATATGCTGTCTAGATTTGGCATAGTTTTTCTTCCAAGGAGCAAGCGTCTTTTAATTTCATGGCTGCAGTCACTATCTGCAATGATTTTGGAGCCCAAGAAAATAAAGTCTCTCCCTTTTTCCTTTGTTTCCCCATCTATTTGCCATGAAGTGATGGGACCAGATGCCATGATCTTAGTTTTCTGAATGTTGAGTTTTAAGCCAACATTTTCACTCTCTTCTCTCACTTTCATCAAGAGGCTCTTTAGTTCCTCTTCACTGTCTGCCGTAAGGATGGTGTCATCTGCGTATCTGAGGTATTGATATTTCTCTTGGCAAACTTGATTCCAGCTTGTGGTTCATCCAGCCTGGCATTTCACATGATGTACTCTGCATGTAAGTTAAATAAGCATGGTGACAATATACAACCTTGACATACTCCTTTTCTTATTTGGAACCAGTCTGTTGTTCCATGTCCAGTTCTAACTGTTGCTTCTTGACTTGCATACAGATTTCTCAGGAGGCAGGTCAGGTGCCTGGTATTCCCATCTCTTTAAGAATTTTCCAGTTTGTTGTGATCCACACAGTCAAAGGCTTTGGTGTAGTCAATAAAGCAGAAGTACATGTTTTTCTGGAACTCTTGCTTTTTCAATGATCCAATGGATGTTGGCAATTTGATCTCTGGTTCCTCTGCCTTTTCTAAATCCAGCTTGAATCTTACATCTTATTGGGCAGGATTGAGTCATATGCCCAAGCTAGCTACTGGTAAAGTATACTGATTGATTTAACCCAATCAACACTCCCAAGCAAATCTTAGGTGCATTAATATTAATTCTGTGAGCAAAGAAATGAAGGGAGTTGCCATGAAAAAGGCAGTCTGTATGGTCCATCACAGCTGCATCTACCCAGGAGGGTTTTTCCCTCTGATTCACACCCTAGGGACTAAATCATGTATAGATACAGGGCCTGAAGTAGTCCATCTATACATTGTACATCTCTCTAGAGGGAAAAATACAAAACAAAAATAAAAAACAAAAAACCCTGAACCAAATTTTAAGAAACTTGGAATGGGACAGGAACTACTTCATTTTGTTGCAAGTGAAATTAGCTGATATTTGTGAAATACCTGAGATAAATTAACAGTGAAGCCCAAGAATGAGAGGCTATGAATTCTTACTGCTGAGGCCCACTAGGCTGCCTTGATGCTCACTTTCAGAAATCTGAGTACTCAGCATTTTCTGTATTTCCACGAGAAATCTTACATCTCTCTCTACAGTAACCTCCTTTTCTCCAATACCTACATCCAGAAACGTCTGCTACATGTTTATTTGAGCAAGTTGTGAATTGTGTTTTCATTTCTTGCAACACAAATTTTCGCCACCTGCAATAAAAATAGTTACCTGCAAAAGAATGTGGGACATGGAGATTTGATGATCAGGTCTATGGGAACAATGAAACACTTTTTCATATTCCAGGATAGGAAAATAATAATCCAAGATATACAGAGGCAAAGCTTCTCATGAGACAAATTATGAAGAGGATGGGGAAGCAAGTGAATAAAGTTTAGTCTTAGAATACCTGACTTTATGTGTATTCGGAAACAGAGTCTCTATGTAACCTAGATGGAGGAAGACTTCTTTCTGCAGCCAACATGCTGAAGGTGCTTAAAGATAAGGTCAGAACATCATCTTAGAAGATTTCAAATTGTAATTGATTTCCTGGCAGTGACAGTTTCTATGATAAAGGTTTAAACACAGATTAAAAGAGATTTTGACAATTAAAATAGGAATATTTGGGAGAAATCAGCTATGCCAGAGGAGTTGACAACATTGTTCTTGCCATACAACACTCAGTCTCCTGTTCTTTGGTTAACAGCACCTTGATTTCCTTTTGAGGGGGATTGAGAGTTAGGTAAGGTGCCTTGTATTACCTTAGATAAGGGTGGCATATGACCCAAGCTAAACTGATCAGGCTTTCCATCTTGGCTTTAGATCTTGAATCGAGTGACCAGAGTTGAAACAAATGGATTAAAATAAATGATCCCAAACCACAGATTTTTCACCAATGCTAGCTACCTAAATCTCCAGGGCTGCTCTGGCTCTTGACATTTCTGAGCCAGAATTTGAAGCTTTGCTTTTGATTTCGGGAGGTGACCATATACTTCAATGAGTTATCTGTTTGAAGTTGGTTTATAGTAGATCAAATAAAGTTGTTTGGAACTGGGTAGTGCAACCAATGTGGAGAGAAGTGGATGGATTCTTTATATTTTTATGTATAATCTACAGTATTCTGTGATTGGTTATATTTGGAGGTAGAGAGAGAAAGGAATTCAACATCCATTTCAGGCTTGAGCAAATGGTAGTGAGTTATTGAGATAGTGAATAAGGAATGAGAAATAAGTCTACTGAAAATATTATGAGTTTAGTGATAGACATATTGACCTGAGATGTCTTTGCCAAAATCAGTAGATAGTAGGCCATATATGGTCTGCATTTTAGTGGAGGTTTAGAATTGGAATTTTTGGCAGTTTCCAGAATCTTCCTATTATCCCACAACTCCTTGACTTTTAAGATAAGGGCTAACATGGTGGTAAGAGTCAAATGAATGATCACTGAAATCTCTGTTCTTAATAAGTTGAATGCTGCATTAAAAAGCATAAAACAAGACAAAACAAAAAACTTAGAGCATTGTAGAAATTGCTGCTAATTTCTAATTTCTACTAATGAAAGATCTTAGAAATGAATGCATGTTGTATCAGTTAAATATTTATAAAAATAAAGCTATATAATAAATAACCACAAAACCTCAGTGTCAGGTAGCAATAATTTCTTTAGATCAAAAATAATTTATTTAACTCAGTTGATGTTAGCTCATATTATTTAAGAAAACCTGTGGATCAGCTGGGTTTTCCTGATGGCTCAGCTGTAAAGAATTCACCTGCAATGCAGAAGATGTGGTTTTGACCCCTGAGTTGGGAACATCCCCCAGAGGAGGAAATGGCAATTCACTTCAGTATTCTTGCCTGCAAAATTCCATGGACAGAGGAGCCTGGCAGGCTACAGTCCATGGGATGACAAAGAGTCAAACAAGACTGAGTGACTGAGCATGCACTTGGATCAACTAGGTGGCTCTGTTAATTTGGTCACTCACATGTCTGGGTGGCATGGCTGCTGACTAATCTAGGAAAGCCTAACCTGAGATGACTGGGGAAACTCAACTCAGTTCTGTGTTACCTCATCCTCAAGTTGACTAGTACAGGCATATTTTCTTAGAAAAGACAAAGAGAGAAAGTAAGCAAAACACATAAATCTTGAGATCTATGTTCAAAGCTGGGACACCATCACTTCCACGCATTCTACTGGCCAAAGTAATTCACAAGACCATTCAAGATCCATGGGGTGGGGGGGAAAAGACTATGTACTTCTAGTTAGAATTATAAAGTCATATGGCAAAGGAAGAGGGTAGATACAGGGTGAGATGGAGTATCAGGACTGTTGTAAAAAAAAATCAATCTATTGCACATGGCGTTTCTATCCTGTTCAATTCATGTTGGCTAGTACAGAAAGGTCATTGATATGTTGATGGTATCTAGGTATAGTCATAAATAACTGTAGTTATCAGGGTGTCGGCCTTCATTCTGCTTCTCTCCTGGAAGTAATTTCCTTTTCTTCCTAATTAAGAAAAATCATGGCTCTTAGGACATAGTTATTGATTTTGCTAACACATTTTCAATGGAAACAGTGAGAGACTTTATTATTTGGACTCCAAAATCACTGCAGATGGTGACTACAGCCATGAAATTGAAAGACACTTGCTCCTTGGAAGAAGAGCTATGACCAACCTAGACAGCATATTAAAAAGCAGAGACTTGACTTTGCCAACAAAGGTCTGTCTAGTCAAAGCTGTGGTTTTTCCAGTGGTCATGCATGGATGTGAGAGTTGGACAATAAAGAAAGCTGAACACCAAAGAATTGATACTTTTGAACTGTGGTGTTGGAGGAGACTCTTGAGAGTCCCTTGGACTGCAAGGAGATCCAACCAGCCCATCCTAAAGGAAATCAGTCCTGAATATTCATTGGAAGGACTGATGCTGAAGCTGAAACTCCAATACTTTGGCTACCTGATGAAAAGAACTGACTCATTTGAAAAAACCCTGATGCCAGGAAAGAGTGAAGGCAGGAGGAGAAGGGGATGACAGAGGATGAAATGGTTTGTTGGTATCACCAACTTGATGGACATGAGTTTGAGCAATCTCCAGGAGTTGGTGATGGACAGGGAAGCCTGGTATCCTGCAGTCCATGAGGTTGCAAAGAGTTGGACATGACTGAGCAACTGAATTGAGCATACTTTTGTTTGTTTCCGTCAGTCCTAAAACTTGTCCTTCACTTGGCAGTGTAGATTAATACTATTATTGTGCTTTCCAGGGAGAAGTCAACTTCATAATGGAGTCTATGACACAATTTAATTAATGGAGACCTGGACTACCCTAACACATCCTACTAGTGTACATGATACAGGGTTACTGTAATAATGATGCTAACGTTGATCATCTCTGAAGGACAAAAAATTGAAATCATCTGTCTTGGTAAATTATGTGTCTAGAATGATGAAAATGAGAAGAGGTAAGTCTGACAAAACACAGAGTGCTGATACCTTGCCAGTTGATTGTGGTTCCTTGCTTTTAATAGTTTGAAGGATATTAGGATATTCTCTTCAAAACAGGGATATAAGTTGCATAAATTGGATGTCATCTGACATATTCACCAAGTTAATCAGGCCTAGCAGCATGTTATTTTCAAGTGGGAGTGGTATTTTCTAAGTTAGAATGTCTAAGACTATGAATAACAGGGTATCTTAACTCAACTTGGCCTGAGCAATAACAAAGTTATCGTTTCACGTGGGAAGCTTACATGGGTAGAGTCTCCAAGCTCTGCTTCTCTGTGGTTCTCTTAATTCAACCTCCTTCCTGTGTCACCATCTTGAGACTTACAGCTTGATAGATGCAATAGCATTTGATGTCAAAGACAGACATTTTCCAGAGATTTAAAAAGCAGAAAATTTTTCACTGGTATCTCCTAAAGGAAAGGAAATATTTTCCAGGAGGCTTCATGTCGTTGCTGTTGCTATTCAGTCACTAAGGTTGTGTCTGACTCTTTGCAACCCAGTGGAATGTAGCCCACCAGGCTTCCTTGTCCTTCATAAAGCAATCAGAAAATCCTCTAAAACTGAAAGTTTTTGGTGAAACTTTAGGTGAAGTTTTAGGTAAAACATCACTCTGATGAAGCTTTAGGTGTAATTGTAATTGGACAGTTATAGACCTATGAGCAACTCGGTGTAGATTTTTTTTTTTTTAATCTATTTGGGCCCATTCCCATACTGCCCAACAAGTTAAGAATTACTATTCTTAATGTATATTAATACAAGAAAGTCTACATTCTCAGAGAACAGTACATGCACTTTGTCTCTAGTGTGTAATAAGCAGAATATAAGCTTCAGGGGAGCAGGACCATGCCTGTTTTAGTCATGGTGCCCAATAAGCACTCAAAAATTGCTGCCTGAAAAGATGATGACCCAATGGAATTTCTGCAAAAGGAGGCTGGAGTTTGTCATCCACTTTAGAAAGTTATATGAAGCCTGACTTTCTTTCTTTCTTTTTTTTTTTCAGCAAGTCTTGCATCTTTTTTTTTTTCCATTTATTTTTATTAGTTGGAGGCTAATTACTTTACAATATTGTAGTGGTTTTTGCCATACATTGACCTGAATTAGCCATGGATTTACATGTATTCCCCATCCCAATACCCCCTCCCACCTCCCTCTCCACCCGATCGCTCTGGGTCTTCCCAGTGCACCAGCCCTGAGCACTTGTCTCATGCACCAACCTGGGCTAGTGATCTGTTTCACCCTTGATAATAAACATGTTTCAATGCTGTTCTCTCTAAACATCCCACCCTCACCTTCTCCCACAGAGTCCAAAAGTCTGTTCTGTGCATCTGTGTCTCTTTTTCTGTTTTGCATATAGGGTTATTGTTACCATCTTTCTAAATTCCATATATATGTGTTAGTATACGGTATCTTTCTGGCTTACTTCACTCTGTATAATGGGCTCCAGTTTCATCCATCTCATTAGAACTGATATAAAATTAACACACAGAAATCCCTTGCATTCCTATACACTAACAATGAGAAAACAGAAAGAGAAATTAAGGAAACAATACCATTCACCATTGCAACAAAAAGAATAAAATACTTAGGAGTATATCTACCTAAAGAAACAAAAGACCTATACATATAAAACTATAAAACACTGATGAAAGAAATCCAAGAGGACACAAACATATGGAGAAATATACCGTGTTCATGGATTGGAAGAATCAATATTGTCAAAATGACTATACTACCCAAAGCAATATAGATTCAATGCAATCCCTCTCAAGCTACCAATGGTATTTTTCACAGAACTAGAACAAATAATTTCACAATTTGTATGGAAATACAAAAAACCTCGAATAGCCAAAGTAATCTTGAGAAAGAAGAAAGGAACTGAAGGAATCAACCTGCCTGACTTCAGACTCTACTACAAAACCACAGTCATCAAGACAGTATGGTACTGGCACAAAGACAGAAATATAGATCAATGGAACAAAACAGAAAGCTCAGAGATAAATCCACGAACCTATGGACACATCTTTGACAAAGGAGGCAAGAATATACAATGGAAAAAAGACAACCTCTTTAACAAGTGGTGCTGGGAAAACTTGTCAACCACTTGTAAAAGAATGAAACTAGAATACTTTCTAACACCATACACAAAAATAAACTGACTTTCTTGTATTAATATACATTAAGGATAAGTACTTCTTAGCTTATTGGGTAGTAAGGGACAGGGCCCATACAGATAAAAAAAAAATCTTTATCAAGTTGCTCACAGGTCTATACCTGCCCAATTACAATTTCACCTAAAGCTTTATCAGGGTTTTTAAATTTCAGTTTAGAGGATTTTCTGATTGCTCTGTGTAACAGCTGGCAGTAGTTCTCAGCAGACTCCTAAAATATTGAAACCCCTATTGGGTTTCTTAGTTCAGGCTACAATAGCAAAGTACCATATCATAAACAACAAAAAAATTATTTCTCATAACTCTAGAGGTTGGAAGTCCTTTATCAGAGTCCTGCGTGGTCAGGTTCTGGTGAAAACTCTATATTGCGTTGTAGACTGCCTTTACGTTTTTGTATCCTCATGTGGTGGAGAGAGGGCAAGAGAACTCCCTAAGGGCACTAATTCCATTATGAATTTGGGGGGGATCATGAATATTCATTTCATAATATTGGGATAAACCTGTGTTACTGTGCAAAGGGGAAGTTATCTTCTTAAACAGAACCATAAGCAGTATTTCCATGGCTATCTAGAACACATTATATAAATAGCCCACACCCATTCTTTAAGCTCTAGACTTGTATGTCCACCAGCACACATTAGTTCATAGATGCCTTAAACCTTCCTCAAATTCATCATGTCCAAAACTAAGCTCATAATCTCCACTTTATCTCCACACTCACTGTCTTAATGCATCACTTAGCCCCCAACACTCATCATCGTCTTACTTCTCTCTGTACTTACACCTCATTAAACAATCCTTCATCTCCACATATCATCACTCTGTTAACCACCATAACATATCACCTTGCTCCCAGACTTCCCCAGGATCCCCATCCCTTCTTAGTCTCTTTCGGAGGGAGATTTTAGAAACACAAGTGTAGTCATGTTAATGCCCCTGTTTAAAATACTTTCGTGAATTCCTTCTGCTTAGAAGGTCTAGAATATACATTCTTAATATGCCTATAAAGCCCTGCAAGGCCTTATCTCAACTTACATTTCCAGGTTCATTCTACCACTCCTTCCCTCCCTCCTTCTAGCCCAGCCCGCTGTTATTTCCGGACAAGAGTCCCTTCCATTGTGGAAGGGCCAATCACTGGTCTTCAGTAGGATAAAGTACATTCTCTGCCCAACTTCCTTTTTAAGATCTTCACTATGAACTTAATGACTACCTTATACACCCAATAATATCGTACCTAAATTACCTCCATTAAGATGTTCTCTCCACAGTGAAAGAAATGAAGAAATACATTGGCATTCATGGATTTACCAATCTAATCTGATGCCCTATAATCCTCTAACATCTGATTGGTTACTCTTTTCATTTCTTTTCCTTGTATATTCATTCATTATTTTCACCAATTTAAGCATCAACAGTATATTTTAATAGTTTATTTGATAAAATTTTTTACAAAATATATTTCTTTTTGTCTCATTGATATTAATAATACTAAATATTTTCTTCATCCTCCAATATTGTCAAAATGTGCTAAAAATATTATGCTGAATTATAATTTAGCAAGGCCTTCAGACACTAATATGACTTCCTGCGTTCTCTCCCTCAGCTCCAAATGATGCCAGAGCACTGTTGTATTCCTTTTTTCCCTATGGTCTCTTCTTTCAACAGCCATTTATCTTTGCTATCAATGTGTGTTTTTCGTGCTTCCCATTGGCTGCCATGTGTTACAAGCTATTCTAAGTGAATGCAATGTCTTGGCTTCAAAACTTTCTTATAAGTAAAATCTTGCATTTTACATCTTTCCTTTGAGCTGAAAGGTTTAATTTGTGATTTTTCTGGTTTCAGCCTCTTTCATGGATAATTAAATTTGTGGTAGACTGATCTTCAAATAAATCAAACATAAAATAATACTTTTATTTCCTTACCCATCACACATCTCTCTAAGGTTGGCACAGCATAAAGATACATACTTTATATTGTGGGAACCACCATAAAATGTGATTATCTCTGAATAATTTGAATGCTTTTTTCATTTGTGTATATATTTTAGGATAAAAGAAAAAAATTCCAGGCAAATCAAATGCTCTTAATGTCTTATGTATGCCATGATGACACATTTCTCTTTGTAAAATTCCATTCAGTATAGTAAGATGTTTATATCGAATAACTTCCTGATGACCAGAAAGAGTTCAAATAGCTTTAAACATGATCACATGACACCCAAAGATGTCTTGTGAGGTAATAGCTCTCTGGCTCACTGACTTGATTTTGAAATAATAAGCATTAGGATCTTAAGTGAGAAAAACATCTGATCGTTGGTGGAGGGGTTAAGAAAATGAAGCACAGATGTGTGCGCACCATCTTATTGATACTTATATTTATAAGCAAAGCAAGCAAAGTCGCTCAGTCGTGTCCGACTCTTTGCGACCCCATGGTCTGTGGCCTACCAGGCTCCTCCGTCCATGAGGTTTCCCAGGCAAGAATACTGGGGCAGATTGCCATTTCCTTCTCCAGGGGATCTTCCCGACCCAGGGATGGAACCCAGGTCTCCCGCATTGCGGGCAGACGTTTTACCCTCTGAGCCACCTATGGTACATGTGCAAATGGATGAGAAAGGAGTGGTGGGGATTCTGTGTATTTGTTTTCAGGGTGGTGTAACCACTCACACTACTCAGCATGTTTGAGCTTGGTCTTGCATCCTGTCCTTTTCTTGGTCTCTCATCCTTCTTTCTTTTGTCCTCTTCTCCCCCTAACTTTCCCATCATCACTTTTCTCTTCCTCTTCTTGTCTTTAACAACCGTTGGCCCTCTCCAAAATGTAAATTAATTTGTGGACAAATTATAGTTATGCTTGGAGAAAGCAGGAGAAAAACATTTGGCTCCTTCTTCCTATCTCAAGCCCTGGTTATCCCTACTGTGGTTTAATTTCATTTCTAGGATTTGGATCAATAAATTTGTAGGAAACACAAAGCCAGTTTTCTCAGTTTATTGACCTTCTGTTGAAAGCAGACACAATTTAGCCAACATCTGGACAATATTTGTCAAGGCCAAGTATAACCCAAATCTAGGCCAGAGAATGAGTTGGTGCATTTGTTAGTTAAGCCATTTGATGGGTTTATAAATAAGATTAAAAAATAAAAATAAAAAAGCCAGCTGCTTTTAGTCCCATGCTTGGTTTATTTTCAGCAAGGCACTGATATTCAGGGTGAACTAACATACAAACACCACCTTTTCTTTCTTTTTGTACCTCGAGGATGCTCTTGAACCCAAGTTTCTCTTCCTGACTAAACCACTTACTGTCTTGGACATTGGCCAGGTTCAGCAGCTGCCTTATCTCTTTCACATGTTCGCTTTCTATTTATTTACAAGGACCATTATAGATTGTCACACTCTCAGATTGACCTGGTAGAAGTGATAAATGGAGGGCCTTTTGGCTGCATTCAATAACTTGGATTTGCTATGGAGGGCCAATGGGAATCAAGGAACAAATTGTTGGAAAGATGCAGGCATGGATTATAAAAAGTCAGTCAAGGGGAGAATGGGGTTATTTATGTACAAGGCAAACAGTGCCTGGATCTTCAAGATAGTGCCAAGTATATATAACGTAAGTGACAAAAAGGGAGGCATTATTCTTTGAATTTGAAGCTCTTTAAAGGTAATACTATATTCAAATTCCTCATTTGTACAGTTGAACATGAAAGATTTCTCAGTGTTATGGGTAGAGGTTGAATGGCACCTGACCCAGGTGGGGGTTGGGGGTAAACCTTGTCATTATATTGTTGAATGAATATATTCTGTCTATTACCTTCTTTGTGACATTTACACTCAAATAAATATGTGAGGAAATAGACCCCAATTTCTTGTGGATATAAAGTTAACATTAGCCACAAATTGACTAAAGAGATACTTAAAATCCCTTTTGTATCTTTCTATGGTCCCTGATTTAATTTTTTTCAAAATCAATTTATTTAATATGATTAGTTATTTAATTTGCCTAGCTGTTTAACTTCTGTCTTTCTCCTAAGAAGTATATGTATGTGTGTATAAGTTACACACATACTTAACCAGACTTTGGAGAGAAGGTTCATGAAAATACTTTCCCATCAAAACCCATTGTGGCAACACACCTTGAGAAGGAGCCTGATTTCTTATCTTTAGAGATGAAAGGAGAACAAAGGTTTGCTCTGAAGGGGACCTGCTGATTCCCCTTTCAGCTTGGCCAGTATGACCACTTCATCAGACATCACTGAAAGGTGGAATTTTTAAAACTCATTTGCAGTTTGCTTTCAAGTCTGCTAGGTCAAAATTTTAGACGAAGGTTTGCAAACCTAACTGGCTATTAATTCCTTTGATCAGAATCTAATCAAGTGGTTGTAAAACAAAAAACCACTAAAGTACCCAAAGGAAGGATTTGATTATTGGGCAGTGCCCTGGTGCATGACCTTTTCTTTACCTTTTCCTCTCGGCCATCTTAAATAGATACACATTATTCTTTCAAAGTCTCCACAGTGACTGATTTGGTTTTTATCTAGTCTAAAAATATTCTCCCTCAACAGAGGCCTAATTCTCATATTAAAGAAAACTGCAGAATAAAATGGCATTAATCTATTTCTTTGGGTAAGCAATTTTCTAACAGTGTATGAACTCTTTACAACATTTTATGAGTATGAGTACCTTTATATTTACTTCTTCAAGAGCAAATGAAAATCTATTAATGAAAGAATTTGGTTAATAAATCAGTGAAACTTCAAGAAAATTCACATCCCTTTCTCAATATCCAAAGCTGGAAAAATGTACTACAGTACAGTACTTGGGTTTCTCAAATATTATTTGCCAGTCATTAAAATTCAGACTGGTGGTTTTTTAAATGTCTAATTCTATGTTTCTTCTAGCCACGTTTATTGCTTGTCTAAACTTCTTTTCAAATTGGTAATCTCGATTACACTTCTTTGAATTTAACTGAAGACAAAATAGCTTGCTTTTGGATGTCTCCATGTAATTACAATTTAATTTTGTCTGGTTGATATGCTAAAGATAATGGCTTCTATTTTGCAAAATGCGACCTAGCTACACGCAACACCACTGCCAGAGCCTATTTCAGATGCAGGAGCCAACTGTTCTCTCATGCCTGCAGAGTTCAGGCTTTCAGATTTTGGCGACATTTCCGTGCTTGAGTGGAATGAAAATTTCTCTTGGTCTCTATAAAACTCCAGTCTCCCAACTCAGTGACGTGCACTGGGGAGCAGGAGCGGGTTGCTGAGCTCCGGTTGCCTACAAAACTGGAAATGATGCTGGCGGACACCTGACTTTTCTACCCTTTCAATCTCTTGTCCAATAAGAATATTGCCACTGCGCATGCCTCATCTTGGTCGTGAACAGGGATTTTGGAAGATAGTTATTTGACCGCCCCTACTAAATCTTAATATTACCATACCTTCTCAGAGAAGAAGGTGACGTTCCAGTCCGAAATGTTCAATCTTTTTCTAACCTGAGACATTCATGGTCTTTTCTTACTGTTACCATTGTCGATCTTATATGGCTTTTTGGTTTCTGCCATCCGGATTATCCTTGCCCGTGGAGCACATAGGCATTGTATATTGATCTAGAAATCCATGGTTTCATTTGGAAGGCAGAGCAGCAGTGTCTGCCAGGCAGTGCAGGGCTCTGCAGTGTCATAGAAAAGGCACTATTTCCCCTGCAAGAGTCAGAAGATGGGAGTTCTAATTTGTGATCTGTCAATTGACTCTGAGGCTTTAGGCAAGTGTCTTCACCTCTCTGGCTATGACATTGCCTCAATTAAATTAACTCCAAAAATTGCTTCCATAAATTTGCCTGATTGATTCTGGAGGGAATTAAAAATAATCATATGCTGACTCATTTTGGATCTTTCTTACTGATTTGTGTTTTCTCTCCTTTTACCTCCTCCCGTTAATGTCTTCTTGAGGTGATTGCAAAAGAGGGAGCAAGGTGGCAAAGGGAAGTTGATGAAATCAGTTAATAAGAGAACAAACAAATGTATTGAAATGTGCAAGTGGACACATTTGAGAATTTCCACTACCTTTAGGAGAAACTCCACTGACTTTTAAATTCATGTGCATGGATAGTTAAGACACAGGATGATCAAAAGGCAAAATACCTTTCTTGAGATCTTAGTCAAATATCCAGAGAGAGAACCATATGTACAGCCTGCCCACGGAGTGGGGGACAAATTAAAACTTCCTTGAAGTATTAATATAAAACAAACCCAAAAAGTGTCTAACACAGTTTTAATATCTTAAAATTATCCCATCCAATAGAAATTGCTTTAAATTTCATGATTAGCTTAAGAAATAAATAACTTTGGCTAGTCAATTGGAGTAAACTTTTCAGCTAATGGTCTATTTTTACACCCCCCACCAAATTTGTTTATCTTCAGTCATGTATGGATTATAATAAAAACATGAAACCTGGTTTCTGTTTATGTATACTATTTGTGACTTAATTTTTCTGTAACTGTTGAATGATTCTACTGCTTTTTTCATCATTAAATTTGACAGGTGCCAAAATTATAAAAGGGCTAAAAATATGACCCACATGATAACTGTTTTTTTTGTGTGTGTGTGATAACTGTTTTAGTCACACTAGCTTGACAAACAATGAAATAAAAATCATGATTTAAAATTCAGCATGGAACTTGTGAAACATGATATCAAGTACTGTATCAAATGCTTGAACATGTTTTTAATTGGCAAAACTTTAATGCCATTAAGAGTTTTGCATATGCTTCAGCTAGCTTTTGTGCAGTTGAGAAAAAAACACCAATACCCATCTGTCACTGTGAGTGGAGCACATATGGTCACAGAAGACCTTAAAATACATCAGATGTGGTTTCTATTAGCCAAGGCACTTCTGCTCCAAAAGGAGTTCAGCCACCCTGATATAGCTTCAGCTATTAGAAGTTTAATTTTGCCAATTAAAGTTGTTATTTTGCATGTAACTATGACAATTCTGCCTGTATTCCTCTGCTGTGTTATTAATAGTCAGAAGTAAGGATTCTCAGTGTGCATAGACCCTTCTGTTGTAGTTCAGATTTCTGAAGAGTAAAGGCAGTGGCTCGGCTTTCAGGTAGATGCCCTCTGGATTGGTTAAGTGATCATTGTTGGCAGGGGTCCTTTGTAGATGCCTTCTGTCCTTTCTGGAACTGCCCTAGTTTGACTTCCAAAGGCAAGTGAAAAGGGAAGTTGAGTCAATATTCCAAACATTTAAAGCCCAAAATACAAATGTGCAAAAATGGAGATTTTTCTGACATGGGAAGGAAGTTGCATAATCAAGTCTCATTCATTTACCTAATGAGGGACTTCTTTATGGTAGGCACACTGCTATATACCAGAGATGCAAAAAATAGACTCCTGGCACCTGCCTTCAAGAACATGTTAAAAACTCTAGTGAAGAGGGGCAGATACAGAAACAGTGCAATGTAAATCCCATTATAGAGGTACCCAGAGGATGGTGTGGGAACACAGTAGAAGAATGATTCTTAGGGCAAAAGTCAGAGAAAATATGAAAGAGAAGGAAAAATTGGAAATCGCCATTAAGACACATAGGGAGAAATGCTGCTAAAGTCAATAGGAAGGACACATGTAAAGACAAAGACATGGGAAAGAGTGTGCGGAATTTGTGGAAAGTTGGTAGGAAGTTGAGAGGAAACATGGGCTGAAAAGAAGGCAGAGACTAGATCACAGAATTCTGTTTCTGAATTGGGAACTGTATCCCAGAGATATCAGGAATCTTTAAAGCATCCTTGAGCACCCAAAGTGCATAGTCACATTTCTAGTTTGTAAAAAGCACTCTGATTTACAATTGAAAGGAGTTGGGATGAGAGGCAGTGACTTTATTTTCAGGGGACTGGGCAGTGGCAATGGAGTGACAAAAGAGAGGATAAATCAGGAAAAAAAATTAGATTATGGAATCTACAGGACTCAGACTTACCCTGATTTCTGTACTAGTTGAGTTTTCCGTGTAATGTTTGATACTGTCTTTGTTTGCTGTGTCGGCATACCCCTCCCCCACCTCCATCGCCCACCCTAGGTCTGGTTAATATAGGGAAATAGAAGGTGGAAAATTGACATTGTGTGTATTCAGATATTCTATAAGTTTGTACAAATTAAAGAAGAAATGGAGGATTTATAACTAGTGCTATATTTTAATTGCACATGAGAAAGGACACTTGATATTTATATTTTTCTAGCTGTTTTATAGCAACTACAGGATGAAACCATCATAATCCTCCCTAAATCATTACTCTTTTTGATGGTTTTAAAGTGCTATTAAGCATTGTTAATGTTTCTCCTCAGTTTATCTTAGCAAGAAGCTCTGTACTTGGGCTGAAAAGAGTCAGTTTTAATCAAGTAATAAAGTAAGAAATTGAATGATCATTAGTGAGAGTTAGAATAGGGGTTCGCCTGCTGTAACCAGGACCCATAATTATGATGATTTTTGCAGTCCAGGCATAAGCAGTCCAGTACTGGTTTTTTATTTAGAGACTTGACATTGTTGGGGACAAATTCTCCCCTTGCTTTACATTTCCAGCCATAGGGTGTTCCTTGGTCAGCATGATCCCACATGGTCCACTATTGCCTCCTCATTCCAGCCAGTGTGACAGATTACAGGATGACACCTTCTTCCTTTGAAGGACACATCATTTCCACATCCGTCCAAAATATCCCATGGCTAGAATCTGATCATAAGGCCACACCAAGATGCAAGAGATGATGGGGAAAATGGTCACATTTTTCTGGGGCCACCTGAGCCCAGTTGAAAATTATGTAACTTTAGCTTGGGGAGAACGGATGTTGGGGGACAACGGACAGTTTCTGACACGGTACCCCCATGAAATGTTGGAGTCACTCCTTTAGGATGGGCTGCGCCACATTGCGCTGCCGCCTCTTTTGAACTGGCTTTCAAGAGCAACCAATTCTTATACAAAGACCTGAGTATGCGTGATCCCAAGTTAGCTGGAGATGGAAAATTAAATAAAGCTCAGTCTTTTCCTCATATTGTTCACAGTTTGAGGATGGTGACACAGAGATTGAGTCAGGAATTGAAACAGACGATGTTAAGAGACATACTGTGTGGCAGGCACTCTCCTCAGAGCCTCCACGTCCTGCAGAGCCACAGAATAATTTGCTGAGTGAGTTCTGTGTTCTCCCTTCCACAGTGGGTAATGTTCTTCATCCCTTCCTTACCTTTAGGGATTAAAAGATGGAGCCATGGAGATCTGAGTTCTTGTCTCTTGCATCAGGTTGTTGTAAAAGGTCCTTTCCCTTCAGGCAGAAAACAAATGAGTCTGGCACTCTGAGGCTTTTGTTTGTGATTCTAGCCAATTGCCTAAAACAGAGCCCTGTCTTCCCTGTGGGGCCAGGAATGGACTGGGGTCCTGAAAGCAGAGGAGCTGACCCCTGAGAAAGGTGAGCTGCATGCAGAACTTTTGGAAAGAGGAGGTGGTGGGGGAGGCCAGGGAGGTTGGGTTGACAGGGACCTGTGTCCCTCTTTGATGCCTTAGCCTTCAGGGGCTCTTCTTCGAGTCTGCAGGACCTTCTCTTCTCTAGTCCCTTTCAGTCTGTCTTCATCTCTATACTTTGACCTCTCACTGCACTGGCCTCCCAAGTATTTTTGCTAGCCAGGCTCGCTCCTTCCTGTGGCCTTCAGGCTCCATGTCCCTTCTGTGTGGGCTGCTCTGCTCCGAGTCATGTGGCTCACCTCCTTCCCATCTCTACTCACCTGCTCTGTGAGGCCTTGCCTGGCTATTCTTTGAAACATGTCAGCCCTTCACCCTGATTCTTGTCCATTTCCCTCTTCACTATGTCTCCTTAGCACTGATTCTTCTTTACTTAATTTCTATTGGGAACAGAGGGAAATAGACAGCAAGGAAAGTTAGTTTGGGCGAGCAGGGACTTTAGTCTCTATTGATTCAATACTCTATCATTAGAAGGATTCCTGGCACATAGTATGTGCTCCATAAATATTTGTTAAATGAATGAATAAAGACAAAACCCGCTAGGTCCCAGCTGGATGAATAGAAAGAAGAATCTCCTTCATTTAAATTGACCATATGATTTGGAAAACTGGAACCTCAGTAGAAATTCTTGACTTGAGAATAGAAGCCTTTCCTCTGCTTTCTGGCTAGTATAGGGAAACTTGCCTCTGAGTAACAAAGGGCATAAAGTCACATAATTTTTGATTTTTTAAAAACGAAAGAGAGTTGGCATTTCTTGCACCAGAGCATCTTGAGCAAAATCTAACTAGTTCACTTTGAATGGGCACAGAGGCTGGTCTTACCTCATCCCGCTAGTTCATGCGGGTGCTAATATGCTTGGAAGTTTGGCTTGAAGATGGCATTAAGGACATACTGTGGTGCTGATGGGAAGTGAATGGTGGCCAGCGCCTGGGGCTACTAGCACAGGGAGCAAAGGGTTAATGTTTTAATACCAGCCACAACTTAGTTATCGGATACTGAGAATGAGTACTGTGTGTGCCTATGCGTGCGTGTATGTGTTTGCCTGTGTGTGTATTTAAGAAACAAACATCGTGTTATGTGCACAATGGCCAGTGAATTTGTTATCTCCATTACTGATGTCACTGACTGTGTCAGTGCTTCTTCCATCCCTTTCTGTCTTGCGGTGTCGGAAGTTTCTCTGTGCCAGTGCCTTACTTTGATAAAGGAATTAGAAATAAGACTTCTTCTCTCTGCTTTTGACAGTTTCATTCTATATAGCCAGTTTTCTTCCTTTGCTCAGTGCTCCCTATGGTCACATCATGTTACAGATTGTTATATAATGGAAGTTGTTGCCTTCTATTTTTTTTTTCCCTACCTATTTCCTAGAGAACTAAGGATAAATAAAAGAAATTGGCCCAGGTTAAGATGACAAAAATAATTATTCTTTCTTTAAAAGAAGCAAAGCTTACATTAATAGATTAATCCAAGTTTATTTAATTTTTCACAGAATTAAAAAAAAAACTTACCAAAAAATACATGAAATAGAATATTAAAATTCTCAACATGATAAGGGGTTAAAAACAACCATTTATTGACTATGTATAAGGTACTTTATAATAGTAATTGTTCAGTAGTTCAATGGAAAAATTTATATTACTCATCCCACTTTACAGGGAAAGAAACCAGGTTTCAGGGATGTTAGTTAATGCCAAGGACATACTGTTAGGAAGTGGTAGAGGCTGTGTTTGCATTTAGATGTGTCTGACTCCAACTAAACTTTCTCCTCTACTATGCTGGTTTCCAACTATCTTTAAATTCAGCGTGTTCTTAAAATTTCAGTACTGTATATTCTAAACTGAAATCTCTGTATTTCATTTCTAAGTAAGGTCATCTTTTCCCTTTGCCAGAAATAATATCTTTGATTGCTCTAGTGCTTGGTTTGTATGAATTGCTTTCCTTGTTTTCTCAATGCCATGCAGGGATTTAAAGTTCCTTGCTGTTCAGAGAGATGAGTTACTTCATTTTTGAAATTCCTACACTGAGTGAGTTTCAAAAGCAAAAACACGTTGTTAAGGGATCAGGCTGTAAATCTGAACCTCATCTGCTCTGCTTACTTACTGCATGCATAATGGTGGCCACATTACTTAATGGTTCTGTACCTCAGTATCTTTATCTGTAAAATGGGAGTAATAACATTATCGATATAAAGGTTAGACTAGTTAATACATGTTAATACAATTAAAATGCTTTAGACAGTTTGACACAAAAAAACCACCAATAAAATATTTATATCTACTCAGACACAGCAATCGTTTTCATTTCCTAGAGCATAGGATATTAAAGTTTCATAAGTGTTCTTTCCCTCACAGTCTTCCTATTAACTAGCTACTGAAATCAGGGCTTCTGAGGCATGAACCAGTGGGTTACACAAGCGGGGAGAGATGCTTTTTCACTGAAGAGAAAAACATCTGAAAACACGACTATCTGTCTCTTTTACTTTTAAATTCATGCATCTATAATGAAAAAGCAATTAATTAATCATCATTGGGGGATCCTACTGTACCTGCTCAATATTTTGAAAATCAGTCAATATGGCAGCAGGTTAAAAGCATATCTTGCATTTCCTGTGTGAACTATCCTACTAGGTAATGGAATAGTGAGAAAAAAGGGAATATTTCTTTTTACAGAAGAATGATTGGATCTAGGCACTGGTCATCAGCATCTCCTAAAATCAAAGAGAGACATACAGAGAGATAAATATCATGTGCTTCCATGTGTGTGAACATACCATCCATAAAGTAGTCTTATCAAAAACCATAATTTATGAAAAGAACAAATGTGTAAATCTATGCAGAAGGGATACAATCAGCAAAATCTAGAATGAGAAAAACCCTATGGGACAAATCCTTCATATCTTCAATAAATAAATTAAAATACTGCACTGGATATTTGATAATACTATGAAATTATCAATTTTCTTAGGTGCAGTAATCATAAATGACTGTATTTATAAACAAAAACAGTCTTCACCCTTACTTTACAGATAAAAGGATCTGACGTTCAAGATTTAGTCCACAATAATGTGGGGGAAGTAGGTGTGAGAATGGGACATGACTCCTGTGAGAGCTGAACTATGGGCATGCAGAGTAACCAGGATTTCATTATACTGTCTTTATTTTTTGTGTATGTTGGAAGTTCTCCATAATTTTAAAAGAAATTTTTTTTAAGTAATCTTTTAAAACCTTAGGTTTACACCAGAAAGCATATATCATTTAAAAGCAAAAGACATGAAAATATTCACTTGAGGATTGTAGTCAGTTTGGGTGTGGTTGCAAGCTCTAAATTGATTTGAAAATCAGGTAATGAGAGGTTTCAGAACCAGAGGGCATAAACTCCATGGCCACCTTCTTTAGATTCTGAAGTTGTTGAAATAACCAAAGTAAATGACACTTCTCATTTCCTGTCAAGACTACAGATCAGTAGGTCTGATGGATTTGTGTGTTAGTTGATCGGTTGTGTCTGACTCTGTGACCCCACTGACTGTAGTCCTCCAGGCTCCTCTGTCCTTGGAATTCTCCAGGCAAAAACACTGGAGTGGGTTGCCATTCCCTTCTCCAGGGAATCTTCCCACCCAGTGACTGAAGCTGGGTCTCCTGTATTGCAAGCAGATTCTTTACTGTCTGAGCCACAAGGAAGCCTAGGTATGATGGATATCCATTGGTATTTAAGAAACATCAGAATGCTGAGGCCTTTCTTTCAAAAACACAATGCCCAAACTGTATCTAAGACATATTTTTTCTTAGTGAATTAAAAATACCTAACCTGAAGATTTAGAAATAGGTATAGAAATATTTAAGAAAAATAACTGCACAGTATTGATGTTTTGTTTAGAAATCTGAGCATATTTTAACCTTAACTGTTACATCATTTAAGAAAATTGGACCTATGAGAATAAGTCAATTTATAATTCCAACTGAACATGTTAACTGCATAAAAGATTCATACTTGTCATTTTTTGTTCACATCTTACTAAATTTACTCAGTTTAGACCTTTAAGAAAATTTAAGGTTCACCATGGCATGAGTTTAATTTATAAGGGTTACCATACTAACATGCTTACGAAAGTTTGTCAATCAAGACAGTTGAGGAACTAAACTAGGAAATATTCTATTTATAAACCCAGTTTAAAATATTTGACATATTTTTTAAAGTTTTGTAAATGGGATCAAATATTAATGAAGTCTCCCTTACAATTTGCTGCATCTAAAATTGACTTTTGCCAACATAGGTCCATCTAGTCAAAGCTATGGTTTTTCCAGTAGTCATGTATGGTTGTGAGAGTTGGACTGTAAAGAAAGCTGAGTGCTGAAGAATTGATGTTTTTGAACTGTGGTGTTGGAGAAGACTCTTGAGAGTCCCTTGGACAGCAAGGAGATCCAATCAGTCCATCCAAAAGGAAATCAGTCCTGAATACTCATTGGAAGGACTGATGCTGAAGCTGAAACTCCAATACTTTGGCCACCTAATGTGAAGAACTGACTCATTAGAAAAGACCTTGATGCTGGAAAAGACTGAAGGCAGGAGGAGAAGGGAACAACAGAGGATGAGATGGTTGGATGGTATCACCGACTCACTTTGAGTAAGCTCCGGACGTTGGTAATGGACTGGGAGCTGAAGTCCATGGAATGGCAAAGGGTTGGACACAACTGAGCAACTGAACTGAACTGAAAATTGAATAAGATTTATAGATGGAAATCAAAAGCTTAAGAAAAACTAGATTTTAAACCATTAAAGTAACATTTAATATGTGCTAAGTCGCTTCAGTCATATCTGATTCTTTTCTACCCTATTGGCTGTATCCCACAGGCTCCTCTGTCCATGGGATTCGCCAGGCAAGAACACTGGAGTATGTTGCCATGCCCTCCTCCAGGGGACCTTTCCCACCCAGGGATCCAACCTGCATCTCTTATATCTCCTGAATTGGCAAGCAGAGTCTTTACCACTAGCACCACCTGAAAAGTCCTCATATATGAAACATGTCATGTATTAATTTTGAAAGCAAAGTTACCTTTCATTAGTTGTTACATTATTGAAGAAGTATAAGTGTTTTTTTTTCTGTTCACCTAACCACCCCACCTCGGTCCATCCCCAGGACTTAAAGCTCAGGGTTTTTGTTTTTGTTTTTAACCAATTGTTCATCACAGTTCTAAAAAAAAAGTTTAATGCAATGGGCAGAAGTGAATTTTGTAAGCGACACCCTCCTGAAATGTCACTTTCGGAGGCTGTCAGACGAGGCAAGGGCAGGGGCGGGCGGGGAGGGCTCGTATTAACATATTTCCTAGACGCTCATCTCCTTGGTCCGGCATAATGGATGCCTCCCAGCTCCCTGCGGACAGGAGAGCCCATCAGGCCAGAAGCAGATTAAAGCTCACACACTTCAAATTGGCGGCTTGCCGCAGCTTGCCAGAAGGCTAGAGTTCAGCGCAGCTTTAATAGAGAAGCCTCTAAGCTTCCTTCTCCCCATCTCCCTTTCGCCTTGCTGTAAAAGGAAATCGCACCGTCTGCAACCCTCCGGCCGCCCCCTGTCCTCTCGGTCCGTCCCTGGGTGGCGGCTCCCGGGCTCTGAGAAGGACCAGCCGGGCGCGGGAGTCTGGGGTGGAGGCCTCCGTGCCTGGGCGAGCATCTCCCTTCCCCACCCTCGCCGATTGCGCTGCGCACAGTGAACTGTCAGCCACGACTGATTTATAAGACCGATTTACCTTCTGGAGAGTGTAATTATGCTCATAGTTAAGAATTAATCAGGTGAGAGAATTATGGAACAGTCATTCTCCGGACTTTGAAGGACACGCTAAGTGGAGAGCCTCCAATGCAGGCTGCAGAGCCTGTGGGCGGGAGCCCTTTGCCGCCTGGCTCATCGCAGGGCGAGGTTTCTGGGCTCGCTGTCTCCTTTGTAAAAAGACAAAATGAAAAATCTAGCTGAGTTTCTTCAGAAAGATGATTCCCAGTCACCCAGCTTAAAAGGTGGGGGAGAAGATTTTGTGAAAAGAGGGATTCATAGAGACTGGATTATCTCTGAATAAGGATTTGGCTGTTGCTTCCTGTTAGAATTATTAGCTTAACTATTTTAGCTTGCTCTGGAACAGGCAGCACTTCAGAAATATTTTTTTTTCTTGTTTTTGCTAATATGTATTCCCTTCGCTTCAGTTATGTGGCTTGGAGGCTTTCACTGTTCAGAGTTGTGTTCCTTTAAGATGAGGAAGGTTTTTTTGTTGTTTTTTCTCTCTCCTTTTCTTTGTACACAGGGAATTTTCAGTTACTTTGTTTTTCAAGGTGTCTCTCCTGTGTCTCTCCTCACCTGCCTTTCAAAGTTAGCATTTCTTTGGGGACAAGGTAGACTACCTGGGGTTATCTCCAGGGAGAATCTCAAAGTCTCATGACAGTTACCTTGCAGTCCTATCACATATTCCCTTACTATTAAATTTTGCAGAAAAGTGGCTGCAGTTGAGGAAAAGATAGTGCAGATTGAATGAGATTATTATGGCATCTGAAAACATCCTACTATTTCCATCATAAGACACCATAATTCTAATACTATGCTTCACAGCTGGAAGAAGGACCTGTGCAGTGCTCATCGCCTTGGGCCTGATTTGTTAGCCATTCAAGTACACGTATGAGGCTGAGAATTAGGTTTTAAACAGTCTTTGCACACCATCTTCTGTCACCTCCTTGGCCCTCCATCCTTTTTCACTGACTGGTTGGAAGCCTCCGTTCACTGACCTGGAAATTGCCCTCTACCTCCTGGCTATGGGGGTTCTCATTTGGACCAATCATTTCTTCTTCTCTTTCTTCATGGCATCCTGGACTTTGTTCATCTTTTTCTTGAGTGAGTTATTGGTCCTTAAGCCCCTACTAGTCATAGCAGAAGTTAGATCCTGAGAGTAAAGGAGGAGATAGAATATTCAGACTTTTCAAGAAACAAATTAACAACTCCGTCCATTTCTCATCTGCTTTATTATGTTAAAGGTGACTTTTTTAGGAGGAGAAATTCTTTCCAACCTATAGATGAGGATGAAAAGCAAATTAGATCTATAGGTAATGAAATGTGAATAATGGTACTCCATTGGAGCCACACTCTAATTCAGTTTCTCAGAAGGAAGGTTAGAAGGCAGCAGGTTATTGCTGTCTGCTTTCTGTTCAGCTGTAGAACTCAGCTCTCTGTTCTGCCTCTTGGCAAGTACCCCACTTCCCCCAGTCTTCATCCAACCACAAGTCCTACAGAGATTTCAGGGCTAGAGGGAGGTGAAAAGAAGATGTTCTTCACAGAGAGGCTAGGTACCAAAAACCTGTCAGTAGTTCTTATTTAAGCAAAGCTATGGAGATTTACTTCTCTCTCATCACTCTCACCCATTCAGATGACATTCCAACAATCAGTCCATAACTGATTTTTTCACTTGTAACTGTTGCTCTTTTTTATGCAGGCAGGCACCTGCATGCTTAATGAATTGGCCTGGTGGGAGTGTGGGAACAATGCTTGATTGGAAGCCAGGAGACAGGTTCCAGTTCTGGCCCAACTCCCCCAACAGCTGGCTGGCCTCAGGCAAGTCATTTACCTTTTAGACCTTGATTTCTGTGGATGGATAGTGAAGGAACTGGAATGGATCCTTCTTTCCATAAAATGTGATACTCATGAGGAAGCAGGCATGTGGAAAATACCACATGCTCTCCATCTCTTTTTAGTGACCCACCGTGCACATGGACATCTGATTACAGAGAAATCTTTACCATTTGGTTTAACCAAGCATTTCCTCACCCACTGTGACCAAAGAACTCTCTAACTTGTTTTCTTTTTTTCCTTCCTTCCTTCCTTTTTCTTTCTTTCTTTTTATATATTGTTTGTTAATACGATGCAGAACCAGCGTTCTAAGGAACTCCTTGTGGGAAATGTAGGATATTAAATGAAACTTCTCTAGGTTGCTTTGTTTGTTTCTTTCTCCTGTATATCTGGAATCTAGACCTACTCAAATGCTACAATACAGGAACCAAAATATTACTTTAATTATTTTATAATTAATTATTATATAATTATACTACTTACAGGATTCCTCAGCACTAATGAACAATGGACTAAAACAAACAACATAAAATGTGTTTTTAGCTCTAGAGAGTATCACCATATCTGTTTAGCCTTCTTGGGAAGTGAGGTGATATATACAAGAATTTACCACTAAATTCCAATAATATTATATTTCTGCATTTTATTTATTTACTCATTCAAAATAACACAAGAGTTCTTAACCTTCTCTTATGCCTGAGTCCCATTGACTGTCTGAGGAATCTTTCTCAAAGTAGTGGGTTCTTAATGATCAACCAAAAAGTATATGGTTGCAAAAGATACATATTAAAATATATTTATCAAAAATATTTTAAAAATTTTGTGATATATATGTACATCTTTATTAATGCATCAAGTGATAAGATCTAGCAGTGGATCTAGTAACTGAAATAATTTTAAAATAATAACACATTTCTGTAGCTATTTAATCCGACAAAAGTGGTAGATAGATAAAGAAAAAAATTCATCATAGCATAGTATCTTTTGCAGATTATGCTTTACAAAGATAGTCACAACAGTGTGAGTGAAGATGCTTTCAGAAGATGTCAGTTTCCAGCCATGGAGTCATCCACAGTTTTGAATCTTCCTGAGATCACACGTAGCATCAAGCAAAGAAATGTCATCTTCATCGTCTTCTGTCCAAATTCCTGACCCATAGAATAAATGAGCATAATAAAATGGTTGCTTTATGCCTCTAACTTTTAGTGTTTATTAGGCAGCAATAATAACCATAAAAGTACCATAATAAGTTATGTGTGAGTTCTAAGAAAAGTTCCCCTACCTGTAATTTTGGTGTCAGGTATCAGGATAAAGACTGAGGACAATATTTAGCATTTTAGTTTTAGCAACTTGGTGGTTCAGTTACAAGTCAATGAGATGAAGAGTAGAGGACTAGATAGACTTTTGAGGTAAAGAAGGGTAGAGATTCTGAGCTTCATTGGGATACATTTTCTGTTTCTGATGTCGACCATAATATCAGAGAAGCAGAGGCTGCTTTATATCAGTTTTTCGACTGGCCATTTGAATGATCTGGATCTCAGAAGGGACTCTTGGGTTTGGATAAGGCTTGGGGACGTCAGCATGTAGAGTGCTGAAAGTCACCACCTTGAAGGACTTCATGTAGCGTATAGAGAAAGGAAGAAGGAAAAAATACTGGTGAGAGCAAATCTTAAGAGAACAAAAATGTGATGAGTAGAGGAAACATGGGGAAGGAAAATAAGATGTCAGTGTAGAGAAGAGACAGCAATGGTGCAGAAATCTTACATAGTTTTCAAGCTATACATGCCATCATCTTCACAGAGATCCAGATGCACATTTGTTTTCTTGTGAGTCCCCAAATTAAGAATAAGTTTGTGTTAATGAGTAGTTCTTATGCATGTAAATGATTTATGGGCAGGAAAGAAAGAATGAGAATTGCAGCCATAGGTTAAAATAGCTAAGACATGAAAACTCTGCTGCTGCTGCTAACTCACTTCAGTCATGTCCGACTCTGTGCGACCCCGTAGACAGCAGCCCACCAGGCTCCCCCGTCCCTGGGATTCTCCAGGCAAGAACACTGGAGCGGGTTGCCATTTCCTTCTCCAATGCATGAAAGTGAAAAGTGAAAGTGAAGTCGCTCAGTCTTGTCCGACTCTTAGTGACCCCATGGACTGCAGCCTACCAGGCTCCTCCATCCATGGGATTATCCATGCAAGAGTACTGGAGTGGGGTGCCATTGCCTTCTCCGAAAACCCTGCTAGTTCTGCCAATTAAAATAGTTGTAAATAATCTATAATCCCTTTCCTTCTAAGATTCAGAATGGACTTGAACTTTTTCATGGTGACTCAGGGCCTGTTTTGTGAATGGAAGAGAGTCAACCTTAGAATAAATGATGACTTCAGGCAGTCATTGTAAGGATGATATATTTTTCAAAGGACTCCCATTGCTCTATGGCTGACGACTCAGTGGCTTTACGCCCCTGTCTCTCAGGGGTTATTGTGGTTTGTGGGCTCCCCACACTATGATTTTTTCCTCCTTGGTAGTTTTACTCTCTCCTCTCTTCAGGCACTCCTTCCAGCTATCTGGGGGTCTACTTCCACTGTGTTCGTGACCCCCTGTTCCCCATCTGAGCTGGGTGTTGGCTGGCAGTCTCATCGCCTTCTCTCTTTCCCCTGTAACTAGCATATTAGTTTTCTGTGGCTACTGGAACAAATTACCACAAATTTAATGGCTTAAAGTAACACAAATGTATTGTCTTAGAGTTCTAGAGGTGAGAAGTTTGAAATGGGTTTCCTGAGCTAAAACCGAGGTACTTAAAGGATTGCCTGCTTTTATAGACGCACTCACAGAGAATCTGTTCCTTATTCATTCCAGCTTCTAGAAACCAGCCCACATTCCTAGGCTTCTCATCCTCTGTGTGTATCTTCAAAGCTGGCACCGTTAGAGTGAGTCCTTCTCATGTTACTGCCTCTCTGCTGCTCCTCTTTCTGCCTCCCTCTTTCACTTACACTTTATAGTTACATTGGGTCCACCCCCATAATCCAGGACCATTTTCTCATCTCAAGGTTAATTGATTAGCAGCCTTAATTCTACCTGCTCTGTTAATTCCCCTTTGCCTAGTAGCATAGCATGTTCAAAGGTTATGAGGATCAAGACACAAATGTCTTTCTGGGGAGTGGGGTTGAGGGGGCTTTCTACCTACCTAGGAAGATACTAGAATATTTCAAGAAACATTAGATAACCAAGTAATGTGTGTAAAATTAGCCCAAAGGTATCTGTATCTCAGAAGACTACAATTTTGTGGTAGCTGTTTTGGCAGCTGTTTTAACCAGGTTTGTGTTTTTTTCTCTTCAAACTTAAGGACTCTTCTGGAAGGTTAAATTTTCTGAAACTTGACCATGAGATCAGAGAGGCAGAGGTTGCTGTCTGTCGATTTTTGTACTGGACCAATTTTTGAAGGTTGTACTGTGTATTCAGACAGTACAGGGACTATTTCAAATACTCAACCAACGAATAACAAATTACTGGTAGTTCTTAATGTTCCTAAGTCTGTGATGTCTAGCATGTGGCATTTTGAAGTAGATTCCATAGTCAAAAGTACCAAGGTCATGCCAGGGTCTTCAGGTTGCCTCTAAATTAGCATTCATTTTCTCCAAGAAGCAGGCATCAAGAAGGATTTTGTTTATGCTAGATTCTGCTCCAGGGTTGAAGTGGGAGCAGAAGTTTATAAATCTATTAAATTGAATTGCCCTGTAATCAACTGTTTATCCTGTACTTGAGGGCTTCCCGGGGCTTCCCTGGTGGTGCAGACGGTAAAGCATCTGCCTGCAATGCGGGAGACCTGGGTTCAATCCCTGGGTCAGGAAGATCCCCTGGAGAAGGAAATGGCAACCCACTCCAGTACTCTTGCCTGGAAAATTCCATGGACTGGGGAGCCTGGTAGGCTATAGTCCATGGGGTTGCAAAGAGTTGGACATGACTGAGTGACTTCACTTGAGGGCTTCCCAGGTGGCGCTAGTGGTAAAGAATCTACCTGCGGATGCAGGAAGCATAAGAGACATGGGTTTTATCCCTGGGTCAGGAATATCCTCTGGAGGAGGGCATGGCAACCCACTCCAGTATTCTTGCCTTGAGAATCCCATGGACAGAGAAGCCTGAAGGGCTATGGTCCATGGGGGTCACAAAGAGTCGGACACGACTGAAGCAATTTAGCACATATGCACAGGTTCAGTAATCTTTAACAGGGTGGGGAGAACGGTTGTGAAGATCATAGGGTACACCAGGGTAGCCTTGAAGGGACAGCTCCATGATAAACCAATTTGACTTTTGTGAACAAGCCTGTAGTTTGGCAACACATGGATTCAGACCAGCAGCCGAAGGAGTAGATCTCAGCTCGATCTCTCCTTGAGCCACGGGAGCGGCCCTGAAAATGGTATGGGTATGTGTGAATTAAATGTGGCTAAATGGCTTCAGTTTAAATATAGATGGTGTAGCATTGTGTAAAATGCTCGTTTTGAATCAGACAGAGCAGGGTTTGAGGCACTTATTAGGCTGTGCCATTTTATTGTCTCTGTGCTGCGGGGCTTGCCTCAGGCTTGGGAGATCTGCTACATTTGATCTGTGCCCCAAGGAGTCTGAGGCCTCACCATGTCTGCTTCTGCTTTTTCCTTCTCCTCGGAGTAAGAATTTTCATTATAAAGGCCTCCTTTCTGCCACTTACTCTTCCAGACTCGCTCCCTCTTTTTTATTCCAACACTTACACAGACACGTGTACACACAGACACACACGTGTGAGCATGCACACACACACACAGATGAATTTATAATATGATAGAGTATTACTCCAGAAGCAAGGATATTTCTAAGAATAAGAATCATTGGATATCAATTCCAGAAGGGTCTACTTGGGGTACACCTACATCTACTCTTTGCAGAATCCCACCCACTCACCTCACTGCCATGTCCTAAAGTCATAGATAAAACTTCATTGTCTTCAAAGGTCATTAGTTTTACAATGTGATAAATTATTTTTAAATATTCCAAGTTTGAGGCAGCGTCAGAGATAATCTAGAGTAGGAGTAAATATCCCACTCATTTTTAAGAAAATAAAAACTTGACAGGTATCTGGCAGCCTTCAGAAGTCTTGAACCTCCTCTTTATTTTAGACATTTTCTTCTGGTTTACTTTAGAGAGAAAGTTTGGAAAAGTTTGAGAGTATGGATCTAAATTTCTCACTTTACCACAGAGAAAACTCAAGTATAACCCAAAATTAAAGCTCAGGTCCCCCAGCCGTGGCTCTCCTCTCTGAAACATGCTGCCTGGTGCTGGAGATGAAAAGGATACTTCACTTTCCTTTTCAAGGTCCCCATTGTGTTCTGGGGAGTGACCTACCTGATCCCTATCATGATTAATGTGGTTTCTGAAGCGTGAGATCTGATTATGACCCCATGTTGTTATATTTAATTACAAATCTCATTACGGCCCTGGCCATAACACCATGCAGCCCTCATTGCACTCCCCTTTGCTGATCTGCCTGCCTGAAGGTCCATCTTTATGATTTACTCTAAATTGTTTTAGAATCATAGACTTCTAGAGCTGGAAGGGAGGTTAGAGATCACAAAGTTCAATCCCCTCATTTTACAGATAAAATTACAGCGGCCCCAAAGAGAATAAGTCATCTTCCAAAGGTCACTCAGTAGATGTGGGATAGAAATGTGGGCATCGGATCCCCAGGCCAGCGGTGGTTCTATTTCACACCGCCCTGCTAGATACCACAATTTATAACATGTCTCCTTATGCCCCTTACTTTGTACGATGTGATAGCTTCATAACTTGCACAGATTATATGGTACTATTTTCCCCTTTACAAAGTTAGTTGCAAATTAGATCAGTATCACAATGTATTTTGAGTTTTGAGGTAGAAAATGCTTGGTCAGGATTATTCAGCCTGTTGGGCCTCAGTTTTAGTTTCCTAATACAAATGCTGACTAACCTACTCTCTCTATGAATAAAGACATGCTTAAAATGATACCTAAGTAAACTTAAGTATTGTCAAGTAAATACAAATCCAGACTTACATAAGAAAGTTTATTTGAAAAGACACTATTGCAATAGGAGAATGCTCAGATCATAAGCTCTGTAAGAATTTCAAAAGTCAGATAGAAAATTTTTTTTTTTTTTAACAAAAAGGAATAAACAAGGCTAGAAAGAGGTGGGTGTGGGGGACGGGAGGAGTGTATGGTATGTGGAAAACAGTTCAGCTATTCACTTATATGAGAGAAAATGAGAATCTGGAGGGTCTATGTCTAACTTTGTCATAGGTAAACAAGGAGGCCATCTGGGAAAATGTTATCTAAGTTATGTGGGGAAGGTTTTTTATTTTATAGTAAGCCATTTTCTGAAACATAAGGAGAGAGGGGACTTATTGACCAAAGCTCTTTTCGAGGAGCACAGGGCTCAGGTAAAGTTCAGCATTAATGATGCTTAGTGATTTCAGTAAAGCTTTCTCATATCACATGCCTGGCTTTCTGACTTTCTCCTTCCTTTTGGGCAGGGAAAGGTGGTAGCAGGTCTTGGCTTATATCAGAGAAAGTTAATTTACTAATCAACACTTGACAGATACTTCTCTGCCATCTTAAAATGAGCCTAAACACCCACTTATTCTATGGGGTCTACGTGAAGGGCATAAAGCATCATTATGCCTTTTTTTCTTTTCTTTATAAGCACTGAGTCGTGCTTAGAATTGAATGGAGTAGGCAGGCTGTTTAGGGCGAAAACTTTTGGCTCCATGAAGTACAGCATGTACCTTGTGTTGGCTTAGAAGCAGCCCAACTATGAGTAATAATTCCTAAGATCATGTGAACACTCTTGTAATGCTCTGCATTGAACCCAGTTGAATGTGAGGCTGCAGAGTCCTGCACAGTTAATTCCAAGGAGAGGAGGATGGATGGCAGGAGTGATTCCAGTTTCCTCAAAATTTCTTGCCAGCCGAGAGGGGAGGCTGAAAGCTTTCCACTGTTTCTAAATCTGCTCCTGAGAATTACCATGGAGAACTTGCTAGCTATGTGAAACACTTGACCATTTTACTATGATGCTAAAAATCTAAAAAGAAGCAAAGTGATTGCTGGAGGTCAGAATATAAGACAGTTTATTCCATCTTTGATCAAGTCAGTCTTTGCTGTTTCTAAACCTCAAGGTCGATAGGTGGTGTGCAAACTTAGTGACTCAATTGAGGCGGGCAGCAAAGTTCAACAGTAGCTGACTTTTTGCTCCTGTGTTCATTGTGGAGAAAAAGCAGTTTTTCTTTGCCTTTAATTTTTTTTTTTTTAATTTTCACACAGCCTTACTGAGATTTTATTTTGAAATACTAAATAAATCACTGCAGCCAAAGAGAAACCCAGAGACACAGATAATGGAAGTCAAACTTGTTCCGACACTGCATCTTTTGCTTGGGAATCTCATATCACCTTTCTAAATTCCTGGACAGTACAGAGGCACATGCTGAGCCTTTTGGCAGGACCCTTGTTACCTGAAGGGTAAGTAGGTCACTGCCTATTAACAGGGCTGGTTTGAAGGTGCTTGAAATCTCTCTGCACCGTGCTTGCCTGCAATTCTACCAGTAGATTTATTCTTTTGAATAAATCCTGTACTAAAATGCATAGTAGCCTGGGGGGAGGAGAGAGGTGAGAGAAATTAATCCATCACTAGTCTAATTGTGATTCCATTTTTTGGAGCTAATTTGGATTCCAGGCAGGGTGGAAAAGACTTTCTAGGCTAGCTGAGCAGGTCCGAATGGCAAGGTTGGCTTGCCCAGGGGCAAGGGTGCAGGGTAATCAGACAACACTTCTCTCAACCTCCCTCTGTCCTTTCCTTCCAACTCTCTTTCCAAATTTGTCTCTGACCCCAGAGGAAGGCAGTTTTTCTCCATCTATTTGAGGCTAATCTCTTCACCTGTAATGCCCATCACTTCATCTTATCTGAGACCTTTCTTCATCACTCATTATCTTCCTTTCCTATAGATCCAATTTCTCTCTCTCCATTGATTCCTTCTATCAGTTTACAAATTAGCATAGATGTTTCCCTTCTTAAAAAGAAATCAAAACAAATACCCAACTTTTCAAACAAGAAAGCAAAACATACCAAACCCACAAATTTTAATTCCTTTTAACTTAGCCACTGTCCTACTTACCCTTGTAGGCAAGCTTTTTAAAGAATCTCTAAGAATACGACTTCTTACAATTCAAATTATCAAAATAATAATAATAACAAATCAATGCTCAGAACAAATAACAGTTTTGTTTTTTTTTAACATAACAAAAAATCTGGAGTTAGACTTTTACTGGTATTGGTCACTACTGCCATTAAAGATCATTTTACTATTCTGTCATTGTCAGCATGATGGCTTTTTATCTGTAGGTTTTTCACTCATGGTGCCCAGCTGCAGCAGCATCAGGTATTATAACTGAGCTCGGATGGAGGAAGTGAGGAAATGGGCAATGCTTTTCACTCTCCAGACTGTCCCTCTCCCCACTACTGCCGTAATTATTGTTATGTGAGAAATAAATATCTTTACCAGAAGACCCACAGCATATTCCCCTTTAGAGCTCATTGCCCTGGAAGGGTAATCCTTATTTTCAACGGAGACTGAGTGGTGTTTTAGCTTACAGTGTGGAGATATGCTGAGTGTGCTGTGCTAAGTCAACTCAGTTGTGTCCAACTCTGTGCAACGCTATGGACCATAGCCTGCCAGGCTCCTCTGTCCACAGGATTCTCCAGGCAAGAATACTGGAGTGGATTGCCATTCCTTCCTCCAGGGGATCTTCCCGACCCAGATATCGAGCCCGCATTTTTAATCAAAGTTTTCATTTTGATTAAATAATTTTTGTGATGATAAAATGCAGGAGGCTGAGAAAAAATGTTTTATTTAACTACACAGATACAAAACATTTCCTACATGAGTCTTTTTAATTGTATTTTTAAAGGAAATCAGTTTCATAGGGATGTTGTATTTATAGAACATTAGGAGAGAGAGAGAGAATAGGGTATAATTCAGACAATTGAGTGCGTACTTTCTGAAGCTACAGTCCTGATCCTCTTACATAATTCTCTTCAGTGTGTGGGATTTTCAAGTGTATTGAGCGCATGGTGGAAAAAAGATAATGTTCCATTTCCAGTAACTGCCAAGTTTGAAGTTAGTATTAATTTCACTGTAAGGAAGCTATAATGTACCATAGAGAACAGTCCATTGGTACCAGGTGACTCACTAGGTCAAGTGAAGCCAAGTAAAAAAATACTATGTGTGACTTAATGGTAGTGACAGAAGTGGTAAGGTATAATTTGGTTTGGGAAAGTTTTCCAAATTTATAGCTCACTTTACATGTTTCCCAGAATTCCAGATGTTCTGTGAATTGTTTTTTTTTTTTTTTTTGGTAATTATTTAGAAGAATGTGAATGTGGTTGACTATTTTCAACACAGAAAAAATAACAAATGATTATAAGCTCTTTTGAATATTGTCTGACCTGGCAAAGAGCTAGTTGCTGAAAATAATCCCAGCCCTAATGCTTTCCAGTAAATAACTTGTAGAAGGAGAACAACCCAAGTCCAATTTCTATTTATTTTAGAAGTGATGGCTTAGTAAGAGGAATTCCAGCTTTACAATCTCCTGCGCTGTTCCTTCTATAGCCTTGTCCAGGTGCCAGCTGCAAACATTCTTTAGATTTGGGGATTTATTTATTTATTTTTGTAGCCAATTTTTTTTTTTTTTTGAGAAATATAATTGGGGAAGCTAATTTCTCAAAACTCAGCAAGGGTAAGAAAAAACAAAAGACAGTATTTTGTTTCACCCCCATGTCACAAGAAAAATAATTGTCCTGAAATAAACAAGCAAACAACAAAAAAAGCTACCTTGGAAGGTTCAGATTTCCTTCTATATTGTTCCTGCTTGGGGAGTTGCTTCTCTCCTTAGATTCTTTTCTAATTTCTGCTGGCATTCAAGATGTCTCTTTCTCTCTGCCTCCGGGCCTCTCTGCTCCCCGAGGCTTTCCTTGTGCTTTTTCAAGTCTCTATTGTTTCTCAGGCTCCTTTCCCACATCTAATCCTGGAGAACCTTGATAGCCGCTCACATGTTCCAGAGTTTGTGCAATTTATCTGTGTTGAGGAAGGAAGCTCTTTTTCCTTTTACCTCCCTTATTTTATATCTGAGAGGCAGAAGCTGGAGAAAAGGAATAAGCAGGATTTCCAATCAGTGTATATGGGTGTGTAGTCCCTCAGTCGTGTCCAACTCTTTCTGACCCCATGCACTCTAGCCTTCCAGGCTCCTCTGTCCATGGGATTTCCCAGGCAAGAATACTGGAGTGGGTTGCCACTTTTTCCTCCAGGGGATCTTCCCCACCCAGGGATCAAACCTGTGTTCCCTACATCTCCTGCATTGGCGGATGGATTCTTTACCACTGAGCCATCTGGGAAGCCTCCCAACCATAGTAACTGATGTCTATTGTTTCACTGTGATCCAGGCTCTCTTCTAAGAGGTTTGATATAATAGTTCACTTAACTCACACAGCAGAACTACATTTATAAGTGTAAAAATACTATACATTTATAGTATATTCCCATTGCACAGATGAGGAGCTGAGCCCAGAGACTTTGGGTAATTTGCTCAAGTCTAAGATGTGTTGGAATTATGATTCAGGGCCAGGAAATGTGGTCTCAGAATCTCCTCTCTTAACAATGAAGCAACAGAATCTATATTTAATGTTATGACTTTATGAGCCAAAGCCAAAGCCCTAGCTTTGCGCTCACTGACTTTGGAGTCTTAAGCAGTTACTATTGACTACAAGTAAGACGAGATCACCAGACTGGAATCCTCAGTGGTGTGACATCACCTTGACTCTATGCAATGGACCACATGTGCATCTGGAAGTAATACAGACTTTTACTCCAACAATGCAGTCTGATTGGCTTTGCTGGATTAAATAAATAAGTACAATTTGTACTTGGAACCAGCTTGCCTTTTTCTGGTCTCTTGGCCTGAGCACTCTGGATAGTCTGTGTGCTTTTTTCTTATCTCGCCCAGGTGACTGGGGTGATGTGAAGGTCAGTTGCCCGTGGTATCACTGTGTTTTCAAGGCTTTCACAGGCTCCGAGTGGCAAGAGCCCAAGAGCCATCCCCTCCTCTTGTCGTTTCGTCTCATCAGACAAATATGTTCACTGCTCTACTACTTCTGACCACCTAGGCCGTGATGAGTAGCATATTTCACCTTTGGACATAAACACACAATATTTGCTCTGCTTTAATGAGAGTACCCCCAAACCAGAATTTTAAAAGTTTTGCTTTGAAATTCAATGTCTGTTTGGGTTTATTGCACCAATGTTTTTCTTTTATGTTAATTGAGTTCTAAGTAAAATGGAATTGTGCTTTCAATGAAACAAAGACAATTTATTGGGACTGATGAATAGAAACCGTCCCATGTGTTCCATTCTGCATTTCCCAGGTGGATTTCCTAAAAAAATACTGGTAAATGACTGGGCAATTGGATGGTGATGGTTGTGGTGTCTGTAGGCTTTCAGATTTATGTACCCTGAACATTCTCATCAATCACAGAGTCAAATACCCCCAGGGCAAGTTGATGCAGCACACAGTAGCTGGTTATTATCTCTGATCTTTAGATCATAATTACTCCTGAACAAATTAAAGAATACCTAGGAGCTCAGGCCTTCTCTGATGTTTATAGCTTCAGCATAAGAAAATCTAAGGGAAAAAAATGGTAAATTTGATCTGAACCTAAGGGAAAGAGAAAAGCTTGTATTTCTAATTAAATTGCTGAGTTGGTTTCCAATCAATACACACCTGAAAAAGACTTGAAACAGAAGAAAATTAATATTTGCTTTGGTCTTGCTAGCTCCTTTTTCTTTCTTTCTTTCTTTTTTTTTTTGAGTTTAAAGCAAAGGGAAGAGTCTCATTTACATGATACACAGTGTCAGGGATAATAATGAATTTGCCTGCAATCAGAAATGTCTCACCTATTGACTTAGTGGATGCAAAATTATACTTGGTTGTGTAGCAGTTCTCTCTGTATCACCCCATATAACTGAACACGAGTAAGTTAAATTCTGTATATATGTATATAGCCACAGGAAAGATCACAAATTAAAATGAGGAAGCAGGTCGTTCACTATGGGTTTCTAAGAGGTGGAAAGATTAATTCCATAGATAGTACATCTGAAAACCAGTAGTGTTCAGAATATTTCTTTATGGGAAAAATATGAATATATTTTTCAGAAGATATCCTAAAATGTATAAAAGAAACTGCAGGTTCCTTGAAAGTAAATGTTCGTTCTGTGATTTTAACTCTTATCATTTTCCCCTTTAGGGCCACTTCTGGGTATCTTGTGTGAGTTAAGATGCTGAAACACAGTTTCAGTTATTCTTGACATTCTGACTGCAACTGAATATTTCAATTTCAGATGATGAGAAAGGTTTCTATGAGGCAGGTTTACAACTTGGTACATATCAAGACTCTGGTTACACAGAAAAGAAGAGGCAACATTGCTCTATCACAGTAGTGGGCCCATTCAAACTGGTCTTAAAATGGGGTCTGCTTTTAGATTTTCAATGTATATTGTCTTGAGTATAAATGACAACTTCACTGGGGATTTGAGGAATGCACCTGCCAGTCTGAGGCCCCATTGAGAACATTTTGAAATTGACAGTTTTTCTTTGTTGTTTTTAGCTACCACTGATCTAGAATTTATTTATTTTTCATTTATACATTGTGAAACTTCAAAAACAGAAGCATAGATGAACTTACGGGTACCTGCCACTCAGCTCTTCATTTTGCCAATAGAATTGGATCTGGTATTGTCTGTCTTGTCTCACACTGGTTTAGAGAATACAGAAGTTCTTTGGACTCTGTCTTCCTATCAGATAGCCCTGAAAGAGGTGAAATCATCACCACTGATGAGTTCCTTCTTTGTAGCTATCCAGCTCTTAGTGCATGTCATCTTCTATCCTAATGCAGTCATTTCCAGATGTTTCATTTTTCAGAGTACCCTTTTTTTTCTTTTCTTTTTGGCACAACTTTTTTTTGTCTCATGACTATTTAGAGTTCATATGTGCAATGGGAGCAGTCATGAGGTCAGGTGTGTCCCTGGGCACAGAAAACCAGGGCACCATACATGTGCAGAAGCTCCTTTCCAGAGAGCTCTGTGACATGGAGTGAGGCAGAGGGAGGGTGTGAAGATGGAAACTGCCAGGCTCAGTCTTTGGAGAGTATTTCAATAAGCTCCTTATGTATGTTAAATTAGATGCCTGCCTCTCAGGCTGAGGCTTTAAGAAAAGCAAATAGATCTCTTTCACAGAAAGATGGTGCTTTTCAGCTGGCTGCTTCCGTGCTGGGCCCTGGGGTGTAGCCAGGTGAGTTTCAGCGAGCCCTTTAAGAACCATTTCTCAGTTCACTGCAGCCTTTTGGGTCTTGTGATGGCTAAGACACACTGGCTTTCCAAGCTAGATGCTTTGAGGGCTCATCTCTAAGGTGCAAGTCTTAAAAGCTGAGGTACCAGATTTAGGGTTCAAATCGCTTCCCTCCTCAGGGATTTTGAGTTCCATCCCTACAGTGGGTTGCTATGCAGGGGGTTGGCTGTATAGCAAGATTGTGTCTCAGCCTCTCCTACTCATTTCAATGTGGGTATTTTCTTATCTATGTTATGTGCAGGAGTTGCTCAGCTAGCTTAGGGGTTTCTTTCTGAGGAAATTGTTCTGTGTGCAGCTGTAGATTTGGTGTATCATCTGTAGGAGGAGGTTAGTTTAGGATCCTTCCATGTTGCAAGCTCAAACTAGAAATAAATCTCAAGTTTTCTTGTGCATCCTAAAGTCATTGCTAAAGATTCCTTGTCATAGTAGAAGAAACCTTTCCAGATATCTATTTTCTTTTTGCCCAAAATGTTTTCTGCTTCTCTCTTTCTGCTTATAAGATCTGAGGTGTACCCAGTGACTTTGGAATAGCCCTTCAAATAATGGGAAATAGTTACACTCTACTCCTACTATCAAAACTACATTACAGAGTGGGAAATGGTAAAAGACATAAAAAGCAAGTTGAAAAACCAAAATTGGTGTGGATATTTCTCTACTCTGAAATGAGACCAGCTTTTAGGCATCAATAATGTAAACAATGACTCACTCAAAGAGGGTTTGTCCATTTTCATAATGTTGCCTACAGGCACAAAAAGGAGAAACAAATAAGAATGTGTAAGACTCATTCGTAAGCAAGAAAGACCAAGTCACAGGTCTTTCTTTTACAAGCATAGCAGGATGCAGTGCTCTGCTCTCTTGACCATGTAAACATCATCTCTTCAAGAGTGGTGATAATTTTTTCTCATCCTCTTTACTCCCCTTTCTCCACCTTATCCTCTCTCCAAGTGTGTTGGGGGTCCTTCAGTAATATTGCTTCAGAAGCATGTTAAGAGTAGCAAACAGTAGTAGCAAGAGGAAGCTTCTCCCCTGCAAACTCCATTTATTATAAATAATGCAAAGAAATAGGGCTATTAGATTTCCCGGCTTGAATTTAAGGGCCACCAGCATAAAAGGGAAACTGAGTGTTGAACATATAGTATAGCAGCAGGTGAAGCTGAGACACTGAAAACTGTCTTTGTTCAGGCTGATATAACAGAACGCCATAGTCTCAGTGGCTTATAAACAGCAGACATTTATTTCTCACAGTTCTGGAAGCAGGAAATCTGATGTCAAGGTGCCAGCATGGTTAGGTTCTGAAAAGAACCCTCTTCTGGGTTGCAGATGACCATTTTCTCATTGTGGCCTCACATGGTGGAGAGAGCAATCATCTCTCCAATGTCTTGTCTAATAAGGGCACTAATCCTATTCACGGGAGCTCCACCCTCATAACCTAATCACCTTAAAAAGGCCCAACCTTCTAATACCATCCTATTGGGGATTAGGGTTTCAATATATAATTTTTTTTGGGGGGGGGGCACAAACATTCAGTCCACAACAAGAAGAGAATCAAAGAGGGTGGAAAGGATTCTATAATGTTAGAAAGGTGATGCAAAGTGATGTTTCTGACCTCCTCTGGACTCAAGGGCATTCCCAGATCTGTAATATTATGAGTTTACACAGTTTTTTGGCAAAAGTTCCTTGTCAGAGTGACAAAGTAACATAGAATATCACTGTCAACACTTTGATCTGGAGTCACAGCCAAATGTCACCATTCTCCATTCTGCATTCTCAGATAGATCCTGTTTATTCATATGCTGATTTTGAGCTTCTGGCTGGCTCTAGCTGATACCTTTGTATCATTGTTTGAGATCCAGTAAGAACAGAGATAATTTATCCAAGACATATCTTTGCAGAATTATGTTAAACTTTTCTCAAAAATATAATAAATGCTCACTGATAAAAATGTAAACAAATGAAAAAGAACATGTATGACACAAAAATCACTCTAATTCCTATATTCAAAGGAATGCCTGTATTATTACCTCTTGCTAAAAATCTCGCTGTAGAATTGATTTTTTCCAATTGTGGTGTTGGAGAAGACTCTTGAGAGTCCCTTGGAGAGCAAGGAGATCAAACCAGTCAATCCTAAAGGAAATCAACCCTGTATATTCATTGGAAGGACTGATGCTTGAACTGAAGTGCCAATACTTTGGCCACCTGAAGCAAAGCACCAACTCATTGGAAGAGACCCTGATGCTGAGAAAGACTGAAGGCAAAGGAAAAGTGGGGGGTGGGGGAGCAGAGGGTGAGATAGTTACATAGCATCACTGATTCAGTGGACATGAACTTGAGTGCACTCTGGCAGATAGTGGAAAACAGAAGAGCATTGTGTGCTATAGTCCATAGGGTTGCAGAGAGTTGGACACGACTTAGCAACCGAAGAACAACGGCAACAAAAATCTCAAAACTCGATAACTTAAAAAAGGAGTCATTTATTAATGCTCCTGCATTTACAAGTCAGCACTGGGTAGCACTTCTGATTTGGACTGGGGATGGCTGATTTCAGCTGGGCTCCTTTTTGAATCTATCATTAGCTGATGGGGAAGCTGGGGGCAGCTGGGAGCTTCACAGTGTCTGGCTGGTCTAGGATGGCCTCAGCATGAAGAACTTGTTTCTGTTCCACACAGTCTCCCAGCTTCCAGGAGGCTAACCCAGGTTTATTATTCTTCCTGGCAGAAGTAGCATTCTGAGAGGGAAGAGAGAAATGTTTAAGGACCCTTGAGGCCTAAGCTGGTAGCTGACACCATGCCAAATCAGTTGGATTCTACTGGATATCAAAGGGTAAGGAAATAACCTTTAATTCTTGGTGGTAGATGTTCCAAAGACACATTGCCAAGGAAAAAGTGGAACACTGAGGCTCTTTCTACAATTAACCTACAACTCCTTGAAATTTGTGTGTGTATAGATAGATAAGTAAGGTAAGTAGAGAAATATTTATATGAAAATACAGATAAACTTATAAAATTCAAATCTAAAACTAGTTGTAAAAATTTATATGCATGAAATATATGTACAAGTAACTATGTTTTAAAATATTAATCATTACATAAATTATAATATAATATAAATGTATAATTATATAATGTCTAATACATATTACTTATAGTCATTATAAATAATATATACATAATTTATATACTAAGATTATGGAACATAATATTCTGAATTTATTTCATGCTCTACCAGAGCTATTTCTTATTTCATAAAATGTTTGAAAATATTATTCTAGTGGCACAAAATACCTAATTGTACAAATAAGCTATAATATTTTAAACTATGTATGAGCCACTTTTATTTATTTCATTCAGTTTTTTCAAACTTTCATTCTATTTTAATTATACATTATGGTTAAAAAAAGGCAGTGGGCAATAAATTCTCTTCAAAATAAAGTTAAATACTTTTGTAACTGATAAAACACAAAAGGCAATGATCACAAATAACTTAAAAATATAAAATATTAACTAAAGAATTCACAAGTAAACAAACGATAATAAAATCCAAGCCACAGTAAATAATTCTGGGAAAGAGGGAGGGATGAATTGAAAATGTGGTTGTCTCCTTGTCTTGCATGAGAAAAGGCCTTACACGGTATCTTTGTATACAACTCTACTCTGAAGTACATTGCATAGAGAAAGTCTCACATATAATGCCATACAGATATACAAGAATGTCATAATGGGCTTATTTATAAAAATAACAAAGCTGGAAACATTCAAAATGCCCATCAACAAGAGAAGAGAACAATATATTACATACAACAGCAAAAACTAACGAACTCTACTGTGGTTTGGAGCAGAGCTCTGACGCCAGGCTGCCCAAGTTCACATGGGCAGCTCTTAAAATCTGCCTGACTACCAGCAACATACTTAGCCACTCCTTATCACAGTTTCCATTTTCCTCATCCCAAAGATGAGAATAATAATAGGATCTACCTCGTTGTTTCTTGTAAACAATAACTGTAAATACATGTGGATTATTTATAATGGTCCCTCACACATAGCTCTCAAATACTGCCTATCATTTCAGGAAGGGCTTTTTGTTTGCTTGTTTTGCTTTTAGTTTTTTTTTTTTTTTTTTCAGATGAGGAAGAAACATATTTTGTTGTCACAAATCAAAAAATTGTTAGGTGGCACCATTTTTATCCATCTTGCCTTCAGATACAATTGTTCCCTCCTTGGAACTTTGTAGTTCCTTCTGCCTGGAATGCCTTTCACTTTATTCACCTAGGACTTCATATATTTTCTCAAATTTCATGTTCTCAGTGAAGCTACACTGACCATGCTGTTCGGAATTGCACACCCAATCTCCATCACTGATAGTTCTAATTTCCCCTACTCTGCTCAATTTTCATTCCCCATCTCATCTTCTACAATACTGTATATTCCCTTTTTAGTTAAGCTTAGTGTTTAGCACCTGTCCGTTCTCTAGAATCCAAGCTCCTTATGGGCTGGAATTTTTATTTTGTGCAGTGTGAATTCAGAAAACTAGAAGAGTGTCTGGCACGTAATAGGCACTCAAATTTTTTGTTAAATGAGTAGATTTGAATTCTTATCTAAGAACTATCTGGTTGCAGTCTTGGGAAAGTCACTTAAATGTTTGAGCCCCAGTTTCCTTCTCTGTTTTTTGGCGATGAGAACACCTGTGCTGGAGGTTTGTTGTAATGATCCAAGGTGACACCTTGGAGGTAGTCCATACAGTTCTAACACATTTATGGGAAGCAGAAAATGTAACTTCCCCTCTCTGCTCTCACCTTCTCTTTCCCTACATTATTATCATCCACAGTTTCCATTAAAATTACTGAGCTGGAGAAGGAAATGGCAACTCACTCCAGTATTCTTGCCTGGAGCCTCCCGTGGACAGAGGAACCTGGTGGGCTACAGTCCATGGGCTCGCAGAGTCAGACACGACTGAGTGACTAACACTTTCACTTTTAAATAATGTGTACTGTAAAGCAGTTAAAATCTCAAGCATGGATTAAGTGCTAAACGTACAGAGGAAGGCCATGTTACGGGTGAGGAAGGGGGAAGACAGGGAGTCCCAAGAGGAAGATGGAAACATAAGAGAGGAAGGTCAGTGAGTGTGGAGAGCCTGCGTTTAGGTTTGGGATTGCTAACGTCCAAATGGATGCCTTGCCAGTGCTTAGCTACTCTCAATTTAGCCTCACATATGAAAATTGGGGATAATAATATATTCTTTTTGAGTTTTAATGGAGAATTAAATAAGGTAATTTTTGTAATAGCATCTGGACTGTGCTGTCACACAGAACTTGAAAAAAAAAGCTAGTTGAATCTAAGAAGGCACTCGGTTCTGACCTAGGTGAGGAGAATTTCAACATTGAGAGAAGGTGGAAATAGAGGAAGGAAACAGAGAGATGTGTAGATGCAATGAGATCCAAGACATAGATGGGCTACATTTTCGTTCTGTGAATTTTGCCTTTATAGGCTTCTATAAGAATTTATGAGAATAAAAACGTTGATTTTAGCCAGACAAGGCTGAAGGTCTTCAATTTCATGTAAATGTCTGAAAGTATTCAGTGGGCAGTGGCAAACCTAAGAGCATTTTGAGCATGGAATTCATAAGGTGAGAACTATGATTTAGTGAGACTGATTAATATGACAGCAAATGTGCAGGCTCCATGGAAAGAGAAGAGACTCCAGGCAGTGAAACCAATCCCTACTGGGTGCCTGGCGCTTAACCAATATTTGCTGAATTAATTGAATATTAAAGCATGTATTTGCATTTTGTTAGGTGCACTATTCACCATTCTAATTGGTGTCTAGAGACATTATGCATGTGATAAAGCTTTGCTTACTCTTTCCATCTCTGATGCATGTAATGGGAATGAAGAAAATGGACATTTCCAGTGACTCTCAGATTGACATACAGTCTCCTCTTTGCCTCATTTGAAATGCAGTGATTGAAAGTCAAATTTAAAGGATAGAGAAGATTGCATTAAGTCATTAAATAAAATGTCCCTTGAGGCCAAAGGTATGATGGGATGTAAATAGCCACTTGTCAGCAATATGGGATTAACCACCTTAAACCTTTTCCTTTTTTTTTTTTTTGCCTAACAAAGTGATGGGTCTTACAAAACGGAGCAGGCTTCTGGTTTGAAGTGATCTTTTGTTGACACTTGTGTGCCCTAGTGGAGCTGGCATCCCAATTTGTTGAGTGGGCGCTCAGCCAACTTGCGAATGGGCCTGAGCACAGGCAGCCGGTCTTTGTGACTGACGTGCATTGATTATGCAGGATGTCAGGATAGTAAAGTTGAAATGGCCGTCTGTCCTCAGCTTCTGTGCTGGCCATGGAAGGGATGGGCTGTCAGGAGTCCAGCTTTCAGCTCAATTAATTCCAAAAAATAAGAATTAGCTTCTGCCGTGAATTGCCGCAAATTAACATGCTTAGGAAATCAGAATCGGTAGTCCTCCAAAAGACAGAGCAGGGTCCTTCACTTTATGACTGTTTTTGTATAAAGCAAAGGACAGACTTTATAATTAAAAAAAAAAAAAATCACCCCACCCCCACCCCCAGGTTTTGCTATTTTACAATCTCTCTCCCTGCCATGGGTCTGGTTCTAAGCAATAGCTGAATTTTACTCATGTTTTCTAAGACAGCAAGGAAGTCTAGGGCACTGCCATTTTTGTCTTCTGACTTTTTTGTGTGTGCTTGTTCTGATTAAAAGAAATAATCTAAAGACACAGAATCAAAACTTTGGCTGTTGGCGTATAAAGTCAAATGTTCCAGTTCTGAAGGTTCTGGAAGTGGCTCTCTAAATTTTGGGTCTCTTCAGGTTCTTTCTAAAGAGCCCAATAGATGAATCTTATTTACCCATTCCAGAATGCATGTGATGGTCTCTTGGGTTTGTATTGTGTTGAACTGACTCCATCAGACAGTAAACTGCTGAAGGGCATTGTCTCTCCCTTTTTCATGGACATGCCTCTAGTCACTAACATTGTCTGGCATTTGCCAGGTGCTTAGTAAATATTTTTTAACTCAGTGTATGAAACTCGTTATGCAGGATCTGTTTGGAGGGGTTCAGGGGACACAGAAGAAGGCAGCATGGGGAACAGAAATGCAATTCACTCAATCCCCATAAAGCAGCAGGCAAGCGCTAGGTTCTTTATACATACCTAGGTATTCCGTACCTGGCTTTTAACTAACAGCTTAGATGTCACTGTCTTTACTCGGCAAATCTTCAAAATGATTCAGGTCTGGTTTACTTGTCCCTCCTATACTCCCCACCTATCTGTCAAGTCTATTCTAATTGCTCATATACAGGCTATGACTCCGCACAGGACTGCAAAACCCAGGAGGGTGGGAACAGCATCTTCCTTGTTCACTACTGTAGCCTGAGGGCTTGTGATATTGCCTAGTTCTTTAGTCTCCACAGTGGGTTGTTTGGTTTCATCTTTACAAGCTTTCCATGATGGAAGCATTAAAATTCAGGCAAGAAAAGTGAGGTTCATAGTGTACATGACTTACCGAAGTCAAGAAGCTTATAAATGGCAATTGTTCTTGCTGTTTAGTTGCTAAGTTGTGTCCGACTCTTTTGTAATCCCTGTAACCCCCCAGGTTCCTCTGTCCATGGGATTTTTCAGACAAGAATACTGGAGTGGGCTACCATTTCCTTCTCCAGGGGATCGTCCCGACCCCAGGATCAAACCCGCGTCTCTTGCATCTCCTGCGTTGGCAGGAGGGTGCCTTACCACTGAGCCATCTGGGAAGCCCTATAAATGGCAGAGTCTGAATTGAATCCAGATCTAGCCCAGTCTACATTTTTTCGACTATTCAACACTGCTCTGCTACTTATGACAGTGACGGTTTTGTGCCTAGAGCATGCGAAATGTTCCTGCAAAGAGAAAAATGTTACTAGAGATGATGTGCTCAGGGAAGCTTACAGATCTGCCGCCTGAGATATAGAAGCTCGCAGTCTTGTGTTGACCATTCCTAATATAGTAATGTTGCTCCCGTCCCTTGCAACTGCATCTCCTTAGCTTTCTGTTTGTTTTCAATATTTCATTTATAAAAGTAAACTCAGTGCCTGGACATCTGGGTATATAGGCAAACAATAAGATATCATACATTTCAATTTCAACATGAGCCGGAGGGACTCTCTATCAAATCAGGCAAAAAGCCTGACTGGAAAGAAGGGATAAAATTTTATCAAGAGAATATATTTAAAAAAAAACAGATGGAATTGGGAAATAGGTACAAGAACAAATCATACACGCAGTACCTCTGCTGCCCCTAACTATATTGTTTAAGCGTAGACTACAGATTCCTAAAGCCAATCTAAGGACAAAATAAAAGAAAAGTGGACAAACATCCTCAGGGTAACTTTAAGTTAGTCTGTTAAGTCTTTTCCTAGAGCTCCCTGTTGCATAGTCAGAGTCTTGGGAGACAAGAAACAAAGTTTCAGAATTTGTTTACTAGCCTAATAGGAAAAGAAGATAGAGAAAAAGGGAGGGAGAAACAGAATGCCTTCAGGCTAATGTTACTCAGAGCTACTATCTTTACTAAGGTGGAAGAAAAGGTAACAAAAAAAGTTTAAATTTATGTCTTCTGCATATGAGCCATGACACTTTGAAAAACCTTCAAAGATATTTCAAATGTCTCCATTTGTTATCCTCTTGGAATAAACAGGGCTGAAAACAAAATCTGTACTTTCAGAATTTGTCCTGATAATGCACAAGACAAGGGATCCAGATTGATGAGTTCTTTTCTTTAATATACTGTAAAACACATTACTTTTTTAAACCTCTGCCTTGTACATTACTATGACTTGAGAAGAAATTTAAGATTGTTTAGCCCAACATTTCATTTAGAAGATCGGAGGTTTAAACGTTTGACAACATTAAGCAACTCTTCCCGCCATGCCCTGCTGTCCTTGATCCCTAAAAGAAGTTCTAGATTTAGTGTTGGTTTTATGGCAGAGATACCACCTTTACCTGACGGGTAGTCCTCCCCAGAGGGTCAGACTTCACAAGACGCTGGTCAGCTTTCAGCTCTCCTTGGGTTATGTCACTCCAAGTTTTCTTGACCTCTTAAGCCAAGTTGAGGTGGTATTACTTGGGCAATACTATGGAGTTCCATGGCCCAATTTATAATATTATGTATCTATTTCTCTGCTTCTCAGGTGGCTGAGTGATAACGAATTCACCTGCCATGCAGGAGAAGTGGACTTGATCCCTGGGTTGGGAAGATCCCTTGAAGAAGGAAATGGCAACCCACTCCAGTATTGTTGCCTGGAGAATTCCATGGCCAGAGGAGCCTGGGGGGCTACAGTCCATGCGGTCACAAAAGAGTCAGACATGACTGAGTGACTAAGCAACAGCAAAATCTATTTCTCTGTATACAATAATTACTGGGGCATAGTAGGAATAGGCACAAGGAGGCACATATTGGAAAAGAGAAATATAAAAATGCATAGTTTTTATTACATTCATGTAAAAGAGGGGCATGGGTAGGGGCATATGGGAATTCTCTGTACTACCTTTTCAATATTTGTAAATCAAGCTAAAAAAATTAAGTATATTTTATAAGCAAACAAGTAAGTAAATAAGTAGTAAAGGCTACAATCTGCAGGTTTTTTGCTGCCTACATTTTCCCTGGTTCCTTAAATGTTTTATTCTAGGTCCAAAGCTGCTTAGCTAACTGAAATCCCAAGTTGATACCTACAGGTAGAAAAAAACCTGTTAGTTCTCTTGTAGACTAAATAGAAACCTCAATCCCTAGTGCTTAGAGCTACCTTTAGGTAATATTCTGCAAAAAAGAAAAGGAAAGAGACTAACAACAAAAAATGGTAGGGTCTTGTTTGAGTAACATGGTCTCTGAATATTTCTACCTTAAATCTTGTAGGAAGCATAGATTCCCTGAGGCCAGCATTTATAGTGATTCTTTTACTCTCTGTGGTTTCCGAGTAGGATGAATTTTATGTGCAATTATGGAGAAGAAAATTATATTTATATAGGGATCATGCTTTGTTGTTATCATCATGATTATAAACCAAAAAGACTAAAATTTGTTTGCATCCTAACCAAAAATAAATAAATAAATAAAGCTACTAAGAGCAGGGAGTATGATTTAGAAGGAGAATGACAAAAAAATCGTTGTTGTGTTATTTTATGTTCAGAAAATGAATACATCGACGCTTAACGTTATGGAGCAGTATAAACCAGCTCCGGCTATTTTTCTTGAGGAAAGCGATGAACTGGTTGAAAGTAAAAGGGATGCAAAATAAATAGCACAGCTAACTGACATGCAGTCCCCTCGTCGTGGGTCTGTGGGTTATGTGCATCAGAGATGTTTTATTTTGTTAGTATGTACCAATACATTATTCAGAAATATTATGAGCTCATATTCAGAACTATACTTCTAAAAGAAATCTGCAATGAGAGCAAGAACCCATAGCATATTAAATTTATAGGATGTGGAGAAGTTAATAAATCATTTTTTATTAAGGCTAGATTTCCCCCTTTTCTTTGACACAGTGATATATGCATGCAACTAAATATCATAAACCCAATATTTGGGTGCATGTGGATGAAAGTAAAAATATTCAGCTATTAATAAAAATTATTTCCTAAGGCATATATATTCATGTGGGGGATTAGTTCAGTCTGAGCTCTGTTCTTTTAAAAAGAACATTAAAAGGCAAAGTCCTTGCTGCTCAAGTCACCTTCCTCCAGCTCCCTACTTTGCCTCTCTCAGCTGGAAAACTACCTCAATTCTCTCCTCTATTTGGGGTGACAAGACCTCCTGATCCTGTGACTTAAATGAAAAGCTGGAAAGGCTCTTATTTACTCTCGTCCCGAGTCAGCCATTTTGAACACATTTGTATTCACAGTGCTGCTCTCAGTCAGACCAGACCGCCTTCCCCACGCCGCGTCTCTGATGCTGGAATCGGGGCTGGCCGTGCAGCCGTCCTAGTGCAGCTGGGTTGCCTTCACATCCATCTCTCCCGCAATATGTAGCCGGAGGACACGCCTCGGGACCTGGGCACTGCGCTTTGTGCAGGCTCTCCCCCTTGCGTTTCCTTACAGATGTGAGCAAAGGAGAATACAAAATGGGGCATTCGGACTGCATTAATAAATGCAGCCGTGAATGTTGTGAGTGGTACATAGTAAATGAAAAACAACCGAAATCAGCCTTGCCTAATTATGTAAGGAATGTGGGTAAATCTCCTTCCTCCCTCTCTTCCCAAACTCTCCTTTTCTCTCTGTGTTCTTAAGAAAGGCATTTGAATTCAGGTTCCCTGTATAGCAATGGTGATTGCCCACATATAATCTAATTTTTTACCACATAAATATAGTTTTCCAAGAGTGCGTGCATGTACGTGTTTGCATAAAATGACTCATAAACTACCAAAAGTCCCAGGAGAAGTGGAAGTGAGTATGTATGCATCCTCCAAAGGAAAAATGATTCTGATGTTATTTACAGTGCAGAGACCTTTTAATAGAGTATAGACTGTAGGTTATATTTTTCTTAGGGAAAGATGTCAGGGATTGAAATACTACTCTTCTGCAGCATTATTGTGAAGTTATGAATCTCTGAGAGAGGTGGTATGAAGTGATGCTTAAAAGAACAAACTCTTAAACCACACTGTCTGCTTGAACTGTAGCTATACCACACCCCAGTTTTGCAGCACCAGCAAAATTTCATAACCTTCCTGTGTTGAAGTTTCCTGTCCTGTAAAATGGGAATCTTAATAGTCACTAACTCATAGAACCACTATGAGCCTCCTGAACTCCAGAGGGAGTTAAATGAATCTCTGTGAGTAACCTGCTTAGAACAGTGTCAGGCCCATAGTAAGGACTGAATAAGCAGTGGTGACTATTATTCCTTTTGGGGACAGAAAAATGGTCTGATTCATCTCAGCCTCTAACAGTAATAGATCTCAGCATCACCATTTCACCATCTAGGGGAAAACAGCGGCAAGTTTATCCCAGATTCTGGGGACATGCAGATGTAACCATGTGGTCCTTGTCTTCAAGTAAATTAGAAATATGATGGAAAATAAGGTTTCCAGATACTAATATGACAAATGTATATCCTCTCCAAACCAGGTGAATATTGAAGTAGGAATAAAAATCTCATAAATCACTCTGGGAAAATGGCACCAGAGCTTTAAAATTATGAAAGTCAAAGCAGAAAATTACCTAACTGTGAATGAGTATTAGTATCTGCATGACTTGTTTTAAGTTCTTTCTTATTTTGCAGTAACCCTTCTTCATTCTGCTGTAGAAAACACTGTTTCCCTTAATAGGCGTTAAACCAACCACTAATTCCTCCGGTTTCCTGATCAATAGCAAAGCGAGTGCATATGTACATATTTCTTCATGTTGGTTAAAACTCTGTGGACAGATAAGTTATTTCCCCTCTGATGCTGTTTTTATATTCAGGTCTTCTAGGTATCATAAGGAACAAAATTAAGAGTAATATATGTTCATTTTAAAAATAAGCCAAACTAAGCTATAAAATTTTAGATGCCTTTGAGTGTACCTCAAAGAATGTGACATCAGCAGTTATATAATTTTATTGCTGATGTTAAGTCTGTGACAAACTCTCAGCTACAGTTTGCTCTGGATGTCGGAAAATGAACCTTATGAATTTTAATGCCTTTTACTTTTGACATTGATTTATGTTTTGTACAGCTGTACTTTTCTATACACTGATATAAATAAACAGCATCCTTAATAGAACATTTGGAGAATGCCTTGTTCTAAAGTGTTACTTTTTAAACATCAGCTGGAGGTTGTTTAAGTAATAATATTCAAAGTGTATACACTAATCACAACAGTTTGAAGTGATATAAAGACGTCTACAAATGTTTCTGTGTTTGTTTTACAGATTCAAACTTTTAGGTATGAAAACAGTGTTCAAATAAAGCTGCTAGAGGTGCTTTCCAACACTGCCAAAAACAAAGATGACATGATGATAATCTAATAGACTTAGAGCCAGCAGCTGACAGTGAGTCATTTAGATAGGAGGTGTTTGTGCTCATTCAAGGGCAAAGCTTGGCCTCTAAGATGGGGGAATAGAGGACACAGAAAGGGATATTTTTCTGTACACTTTCTGTTTATGATTTATGCATCATTAGATGGCATCTTAATGAATTTGACTTTATTCACATAACAGACTTTTGAAAATAAGTTTTATGGAAGTTGTAAGGCACCCAGAGAGCACAAACTTCCTTTCTCCACTACTTCAGTCGTGTCCCACTCTTTGCAACCTTATGGACTATAGCCCGCAACCTGTGGACTGTCCTTGAGATTTTCCAGTAAGAATACTGGAGTGGGTCATCATTTCTTACTCCAAGGGATCTTCTTCACCTAGGGATTGAACCTGAATCTCTTACATCTCCTACATTGGCAGGTGGGTCCTTTACCACTAGCAGCACCTGAAAAGCCCAATGTAATTGTTACCATAAACCAACTTTTCAATGAACTTAATCTTACCTTTTCTCAATTGTAGGCAATGACCTCAAAGGCAAGGGAAGGTCTCCCTCATAAAGAGATTTTGGTTCACGTAGCCCCCAAATCTGTTGTTTACAAGTCTCAATGATCAAAGAATGTTCGCAGAAATGAAACTGTCCATGTGTTATCATGAACGATCCCTATACTTGGCAGGGATGATTTCACTCCACAAAATGCAGTTAAAAGAACTACCCTATTCATTTATTGAGTCAGTTAATATGCTCTGTGTCATCATATACTCGGCTAGCAGGAAATAAAAATGCTGATCACTTTTAGGGGAAACTTTTCACTCTTGTTAGGGTAATATAAGAACCTCAGTGGTCTCCTGAACTCCAGAATATTTCAAGAAAAGTCTTGAGGGTTCAGTTGGCACTGATCACTAATGATATTACCCAGTCTTTATGCTCCATGCACTGTTTTATTTTTCGATGCACTGTAAACTCTTCCAATGAAATAGAAGACATGTCAAATGCAGTTGAATTGTGAATCCCCAAATAATCTTTCCCTAGGTTAGTTTTCTGTGAAATGGTGGACATTGTATGTTAGTCACTCAGTTGTGTCCGACTCTTTGTGACCCCATGGACTATAGCCCTCCAGGCTCCTCTGTCCATGGAATTCTCCAGGCAGGAATACTGGAGTGGGTAGCCATTCCCTTCTTCTGGGGATCTTCCTGACCCAGGGATCGAACCCAGCTCTCCTGCATTGCAGGCAGATTCTTTACTATCTGAGCCACCAGGGAAGTCCCATGGACTTTGTGTACACGCTTACAAAATCTTTTGTGTGGTTTCTTAGCATCAAAGAACTAAGGAATTGACAAGAGCACTGGTAGCCCATATGGCAATTGAGGGAAAGATATCCTGCCCTAAGACATTTCAGCTTCTTCTGCTGTAAATTGTCTCCAAAGCAAATGGTGCCCCCTAATTGAAAACAGTTGCACAACTGCATATGGCATCTCGATGGAGGTTAGAGATTTATTTCTAACTTTGTTTTTCTCAATACTACAGATGTTCAAATTATGGAGCTGAAAAAGATTTTCTGATAATTTGACAGTTAGGAAAACTGAAACACCATAGGTAAGAGGAGTAGTCAAATACAGTTGGTGAGAGACATGGAATTAAAACCCATATCTCCTTACCCTTCACTGTCATATTTTTCCATTTTGACAAAATTTTAAAAAACAAATGTAGGCTTAAAAAATCCTAAACAAAACAAAAGTTATTAACATGAATATGAGAAAGTTAACTTCATTTTCCAAAGATTCATTCCGTTAAAAATAACAAAAACAAGTTCCCTATGTTATTTTAAAATACAGCTACTTTTCCAAAAGTACATGTACATGAACTTTTAGGAATGTGTTTTGTTTGGAGCAGAATGCTCTTAGGTAAGTAATGGTATGAGGTTTGTTATGATATATGGTGTAGAAGATGCTAAAAGCCATGGCAACTTTTCTTAAGGGATCCCCTCCATAGAGTTACTGAGGTTTGGAGAGAAGATAGCCATGGCCACTTGCTAGGATTAGGAAGAGTGTTTTCAATGACCTGCATAATTTAAAACATAGTCAGTGTTCATCATGAAACTGCAGTATCATTAGGATGGTGTCTCTCTTCTGCTTAACACAGCCAGTCTATCTTCTCCCTCAGCTTTTCCTCTCTGGGGTTTTCCTTTTAGTCGTTGGTGGGACCAAAGCAGGTTCAATGTCACAGCACTCTGAAGTACCTAATGATGCTGATGGAATCAGCAATACGATGAACGAAGAACAAATGACATAGCTCTAGGTGTAAACTTCCTCTTTTGTCTTTTACATATGTTTGCTTTGGATGAAAAACAGTGAAGACTCTCTGGGTTTAGGGACTTAATAGCTTCTTCTTTCAATAGAGGGCTATTCTTCCAAGGGCAGAAAAATTACTTGGATTTATTACATTTTTACTCAGTCCATCTACACTCTACTTCATGTGTTGCAAAATAGAGCATTTTATTCTCCATTAAAGTCTTTAACATTTTTTTTAAACTACCTTACTTTTTATACCTTAACAAGTCATTTGGGCTATGGAGACTCGTGTTTTGAAGAGATTTTATATTTTGAATGTTTTCTGTACTTGGTATGCTGGATAGTAAAGGCAAGAACAAGGAAAGTGTATATATATATATACACACACATACACACATATACATATAGCATACATAATATATAGCATATATTAACAAGAAGAGCTTCTTCCCACCCCTCCCCTGTCTGACCTCTCATTTCTATATTTCACATGCATTTTCCTCTTTCCCAAATCAATCTTCTTTCATCTCCCATTTGCCAACCAGTTCACAGAAAAGAACAAAATCACCTAACAGGCCTCAGTATCTAGTTATTATCCAAACAGGAACATTTATAATATCTAACTAGAAAAATGAGGTAAACAAAATGTAAGTACAGTACATTGCCTCAATTTTATATGATGAAATGGGAACAATAAAGCTTATAAGATAATAAAAGTAGCATAATAAACATCATTATGCAGCTAATGGGATGGGAATTAAGGGTGGTAGATGACTTGCTCTAGGCCTGATGACATTCTTCTTAGCCACCTTGCATTACGAGGAAAATAGAACATTGAAATGACTGTATTTACTGGCCACAGGATGCTAAGTGCAGGCCCCAGACTTTTTTTACTTACTAAGTAATTCAAGACATCATTCAAGAGCTGTGAGGTTTGTGTGTTAGGAAGGAGATACTTCATCCTTCTCTTGAAAGTCATGAGAATAAGACAATTGGAATATATTCCTCCACCCCCTCCTTCCCTAATATATCTTCTTTCTTTCTTTTGACTGACATCAACCTTGAACTAGTTGCCATTTGTGATGTTTTTTCCCTGCTACAAAATTTTAATTGAATTTGGCAAAATTAAACCCTAAGCACTTCTTTCTCAAATCTCTGATCTTCCCAGTGGTCTTTCCTCAGCCTAGTGTCAGGTAAGGGAACAGAATTTCTTGGTTACCTCTCTGGGGAATTTTCTCACAAATTGTCCCATGAGCAGTTTAACCATGTGAACCAAACAGTCTAGTCACAAAATCAGGCACTAATGTGTTCCTATGTCTTAATTTGATTATCTGGATTAACTGATCGCTATTGAGAGATTTTCCACCCCTTTAATGATAAGAACGGTTTTCTCATGGGAGTTTTCAAGCATGGGGTGGGCTGTCTCTTATTATAGCTGCCAGATCACTCTAAGTGGTGAAAATGAACTGATATTGCAATTCAGTTCAGTCAAACCCGCAAATCTACTTTGTATCTGTGACACATTCTGAGAGCACAGAGGGAAGCAGCACCAAATCTAACTGCTGACAGCCACGAAGTGCAGTATGATTTCCTCCAGCCTTAAGACGTGAGCCAGTGATGTATTCTTATGAATAATTTTGCTTATTTTAAAACTCTGCTTCCAAAGAGGGTTCTTCAAATATATGATGTGAGCTAGCATATCCCCTCCAAGCCTCTACTTGCTTGCCCAGGTTAAGATATGACCAGCTGTTTTTGTGTCTGTGATATGGTTTCTGCTGACTTGCTGGACATGAATTTGAGCAAACTTCAGGAGATAGTGGAGGACAAAGGAGCCTGGTGTGCTACAGTCCATGGGGTTGAAAATGGTCAAACACAACTTAGCAACTGAACAATAACCTCAACTGTAGGAACTCGTTATGGAGCATATGCTCAGCTCATTGAAAAGCCTTTGCATATGAACTGCTTTCAATCCAGGTATTATATTTTTTTAGATTATTTTAGCCACACGGTTATTTGTAAACACAGGATTTTTAAATTACTGGTTATTTTCATTGAGATTTAAACTCAGAATTCTAGCTAAAAGAGATTTTAAAAAATTTTCATTTCTTCATTCAGCATTAACTCTCCCTACCAACTTTAGAATATATATAAATGTCATGAACATGACTTCCATGTCTTTGTCTAAATTATTCATTGAATATTAAACATTGATACAAATATTGAATGGAGCATGAAGAAAACAGGAGTCTTGGGGCTATTACTATAGATGGTCCTTCTAGAATGGTGTTTCTTAGTGTTAGTTATTACACTAACTGTTTTTTAAGGAGAAAAATTGTTTATCCTCAGTGTTGACTTAGGTTTTTATAATTGTTAATGAAATATATGCAACATGGATCACAAAAAAGCTGAGCACTGAAGAACTGATGTTTTGAAATTGTGGTGCTGGAGAAGACTCTTATGAGTCCCTTGGACAGCAAGGAGATCAAACCAGTTAATCTTGAAGGAAATCAACTCTGAACATTCATTGGAAGGACTTATGCTGAAGCTGAAGCTTCAATACTTTGGCCAACTGATGCAAAGAGCCAACTCATTGCAAACGACCCTGATACTGGGAAAGATTGAAGGCAAAGGAAGAGGGTGGCAGAGGATGAGATGGTTGGATGACATCATTGACTCAATGGACATGACCTTGAGCAAACTCTGGGAGAAGGTGAAAGACTGGGAAGCCTGTGTGCTACTCCATTGTTCGCCTCTCAGCAGGGGAACTGAGTGTTTGAGAAACAAAAGTAGGAGGCTGACTTCATTTCAAGTTTCAAACCAAATGAATATTTTATCCACCACAAAATCCATAAATACATACATTTTTAAAAGGCTTCCCTCTGCCCTTTATCCAGAAGTTCTTAAAAATGACTTGGCAGGGAGTTAATACAAAAGACTTGGCAGGGGGATCTGGAGATTTCCATCAACGCCTTTGGAGTAGAAAAGGTCTGGTTTTCTTGTCATGAGCTCATGAAAGAAAACACCCAGGTACTCTCTACAAGCCTCTGATGTCCCTGGTCTCAAGGAGCTTATGGTCTTATGGGAAGAAGTTCAGTTTAGTTGCTTAGTCTTGTGTGACTCTTTGTGACCCCATGGATGGCAGCATGCCAGGCCTCCCCGTCCATCACCAATACCCAGAGTTTACTCAAATTCATGTCCATTGAGTTGGTGATGCCATGCAACCATATCATCCTTTGTTGTCCCCTTCTCCTCCTCCCTTCGGTCTTTCCCAGCATCAGGGTCTTTTCAAATGAGTCAATTCTTCACATCAGGTGGCCAAAGTATTGGAGCTTCAGCATCAGTCCTTCCAATGAATATTTAGGACTGATTTCCTTTAAGATGGACTGGTTTGATCTCCTTGCTATCCAAGGGACTCTCAAGAGTTTTCTCCAACAACATAGTTCAAAAGTATCAATTCTTTGGTGCTCAGCTTTTTTGATAGTCTAACTCTCACATCCATACATGACTACTGGAAAAACCATAGCCTTGACTAGGTGGACCTTTTTTGGCAAAGTAATGTCTTTGCTTTTTAATATGCTGTCTAGGTTGGTCATAACTTTTCTTCCAAGGAGTAAGCATCTTTTAATTTCATGGCTGCAGTCACAATCTGCAGTAATTTTGGAGCCCCCCAAAAATAAAGTCTGTCGCTGTTTCCCCATCTATTTGCCATGAAGTGATGGGACCAGATGCCATAATCTTAGTTTTCTGAATGTTGAGCTTTAAGCCAACTTTTTCACTCTCCTCTTTCACTTTCATCAAAAGGCTCTTTAGTTCTTGTTTGCTTTCTGCCATAAGGGTGATGTCATCTGCATACCTGAGGTTATTGATATTTCTCCCAGCAATCTTGATTCCAGCTTGTGCTTCATCCAGTCCAGCATTTCTCATGATGTACTCTGCATATGAGTTAAATAAGCAGGGTGACAATATACAGCTTTGATGTACTCCTTTCCCAATTTGGAACCAGTCTGTTGTTCCATGTCCACTTCTAACTGTTGCTTCTTGGCCTGCATACAGATTTCTCAGGAGGCAGGTCAGGTGGTCTGGTATTCCCATTTCTTTCAGGATTTTCCACAGTTTGTTGTGGTCCACACAGTCAAAGGCTTTGGCATAGTCAATAAAGCAGAAATAGATGTTTTTTTCTGGAACTCTCTTGCTTTTTCAACCAGTGGATGTTGGCAATTTGATCTCAGGTTCCTCTGCCTTTTCTAAATCCAACTTGAACACCTGGAAGTTCACAGCTTGTGTACTGTTGAAGCCTAGCTTGGAGAACTTTGAGAGCATTACTTTGTCAGCATGTGAGATGAGTGAAATTTTGTGGTAGTTTGAGCATTTTTGGGATTGCCTTTCTTTGAGATTGGAATGAAAACTGACCTTTTCCAGTCCTGTGGCCACTGATGAGTTTTCCAAATTTGCTGGCATACTGAGTGCAGCACTTTCTCAGCATCATCTTTTTTTAAGATTTTAAATAGCTCAACTGGAATTCCATCACCTCCACTAGCTTTGTTCGTAGTGATGCTTCCTAAGGCCCACTTGACTTTGCATTCCAGGATGTCTGGCTCTAGGTGAGTGATCAAACCATTGTGATTATCTGGATAATGAAGATCTTTTTTGTATAGTTCTTCTGTGTATTCTTGCCACCTCTTTTTAATACCTTCTAATTCTGTTAGGTCCATACCATATCCAAGGGCAAAAGAGAAGCCCTAGCAAGACAGTAGGAGGGGTGAAATTGTGTTTAGAATCAAACCCCATACCCCCAGAGACACTCAGAGCACTCAAACATACCTTGTGCACACCAGGACCCAGAGACCCGACACAGTCTGAGCAAGAACTGTGTTTGGGTGTCTCCTGAGAAGGTATGGGTTAGCAGTGGACTGCTGTGGGGGAAGGGGCTCTGGGTGCAGTAGACCTGGATATGGCATAAGCCCTCTTAGAGGAGGTTACTATTAACCCATGATAGAACCACCAGAACTTACACAGGACTGGGGAAACAGACTGTTGGAGGGCGCAAAGAGAACCTTGAACGTACCAGGACCCCAGAGACAAGAGCAGTGACCCCACAAGAGACTGACCCAGACTTGCCCGTGAGTGTCCAGGAGTCTCTGGGGGAGGCGTGGGTCAGCGGTGGCCTGCTGCAGAGTTAGGGGCACTGAGTGTAGCAATGTGTGCATGGAACTTTTTGAAGGAGGTTGCCATTATCTTTGTTACCTCCACCATAGTTTGGCCTCAGGTCAAATAACAGGGAGGGAACACACCCCACCCTTCAACAGAAAATTGGATTAAAGATTTACTGAGCATGGCCCAGCCCATCAGAACAAGGCCCAGTTTCACCCTGTCAGTCTCTCCCATCAGGAAGCTTCCATAAGCTTCTTATCCTTTCCCATCAGAGGGCAGACAGACTGAAAACCACAGTCACAGAAAACTAACCAATCTGATCACATGGGCCACAGCCTTGTCTAACTCAGTGAAACTATGAACAGTGCCATGTAGGGCCACCCAAGATGGGCAGGTCATGGTAGAGAGTTCTGACAAAACATGGTCCACTGGAGAAGGGAATGGCAAACTGCTTCAGTATTCTTGCCTTGAGAACCCCATGAACATTATGGGAAGAAGACTCAGGCTTTAAAACAATTTTAACAGTCAAGTGACAGAGAAAATAGAAAGTAAGGCTGTGTAATGCAGGCTCAGTGCTGTGATTTGTAACCGAGAAGCAGCCAGGCTGGGCCTTTTGAAGGGAATGGCACTCAGGCTGGTACTCACTGGAAGGCCAATGTAGTTAGAATGGAACTCTGCCACATGTAGGCAGGATACCTGGACGGGATCTTAGCCTCTGCATGGAGGGAAGTCGAGAGCCGTGCAGCAGGAGAGGCACATGGTGAGTGTGGAGTGCAGTAAAGATCAGCCACATGGTACATGGGGACAGCTTGGGGTCTTGAGAAGCTAGAGTCAGGGAGGCAGCCATATACTTTGTCAGGGAGGCCAGGCTGTGCTGAAGGCCTTGACCACACCCATGGTCCTGCAGCACAAGCATTTTGCCTGAGGTTAGGATTCTGGTCTTTTGAGTAGAGATTTTCTAATCACTTTTCAAACCATAGCAGCATTTTCCTGCCTCTTAAAACAATGCAGTTAGCCCAATGCCATCTATCTAAAATGCTGAGAGTTTGTGGCCTAGAAAACCCTACTTTCTTTCAGAGGCATTTAGAGTCCAACTGTTAAAGGATTTACCTGTTCTGTATCATCCTATGCATTGCAGGACATCAAATCCAGGTCCACTGTGACTATAGATTTTCTTTATTTCTATCACCTGAAGATTTCCCTCTTTTGCTATCAAAATTAGCTTTAAATTTTTCATAACTTTTCAAATACTTCAAGTAGTGTGTCTATGTGTTTGACGTGAGGTGAAGGAGGACTTTTGTATCTTCTTAGTCTAGTATTTTGACCAAAAATTCTTAATCTATGTTTTTAAAAATCTTGGGTATGATCACTCTAATTCAGAGAATTGCTACTTGAATAAACATGTTTGACAGGGTGACATTAATAATGTTAAACTTTTGTTTAATAATTTAGAACAATTAGAACCCTTTCTTACCAAATCCATCTTTCAAAGATTTTTGAATGGTAGTTTTAATGATGCATCACTTAATGACAGTGTAAAGCATTCTTGTTCATGTTAAAATATGGCTTTGTTATCTTTTGGGGGTGATTGAAAATGAATTTAAATGAATTTCCAGTTCTCTTATTGATAGAATAAGAGACACACATGGAAAAGGAATTCATTGAGTAGCTCTCTTATTTTGACTGCTAATAAACTATTGGTAATTGCAAGAACAAAATTAATTCTCCTATGCATAGGTCCTTTAGATTTTGGAATATCGATAAAACCATATGATGTGTGATGCCTCAATATTTCTGTAATTTCTATTCAAATTACTTTGAAAATTCAATTTGTACACTACGCTTCAACATTATGGCCTTCCTTTGGTACATGTGTACAACTATTTACACAGATGCAAACATAGGCAGTGAATTTGCATTACTTGGTATTTAATTATAACATCAATGTTTGGATAGTTCACAGTAAGTTTATATTAATTTCCATAATTAAAATTAAGCCACAGAATTCTAAGTTTCATTAAAGGCTACATTTTGAGAAATATTGTTTTGGGCTGAAGAATATACTTTTCAACCAAGAGTAGGAGAGTAAGCCTACTAAGAACTTTGTCTTTATAGTGTGAATGAAGGCAAATCATATGGGGACATTTGAAAATTCTCAGATTTGTCCCTGTACCAACACTTGGCTCTCTTGGTATCATATTCTCCTTAATTAGTTAGCATGCCATTTAGACTGAGCATCTGCCTTAGGGAGAATTAAATCTGGTAAGATTAGGATTTTTTTAAAATTTGGAGAGTTTCAATGAGGATGACATAGTAGCTCGTCCTAAATTCAATTCCCTTTCTCTGTTATTTGCATACACAGTAATACTAAATGAAATATTGAAGAAATAACCAAAAAGTTTGTCTCAAATACTACACACAATTCACTGTATGTATACATATGGAATAGAACAGTCATGGAAGGTGGTGAGTTAGGGTAAAATTTGGGCTTGCCAGTCTCCAGGACAGATGTAGGCAGCAGTATCTGGAAGTTTAACAGAGACAAAACACACGGTGGTAAGTGGAGTTTGGAGCCTGGGATGTGCTCCTGCTTACTAACGGAGGCTGAAGAATCGCTGGCTGACGGATCGGGTTCTGGCTTTAGCGGCAGCTTTGGGTTTAGGGAGGCGGGGAAAGAATGACGGGTGCCTCAGGATAAGAAACTGGTTCAGACAACTTGCTGGCTCAAGGACTGGATCCACTGATATTATTACCTAATTACTTGGAGCAGAAGTCCCCAAATACCATTTTAAAACTTGAATGTCAGATTAGCTCAGGATGGTGGAGTAGAAGTACGTGCACTCACCCCTTCTTATGAGAACACTGGAATCACAAACAACTGCTGAACAGTCATGGACAAAGAAACACTGGAATCTACCAAAAAAGTACCCTACATCCAAGGACAGAGGGGAAGCCATGGTGAGATGGTGGGAGGGGCATGATCATGATAGAATCAATTTCCAAAGCAGGATGAAATTAATTTAATAAAAATGAATAGAACTATAAGATCAAAAGAGTTTAAAGAAAAGGATATTAAAAGTAGAAACTATGAAAAAGACTAAAATAAAGTGATAGAAAATATATTAACCAAAATAAAGTGGCATGAAAATATTTATATTTTAAGAAAACAGACCTTAAATGAAAAACAATTGAGTGAAATTATATTGTATATAATATTTAAAGGAACAACCTGACAAGAAAATATAGCTATCATGAATTTGTAAGTACCTACCAACATAACTCAAATATGTATGTAACTCAAAAACGAACAGAATTAGAGGCTGACCTTCAGTATAGTGTGGTATGAGGCATTTAGGGAAAGCTCTCTCCCAGACAAACATCTTTTAAGCAGGTCAAAATTAGCAAAGGCAATCATTTAAAGTCTCCTGGAGGTTGACTGAAGGGCTCACAGCAAATCTGGAAGTATTTATTCAGCAAAACATACAGAAATTCAATAAGAACAATGAGGGGCCATGACATTCAAACTACAACTGCACAGTTCTCCAGCAGCTCTTGCCTCACAGAAGAACTATTTCAGCTGGCTCAGCAGCCAAGTAGAAGTTCCCATCTCCCACAGCTCCCTAGGGTGAAAGAGCTATTCTGGGTGGTTTTGGCAGCCAACGAACATTGGCAGTTCCCACTTTCCACAGCCAAGTCCTGTAGCAGATCTATATTGAGTGACTGGAGGCAGTCAGCCATGCCTGTTCCTCCACTGAAACTCTGATAGTAGGTGATACAGGCAGAGAAGCTGGTGAGGAAAGCAGCTTCACTTTCCTGCTGATGTGTGTTGAAGGAAGCTGCTCTGATAGGCTCAGCAGGTCCGTGGCAGTTCCTACCTCTTCCAGCTTTCTAGAGCGGAAGACCTCGGCTGGGTATTTGTGCCAACTGTGGACAGCAGCCAATCCCATCCTTCTTGGATCTGGGCTGCAGAGCATCCATGACTGCATGGTGGTGGCAGCCAGTGGTGACACCAGTTTCCCCTAGTTACACACTCACACAGCTCCTACCCCAGAGGGAAACCCTAGGTGGGCAGCCAGTGCAGAGAGAGCTCCTCATGTGCTTCAGCTTCTGCTCCTTAGCACCTCCTGGAAAGCGTGAATTTACTCACTCAGTTGTGTCTGACTCTTTGCGACCGATGGACTGTAGTCTACCAGGCTCCTCAGTTTGGGGAATTTTCCAGGCAAGAATGCTGGAGTGGTAGTCATTCCCTTCTCTAGGGGATCTTCCCAACCTCCCAGCACCTCCCAGGGGAAAGTCAAAGTAACACTTAGAAGCTGGCAATACCCTGCCCTTGCAAAGGGCCCTAAATTCAGTAGGATCAGACTGTGGAGCAATTTAAGACCCAGCACACTGATGAGGGAAAGAGAATGAAAGAGAGCCTATCTAAAGACACAGATGTTCCCAGTGGTCAGGAAGATTATATAATCAAATCTGTGTCCTCTGAGGAGAGGTATCAAAATCCTACACACTTAGTGGGAAATAGGCCTCCCTGAACTGGGCTAGTCAACAGACAACAAACAACAGTAAATAGCCCCACAGCAAACAGCAACAAACCTCAGAAGAAGGATCATCATTCGGAACTACTCCAATACATTATCTTAATTGTGCAGTTTTAGAAAAAACAAACATGCAAAGAAATAGAAAAGTATTGACCCATATGCAAGAAAAGTAAGCAGGCAATATAATAATAGAAATTTCTTTAGAGGGGGGCTGCAGATGTTGGGTTTGGCAGATGAATACTTAAATAGCTGTTATGACCTAAAGAAAACTGTATTTTTAAAATAGAAAGGATGGTATGGTGACAATATCTAATCAATAGATAACATCAATAAAGATTACAAAGAACAAGATAGAAGTTCTGGTATTGAAAATTATAATAATGAAAATTAAGAATTCTCTAAAGGAGCTTAACAGTTGACATGAACCAGCAATAAACTTGAAGATGGGTAATAGAGATTATGTAGTCTGAAGAACAGAGAAAAAAAGGAAGAAAAACAGACTCTCAGAAAAATGTGGGACACTATTAAACATATACACATGTCTAATAATGGGAATACCAGAAGGAGAGGTGGGTGGGATAGGATCAGAAATGTATTTTTTAAGAAATGTTTGAAAACTACTAAGGGGCTTAAGAGTAAAATTGAGGAGACAGATCAATGAACTGGTTCTCTCATTATGTTTATGTTGGTTAGCTAATTGATGTCCCATGTTTCTCTGAGGCTATGTTCCAATTTTCCTACAGTGTGGAAATTCCTTCAGAAAATTTCTACTCTGGATGCAACTACAGATTATCATACTAAGTGAAGTAAGCCAGAAAGAGAAAGACAAATACCATATGATATCACTTATATGTGACATGATGCTCATGAGCCTTTCTATGGAACAGAAACAGAATCATGGACATAGAGAACAGACTGGTGGCTGCCAAGAGGTAGGAGGTTGGGGGAGAGATGGAATGGGATGTTGGGATTAGTAGATGTAAGTTTTTATACGTAGAATGGATAAACAACAAGGTCCTACTACTGTGTAGCACAGAGAACTATATTCAATATCCTATGATAAACCATAATGCAAATGAATATTTTAAAAAGAATGTATAAATATAGATGCATGACTGAGTCACTTTGCTATAAAGCAGTAATTAACACAATATTATAAATCAATTATACTTCAATAAAAAAAGTCCTGTGCTGTACGTTCTAATCTCCTGAGTTGAAATGTCACTTGCCTTTACTGAGAAGATACAAATCAATTGGAGAAATGTTTTATGCCATCAAAATTATTACATATTTTATCAAAGAAGCTAGCTATCTTGTGGTTGTTCACTTTTATGTTTGAAACACACACACACAAACTCACCTATGCAGATATTCATACAGGTTCAGAGTCACACAATTCTTTGTGGGTTCCTAATTTTATTGTTGCTTTTTTGCCAGTCTGAGTTCATTCTAACTTTAATAATCTTCAACATTAACTTTTAAATAGTCACCAAAATTTTCTATTAATACTTTGTTACATGCTAGTAAATTTATTGTTGGCATATTTTAAAAATTCTTGAAATAAACAAAATTAAAGTCATCTGTTCTGTATCTAGGAGAATTTGACTATGGTAGACTCGTTATGCTTGTTCTAATGTCCATCTAAGTGTCTTCCTTCCCATTAACTAGGCTTACCAGTAATTCTACAGATAGTGTGTATACTCAGTGTGACTGCAAATAGATTTGAATGTTCTGAAGAAATTTTCTAATCTTCTAAATAAGGCCTAGCATGGAGTTTCTTGACTTTGATGACCTTTTTATGGGATTGAAATTGTTAGCTCCATGGGTTGAAGAGACAAGGAAGAGAACGTTTCAGAACTTAGGACTGGACTCCCCAGGGCACAGGACCCATTCAGGTTCAAAGAAGCAAAGTTGACTCTTGTTTTCATAAACATGCTTGCCTTTATAAGGTATGATGCTGCATTTTCAAATTCACACTATTTAATTAGCATGCAGTCCTATGTAAAGATGTCCAGAGACTTTTTCTTCTTCCTCCTTCCTCCTACTTTTCTCTTCCCTTCCCTCCGCTTCTTCTCTTTTTTCCTATTACTTTTCTGCCTATTTTCTAGATTCTCATGATCTTTTACCCTTTCCTTTTCCTTTTATTCTTTTTGTCATTCTCTTTTTTTGGCTAACTGGTTTCAAAGCATTTCTTTGTGACTAAAATTACCTGGGAGAGGTTGTCTGTATTTATACAAAGCGGTATTAAATTCATGAATCTCATTTCTACTTTTGACTTTACTTCCTCAGCATCCTTCACTGTGCCACCAAAGAATGGTGACCTTGAATGGCATATAGATAAGGAAATTCATTTTCTTTTGCCAAAAGCTATGCTTCCATTGACCTATAGAGACATATAGTTCAATTCTGATTACAGTAATTCTGAACATTGCAAGACACAGACATTATGCACTGAAGCATAATTACATATTAAAAACACTTGAGAGAGTGTACCTAGTCCATTAAGTTGGTGATGGTCCTATTTCTCTCACTGGGATTTTAAACTCTCCCTAGGATATGACACTTTGGAACTAGAGCCTTCATAAAACGGGTGAAGCCATGGAGGCCGCAACAGTTCACTAACTGACCCGTGGTCATAACACTCAAGAGAGAAGAACCACAGTAACTGATCATGTTCATTCAGACTTACCCAAATCTTCCTCACTGGACCTTGAGTGAGATAACATTAAGTGCTGTTTCCTTTTATTGGAGAATTTGATATTTCATTCTCCAAATGTTATTGTCTAGAATTTGAGGAGCTAGTTCTCATAAACAGCCTCATGAAAGAAACAATATTGGGTTTGAAGAAAGAGTATGATGTGTACTATTATCTAAAGACTTGTGTTTTAGAAATGACTTATCGATGCCCACTGGGTCCCTGGAACATATGCATCTCCTACTATCTGAAGGGTAGCTTGAACCCTGAGTCTGTTTTCTGTGGCTGTCTTATGGAAAAGCAACAGTGTGAAATTATTAAAAGACTATGCCAAGTCAAAGGAGAAAAGGAAAGAATGCTCTAAAAAGATTGACATGGAGGACGACTTGGAGCTTATTAGGTATTAGGAATGCTACTTGTTTAAAAGCTTTTATTATTTCTAGTGTGAATTTTCATGACTGATGTGAGAAAGTAGAGGGGAGCAATTTTTTTAAAAAAGCAAAAAAAAATCCTAGTTGATTCCATTGGTTTCTTAGCTTGTAAATAGTTACCCTCAAACTGGTTAAAATGATCATGACAGGAGCTTCCGAGAGTTGAACAGGGAGAAAAGACATCTTCATTTAGAAAAGTAGAAGGCATTTGGTGAGCAATGGTAGGAACACAAAGATCATCTGACATGACAAGATTTATAATTATGGGAACATGAAGGCTCAGGGATCATTCTGAGGTTTGACAAAAGCTCAATAATAAAACTAGGCCTTGCTAGAGTTCATGCTGAAGGGACTGAGTGGAGAGGGGAGAGGTAGAGAGAGAAAAGTAAGGAGATATATCAATCAATTGATTGATAACTAGACAGAATGGCAAAGAGAGAGATAGGGAGGGAGGAAGGGAGAAAGAGAGAGAGACAATAGAATCACTACAGACCACCATGGAGATGCAGTATTAAGGCTTTACTTCCATTTAGAGGTGTGGAAGTACCACATGTCAGCCAGCAGAAATTTGGGAGAGGATGGGACCAATTGATTTTGTAAAAAGGAACTATGGAAAGAGGAGGGACTCATATTGGCAGTAACTTCTTTAGAGTAAAGAAAACTACAGAAACATTCATCTACCCCTGATGGGTGATTATATGCAATATAATTGATACCTTTAAATATATATATATATATATATACACACACACACACATGCAAAGATAATCTGGGGCCAGAAATGTAAGCTTGTGAAGTCACTCAGTTGTGTCCGACTCTTCGTGACCCCATAGACTGTAGCCCACCAAGCTCCTCTGTCCATGGGATTCTCCAGGCAAGAATACTGGAGTGGGTTGCCATTTCCTTTTCCAGGGGATCTTCCCAACCCAGGGATCGAACCCGGGTCTCCCACATTGCAGGCAGATGCTTTACCCTCTGAGCCATCAGGGAAGCTTACGCTCATGTCAAATGCCTGTTACTTTGTGTGACACCTCGTGTCTCATATGGATCCTATTTTTTTGTTTTGAAGCCTGACTTTGAACCTTTTGCCTCAGTAGAAACATGAGAGTATGAGCTATCTCAATGAATCTTTTTCTTTTTTCTCTCACTCCTTTTAACATCAGCAGGACAAGTACAGAGGTGACAGATGGACTATATACCTCTTTTCTACTGTTCTTAACAATTCTAGATGAAACTTAGAAATAAGAGGCCAGCTACCTGTTTTTCTTTCTGAGTCTTATAGTCTGGCTTCCATGGTCAGTACTGAGCCTGTTCTTTTCTTCTAAGTTAGAAAGTTGGGAAAATTGATCAAACCCAGATGCAAGCCGTAGAGGAGATAGGAGACTGAATCGAGGGAGAGAGGACTCCTTTTCCAGCTGAACCTTAGTTATCATTAGCACAACTAAAGCAGAGAGATATGAAAAGAAAGTGGGCTTACTCTGAACTCTGTCTTCTTAAAGAGCCGTTCTGTCCCCTGCAAAGAATCCGCCTCCCAGTGCAGCATATGCCAGAGACTTGCGTTCGATCCTTGGGTCAGGAAGATCCCCTGGAGTAGGAAATGGCAACCCGCTCCAGTATTCCTGCCTGGAGAATCCCATGGAGAGAGGAGACTTGCGGGCTACAGTCCATAGGGTTGCAAAGTGGCTGACACTACTGAGTGAGCATGCAGACACACACAGTATAAACACAGTGTATATACACACAGTATGTTATATGAACTTTATTAAAATGAAATAAGTGATGTGCCCACAAGTGCAGTCAAGGGGTAGCTTATCCCTCAGTTCAAAAGTTGATATGTGTCATATTTAAGGTGAATATCTCTTACATGTTGTAGACTCCCCTACCCTGTCATCAAACATATTCACAGAGCTGCAGTTAAATATGGGTCTTTCAAAAAAACCTTAGAGATCAGTTTGTCTGGCCCCTTTCTATGCTTTTCAAAAGAGGAAACTAAAGTATAAAAAGGTTGGCGGATGTTGCCAGGTAGGGGCCAGTTAGCTGTGGGAAGAACCAGGTCTAGAATCTAAGTCCTCCAATTCTCAGCCTAGCCTTTCTCCTGATGCTCTGCCATTTCAAGTCATTTGATATAAGAACTCTTTAAAACAAACAAACAAAAACTCTTAACATCTCTCCAACTTTTAGGTCCTCACAGGCTATCAAATCCATTTTAAGTATCTTAAAAATGGGAGTTTTAGGAAGTCCACATATTTCTTTTGGTGCTGTGGGTTTTACTTGTTTTTTTGGTTTGCTGTTGTTTGTTTTCATCTTCCCTCATGGTGAGGTTTTATTACTGCAGAATGAAGCATTTTATAAACTCAGATTTAGATTTCTAGAAAAGATTAATTAAACTCAGATCTAGATTAATATAAAATAGTGGCTCAGGGCTTGGTGCTAGAATTCCATAGCTCTGGTTTAAATCCAAATTACACCCCTTTGCTAATTGTGTGACCTTGGGCAAGTTCCTTAACCTCTTGAAGCCTCAGTTTCCTCATCCCTCAAAATCCTGGTATTAATAACATTTTATCATAACGCTATTGTGATGATTAAATCAGGTAAAGAATATGTAACGCATTAGCATAGTGGCAGGCTCATAGCAAGTACTCAATTATATGTCAGCTTTGTGTGTGTGTGTGTGTGTGTGTATGCTTATATGTGTGTTTATCTGCCAGGAACCACTTTTAGCTTTATTTCTGTGATGCAGGATTAGGACTGATTATGACAGATACCGCTTTGCTCTTCAAGGCATAATTATAAACATGTATAAAAAATAAGACACTTTGTAAGCAAACATAATAGTTTAAAGTGTCATTTTGGAGATGCTATTCCAGCATTTTGAAAAGAATGCTGTGGAGAAAGTTAGGCATTTCAGATAATAATAGATACTATGCAAAAAACCACATCATTAGCTAAATGATTAAGAAAGGCTGGCTTACACAAATTGAAAACTCTTTTTTCTCCTCTATAGGATTTCTCAGAGTTTTAACTCATTAAAAAATGTTGTGATGTCCAAAAATGGAATATTTGGCTAGGAAGCATGTTTGTCTTCAGACAGCTCATGGACCTAGGCAGTCATGCCTAGGTAAAGCTGCTTTATTTTTATTCTAGTTGTATACCCACGGTTTAGATCTCTTTTGGAAGCCTCTTGAGGGAATCACCTTGGACTTCTGTGCCACTGAGGCTTAGTTTTTATAAGATTTTTTTTATTAACAAAAATGAAATACATTTTCACTCTGACATCTTAATTTTTCCTTCTTTATTTTTATTTTTAATTATGATAAAATGTACCTAATGTAAAACTTAGCAGCATAACTATTTTTAAATGCACAGCTCAGTGGTACTCAGTGAGTATATTCACACTGTTATGCAGCCAATCTCCAAAACTCTTTTCATCTTGCAAAACTGAAATTGTATTGCCATCAAACAACTTCCCATTCCCCTCTGCCCCCAGCGCCTGTCAATCACTTCCTGTGTCTATAAATTTGACTCTTCTAAGTACTTCACATACGTGGAGTCATACCGTGTTTGTGTTTTGTGACTGGCTTATTTCACTTACCAGCCTCCCTGGGGTGGTAAAGAATCCACCTGCTAATGCAGGAGATGCAAGTTTCAATCTCTGAGTTGGGAAGACCCCCTGGAGTACAAAATGGCAACCCACTCCTGTATTCTTGCATGGAAAATTCCATGGACATGGAAAATTCCATGGACAGAGGAGCTGGTGGGCTACAGTCCATGGGGTCCCAAAGAGTCGGACATGACTGAGCGACTGAACTGAACTGAACTAAAGTCACTGCAGGTTGGGAAATGAAGAATGAAATAGCAGTTAGGCTCCTCACTGCCTCGGCAGGCCCTGAGGTGACCCATGCCGCTCTTTATTGGAGAAGCCTACTTACACAGAAATATAGGAAGGCCCATGGAATTTGGGGTGTGTGCGCTGACTTTGTGATACACGTTTAATGAACTTATGCTTTATTAAACACAACAGTGACTAGTTGTTATGACTTTATTAAATTAACATTTGTTAAGTGGAGCACAAGGTGTTGGATGGTGAGCCAAAGTTCAAAAAGAGACCACATGAGGAACTGAAATAGAGCTGTTTATTACTTCTAGGTCTGAAGGAGGTACTTGGCAAACCTCCAGAGACCACGCAGGGAGGTCAATGGCAAAGTGCAGAGAGAAAAAGGCAGGACCTGCAGCGTATGCTTTCATTAGGGTCAGTGGGTGGAGTGCTTTTGGGTTTCCCAGCTAATGCGAGATGGGTCAGTTCAAACCAAAAGAGTTAGGTTTCCGTAAGCCCAATGGGGGGTGGGGTGCATTTTACCTTAGGGGCATATAAGGCCTGCAAGTGCTGGGAGGCATGAAAGTCTGTTGATGACAACAGTGATCAGTGGTCAGTGGACAGTGTTGGGGGAGTCACATCAGGGACCTATATTTGTTTGTGACTCCGAGGGCTGCTATCTAGTGCGTGAGCTCATATTGGGGTGGGGGGAGGACTAGTGTCAGCTTAAGGACTCTGAAGTTTACTAAACCAAACAAAATAGATGCAGAGCCAGTGATACCATGGATTAGCTTAGCTAAACTCTCAATACTATCTATATTTGAAAAAATAGCAATAAATATATGTGTGTGATTTATTTAGCTTACAAAACTTGGTGGACATACAAGTTCATAAATCTCTTGCAATAACTATGGTGTATCAGGATTTTGCTGATAAGTTGGGTTCCTATTGTCTATCAATATCAAATAACACTAATTTTAACTAGAAGAGAATTGAAGTATGAACTTATGCCTTTTTAATTTCCAGAAAAGACTGAGGCTAAGTTCAGATGAATGTATTTATTGGTTTTGAAAATCTCTTTGAAAGAGAACTTTAATGGTAATATTTTTTTCCCAGAGTTGCTCCTGTGATGAACTTAATTTCAGTTATTTTGATGTGGGATTTTGGAATTATTCCTTACTATGCATTCTTCTTTGCCTGTGTGGTGCACTAAATTAAGCTTGCCACTTTGATTTGAAATTTTCTTGGTTGGTATAGTTATTTGGACTAATTGATCATGCCTTAAAGTTGTTCTTAATTACAGAGATATTCATTAACTCTTATGCATAAAACTGACTTATATTCAGTTGAAAAACTCATGGCATATATACTTTATAGCTAATGCTCAATTGTCCATAATAATTATGTGAAGACTGTGTCTACATTATACCAAAACATTTGATTAAAAAGTGCCAACCTTATGATACCGACTGTTTAGCATATAGACAAAGACAAAAGAAGAGCTGTTTGAATGATTCCAACTTATAAAAACTACTGAATTCCATCAAAACATATTATATATTGGAACACAGTGACAGCACATGACACTATTGCTTTATGCTTTATTACAAAGGCTAATTTTAGCCCCTAACATAGTTTGTGGTGGCCTTGTCTAACACATTTGAGAAAAATAGATATTAGTTTCCACCTTGCTGTGAACTCACTTGGGAAGCCTCAACTTCCTTTTTTCAAAAACAGAGCCAATATGCAGTTACTTTAAAAATATATTTGTCAGTAACTGGAATCTATTTGAAATTATATTTCTACAATAAGAAGCATGAAGATAATCCTGCAATATCAGGCTTTCTGATGCATTTTGAACATAGTTAAAATTATATATAATCTTTAATTAATACTAGATCAAGTTTTTATAAAGTTATAATCCAGAGTTATGATTTGCAGATCACTTGATTTTTTTGTATTAAATTTGGAGAATGCATATCCACAATGGATACGATGCACATAGGATTAGTTGCATATGTCCATTGGGTAAAGATGTTTAGGAAATTCTGCAACATAAGGAAATATGGGGGTGCAAATTCCCTAGAAGAAACAGGAATAACAAAATCAGTTTTGACCAGATATATATGGATGAAGAAAAAGATTGAGTTTTTTGTGCTATTTTCAGGGATTCCAATTACCATATGAAATCTTCGTAGCCCTAACAGTTTATTTTCAAAATGCATTTCTCAGCTAAAACTACACATTTTGGTTTCTGTTAGATTAGTTTTTGTCATTCCTGCAGCTGGGCTGGCTCAGCTCATTTAATCACCTTTATCATTACAGAAACCAAAGTAAAATGACATGCCTAAGTTCACACAAGAGTCAGTGATAGGAAAAAAAAAAAATTAGTAAAATGTTCAGTCCACTAGCTTCCTGGTTGATTCATAATCCACAGAAACATCATATGTTGTTTATATCAAGTTATTTGGAATTCTTCCATGGTGTTTCTCATTAGGAATATGTTTTCCCAATACACTTTTTTTTTTTTGCTAGAGAGGAAATATGAATTAATTTCTTGCCAGTTCTGTGCATAGTTCTACTTTCATCTATATTAAATACACCCTAAAAATCCTATAGGTTTGTTTTGGATTGTTTATAAAAACATACTGGGAAGGAAAGGAAATGATTGCTAAGCTGGATTTCAGTAATGGAGTAATCAGAGGCTTTCACAGAGCTCATTGCATTCCTTATTTATGATTTATAGTTGTTTCTTTAGTGGCCTGCAAGGTACACGAAGGATCATAAGCCAGAAAACTATGAAAACATACATAAATATTTATTCAAATGTGCTATTTTCCACCTGATAACAATGTCTTTTTTTTAAACTTTTCTCTATTGGAATGTATTTTTCAGAGCAGTTCACTCAAGGGTTTTTTTTTTTTTTTTTCTGATTTGTTTTGCTTTTATTCATTTTTGCAAATTACTGGAGAAGAGGCAAAAGTTTTATTCTTCCAGAAGAAATTGCACTCACTGCAACTTTAGCATGCCCTAAGTTGAAATGCATGAGGATGTGATAATGATGCTGTCACTACTGTTTCCCACAGAGCAGAGGTGAGAGGCAAAGCAAGTAAACAATCAGGTCACACATCGAGTCCTGCCTTCTACATAATCTGAAGCATAAAAGAGCCTTGCACAGATCTGGGATTTATAGTATCATTCTCAAAACTCTATATGTGTAGCAGGATGTGTTTGTGTGCACTTTTTTTTTTATTCCTTAATAATATCTCTAGAGATGTTCATATTATGTCTAACGGTAGATTGAGAAGTGAAAAATTCAAACAACTACAAACAAAAATTGTTTTGATTCCAGTGAACCAATTGTACTGGCTTTAATGTTTTCAATGTTTTAATGTTGCTAACTTGAGCCAGAATAAGAAAATATATGGGCCTAATGATAAGCCAAAACATCCCTCTCTCAATGGTATTAAATTTAGATCCTATGAAAGGTATAGCATATGGGAGCACAGTCATCCCAGACATCACTTGGGTGACTGTGTTAACAATTGCAGTAAAGTGCGTGGGTTCTAGAATCAGAATGCCTGGATACAAACTATGGCCCTGCCCCCTCTCTAGCTATGTAAAACCCTAGGAAAGTTACTTAACCTTTCTGGAACCCAATTTCTTTCTCCATAAAATGTGAATATTGACAAAATCTACCCTAGTTTTGTTATTGGAATTAAATGTGCTAAACCATCCAGCTATAAAATGTGTAAAGGGCTTAGTACATTCCAGACACTTAGGCTTAGTTGCTCAGTCATGTCTGACTCTTTGCGACCCTTTGAACTGTAGCCTGCCAGGCTCCTCTGTCCATGGGATTTCCCAGGCAAGAATGCTGGAATGGGTTGCCATTTCCTTCTCCTCCAGACACTTAGTACTCAGTAAAATTAGTTAATATCATTAAGCAAAGTCTCACTAAAGACTTTACAACTGACTGACATCTCATTAGAGAATCCTAGTTAGGGATTCAACAATTATGTCCAGAAGAACAGTCAGTCCATTAGCATCGAAGGTTCATGTTCATACATGCTTTTTGAAGATGCTAAATACAAAACAACCTCTTTAGTAATTGAAGCAAAGATACCTGTTGGCTTGCTAAAACATAATAAAGTAATGCATTATATTACTTACAAAAGAAAATAAAATTGATAAATGTTAGAAATGTTGAACAATCTCTGATTTTCAGTGGAAGAAAAATATTACTTCATCCAAAGCCAAGGCATAGCTTGGCTCAAGGCAGACTCACTGCACAGAAAAGGCTGCTTATGAAATCTGTGACAGAAAATATCCATCACTCTATTTAATAGCAAGAATTCCATAGGGGATAGAATTTTTTGTTTTGTTTTAAATGTTAAAATATATAATGCTTGAATGCCATTGCTTAACATTTGCTATCTGGCATTGTATGATATATCTAATGTACACCAATATTCATGGATATATGAAATAAGAGTAAATATTTTAACAACAGAAGCAAAACAAAAAATAGTCCCACAGAGAGTTTGTATTCCCAAATATATGTGATTGTCAATAGCTATCATTCTTTCTTTCTTTGCAATCTGGCCTAAGTCATTCAATCAGACTTCTACATAGCAATGTTTAACACTAGAAAATAGCATAGAAGCATCCATTTCCTAAAATAAAGAGTAAACATTTTTGAGCATGCAAGAGCTCAGGTGGTATAATTATTGTGAGGCCTTCTTCAAGACACTATGGGATGCTGATGTTCTGGTGGCGATCAAAAGATGAATAATATATATGACGTATGAATAATATATATGTATGTAGCTGTTAAGCATACTCTGAAAATGAAAAGTAGTGAGAAAAGTCTAATCATTCTAGGCAAAATATTTTATGAACCTCCAATAATTAAAACAGTGTGATGATGCTATGTGAATAGATGGTTAGTTGAAAGGAATAAATATCCAGATAGATAGATGTGTATGTTATACATGTTAAAGGTGCCATTTCAAATTGATGGGAAAAGACAGAAAGATGGATTATTCAGTGAATGATATTGTATCCCACAGATGGGAATGCCAAAGAATTTTCAAACTACCGTAATTGTGCTCATTTCACATGCTAGCAAGGTAATGCTCAAGATCTTTCAAGCTAGGCTTCAGCGGTATGTGAACCAAAAATTTCCAGATGTATAAGCTGCATTTTGAAGAGGCAGAGGAACTAGAGATCAAATTGTGAGTATGTGTTGGATCAATGGAAAAGCAAGGGAGTTCCAAAAGAACATCTATTTCTGCTTCATTATGCAAAAGCCTTGACTGTATGGATCATAACAAAGTATGGAAAATTCTTCAAGAGATGGGTGTACCAGATCACCTCACTGCCTCCTGAGAAACCTGTATGTGAGTCAAAAGGCAACAGTTAGAACCGGACATGTAACAACTGACTGGTTCAAAACTGGGAAAGGAGTACGACAAGGCTGTATATTGTCACCCTGCTTATTATTTAACTTACATGCACAGTACCTCATGTGAAATGCTGGGCTGGATGAACCACAAGCTGGAATCAAGGTTGCCGGGAGAAATATCAACAACCTCAGATATGCAGATGATGCCACTCTAAGGCAGAAAGTGAAGAGGAACTAAAGAGCCTCTTAATGAGGGTGAAAGAGGAGAGTGAAAAAGTTGGCTTAGAACTCAATATTCAAAAAATGAAGATCATGGCATCCTGTCCCATTACTTCATGACAAATAGAAGGGGGAAAAGTGGAAGCAGTGACAGATTTTATTTTCTTGGGCTTCAAAATCACTGCAGACCGTGACTACAGTCATGAAATTAAAAGATGCTTGTTCCATGGAAGGAACCAACCAATGAAGTTGCTTAGTCATGTCCGACTCCTTGCGATCCCATGAACTGTAGCCTACTAGGCTCCTCCATCCATGGAATTTTCCATCAAGAGTACTGGAGTGGGTTGCCATTTCCTTCTCCAGGGGATCTTCCCGACCGAGCGATGGAACCCAGGGCTTCCGCATTGCAGGCAGACACTTTTTCCGTCTGAGCTACCAGGAAAGCCCCCTTCTACGGAAGGAAAGTTATGGTAAACCTGCATTTCCTTCATTGGCAGGCAGGTTCTTTACCACTGAGCCACCTGGGAAACCCATGACAAACCTAGACAGCATATTAAAAAGCAGAGACATCACTTTTCCAACAAAGGTCCGTATAGTCAAAGTGATGATTTCTCAAGTAGTCATGTAGGGATGTAAGAACTGGACCACAAAGAAGCAAATTTCAGGAGATGGTGGACGACAGAGGAACCTGGTGGGGTACAGTCCATGGGGTTGCAAAGAGGCAGACATGACAATGCCTGAACAACAACTATGAGGCTGCCATTTCTTGCAGCAAAGTAAAATCTAAAAGGGTAAAATTTGAAGGGACAAATAAAACCATAAAGGTAAAAGACAACCCATTAGAAAAGAATTTTAAATAATCTTTTATCAAGGAAGAAATGTCTTAGTATGACTCAGAAAAATCATAATCATAAAAGAAATGATTAATACATTTGCCCCTGTAAAATTAAAAAAGACTTAATTAAAGTAAATAAACAAAGACCGACTTGGGAAAAAAATTTGCAACTCATATCACAAAAAAACCCAATTTTTCTATTGTATAAAAAATGCATACAAATTATTATTAAAATGAAAATAGAAAAATGGAAACTCTATATGCACTCACAGAAAAGGTATCTAAATGGCCTGTAAATATGTGAATAGTTGTACAAAGTTGTACATGATGAGAGAAAGGTGTAATATAATTGCAGAGGAATACTGTATTTAGACCGGTAAGTATTAAAAAGATCGACAATGCACTATACTTGTAACTGTGTCAGGAAGCAATATAAATAAGTATGATTTATATTCAGGGCAATATAGTATAGTCATATAGCAAAGATAAAAAATACCCATATCCCTTGACTTAGAAATTCTGTTCAAAATATTTCTTCTGGAAACTGCAACATGCATGACATATGTACAGTTTATTATTATAGCATCATTTATAATAGACGAAGATTAAAAACATCAAAATGTTGATGGGGATCAACTGGTTGAGGGGACCAATTAAATATATAATATAGAGGCACACAATGGAAGAGGGAAAGAGGGGTAAAAATTTTTGTTTCAGGTATCGATATGGAAAGATGTCCAAGATACAATGAGTGAAAAATGAAATGATCAGAAGAGTACATGCTACCATTTGAAGAAAAAAATGTAAAACAACAACAAAATGCATATATGTCTATTTTACTTCTCCAGATGTACATTGAAAAACTAGGTGACAATTTACTTTATGGAGGAGAACTGTTGCTAGGGTTATAAGTAGGGAGGGAAATTCATTTTGGACCCTTTTTGCACATTCTTGAATGTTATAGGATTAGTATTTATTTCCTTTAGAATGAATTAAATTTAAATTAAGTACAGCCACTATGGAGAACAGTGTGGAGATTTCTTAAAAAACTGGAAATAGAACTACCATATGACCCAGCAATCCCACTCCGGGGCATACACACCGAGGAAACCAGATCTGAAAGAGACATGTGCACCCCAGTGTTCATCACAGCACTGTTTATAATGCCCATCAGCAGACAAATGGATAAGAAAGCTGTGGTACATATACACCATGGAATTTTACTCAGCCATTAAAAAGAATTCATTTGAATCAGTTCTAATGAGATGGATGAAACTAGAGCCCATTATACAAAGTGAAGTAAGCCAGAAAGATAAAGAACATTACAGCATACTAACACATATATATGGAATTTAGAAAGATGGTAACGATAACCCTATATGCAAAACAGAAAAAGAGACACAGATGTACAGAACAGACTTTTGGACTCTGTGGGAGAAGGTGAGGGTGGGATGTTTCGAGAAACAGCATTGAAACATGTATATTATCAGGTGAACAGATCACCAGCCCAGGTTGGATTGCATAGGACAAGTGCTGCCGGCCTGGTGCACTGGGAAGACCCAGAGGGATCGGGTGGAGAGGGAGGTGGGAGGGGGGATCGGGATGGGGAATACATGTAAATCCATGGCTGATTCATGTCAATGTATGACAAAAACCACTGCAATATTGTAAAGTGATTAGCCTCCAACTAATAAAAATAAGTGAAAAAAAAAAAGAAAAATTTGAAGTATTCATTTGTATTCTCAATGAAAATGGTTCTCTGGAATGGTTCAAATGGAACAGGTTGAGAGGATAATGCCGGGGGGAGTGAGACATTGGAGGGAAAAACTGTAAAACATAAATGTAGAAACATACATGTTTTGAATAGGTTTGTGCTTGAGATTCTAGATGACTGCAATAGGATTAGGAGGATTCTTTTCTAAGAAAGGTAATAGATAGGGATTGACAATAAGATAAATATAGATAATATAATCATTGTAAAGATAGATAATATTACAACATGTTTTCATGTTGTTGGGAAATGAAACACTAGATTTTATTTTTTTTCCTGATAGGAATTAGATAAAAGTACTTGCTATTGGGCTTCCCTGGAGGCTCAGTGGTAAAGAATCCAGTTCCATCCTTGATCTGGGGAGATCCCACAAGTCGTGGAGCAACCAAGCCCATGCTTCACAACTATTAAGCCTGTGCTTTAGAGCCCAGAAGCCACAACTTCTGGGCCCATGTCGCACAACTACTGAAGCACACACACCCTGGATCCCATGCACCATAACTAGAGCGTAGCCCCTACTCTTCACAACTAGAGAAAAGCCCGCACAGCAACGAAGACCCAGGACAGCCAAAAATAAACAAACAGGTACAATTAAAGAAAATTTGTTTAAAAAAAAGTACTTGCTATCTATCAAGACCACTGTTCTTGGTGGCAATGATAATATTGCATGTGTATCTATTTCTATGACGAAAGGAGGTGAGGAGAATAATTGAATAGTTCAAACAAAGTTGCATGGTCATGGGAAAAGACAATCCTGATGGGGTCAGGAGTATGACATGCTATGTCCACCCTGTTATTCCTGTTTGAGATTTTACCAATATTCATAATATGTGCTGGTTGGGATTGTGAGCAGAAGAGGAAGTGACAAAAGATATTTTGTAGGTCTAGTCCTATGAAACAAGTAGAACATCATTACCTTGTGAAAAAGAGAGGTGAGAAGTTATGAAATGTTTCTATTAAGGATCTATAATTATGTAGAGATTTATTTTGCTTTTCATTCCAGTATGCCTTCTACTTTTATAATTTGTCTGTAACTTTGGGGAAATTTTATTTTGTTTTTTTGAATATGGTTCTTACCATCCAATTCATACCCAGCCATTCATATCCATTCATATCCACATGTCTTCTCTACTCCTATGCCTTTTTGATCTACTATTCCATGGCTTTCTATTTCCACCTTGTGAAAAAAATTCCAAGTTTTCAACAATGCGATCTCCACCTTATTCTACTTCAGCTTCATTTTCGGTCCCCTCAACTGGCAACATGGACAATTGGGAGGAGTTACTGCATATTGGTTTTCTCTCATAGCTCAGTTGGTAAAGAATCTGCCTGCAATGCAGGAGACCCTTGTTCGATTCCTGGGTTGGGAAGATCCCCTGGAGAAGGAAATAGCAATCCTCTACAGTATTCTTGCCTGGAGAATCCCATGGACAGAGGAGCCTGACAGGCTGTAGTCCAAGGGGTCACATGAGTTGGACATGACTTAGCAACTAAATGACCAGTACCACTGCATATTGGTTTTGGTAGATAAATGAGTAGAAATTCTAGCACCTAGGACAGTGCCTGATAATTGAACATAGAGTTAATACATGTTTTTAAAATATTGTTGTTCAATCACCAAGTCTTGTCTGACTCTTTGCTATACCGTGAACTGCAGCATGCCAGGATTCCCTGTCCTTCACCATCTCCTGGAGTTTGCCCAAGTTCATGTCCATTGAATTGGTGAGGCTATCCAACCATCTCACCCTCTGCCAACCCCTTCTCCTTCTGCCCTCAATCTTTCCCAGCATCAGGGTCTTTTCCAGTGAGTCAGCTGTTCGCATCAGGTGGCCAAAGTATTGAAGCTTCGGCTTCAGCATCAGTCCTATCAAAGAGTATTCAGGGTTGATTTCCTTTAAAATTAACTAGTTTGAGCTCTTTGCTTTCCAAAGGACTCTCAAGAGTCTTCTCCAGTGCCACAGTTGGAAAGCATCAATTCTTCAGGACTCTGCTTTCTTTATTGTCCAGCTCTCACGTCCATACATGACTACGGGAAAGACCATAACCTTGACTATAAAGACCTTTGTTGACAAAGTGACGTCTTTGCTTTTTAACACAGTGTCTAGGTTTGTCACAACTTTCCTGCCAAGATGCAATCATCTTCTAATTTCATGACTGTAGTCACCATCCACAGTGACTTAAAATAATGAGTAACATAATTTCAAGAGAAGTAGATATTTGTTTAATTTAAGGCAACTTTATTAGCAGAGCTGTCCAACACAGAATTAGGCTTTTCTTTCAAAATACAAAAGGTTTTCATTCTGGAAAACTAACTCTCAATTTATTATAGTAGGAATTCTTCATTAGATAGGCAGTTGGTCTGATGTGATGATGCTGAAAATCCTTTCCATATCTTAACAGTGTATAATCTTTTGGATTCATTCTCTACTTATTAAAGTTTTGATCTTACGTCTACATTGCTTGTGAAGAAGTTGACTTGCTTATAGTAAAGTGATAACTTTTTATGCAAAATATTAGTGCTATATCAAAATAATCTTATCTTAAAAAAGTCAACCTGCTTGGGTATTCAACCAGGTTTGCTGGTGGGGGTTTACTGAAATGGGCTGAAATGGAGAGTGTGACTGACTAGGTCTCCAGCCCAGCAAGGGAAACCAAGATGAGAGACGACTTGCTCAGCGGTTCAAGGGAAGGGAGAGCTACTGGTTCCAGACCTGCTCCAGAGAGAAACTCAAAGGACTTCAGCACTGGCAGAACACAGGACCCCAGGAGGGAGGCTTTGCTCCAAAGCAGAGGTTTCTGCTTCAGGAGGACACTGTTCCAAGAAAACGAAACTGGCTGTTTCAAACCAAAAAACAAAAAACAAAAAACAAAAGAATCTGATCTCATGGCTCTCAGCAAAACAGTGAGTTGAAAAGAAATATTAACTAGAACCCAACTGAGAGAAGGGGATCAAAGTAAACCCACTGCATGTCGAGGAAAAGAAATGAGTGTTTCTTATACTTACCTTTTTCTTGCTTTTCCTTTGTTTTATATTTTGTATTTTTCTATTCTTTATGGTTGATAAATGTGGTTTGAAACTATAATCTCTTTTTTGTTTGTTTTCTCTGTATTATTCATATATTTTTTTTCAGATTTACAGTTTATTTTCCAAATTTTCTGGATCCTCTGATACAGTAAGCAACTGAAAATGAGTGAGATCTTCATTCCGCCATAGCTCTGATGGTGGCTTGTCAGTGTTTACATCCTTCACTAAGCAGACCAGCATATTATAAAACTGCTGGGTCCATCCTTTATTCATGTTGAGCATTACTTTTGTCGGTCCTTTATTTCTGCCTCACTCTAAGTTAACCTGACCATGTAGGAAAAGTTAGGTGGTAACCCAGTCTTCCTCATGGATCTAGTGATGTATGTGCCTTTTTAGTCACTCTGTCATGTCCAACTCTTTGTGACCCCATGGACTATAGCCTGCCAGGCTCCTCTGTCCATGGGATTTTTCAGGCAAGAACACTGGAGTGGGTTGCCATTTCCTTCTCCACGGGTCTTCCTGACCCAGGGATCAAACCTGCATCTCCTGCATTGATTGGCAGGTGGATTCTTTACCCCTGAGCCACTAGGAAGCACTGTGTATCATTCATGTTTAATTCTAGGAACATTTATGGAATGTATATCATGGAGCAGACATTACATAAGGTGCTGCAGTTTAAAAATGAATAGGACATGGCCGCTTCCACATGGAAACCTAGTGAATGGCAACACAACTGATGGTAATAGCAGGGAGAAGTGAAAAAGCATAGTTATAGAACAGACTTTTGGACTCTGTGGGAGAAGGTGAGGGTGGGATGTTCTGAGAGAATAGCACTGAAACAAGTATACTATCAAGTGTGAAACAGATCACCAGCCAAGGTTGGATGCATGAGACAAGTGCTCAGGGCTGGTGCACTGGGATGACCCGGAGGGATGGGATGGGGAGGGAGGTGGGAGAGGGGATCGGGATGGGGAACACACGTAAATCCATGGCTGATTCATGTCAATGTATGGCAAAAACCACTACAATATTGTAAAGTAATTAGCCTAAAACTAATAAAAATAAATGAAAAAAAATTAAAAAAGCATAGGTTTTGGAATAAGACAGATTAGGATTTAAATTCTATCATTTTTATCTATAAAAACTAGTATAAGTAAATGCCAATCTTCAGTTCCCTTATCTGTAACATCTGAAGGTATCTCACAAGTTGCTATTAATATTAAATGAGATTATGTATGTTATGGAATGAATTAGGCACACCCAACATTTATATGTTGAAGCTCTAATACCCAAAGTGATTACATTTGAAGATAAAGCCTTTGAGGGAGTAAGGATGAAGCCCTAATCTGATATAACTGGTGTCCTTATATAAAGAGGAAGACATCAGAGCTGCTCTCTGTATGTACACAGAGTGTGTGAGAAGACAGTCATTGACAAGCCAGGAAGAGAGGTCTTACCAGTAACTGATCCTGCTGGCACTTTCATATTGAACTTCTGGTCTCCAGAACTGTACAGGAATAAATGTTATTAAAGCCAACCAATCTGTGATATTTTTTATGACAGCCAAAGTTGACTAATACAATGTATGTATATATGTAGATAACGAAGGAAATGGCAACCCACTCCAGCATTCTTGCCAAATCCCATGGACAGAGAAGGCTGGCGGGCTACAGTCCATAGAGTTGCAGAGAGTTGGACACAACTGAAGCAACTTAGCACACATATTTGTAAAGCTAAAAAAAAAAAACCCACAAAAAACAAACAAAAAAACAGTGCCCAGTACATAATACCTCCTTAACAAGTGGTTAACTACTATGACTACTTGCACTGTTACTACTACTATAGCGACTCAATGAATATAAGAAAAATACTATGGCATCATCTGCATATATTATAATTATATATCATCTGCAATAGAATTGGAGACTATACTGGAAAGAATATTTTTGACCCACATCTAGAAAAATTAAGGTTTTCTAAATGTGGAGGAAGGCAAATGTATTTCTAACAAAAAAAAAGAGAGAAAACATGTTTGGAAGATGTTGTTTACTACACTGAACACTAGAAGACATAGTTGGGAAGACCAGATATCAGTTGTAAATGATGCTGGGCCAGAGGGATATCTGGTTTCCTTCTAGCTCCATTCGCTAATCTTTTGTCTCTTGCTCTCTGCCTCATGACTTGAGTTGTATGGACTACAACTAGACATTCTTATGCCTTCTGGCTTTGAGTCCAGTAAATGAAAAACCCCAAGAATATAGCAGAGGGAGTGGAGAGAGATCAAGATATTTATTCCTCTGGTTCCCTCTCTGGAAAGTAGTCTTGGACTGGCTATTCCCGTTGTTTAGTGATCTTTACTATACATAATTGGATCCGTTCTGCCTCTGAGTTGCTTTCTTTCCAGGTTTTAGTAACCTCCTTCTGTTAACTTTATTGCTCTGGGTCTAAGGGTAGCCATAAATCTTCCCTTGAGAGTCCTAGGTTCCTTCATTGTTCCATCATAGTTCCCAATGCTCTGCCTACACCAATGTAATTCATTTTTTTGTAAGCAAACTCTCTTAGAGTTTTCCTGATTCTAGTATACTTTATGCTTCCTGTTAGAAATTCACTGATGAGTATTGACTGCTGTATTAAGACTTCACTCATTTATTTATTTATTCTATCATAAACATCTGTTGAGTGCTTGTAAAGTAGTTCTAAACACTCCCTCTGGTCTCACAGAATTTAAAGTCTTGTATGGCTTCCCAGGTAGCTCAGTGGTAAAGAATCCCACCTGCCAATGCAGGAGAAGCACGGGACACGGATTTGATCTCTGGGTCAGGAAGACCCCCTGGAGGAGGAAATGGCAACCTGCTCCTGTATTCTTGCCTAGGAAATGCATGGACGGAGAATCCTGGCAGGATACAGCCCACGGGGTCGTAAAGAGTTGGACATGACTGAGTGACTGAGAACAAACACATGAGATACATACAAGTAAATAGCAATGAGAACATAGTATAAGAGATATTAAAGAAAGTATAAGATGAAGAGGGCTATGTAGCAATGACACTTGACCTGCACATGATTCACAGGTATGCAATGTGAAATTGGCACAAGGCAAGAGCAAGCACTGAGGGTAAGGAGAGGAGGATATAGAAATTTAGTCCATAAATAGATGATGCTACACTTTGGCAATGACGGGGAGTGAAACATGACAGGGAGTATACATTTTGTCTAAAGAATTAGCCACAGAAGCCCTGTGATGAGAGTGGTCCATTGCTTTAGCCTGGATTGATATCTGGATATCATCATTGTCTTAGGAAGGTTTGGGGTTAATCTGACTTCACTGGATGAAGTCAGTTTTGGTCCTCAATTGCTGCAGGGTGTCTGGGCAGCAGTGAAGGTTGCAAGGTGCAACTGGAAATTATCTTGCTCTCAAACTTGTCTTCTACACTTTAGAAATGACAATATGTTGATTTCTTCTCTACTGCTGTTTCTCATATCTTTTTCACTTTAATATTCCTAAAATGAATGATATTTTCCATAGTAGTTAGGGTTTGCCAGAGCAACAGAACCAACAGGATGTAGGTATAGGTTCTGATTTTAAGAAAGTGGCTCACATGATTGAGTGGGTGGGTGGGAGGGACGTTTGGCAAATCTAAAATCTGTAGAGTAGATAGGCAGGCTGGAGTTACAGGGAGGAATTAATGATGCAGTCTCAAGTCTGAAGGGAGACTGGAGATTGATCTTGAGCCTGAGGGTGACAGGAGGTCCTTCTTAGGCCTTTGCCTGATTGGATGAGGCTTACCCACGTTAAGCAGGGTAATCTGCTTTACACAAAGTCTCCTGACGTAAGCTTTAATTACATCTGAAAATACCTTTACAGCAGCACCTAGTATTTGACCAAACGACTGGGCATCAGAGCTTAAACAAATTGACAAAATTAATCACTGCAGTAAATGTACATGACCTCCATATTTTCCTCACCTGCTCCCTCACTCAACCTTTAGCAATCTACATTCCAATCCCATCTCTAACCTGAAACACAGCTTCCTCAAAGGGCATAAAGTATTAGTAATTAGTATTACTAATTCCTTATTAGTAATTCCCATGACTTTTAATCTCCCTATACCTTTTTGTATGCTTGACTACTTCCACCCTCAAGGAATCATTCCTTTCCTTTTGATTTCTACACAATGTCAAACCTTCTTTCTTCCTGCCTGTTTGACTAGCTGTGAGCATCCTCCAAGGCTTAGTTATTAGTTCTGGGTTCTCCCCTTCTAATTCTCAATCTTGGAGAACATGTCTATTATATTGATTTTGTCTGTCAGATTGCTGTCTGTGACTTCTGGATTTTCTTATGTTTTGACCTCTTATCTAGGAGGTGTCTTGTTACTATTGTACTTCTTCATCCAATTCCTAAAAAGTCGTTCGTTTCCCCCCATGGCTTCTGGCTGTCGATCTTGTAATCTGCTGTTAGACTATTCCACATTAAACAATTTTGATTATATAGCTCTTCTGGTACAAGATCACAAGCGCTTTGAGTATATGCTACTCTACCTATTTCCCAAAATCTTTTATAATTTTGTCAACTGTCTGATCTTTTATCCTTTTACTTTACAACAGTCTCTGATTAGGCAAATCTCTTCACTGTCATAGTTCATTTTATCCAATCCAAATTAAGTAATTTTTTGTGTGTGCTGGGTGCTGGGGTTATACAAATGCAAAATACAAGACAATATACCCTGTTCTTCCTATATTGACAATAGCAGATCTGTACCAGACATGCAGGAAGTAGATGGAGAATTTACCTAAACACAACTCATGCTCATACAGTTCAGCCTATGACCAGGTATTTTAGTACTCATATAAACCAATTTTAGTGGGCAAGTGACTATCTGATGGGGCAGTAGGGTATAATATTAAGGTCAATAGATGCCAGGAATCAATGTGTGACCACAGATATAAAGCTTGACTTCTCTTTTTCTCACACAAAATCTCAGTTTTTACTAGCCCAATGTTGTTTTAATAGGTTAAAGAGAGTCAGCTTTGCAACAGCTCTAGAGGGATTAGGTTGAACTGCAGGGGTGAGAGTTTATGAATGGCTATTCAACATTGTGTAGCTCCATACACAAAACGACACTCCAGTCAGAGAAAGCCTTGCTCTTTCTCATGAGTCTTGAGTAAGGATTCCATCACTCACAATCCTTTACTTCTCCAACCAAGCATTTAATCTTTTTTTTCTTTTTCGTTGTGCTGGGTCTTTGTTGCTGTGCAAGGGCTTTCTCTAGTTGCAGCGAGTGGGGGACTACTCTTTGTTGGGGTGCATGGACTTATTACAGTGGCTTCTCTTGTTGGGGAACAGAGGCTCTAGGTACACGGACTTCAGTTGTTGAAGCATGCAGGCTCAGTAGTTGTTTGTGGGCCCTAGAGTATGTGGGCTTCAGTAGTTGTGGCTGCTTTAGAGCCCAGGCTCAGTAGTTGTGATGCAGGGGCTTAGTCGCTCTGCAGCATGTGGAATCTTCCTGGACCAGGGATGGAACCCATGACCTCTGCACTGGCAGGTGGATTTTTATCCACAGTGCCACCAGCAAAATCCCCAAGCACTTAAATTTAACCTCTCCTTTAAGGTTCAGCTTGAGAATTATTTCTTCCACAAAACATTTTGTTTGTTGTTTTCCTGGTTACTCTGCTATCAGTGATCTTCTCATAACCATATATTTGATTTCATAGATAATTACGAGACTAGCACTATGCCTGCAACATATTAGGTGTACAAAAAGTATTTGTTCTGTTTCTCTCCACTCCTTAGAAAAAAGATTCTTATGTAATTATTTGCAGTAATTTTCTTTCTTATGTAATTATTTGCAGTAATTTCATTGTGTTAATCTTGTTCTTTTCTAGCAGTGTAGTAAGTACTCTTTAGGGTGGAGATTATGTCTTGTACTTACTCTTATCCTCTGACATTAATAGCATAATGGTTAGAGGGTAGAAGGTGCTAAACAAATACTTTTTAACCGATGAGTATTTGTTTTTAAGGAATGGAGAGAAGCAAAGAACAAATACTTACTGTACACTTAGTATGTTGCAGGCATAGTGCTAGCAATCACTCTCTCTCTTTGTGTGTGTGTGTGTGTGTATGTTTGTGTACAATTTAATCTTAGTGAAAGCAGAGTGAGAGAGAGATTCTTATTTCTCAGTTTTCAGATGAGGAAGCAAAGGCTTCTAGAAGTGAAATAATTTGGCCAGAATTACAATAATTTGTTCTGATATAAACTTTGAACTTATATCTGTCTGAATTCAAAGCCCATGTATTGCCAAATCCACCATATTACTACCTTACTACACCCACTTTCTATAGTGGATGCTATGAGGAGCTAGCTAGATTCTCCCTGCAAGAATGAGGCACTTATTCTCCCAGGAGCTGGGACTACTGGTGATTGAGAGCATTAGCCGTGTCCCTCTCTGGAACTTGCCCTCAGCTACAGAGAGCAGCCGTGCCTGAGAGGATGCACCCTTTCCAGTCCCTATGGGGCAGTCCCTATGCAGTGACTGGTCCATGTTGGGACTACTCTGAGTGGTATCCTAATGCCATAGCTCTCAACAGGATTGACTAAACCTGGGGCTACATTGCAGTGTAACCTCTCTTTCTGCCCAATCCTGCTTTCTTCACTATGGTACCCACTATGTTTATCTCAGAAGTTCCTCTCAATAAACTTTTTCCATGTGCATCCCTGCTTCCCAAGAACTGATCTGCAACTGAGGTCATGTCTCAAGCTAGTTATGAGGAGAGCATGCCCTGTTCTTGTCTGTTACTCATGGAGCAAAAGAAAAATTCTTTCCAAAGGTTTTCAATAAATACCATGAGTGCTAAAGTTAGCTCTAAGGTGTTACCACGACTGTATTTTCCTCCCTCATTGCTTCCAATTCATAGCAAAAATGCTTATCATGAACAGGACAGCATAGACTCTTCCCATAAAGTAACTCCCTTAAATGCATGCAAATCATACAGCTATTATTGTTGATAATATTTATGAGCAATTTTCCCAGTAGACTGACATTTAATTGTAGTCCAAATCATTTGAGGTTATCCAGAACACAGTAATGGAGAAGGCAATGGCAGCCCACTCCAGTACGCTTGCCTGGAAAACCCCATGGACAGAGGAGCCCGGTAGGCTGCAGTCCGTGGGGTCGCTAAGAGTTGGACACGACTGAACGCACTTTCACTTTTCACTTTCATGCATTGGAGAAGGAAATGGCAACTCACTCCAGTATTCTTGCCTGGAGAATCCCAGGGACAGGGAAGCCTGGTGGACTGCCGTCTATGGGGTCTCATAAAGTCAGACACGACCGAAGCGACTTAGCAGCAGCAGCAGCAGCAGAACACAATAAAGAATCCGTCCTCAATGCAGGAGACACAAGAGAAATAGGTTTGATCCCTGGGTCAGGAAGATTCCCTCAAGAAGGAAATGGCAACTCACTATAGTATTCCTGCCTGGAAAATTCCATGGACAGAGGAGCCTGGTGGGCTACAGTCCATGGGGTCATAAAGAGTCAGACACCACTGAGCAGCTGAGCATAATTGCACATCCAGAACACATAAGGGGAATTATTTTGACTCACTGCAGTTATAAGATATACTTACCCTGGTTCTTTTCCAATCATGATGCCTTTGATTAAAACCAGATTCCACATTCTTGAGTTTTTATTTTGGCATATGACTAGACATTAAAGTAGACATTAAACTGGCATATCACTAGACATTAAAATTTGCTTTTCACAGGCAAATTAAAAAAAATCCATAAGTCATTGCTTGTGAATCTCACAACTCTTTGATTTCAGCTTTTTCATGCTTTTGTTGTATCTGCATAGGAGAACACTCTCACTACACCTGAATGCTACCATGCATGTGCAGCTACTCTTCAGACTGTGGCTGGACTATTACTAAAACCAGAAAAGTCATTTTTTGGTTTTCAATTTCTATGTAAGGCACAGTCTACTGACAGAAGTCAGCTTATGCCCATTAAGGCACAGAAATTTAAACACAAGGGCAAAGCAGAAATGTGTACTGCACTATTACTTTCTGAATGCCTCAGGGAGCAATGTACTCTTTGCCCAGACACAAGCTCTATCTTGGGTAAATGTAGGACAAGAAGAAAGACTGATGTAATTGGCAAGTCAGAAACAACCTTCCACCTATAGGAACTCAAATCCTAGATAACTAGAATTTCATGAAAATGAATAGAGAAGAAGGTAGAATAGTCAATGTAAGTATGTCTATAGTTATTGATTCTGCTCACTTTCCATTTAGTTCAATGTGGCTGAATAAACCAATGAAAAACTTATCTCCAATTCCTCTTTTCTGTTTGGCTAGGAGTGTCTGATATTTCCTCACTGGTAGTCTGATTATGGGCTTCCCAGGTGGCGCTAGTGGTAAGGAACCCTCCTGCCAAGTCAGGAGATATGAGACCAGGGTTCGATCCTTGGGTTGAGAAGACCCCCTACAGAAGAAAATGGTTACCCAGTCCAGTATTCTTGCCTGGAGAATCCCATGGACAGAGGAGCCTGGCAGGCTACAGTCATAGGGTCACAAAAAGTTGGACATGACTGAAGCAACTCAGCATGCACACATAATCTGATTATACCAGGACTTTAGACTTCATTTTGTTGAGCCTTTGGGTTTTGTATTCTATCTTTCCTCACACTATTTCCCTTCTCCAGCCATCCTGCAGGAAGAGATCACAGCTGTGCTGCTATCCTTGACACTGTATCACTGGCCCATCATAGCCAAGCTGTAATATACTGAGGTCCCATCACATGTAGCCATAATTGGTAATTAGATTCAGTACCAGTGAGGGGAAAATAACAGAGGGGCGCATCATGCATGATTTTTCCCAGACAGCATAGAACAAATGGTACCTCTCTGGGTTGGATATTACTAGTAGAGCTCAAAGCGCTAAAACTTTCAGCACCTTGTTCAGAGGCAAGAAAGGAAGCAACACAAAGCCCTGGGAAACAGACAGGGGTGATGAGCATTAATAGTACCATTATCTCAAGATAATGTTAAGCTGATAAAATATTTGGCCATGGCCTACGCTTTTATTTCCCATGGAAATATGGGTTTCAAATACCACAATCTATCACAGAATCTCAAGGGGACTGCACATTTTATAATGTATTAAATTCATGTAAACTGCCACTATGAAGACAGGAAATCTAATTTAGAGAAAAATATTCCAGCATAATAAGGAGGCTAAATGGAGGTGGCCACATTAGAGACACACTGGCGTTCTGGCTGACTATTTTCTTAATCAAAGAACATGTCAGTGGGAAGGCCACCAAAAATGATATGGGATTCAGAGCTGTCAGTTATTAGATGCACACAACAGGTAAATTAATATTTGGTGATAGGCTCCTGGTGCTTGAGGCTTGACAGCTTGTGCAATGCTATTTTGGCACTACAAATACGGGGAGATCAGATTCTTTGTCATAGTCAACCGAATATCACTATTCCCAGGCTGTCACCAGGCTGTTTAGGAATCTGCATTAACTCTTTCAGGCCACCAAAAGCCTCCTTAGAAAATTTTTTTTTTCCCAGAAATTTACCACTTATTGGGAGAATTTGCTGGAACAGCTACTGGCCTGTAGTTTCAGCATTATTCGACAATCAGGACTCTAATGTTGAAGGGACCATGCAGATTGCCTTGTGTCACACTCCCACTCCCCTCCATCTGCCTCACAGAGTAAGAGGTTGCCTCTGATCACACGGCGGCAGAGCAGGAAGGAAAGCTCACTTCTATTCCATCAAATACAATTTACTGAAAAAAAGGATCATTTGTGGAATATACCGAGAGGTACTTTCTACTTTGTACATAATCAGATTGACGAGGAACATTTTACAAGCAAAGCAACAAAGACCCAGCAGCAAAGCAGCTTGTCTAATGTTCAGGCAAGGTGCGAACTGCTAGCCGGTTCCACGGATTCCAAGCTCCGTGTTTTGCTCACTCCGTTGTATATTGCTTGTATTAAAACCAAGATTGCATGGTAATAAAAGTTTCCTTTGGATTAATGCATTTCCCTTATTAATCTGCTCTTTTCCAAATTAAAAAAATATGAATATGTCTACATTTTTTCATACAAATCTTAGTGCAATTTAACTCATGTTTAAACATTGGTTAATCAAGTCCTTTTCCTCTTCCTTTTCCTTCCTGCCTTCATTTCTCTTCCTCCCCCATCTCTCCTCCTCCTCTGTCTCCCCTTCTTCTTCTTTTTTGTACTTCTTTTTCAGGAATAATACTTCCTAAAGATTAACTTCTTTTCATGTTTATTTCTTGCACTATTCCTACTAAAGGTGTCTACACAGTCTTCATTCTTTATTGGCACCTCATTTAATGTCTATTAACTTCTAAAGGTTATTGAGTCTTACGGACTGTTCTTTCTTTATATAATCATTGTTCAAGTCAAATGCAAAACTGACTTGTGTTTCTTAGTTTTACAATCACTCAGAAAAAGTAAAAATTTAAAAAAAACTACTAGTTTATTTTTAATATAAATGAGTGGCATCTCTTACCATAACTGTCAGAAGCCCTACAGTACACACTATCAGATTACACCAAACTATAGTTCACTGAATTCTATCAGTCATCAGTTATGAAGGGACAGTTTCCTCATAAAGGTCTGTTTAGAAAATGAACCTTTTCCTACTCAGAAGCTCTAACTTAGACTAGATTACCATCAAGGCCACTAATGATAAGATTTAATGGAAACTTTAAAAAATTTGCTCAGATAGAACTCCTGTAATTGTTTTCAGACAACTCAAGTGTCTCAACCCTGGTGGCATTTTTTTTTTTTAAGTTTGAACCTCTGAAACAGTTGGAAAGTATTCCATGAAAAAGGTGCTGTGTCATGATTTTATTTTGAACAGGACTGGAGATCTTTGAAAGGGTTCAGCATTGTGGGAGCTTTACTGGTAAGACAGAGAAAGAATGTTCTGATCTCTTCCAAATTAAAATTTCAGGTGTGTTACCGCCCGTTCCCTCTACCTCTTCTCCAAGTTCTAGAAGATTAACCAAAGCTCAGGCAGGTAGCTATAACGCTGATGGAGTTTCCAGGGTAGTTGCTATTCCTAGGATCCCTGAGGAAGCATCTCACGGCAGCAGCAACAAAAGCTTCCTAAGACATACTGGTGTTTGGGTCTCAGCAGGTGGAACAGTGGGGGCTACCGTAAGAAGAAGGTTAAAGAATATTCTTGGGTTTGATAAGTTTGAATAAACATTAGGCAATGTCTTTGTGGTTCAGGAACAAATATCAGATTGGAAAACAGTCTGTGCCAGAGTATAACCACTGAAGTGACCAAACTGAATCCATTATGGCGGGGTTGCATTTACACTGTACTTACTGTATATGTTCAGCTAAAGACAACACACACACACATAGTACAATTTTATAACTATCTACATTTCACCTGGCATTCTTCTTGATGTAGAAATACCTTCATGGGAGTGTTTCATGAGCCTATAGTCCCCATAGACCTCTTCAAAGGCAAGCATCTCACTTTTATAAGCATGCTTCTTATGATGAAAGATACATATTCCTATTCAGTATGGTCCTTAAAAATGCATGTAAATTATTTCATATGATGCCTACCCAAAGAAATACAGACTTACTGTTAAAATGGAAAGGAAATGATTGTGTTCAACTTACTAAGAGAGGGAATGATACTAACATTCTGTGGGTGACTGAAAAGATTTTCAAAGGTAATTTTGATTTTCGAACCTGAATTCCATCCAAACTATTACTCCATTCTGATGATGTTTCACTCCACATGCTTAACTATGATGTTCAGATACTGGTTTTTAGAGTAGTCACAAGTCCAGGCCATTGAAAAAATAGCTCATAGGTCACATTAGACATCGTCCATCTTTATATTTACATGCAACCAAAGCAAAATAGTAAAAAAGAAATCCAAGATGTGAGTACCATTTTTTAATTTCTACTTCTTCTAGGCTAATATATACAGAGCTCATTTGTGTGATATTATTAATAACAAGGTCTCTCTTTCAAACACATACACACTGGCACACATAAATGTACATATTGTGTCTTAATAATTCTGTCCCAAATGAACTTAGAAAATACATCAAAAAGTAAGTAATTCAAAAGATGAGCATATACTGAAAAGTATTATTATTGGGAAAAGTCATTATTCCTGTAAGGAGAAACATGAGCCAGAGTCAGTCTTGTGTAGCTCTTGTGAGTCTCTTGGGCTGGTATCATAAAGTAAGCATATACATGCAATGTAGGGCGCTATGAAAGGTGAACTGTTTCCATGTTTGTATAATTCTAGCATCAGAACCTTCAACACAACAATTAGGGGTCCTTGTTAGTCCAGATAGCTTTAGGATTTCATGCGAATAGGGAAATGATTTACTGGAATGGTCTAATCCATAACATAGAACGAGCACAATAAACTTTTTATTGTGAACTCAAGCACAATCACAACAGATTAGAAAAAGGTATATTTATTTTTATATCATTCCACACCAAAAAAATCAGAGAAAACCCTTAGGTAGTTTTTGTCTAAGAGAAAGATCTCAATATGAACTCAGTTTGGATGCCCCCTGTTTTTCTGAGTTGCGTTTGGATGCCCCGTTTTTGCAGTATCTAAGTTCTGCTCATTTTTTGCCCATCTACGCACAGCTCCTTACCCCACCCCAATCTGTGCTTGGACACCAATTTTGTCTAGCAGAACCATTATTGCTATTTGCATATTTTTAACATCCATTTGTAGTCACTTGAAAAGTCCATTGAAAATTCACTTCATATATCAAGAATTGATTCTTTTGCTAAAGAGAAGTTTTGTTTTTCCTAAATGAACTCTAAAATCTTCTCAATCCCTACCTACTACAACAGCAATGTCATGCCTGCTTGCTTGGCCCTGCACCTTTGTCTCTCCAGCATGGGTTTTATGCTATTTCAGTTCTTATCGCTATGTTTTTGACTTCACTGCAGGATTGGGAAGAGATTATATTCCACCCTATTGACCAGAAAAGAGCTTTCTGATGGAATCTGGACTGTGTAATTACATAAATATCCTCCTGTCTTCAGCAGCTTGAGAGAGTACAGCTTACTCATCTCATAACCAGTGTATGTGAGCTGTTATCACATTCAAAACAGAGGGATGAACCAAAAGAAGCTTTTTCTAAAGCCATTGTAAAAGTTAAGAGTATTTATGAGTATAAGTTGAATATATTCTTCACCCAAATCAAATTATCCTTGGCCTTACTGGGGCTTCCCTGGTAACTCAGATGTCTGTAATGCAGAAGACCTGGGTTCGATCCCTGGGTCGGGAAGATCCCCTGGAGAAGGGAATGGCAATTAGGAGGCTGACAACTGGGCCCCTAAATCCACCATGAAAAGTGAAAGTGTTAGTTGCTAAGTAGTGTTCCACTCTCTGCAATCCCATGGACTGTAGCCTGCCAGGCTCCTCTGTCCATGGAATTCTCCAGGGAAGAATACTGGAGTGGGTAGCCATTCCCTTCTCCAGGGGATCTTCCTGACCCACAGATGGAAGCCAGGTCTCCCACATTGCAGGCAGATTCTTTACCATGTGAACCACCAGGGAAACCCTTAAGTCACCATAATCTCTAATAAAAAAAATTATTGGTGGATCTCACTTTCCAGGTTGACCCCAAGCTTTGGGGTCGCTCTTGTCTTCTGAGATGGCCCACACTCTGTCTGTGGAGCATGTATCTTTCTAAATAAAACTGCTTTCACTTAAAAAAAAAAATTCAGAAAGTGAGCATTTTTTCCCCATTGTCACCTCCTGCTAGCAAGAAATCTTTGGCATTCTGGAATCTTTATTAAGAATCTTAAATCTCTAAGGAATAGATTTGTAATGTTACAATATTCTGTAGCATTTAGGTTTCAGAAATATTTCCCATTGGGCTTGTTCAGCCTATCCATTCTCACCCTCTATTTTTGGAGATAAGTGACATTAAAGATATGCAAAAAGTCAGATTTCTAACTGGGCTTCTGGTTGCTTTTTTTTCAGTTGCTTTTAGAATGAAACTCCTCTTCTACACCTGAATTTATGTTAAGCCTTATGGTAGGGAGGGAAGATAGGGTTCTCTTATATTAAAGGGAAGGGATGCTTGGACACAGGATGAGATGGAATCTAGCCCAGATGTGACATCAAATCCAAGGTCATCTACAAATCTCTGAGACAAAAAGGTAGAAAATCTACACTTGATACAAAAGCAAACTCTAAAGATACCACCAGCAATTTACTTTGTGCATGTATGATAACGTCACTTTTTCTCCACCTTTTGAGTAGGGTGGGCCAGAAGGCATCTTTCACAGCTGCAAACCTGGCTTAATAACAAAGCTATCATTAGCTGATGAAATTGGGCAACTTCTGGGATCACATTGTATGTATGCTATGGGACTGTCTTCTTCCAAGCTCTAGTCATTGTCAGGTATTCATTTTCTCTAGACCTTTGAGTTAGTACTACTAGTAAATATGTGAATGTAAACATGCCTATTTATTATACACTTCTCTAGTTCTCAGTAGAGTAAGCTCACTAAAAGATGGTCTACAGTGTAAATCATTATTGTTAAGCAGTGATTATTCAAAGGTTTGTAGCATTAAAAAAAATACTTCAAAAATCATCTGAGGAGCAATATTGTTCCAAATTCTCAGTATTTTTACCATATTGAGGACAATATTCTTAAAAGACCATTCACCTGGACTTTAGTTATTAACTGTCAGCAACTCCATTTGCTATTCAAAGAACTAAAATCAAACTTCAATTAAGAAACCAGAACAGGAGAGAGGAGAGAGCTGAGGGATAAATATTTCCTCATTTCTAGCAACTGGATTTTTTTCTTTCAGTCAAAGAAATAAGAAGCAGGCAAATCTCCAGGCTGAGCTTTTGGGGGTGAGATTTTTCTCACAACTCTACATCTAATTATCTGTATGTACCATCAGCTGAGATTCTCAAGGTACTGCTTATTGAAACTGACCTGGTGGGCATCCCAGGTCTTAAGGATGAATGAATAAATAACTTTGCTGAATGCTGCTGAATATGTGATAATGTAATTAGTATTCCTGCCAACAGAATTGAAAATGAGATGTTGCATCTCTAGGGACTTTTGTACTTCTCTGTAAATAGTTTCTCTTAAAATGCGCAAGATACATATGAGCTAAGCAAAAAGGTTCATTCTAAATTAAAATGCTATTATGCTACAGATGATGTGGATGAAGGGCTTACTGAATTGTCACTCCCAGATTGACAGGGAAAAGTCATCATTTACATATTTTCCAAGCACATTAAGCCCCCAAAGACATCTGGTTTCTTTAAACAACAAAAAAAGCTATTTCGGTTAGAAGTAATCCACTAGAGGGACACAATAGTGATCCATTGCTGGTATCTCCATGTTTGTAAAAATAAACACAAAATTTATTTGATACAAAGGAGAAGGAAAACAAACTGAGATCATTACTTTCTTATAGATTTCCAAATGAAGAGTTTTTAAAGTATAATGTTTCAAAATCATTACAGATTGCTGCCTCAATTTGTTTAAAACATTAAGGCATTTGCCACATTGGCACTAAATCAAGTCAATCTAATCAATTTCCCCTTGGATACTTCAGTAACTTAGAATTTAAATGTTAATCAGTTCCATTTGGATTATTTACATACAGGTGCATAGGAAATAATCCAGTGGATTATTGCCCAATATTTGCTAGCTAAAACTGCAAAGACAAGAATTATTTTTTTCTTCCTTCCAGAGCATTTGCAAAGGATGAGTGAACTTCCTTCAGACTCAGCAGGACTTCCTCAATCTGGCTGTGTTTCAGCTCAAAATTATTTCCTCCTCAGAAACAAGCGCAGGATGTCAGTTCATCTCTCACTAGAAACAAGAATAGAGATGTATGTCTCATGGCTAAAGATTCAAATCAGGAAAATGTCTCGAGAGCAGCTGCTAGTGGGTCCAGTTCCTTTAATGGAATCACTATAAGCTAAAATAAACAAAGGAAAGCAGACCAAACGCTGAGTCAAGAATCAGAAGTGTTGGCCTAACATTGCCACTAACAAACTCTGTGACTATGAGTTAGTCTCATAAGTTCTCTGGGCTTCAATTGCTGCCTGTGTAAAGGAAAGCAGCTTGAACTGGCTACTCTTTGATTTATTAAAATATACTGAGTGTTTGCAGTTTTCCAGTTCCTGTGATAACCATTGGGATTCCTACTGGAAAACCACCTCACAGAGCCTGTACTCTGGTGCACTAAAGTTGGTTTTCTGGCTCTTCTTTTTTTAAAAAATAAATTGACAATCTTGGCTGATTATTCTCAAAACTGTGAAGATTGCCAAAAGTCAGCATGAACTGCCCCTTCTGATCTTTCAAAGCTGTGGCTAATCTTGCTTAAATTGTTTCCAAAGTGTTAGTTGCTCAATCATGTCCAACTCTTGACCCTATGGACTGTAGCCTGCCAGGCTCCTCTGTCCACAGGGTTTTCCAGGTAAGAATAGTGGAGTGGGTTGCCATTTCCTCTTCCAGGGGGATCTTCCTGACCCAGGGATTGATCCCAGGTTTCCTGCATTGCAGGCAGATTCTTTACCGTCTGAGCCACCAGGGAAATAATGAATTGATAAGGCTTGGCCTATTTTCAGTATCTGTGGTTTTTATTAGCTAAAGATTCTATAACATCTTACAAATAGCATTTCATAAAAGCTTCCAGTATTGGAGATGGTGTGACCAGTGATCATTTTAGAGATGTTAGCAACACTTAACCTGCACAGAGTATGCACTATGCATTTTTGACCTCTTGGCTCCCCAGGTAATATGATTTTTCTCCACTTAGATTGCTTTCCTTTGGTAATCTTTATCCATCCTAAACCAGACTTCTCTTGTTGACTCAGAAAATTTGCTACTTCCATCACAAAGAATTTTCCAATAATATTAGTTTCCACTTTGAAAGGTGAACAACTACTATTTAATTGAGCAATTCTCTTTGACAGACACTGAAATAGATTCTTTATATACAAACATTATTTCTATAGCCCTAAAGTCATTTCTGATCTCTATTTCATTCATTCATTCATTCATTCACTCATTCCTTCATTTAACACATATTTTTTGACCACTTATCACAGTGCTCTCCAACCTTTTTGGCACATGGGACTGGTTGCATGGAAGACAATTTTTTACGGACTGGGAGTAGGGGGAGGATGGTTTGTGGATGATTCAAGTGTATTTCATTTATTGTGTGCTTTATTTCTATTATTATTGTATCAGCTCCACTCAGATCATCAGGCATTAGCTCCCGGAGTTTGGGGACCCCTGCCTGGAGTTATTCTAAGTGCTGGGGATACATTGGTGAGCAAAACAGTCACTGCCTTCAACGAGTTTAGCTTCTGAACAGATAAGTTCATAGAAGATGAGATTCATCTTATTCTTTTCACTTGTTTTGCATGCAGCAGAAATAAATATTTGTTACAAAACTAGATGGCTTGTGTTGAAGAGGCAAAAACACAGAAGCCTGGAAGCAAAAAGACTAATTTCAACTGTGATATGGGATGGTTGAGAATTATTGTGCAGCAACTCTCTAGATGATTTGATTAAATTACGTGCTGTTTGTATCACTGTCACCGTATCCACATCAAAAGGACTGTAGTTAAAGTAGTCTCAGGAGTGACTGACAACAAAACATGCGCTTTTAAGGGTCCAACTCACCTGCCTGCCGCCATCCCTTCCTCCTCCTCTCTCTCCCTCTTTTTTCCTTCCTTCCTCCCTCCCTCCTCTCCATCCTTCCCTAGTCCCTTCCTTTCTTTATTCTTCTTCTTTTCTTCCAGAATCACCTGAATGCTTTTTATAATAACATTTGTTGTAAATTTTGCATCTTTCATCTTAAAAAGTATTAGCGTTTAAGAGACGAATGGTAGAGGGATACAGCCTTAAATATAAAATCAAAGTATAAAATATCAAATACTGTGATTCAGGGCTAGGGAAGTTTTATCAAGGCAAACGGTCTCAATAAAACTTAAGGTTATACTACCTACTAGTGATCAACTGCTTGTAAAGAAAGGTTCCATCCTTAGCAATAAAGGTTGGGAAGTGGCATGATGATGAAAGTGTGGTCGAAATTTTACTTTTTAGAATAAGAATTTCTTGGCAAGCATTCTCTAAACTCAACATACATTAACTTTTTGAAAGGTTAATTGCAGAACCTCATTACCAAGACGGCTAAAAGCCTATTGGCTGGGAAGTTTGATAAAGACAACTGAAAGCAGGAGAAACAAGTCTGTTTTTCTAAGGATACATCCAAGTGATCAAGCTTTCATTCCCAACAGCACACAGATTTCCTGACTTTGAATCTGACACCCATAAATATTCCAGCTCAGTAGGTCTTTGGGTTCCCCGGTCTCTATAAATATACCATAGCTTTTGATTGTTTTATGATAGAAGTTTATTTTATTTTATTTTTGCCTGCACAGTTGGCTTTGTTTTTTTTCCTATGCTTTATAGACCCTTGTCTTTTTATTAGTTCAGTGTTCCCTGTTGATTTTGTGTTTTATATTCCTGCTGTCACCACCAGAACCTCACTGTAAACAAGAATGTTGTATCTCAGTGGGTTATTTTCTGTTAATGACCTGTGATACAGTATATAAATAAACCAGCGAGTCATCCACAGGTGCAGTTTATTAGAGTTATTGCACTGTGGCTCCGGTAATGTTCCTCGCTTCTTTAAAACTTTGCTGCTTTGAGAAGCAAAGGGGCCAGCTAGCTGGCAGTTGTGAAGAGAGAAAAATGAGCCTGTCACTTTGCAATGGATGGGAACCCAGCCTAATAATCATCATTTTAATTTCTCAGTGTCAACATCTAGGTTGCTGTATGACTTGAAAAATTCCACGAGGCTGAATTACCCAGATAAAGTATGTGGTCTGGTCCTAATGGCCTTCTCGGGCAGGAGCAGAGGGAGTGTGCAATGGTTCCTCCCCACACATAAAAAAAAATAAAACCACAGGAAAAAACACACTATACTGCTCAATTAGAGCAAGAGGGATTGTTTTGGGTTGCACACAGGTGCATAATGAAGACCGATAATGATAGCTTATTAATGAATTCTCATAAACCCCGGTGAGGTAGGTGTTATTAAGACTCAGGTTCATGAGGGGCAATGGAGGCTAAGTAACTCACCCAGGGCCATGCGGTGAATCAGTCCCTTTGTGGGAACCAGAGACACCAAATGAGGCCCTGCCACACTTCATGCTCTAACCATTAGATCATGGTCTGTCTCTGTCTTGGGACGAAATTAGCAGAAGCCAAAGTGGAGCTGAAAAGTCAAGAGCTAGAAGGGATATTTGGCAATGGTTTCAGAAGGGAACTGAAAAGTAATAAAGGACTCTGAGGACACTAACGTGCTTCAGTGAGCAGATACGTGCTTCTGGCTTTGAAATACGTTACAGACAGATTCCGCCACACATCAGAAGCATTCAGGCCTTGGAGAAGACAAGGGAAAAAAAAACAGGTAAAGTGGAATGTACAGTAGAGGAGACTTGATGCTCTGGACATTTTATACTGTTATGTAGTGTACTTACAACATAATTTAGCTCTAAACCTTATCTTGTTGGTCACCCTCTGTAGCAAATAAGCCTGTAGGCTTTTATGTTACTAATTTTGAGCAGAATGTTAGTAGATAACCCTTTCTCTTTCCTGTTTTCTTATTGTTCATAAAAATAATTGTATTCACTTATAAATATTTAAAGTTATCTATCACTGGTATTAAAAAAACAATCTCTAAGTTTTAGCCATAGATGTCTAAGACGATCCTATTCTGAACTAGCAAAAGCAGTCCATGCATAACAATTCCCAGTAATTTAAGATGTTTAACTAGTGCATGCACAGCCATACCTGTCACCGAAATGATGAGTTTCACTCTGATGCATCTCAATCTTCAAATTTGTTACAGGTCCTTAATCAGACAAACATACTTATTTCTCTTTGCCATGTTTGTTCTGGAAATATGTCTGCTCATTGGAACCACATGATCAGTTAGCTCCACTGTTTTTATCAAATATATCAAAAACAAGCAATCCTTGTCATTGCACACAATTAGTTTGGTGAGTTAGCATTCCAATACAATTTATTCACATTTAATAATTCAACTGAGAGTGAGCTATTGATGCATAATCTTAGAAACAAAATATTAGCACATAGGTTTTATAACAATTAACTCATAGCTATCCCATTCCATTCCATTTCTTATTTGCTATCATGTAGTGTTGTCATTATTTAATTCTTGGGGCATCATTATTGTTCATCTACAGACAGAGCACCTGTTACTCGAGAGGCATGTAGCAGAGTAATGGCATTTTTCTTTGTCGTTACCTTAAATAAGGGAAGCAGAGCTGCCAGAGCATGAAAATCATACCTGAGTTCTGTATTCAACAATCTTATCTCTCCATTTCTCACCAACACTACTTTTGGGAAATTGGTGGTCAAGTACCACAGACCTGCACCCATAAGCACTTCCTTCTATGTGAATAATGCTTGAGGATACTTATAGTCTCCTTGTTATTAGTAATTACATACCAAGACATGGTTAAAATGGTGAGAGAGAGGAAGGCCACTTACAATAATGACTTCAGCCTTTCTCACTTTATGGAAACTCTTAAATTATTATCTAATGTTAAATCTACCAACTACTTTTTTGTTGTTGTTGTTGTTTTCCTTCTGGAAAGAAGAAAGAAACACCTATAGTTCTTGCTTTTCACCAAGCAAACTGTAAGTTTTTTAAAAAGAATAGGAACATCAAATACTAACTGTAATACTTCTTTAATACCTAACATCTTTAAATTATTACAAATCATAGAGACCGTTAGGTTCACAAGTGTCTCTCAGAACTTTTATTCTTCACTGGCCTACCAATTTATCATCTACTTAGAATCTTACATCTTTATTACACCTAACTTACATTTTTACTAATTTAATTTCTAACTTACTAAATAAGAGCAGATAAATGAAAAGTCTTACCTTTTGCCTGCTTTGAGAAATGAGTTAAGAGTGACACTTGAAATAAATGTTTGTATATGCTTGATTAAATGCATGTATGGATGTATATTAACATACATAATTTTTCTTACTGATTTAAATGACATCTAATATTTCATCAAAAATTATACTTTAATGTAGAAAAAACACTTTCAAAAGGGCCTTCGGAGGCTAGAATGTAAGATAATTAATGGAGAGAATTAAACTCCCCCTCCCTGTTGCTTCTTGCAGTTGAAGCTTCTGGGAGAAGCAGACACCAGGAGGTACAGGGCAGAGTGGCCTCAGGTTGGTAGGAAATGACCTGCCAGAGGTAAGCATCACAGTGGACCTGGGGTAAAAGTAGTGAAAGTGTTGTTCAGTCGTGTCTGACTCTTTGCAACCCCATGGACTGTAGCCCACCAGGCTCCTCTGTCTATGGAATTCTCCAGGCAAGAATAATGGAGTGGGTAGCCATTCCCTTCTACAAGGGATCTTCCCAACCCAGGGACTGAACCCCAGGTCTCCTGAATTACAGGCAGATTCTGTACCATCTGAGCCATCAGGGAAATGATGTACTAATGCTATAGGCAAGTCCTTCTCTCACAAGAGTGTTGCTTGATGCACTTACAGTTTTCTTCTTCTGCCTCTACATTATCTCACTACCAATATGCCCTTTTTTTTTTTTTCTTGAACTGATGGGGAATTTTGGTATTAGAAATCACAGTAGCTTAGCTTTTGAAGAGAAATTAGAGATTTACTCAAACTGTCACCTAATGTCTGAATCATTATTCTTGCTGAACAGAAATCCACCTCTAATGGAATACCTGTAGTGATTGTGGATATACCACATGCCAAAGTAGATAGTATTCCAAACCTTGCCTCCCTATAGCTTTCACCCATTTGTCTAGTCCGCTCCAGGGAACAATCACAGTGAATGGCTCTCTTCCAGGTGTCACACTTCAGAGTTTTAACAGCAGCAATCCCTGCTTAGCTGTTTTTCTCCTGACCCGAGATGCCACGTTACATCAGCAGGTCTTCAGATCACACAGTTATGAGACCACCCTAACTTCCTGGATACTGTTTTCTGACTACACGCTGGTTTGTCAAGATCCCAACAGTAAATATTTTCTAAGAATGGAAACAGTATTCCAGATATGATATAATCAATGCAGTGTGTAATAAGAATATTGATTTCTAAGGCCTAGACAAAGGTCCGTCTAGTCAAGGCTATGGTTTTTCCAGTGGTCATGTATGGATGTGAGAGTTGGACTACAAAGAAAGCTGAGCACCGAAGAATTGATGCTTTTGAACTGTGGTATTGGAGAAGACTCTTGAGAGTCCCTTGGGCTGCAAGGAGATCCAACTAGTCCATCCTAAAGGAAATCAGTCCTGAATTTTGAAGGTCTGATGTTGAAGCTGAAACTGTAACACTTTGCCCACCTGATGTGAAGAGCTGACTCATTTGAAAAGACCCTGTCGCTGGGGAAAGATGAAGGTGGGAGGAGAAGGGGACAACAGGGGATGAGATGGTTGCATGGCATCACCGACTCAATGGACATGAGTTTGAGTGAGCTCTGGGAGTTGGTGATGGACAGGGAGGCCTGGTGTGCTGCAATCCATGGGGTCGCAAAGAGTCAGACATGACTGAGCGACTGAACTGAACTGAACTGAAGTCCTAGATATCATACCTCTACTAAAGCCATTGAATTTGCTTAAATGTTTGATTAGCTGTATCATAGAATTGGCCCATAGTAAGCTTGAAGTCAGTCAAGAACTTCAGACACTTTCATTTATATATAGGCTTTCCAGAGAATGCTAGGGGTAAAGAACTTCCCTACCATTGCAGGAGACGTAAGAGTTGTGGGTTTGATGCCTAGGTCAGGAAGATCCCCTGGAGAAGGGCACTGACAATCTACTCCAATATTCTTGCCTGGAGAATCCCAGGAGCTACAGTCCATAGGGTCACCAAGAGTCGGACACAACTGAAGTGACTTACCAACTAGGTCTTTCCTACCCTGCCTTTATGTGTCATAGTGAAAGTGAAGGCGCTCAGTTGTGTCCGACTCTTTGCAATCCCATGGACTGTAGCCCACCAGGCTCCTCCATCCATGGGATTCTCCAGGCAAGAGTACTGGAGTGGGTTGCCATTTCCTTCTCCAGGGGATCTTCCCAACCCAGGGATCGAACCCAGATCTCCCGCATTGCAGGCAGATGCTTTAACCTCTGAGCCACCAGGGAAGCAAGATTATATTAATAGATCAAGTATTGGAGATGATGTGGTTTATGGGCTATTATGTGCTTATAAGCTTCCACCTGAAGTATCTGTATTTGTTCATAACCTTGAGAGTTCTCCAGGTGAAATCTGAAACTGGTCCACATAGACAGACAGCAAGGACGTGACAAGAAAGAGGAAGACCACTCCAGATGGGCAAAGGGTAGTTTCAATAAGAAAAGGAATTTATATACAAGGCTTGTCTTAGGTGGGCACAAGAGGAATAGTATTTTAGAAGTTTATAGAGAGGCCTTCCCGGGCCTCTTCCCAGGTGGTGCTGGTGGTAAAGAACCCACCTGATAAAGCAGAAGACATAAGAGACGTGGGTTCAATCCCTGGGTGGGGACGGTTCCCTGGAGGAGGACATGGCAATCCACTGCAGCATTCTTGCCTGGGGAATTCATGGACAGAGGAACCTGGCAGGCTATAGCCCATGGGGTCACAAAAAGTTGGACACGACTGAAGTAACTAACACTTCTGTTTCCAGAGAGGTGTTAAATGGGTTCAGTACTGGATGGTCTCAAAACACAGTACTCTCTCAAGGCTGCATTCTTGAAACAGCTCTGACTATGGGAACAGTGGTCAGACAAGGGGATGGGGAAGGACAAGGGGATGAGGAAGGATGAGAGGATGGGGAAGGAGACTTCCAGTGTCCAAGTCCAGCTCCTGGGTTAACTGGCAAGCATGTCCTCTTGATGTGTTCATTTCAGCATCCTGCACTTTCAGACACGTTGATATACTTTAGTATCTGGGGTGAAGGACAATAATACTTGGGGGATTTAAGGAGATGTCTTATGAGGAACTGTCAAAGGAAGTGGGAAGAAGCATAAAGAAAAAGTGATGTGATAGCTTTTTCTTCTGAGAGCTCTCTTTAAACCTCTGAATGGTTGATATCCAAAGGTAGAAGTTAAACTACTATCTGTTAAAACAAGGCAAAATTTAGTGCAATAATAGGAAGAATTCTCTTATCAGATTTTTTTCAAAAGTGGCATAGGCTATTTTGGGCAATAGTGAGCAATGGTTTAAATAGTGGAAAAATTACTGACAGAAGATACTGTTAAGGGAATTAACTTGTCTGATGGGGCCTGGGCTAAATTATTTTTTTATATTAATGAGTTTATACATATTTTTGGAACCAAATAACATTAACATTTATCCTCACTAGATGTTATTTTATTACTTCAGCCCAATCTTTACTTTGTCATGTCCTGTAAGCAGTATCATTTGCATTCTTTATAAATGTTATTTTTATGTTCTTGTTTAAGTTATTGATATAAACATGGGCAGCCACATTTTTAGGACTCCAGTTGTTACTTTAAACTGGGTAGCATGTGAAAGCCCATAAAGGAAACAATTATTGAATACGTATTTTACTCTTTTATTCTATAAGATAGTTTAAATGAATCTGTTCATTGATTTTCATGACAGTTCTTTGATCTACCACCTTATAATGCCACAGCAATCCAAAGAAAGAAGCAGGGTAGAGGGGTGAAGGGAGTTTGGTATGAGTACCTGAGCACACTTGTGTTGACTGTCAATGTGTTTGCTTTCTGACATAGGACCAACTGGAAGCTGCAGCCTAGATGGAGGGGTAGGGTCAGGGCACAATGGGCTTCAAGTCTTGGTCTGTTAATGGGGGACAAATCATATAAGAAGAGTCCTTGGGCTAAGCAGTGATCATTCAGTCTGAAACACATGAATAGCAAAGAAAGGAATAACCTGGACTGCAAAAAGGATGTAGTGGTTTGTAAGAGGTTGAAGATGTAAGAGAATAGTGTGTCCACATCTAGAAAATGACAGAAGCAAGACAGTGGGCAGAGTGAAGGGAGCACTCAGTTGGAGATAGGTCCAAAACAACCTCATGAGCAAATCAGCTTCTGCTCCAGCATTCCCTGAGATAATGGACTTTTTGGTCCTCAGAAGACTGAGAGTGTCGTCAAGGGTAGACATTCAAAATTCTTTTCTGTAACTTTTTTCTGCAATATATTTTTCCTCCTTTTGGAGATTGATACTTTTGCACATTTATAGTCCTAATTATAAATAATTATAATTTTTCAAATATCCTAAATAGTGACATAGATGGCACTGAAATTATTTCAGCTGAAAAGATATAATTCATATAGACCTAGATACATAAACAGCTTGGTTAAAAGATCCCATAGCATCCCCAAATTCCAAGACCTAAAAGGCTTTGAACCACTTAAATTTTTTCTTAAAGTTTGTGCTAACTTCCTCTTTTAACTGATATAAGCCATTAGTTTTGACTCAGGGCTACTACTATATAACAGATGCCTTTGTTGAGAATGAATATTTTGTTGCATTCTTTTTTTCTATTTTGTGATTTTGTGTGTAATTACATTAAGTGACATGATTAACAGTGAGAAGAAGAAGGGTAGCATCTGTCAATATCAGTTACTTAGAGATTGGAGTTACTGCAGATGCTTCAGTGTGGTACAGCTATGAAGCATATTATTAAATAGTAAGGTACTATATAAGACTAAAAAAACACAGAAAGACAAGTTGCTGAAGGATTTTAGTGACCATGATAAATAAAAACTAATAAAATAAAATGCATATGGCAAAACCTAAAATATCTTAACCATTTGTGTATCAAGTGAGTTTGACATTAGACAACTATAGGTATTAACTGGTTTATAGGGCTTTCCTGGTGGCTTAGACAGTAAAGAATCTGCCTGCAATGCAGGAGACCCAAATTCAGTCCCTGGTTGAGGAAGGTCCCCTGGGGAAGGGAACAGCTACCCTCTCTAGCATTCTTGCCTGGAGAATTCCATGGAAAGGGGGAGCCTGGCAGACTATGGTCTATGGGGTTTCAAAGAGTCAGATGTGACTAAGTGACTAATACTTTCCCTTTTAAAAAATTATTTTTTTTATTGAAGAATAATTGCTTTACAGATTTTTGTTGTCTTCTGTCAGACTTCAACATGAATCAGTCATAGGCATATATATATTCCCTCCCTTCTGAACTTCCCCCCACTCCATCTCCCTCCCGATCTCATCCCTCTAGGTTGATACAGAGCCCCCACTTGAGTTTCCCGAGCCACACAGCAAATTCCCATTGGTTATCTATTTTACATACGGTAATGTAAGTTTCCATGTTACTCTTTCCATACATCTCACCCTCCCCTCCCCTCTCCCCATGTCCATAAAAGTATTCTCTATGTCTGTTTCTCCACTGATGACCTGCAAATAAATTCTTCAGTACCATTTTTCTAGATTTCTGGATTTCTCCACTGATGACCAGGAAATAAATTCTTCAGTATCATTTTTCTCGATTTCTACTACCATTTTCTAGATTTCTATGTGTTAGGATACAATTTTTATCTTTCTCTTTCTGACTTACTTCACTCTGTATAATAGGTTCTAGGTTCATCCACCTCATTAGAATTGACTCAAATGTGTTCCTTTTTATGGCTGAGTAATATTCCATTGTGTGTATGTACCACACTTCTTTATCCATTCATCTGTTGATGGACATCTAGGTTGCTTCCATGTTCTAGCTATTGTCAATAGTGCTGCAATGAACAATGGGATACATGTGTCTTTTTCCATTTTGGTTTCCTTAGGGTATATGCCTAGGAGTGGGATTGCTGGGTCATATGGTGGTTTTATTCCTAGTTTTTTTAAGGAATCTCCATACCGGCTTCCATAGTGGTTGTATCGATTTACATTCCCACAAACAGTGCAAGAATGTTCTCTTTTCTTCACACCCTCTCCAGCATTTATTGTTTGTAGACTTTTTGATGATGGCCATTCTGACCAGTGTGAGGTGAAATCTCATTGTGGTTTTGATTTGCATTTCTCTAATAATGAGCAATGTTGAGCATCTTTTCATGTGTTTGCTAGCCATCTGTATGTCTTCTTTGAAGAAATGCATGTTTAGGTATTTTTCCCAGTTTGTGATTGGGTTGTTTTTCTGGTACTGAGTTGTATGAACTGCTTGTATATTTTGGAAATTAATCCTTTTTCAATTATTTTATTTGCTATTATTTTCTCCCATTCTGAAGGTTATCTTGTCACCTTGCTTATAGTTTCCTTTGCTGTGCAAAAGCTTTTAAGTTTAATCAGGTCCCCTTGATAACTTTTGTTTTTATTTTCATTACTCTAGGAGGTGGGTTATAGAGGATCTTGCTTTGATTTATGTCATGGAATGTTCAGCCTGTGTTTTCTTCTAAGAGTTTTATAGTTTCTGGTCTTACATTTAGGTCTTTAATCCATTTTGAGTTTATCTTTGTGTATGGTATTAGGAAGTGTTCTAATTTCATTCTTTTACATGTAGCTGTCCAGTTTTCCCAGCACCATTTATTGAAGAGGCTGTCTTTGCCCCATTGTATATTCTTGCCTCCTTTGTAAAAAATAAGGTACTCATAGGTGCATGGGTTTATTTCTGGGCTTTCTATCTTGTTCCATTGGTCTATATTTCTGTTTTTGTGCCAGTACCATACTGTCTTGATGCCTGTAGCTTTGCAGGATAATCTGAAGTCAGGAAGGTTGATTCCTCCAGCTCTGTTCTTCTTTCTCAAGACTGCTTTGGCTGTTCAGGGTCTTTTGTGTTTCCATATGAATTGCGAAATTGTTTGTTCTAGTTCTGTGAAAAATGTCATTGAAAATTTAATAGGGATCACATTGAATCTGTAGACTGTGTGTGGTACTATAGTCATTTTCACAATATTGATTCTTCCTACCCAGGAACATGGAATATCTCTCCATCTGTTTATGTCATTTTTGATTTATTTCATTAGTGTCTTATGATTTTCTGTGTACAGTTTTTTTGTCTCCCGAGTTAAGTTTATTCCTTGATATTTAATTCTTTTTGTTGCAATGGTGAATGGGATTGATTCTTTAATTTCTCTTTCTCATTTTTCATTGTTAGTATACAGAAGTGCAAGTGATTTCTGTATATTGATTTTGTATCCTGCAACTTTGCTAAATTCACTGATTAGCTCTAGTAATTTTCTGATACTATCTTTAGGGTTTTCTATGTACAGTATCATGTCATCTGCAGTGAGAGCTTTGCTTCTTCTTTTCTGATCTGGATTCCTTTTATTTCTTTTTCTTCTCTGATTGCTGTAGCTAGGAATTCCAGAACTATGTTGAATAATAGTGGTGAAAGTGGACACCCTTGTCTTGTTCCTGATCTTAGGGGCAATGCTTTCAAGTTTTCACCATTAAGAATACTATTTGCTGTAGGCTTATCATATATGGCCTGTGCTCTGTTGAGGTAGTTTCCTTCTATGCCCTTTTTTTGAAGAGTTTTAATCATAAATGGGTGCTGAATTTTTTCAAAGGCTTTTTTTGCATCTATTGAGATGATAATATGGTTTTTATCTTTCAATTTGTTAATATGGCATATCACATTGATTGATTTGCATAGACTGAACAAGGCTTGCATCCCTGGAATAGACCCAACTTGATCATGGTGATGAACTTTTTGATGTGTTGTTGAATTCTGTTTGCTAAAATTTTGTTGAGGATTTTTGCATCTATGTTCATCAGTGATATTGGCCTGTAGTTTTCTTTTTTTGTGTTGTTTTTGTCTGGTTTTGGTATCAGGGTGATGGTAGCCTCGTAGAATGAATTTGGAAGTGTTCTTTCCTCTGCAATTTTTGGGAAGAGTTCTAGAAGGATAGGCATTAGCTCCTCTCTAAATGTTTGATAGAATTCTCCTGTGAAGCCACCTGGTCCTAGGCTTTTGTTTTTGGGGAGATTTTTGATCACAGCTTCAATTTCAGTGCTTGTAATTATATTGTTCATAATTTCTATTTCTTCCTGGTTCAGTCTTGGGAGATTGAACTTTTCCCAGAATCTGTCCATTTCTTCCAGGTTATCCATTTTATTGCCATATAATTGTTCATGATAGTCTCTTAAAATCCTTTGTACTTCTGCATTGTCTGTTGTAATCTCTCCTTTTTCATTTCTAATTTTGTTGATTTGATTCTTCTCTCTTTTTTTTTCTTCAATCTGGCTAAAGGTTTGTTAATTCTGCTTATTTTCTCAAAGAACCAGCTTTTGGTTTTATTAATCTTTACTATTGTTTCTTTCCTTTCTTTTTCATTTATTTCTGCTCGGATCTTTATGATTTTTTTTCTTGTACTAATTTTGGGGTTTTTTGTTCTTCTTTTTTCAGTTGTTTTAGGTGTAAAATTAGGTTGTCTATTTGATGTTTTTCTTATTTCTTGAGGTAGGATTGTATTGCTATAAACTTCCCTCTTAGAACTGCTTTTGCTGCATCCCATAGGTTTTGAGTTGTTGTGTTTTCATTGTCATTTGTTTCTAGAAGTTTTTTGATTTCCCTTTTGATTTCTTCAGTAACCTGTTGGTTGTTTAGAGACATATTGCTTAATTTCCATGTGTTTGTGTTCCTTACAGTTTTTTTCTTGTAATCAACATCTAGACTCATAGTGTTGTGGTTGGAAAAGATGCTTGATATGATTTCAATTTTCTTAAATTTGCTAAGGTTTGATTTGTGACCCAAGATGTGGTCTATCCTGGAGAATGTTCCATGTGCACTTGAGAAGAAGGTGTATTCTTCTGCATTTGGATGGAATATCCTGAAGATATCATCTCATCTAATGTATCATTTAAGACTTGTGTTTCCTTATTAATTTTCTGTTTTGATGATCTGTCCATTGGTGTGCGTTGGGTGTTAAAGTCTCCTACTATTATTGTGTTACTGTCAATTTCTCCTTTTATATCTTTTAGTGTTTGTCTTATGTTTTGAGATGCTCCTATTTTGGGTACATAGATATTTACAATTGTTATGTCTTCCTCTTGGATTGATCCCTTGATCATTACAGAGTGTCCTTCCTTATCTCTTGTAATATTCTTTATTTTAAGGTTTATTTTGTCTGATATGAGGATTGCTACTCCAGCTTTCATTTGCTTCCCATTTGCATGGAATATATTTTTCCATCCTCTCACTTTCAGTCTATATGTGTCTTTAGGTCTGAAGTGGGTTTCTTGTAGGCAGCATATGTATGGGTCTTGTTTTTGTATCTATTCAGCTAGTCTGTGTCTTTTGGTTGGAGCATTTAATCCGTTTACATTTAAGGTAATTATTGATATATATGTTCCTATTGCCATTTTCTTAATTGTTTGGGATTTGTTTTTGTAGATCTTTTTCTTCTCTTGTATTTCTTGACTATATAAGTCCCTTTAACATTTGTTGTAAAGCTGGTTTGGTGGTAGTGAATTCTCTTAACTTTTACTTGTCTGAAAAGCTATTTATTTCTCTATCAATTTTTAATGAGATCCTTGTTGGGCAGAGTAATCTTGGTTGTAGATCTTTCCCTTTCAGTACGTTAAATATATCCTGTCATTCCCTTCTGGCCTGAAGAGTTTCTGCTGGAAGATCAGATGTTAAGCGTATAGGGGTTTCCCTTGTATGTTACTTGTTGCTTTTCCCTTGCTGCTTTTAGTATTCTTTCTTCGTGTTTAGCCTTTCTTAATTTGATTAGTATGTGTCTTGGCATTTTTCTCCTTGGGTTTAATCCTGTATGGGACTCTTTGTGCCTCTTGGACTTGATAGACTATTTCCTTTTCCATGTTGGGGAAATTTTCAACTATAATCTCTTCAAAAATTTTCTCATACACTTTCTTTTTCTCTTCTTCTTCTGGGACCCCTATAATTTGAATGTTGGTGCTTTTGATATTGTCCCAGGGGTCTCTGAGACTACCCTCAGTTCTTTTCATTCTTTTTACTTTATTCTGCCCTTCAGAAGTTATTTGCACCTTTTTATCTTCCAGCTCACTGATTTGTTCTACTGCTTCAGATATTCTGCTATTGATTCCTTCTAGAGTATTTTTAATTTCAGTTATTGTGTAGTTTGTCTCTGTATGGTTATTCTTTAATTCTTCTAGGTCTTTGTTAATTGATTCTTGCATTTTCTCCATTCTGTTTTCAAGGTTTCTGATTATCTTTACTATCATTATTCTGAATTCTTTTTCAGGTGGTTTGCTTATTTCCTCTTCATTTATTTGGACTTCTGTGTTTCTAGTTTGTTCCTTCATTTGTATAGTATTTCTCTGCCTTTTCATTATTTTTTTTTTAACTTGTTGTGTTTGAGGTCTCCTTTTCCCAGGTTTCAATGTTACATTCTTTCTTCCTTTTGGTTTCTGCCCTCCTAAGATTGGTCCAGTGGTTTTTGGTTGGGTTTGTAATTTTGTTTTGCTTGTTCAGATGAGGCATCCTGCACAGGGTGCCACTGGTGGTTGAGAGATGCTGGGTCTTGTATTCAAGTGGTTTCCTCTGTGTGAGTTCTCACTATTTGATACTCCCTAGGGTTAGTTCTCTGGTAGTCTAGGGTCTTGGAGTCAGGGCTCCAACTCCAAAAGCTCAGGTCTTGATCTCTGGTCAGGAACAAAGATTCCACAAGTGGTTTGTTATGGCATTACGTGAGATTAAAACAAATACTCCTAAATGAGAAACCAAAGATGAACTCCAGACAAATGGCAGTTACAAAATCAGGCAAATAATAATTAAAATAATGGAATATACACTTATACACATACACCCATAAGCAAAGTCAAAATAGTCCAACAAAAATAAAGTACAATAGATTGACCTGGTGAACAAAGGAAACCAAAAATTATATCTACCAGTTAAGAACAAAACTAACTAAAGCACAAACTGGAAAACAAAACTAAACAAGGTGCCAATTGGGGAATGAAGCAATGAAAATAAAACCAACAAATATGTTGAGAGGAAAGGAAAGAAAAACAGAAAGAAAGACTAGATATGTAAAGTTAAATAGAGGTAGGTGAAGAAGATTTATATATATTAAAGATTAACTGCAAGGGAAAAGACCAGTAGGAAAGGCAAACAAAGGAACAGATGTAGAAAAAATATAATAGGTTTAAAAATAATTAAAACTATAAAAAAGAGAAAAGGAAAAAAAAAAAAAAGGAAAATGCCAGAGAAGTGTAAAAGCCCAACATAGAGGCAGAGGTTTATTATAACAATAAAAAAAGTGACTGAGAAAAGAAAAAGTTCAAAAGCTTAATTAAATTTCATAGTGCCAATAAAATTGACAACTGCAATGGGGGTTGAGGGGAAGGGGAAAAAAATAGAAAAAAAAAAACCAGAAGAATCTATAGAACAAGTCAAAGCATAAGAATGATAAATGTTTTTCTTGAGTCACTGCTATCAGAGTCCTTCCCTCGCTGTGAGTCACTGTCCACCTAACCTCCCTAGGATGCCCTCCAACACTGTGCTGATCTCTGGGCCTGCTGTGAGGGCATCTCAGATTCTAATCTGATCATACTCCTGTGTGTTCTTGCCTTCAATATCCATAGCTATCAGAACTAGTGCATTTTCCTTTGTGGGAGCTCTCGATGTCCTTATATATATTCCATGGACACAAAGTCTGCCTAGTTGATCATGTGGATTTAATCTACAGCTTTCACAGCTGGTGGGAAGGTTTTGGGTCTTCTTCCTTAGTCACACTGCCCCCGGGTTTCAATTGCGCTTTTGTTTCTACCTCCGTATGTGAGTCATTCACTGGGGTTTGCTCCTGAGAGTGCCCTGGAGGATTTGGGTTTGCCCCTGTGAAGGCCAGGTGTGGAGGTGGTGCAGCTGCTTGAGTCTCAGGGGTTCTGGTAGCACCAGGTACTCAGGGGAGTTGGTGGCTAGGGCAGCAGGAAATATAGTGCTCTAGAGGGGTACGGCAACCAGTATTGGGCAACATGCTCCAGTATTCTTGCTTGGGATCCCCTAACAGAGAAGCCGGGCAGGCCATAGTCTACAGGGTTGCAAAGAGTTGGACACCACTGAAGCAACCCTGTGTGCATAGATGCAAGACTTTTTTTTTTTTTTTTTTTGCCTGTGGCAGCTCTGCCTCAGTGATGGTTGAGCATGAAGGTGGCACAGCTGCTTGGCTAGCAGGGATCCAGGTGGTACCAAGTGTTCAGGGACACGGACTGCCTCCACTGCAGGAGTTATGGCCCTATCAGTCTTTTTTCCAAGCCTCTTGTAGCCGGCGGTCAGAAGGCCTCTTTGGCCAGTGTTTTTCCGTATCTCCGCCTGTACAGGCATTTAGAGGCTCTCTTGCTTGGGGTCCTTCTCTGATGTTTGGCACATCAGGCACATAGAGGGGCCCCCCTGGCTGGAGCCCTACTCTGTAAATTGGCACATCAGGCACTTAAAGGGGCACACTGGGTGGGGTCCTACTCTGTAGTTCAATGCGTCAGACATTTGATGGGCCAGCCTCTCTATCGTTCAGCTGCTGATGCTGGCATGTGGGGAGAGAGAGGCTATGGTGATGGCTCCACCCCCTACACGTGACTCAACAGTATTACTTTGCTTCCATGGCTTCCTGGCTTTCCTCCACAGGTATTTCCCACCACAATCTTCTCCCTTACATCCCCTTGATCCCTCTCTCTGTAGTCAACAGCAGCCCTGGCCCTGGGATTGCTCCACAATCCCTAAACTCCAGCTCCCAGACACTATGCCTTTCAGGGGATCTGCATCCCTGTCCCAGATATGTATGGATGTGGCAAGGACTGTCTGATTGTCATTCCATTTAGGCTGCCACAGATCAGCTGTTTCACTCTCAGCCTTAAATGTTACTCTCTAACTCAGACAATTGCCCTGATGTGAGGATTGGGCCCCTGCTTCAGTTCCCCCACCTGCGGAAGGCTTGTCCCTTCCTACTATCACCCCTGTTTTTCTCCCTAGTTCCTTCATCCTACTGAGTTTTGCATGGCTCTATATATTCTTTTCCGCAGGTCAGGTACTCCTGTCCACTCTCACCTGGTTTTCTGCATGCACTTCTGTGTCTGAAGCTGTATTCCTGGTGTATCCATGGAGAGAGATGTACTCCAAGTCCACCTGCTCCTCCACCAACTTGTTCCTCCAATACTTTCCCTTTAACTAGTTTATTAGTCATGAACAAACTAGAATGAAACAAGCGAAACAGAAAATTGAAGATAAAAGGAATATTTAAAAAGCTGTCTAAACAAAATTTAAGAGTGTCATGGCATAAACTTTCAAAAAAATCTGTTGGAAAGAGGTTTGCATGAATTATGATGCAGCTGAAAAGTCACACTGATGGATGTGACATTATCTGTGGAAAAAACCCTGCTTCCTGAGCAAGTTTATAATGCTGATGGACTAGTGCTCTGTTCTTACAAAAACCTTACACATAGCCCATGAGAGAACATCAATAGTATAAAGGAATAAATCTCCTAGAAGGCAATGCTGTAGGCACACATCAAGTGAAGATGCTGAGGACTGAGAAAGCCAGCAGGAGATATTTGGAAGTTTTGAGATTTAGTTCAGTTCAGTCGCTCAGTTGTGTCCAACTCTGCGACCCCATGGAATGCAGTGTGCCAGGCTTCCCTGTCCATCTCCAACCCCCAGAGCTTGCTCAAACTCATGTCCCTCAAATTGGTGATATCATCCAACCATCTAATCCTATGTTGTTCCCTTCTCCTCCTGCCTTCAATCTTGCCCAGCATCAGGGTCTTTTCAAAGTCAGTTCTTTGCATCAGGTAGCCAAAGTATTGGAGTTGCAGCTTCATCATCAGTCCTTCCAAAGAATATTCAGGATTGATTTCCTTTAGGATGAACTGGTTGGATCTCCTTACAGTCCAAGAACTCTCAAGAGTCTTCTCCAACACCACAGCTCAAAAGCATCAATTCTTTGGTGCTCAGCTTTCTTTATAGTCCAACTCTCACATCCATACATGACTACTAGAAAAATCATAGCTTTGAGTAGATGGATCTTTGTTGGCAAAGTAATGTCTCTGCTTTTCAATATGCTGTCTAGGTTGGTCATAAAGGAGCAGCAAGTGTCTTTTAATTTCATGGCTGCACTCTGCACTCATCATCTGCAGTGATTTTGGAGCCCAAGAAAATAGTCTCTCACTCTTTCCATTGTTTCCTCATCTATTTGCCATGAAGTGATGGGACCAGATGCCATGATCTTAGTTTTCTGAATGTTGAGTTTTAAGCCAACTTTTTCCCTCTCCTCTTTCACTTTCATCAAGAGGCTCTTTAGTTCTTCTTTGCTTTCTGCCATAACGGTGGTGTCATCTGCACATCTGAGGTTATTGATATTTTTCCTAGCAATCTTGATTCCAGCTTGTGCTTCATCCAGCCTGGCATTTCTCATGATGTACTCTGCATATAAGTTAAATAAGCAGGGTGAAAATATATAAACTTCATGTACTGCTTTCCTGATTTGGAACCAGTCTGTTGTTCCATGTCCAGTTTTAACTGTTGCTTCTTGACCTGCATACAGATTTCTCAGGAAGCAGGCCAGGTGGTCTGGTATTCCCATCTCTTTCAGAATTTTCCAGTTTGTTGTGATCCACACAGTCAAAGGATTTGGTGTAGTCAAGTGTGTTATTATGTGGACAGGAAATATTTTTTAGCACTGTAAGACCATCGCAAGAAAGCTAACCTGGGGGGAAAAATCTGAAATTTTATCACTTCTAGACACAAATCTCTCTAACTTCTTATAAAAATAAACACTCTGACATTTAATTTCTCTCAATGAGGCATTCAGCCTTTTGACTACAAGAGTTTTACTCTGTCCCACTCCAAACTAATATTAATGAACAACTGTGACACTTGAAGGAGAGGAAAAATATATTTTCTCTCTACTCATCTTAGATTTATTGGCTGGTTCCCTGTAAGTTAGACTGGCAAAAGACAAATTAACTAGAAAAAACAAAGAGGAACATGGGAACTCTCAGATATGAGTAACTCAAAGGGGTAGTTAGAACTCAGGCTTATATAACAATAGCAAAATAATAATTTTTTAGAAAATTGATATGACAAAGGACTTTCAGTTTCTAACTTGGCAAATTATGGGAAGGTAGATATATGGGGGAACTAATCAAAGATAAAGGCTATTTACTGAAGTTTGTTAGGCAAATTGCTTTGGTGCAGTCCTTGGGCTGATAAGATTAGCTTTTGTCCTTCATGGCAGAGAGGCAAGGGAGGACACCTTTACAAATTTATGTTCTGCCTTTAAACAAATAGAGGGTAGAAGGTTGTTCTTGTATCTTTTTGTCCTTAACTGCCTACATTTCAAAATAATCCTTATGCCAAAATGGCATATTTTGGGGCGGCATATTCTTAATGTGAAGAGTAGCAGAATGTAGCCCTTTCTTTAAGGCTCTCATGCATTTAGATACTGTAAACATTTATGGAATATAAAGCATGAGTTTAATTAGTTTGAATATATATATATATGTATAAAACTTTAAAAATTTACAATTAACAATAAAATGCTTATCCTATCTATTCCATTTATCATTTATTTCTATATCATGCTGCACTTAGTTGCTCAGTTGTGTCTGACTCTTTGCGACCCTGTGGACTGTAGCCTGCAAGGTTCCTCTGTCCATGTAATTCTTGTCCTGGCAAGAATACTGGAGTGGGTAGCCATTTCCTTTTCCAGGGAGTCTTCCCAGTACAGGGACTGAACCCAAGTCTCCTGCTTTGCGGGTGGATTCTTTACTATCTGAGCCAAACGGCAAGCCCTATTTCTGTATACATAAACTATAATGATGTTTATATTTTTTAATCTGATTTCTGGTGATTATTCCTACATTTTGTTGGAGAAACTTTAATGTCATTGATTATGGGGTGTGTCTCAGGACATGTTTTATTTCTTTTCTGTTTCTTTTTAATACACAGTATATACATATATTGCCTTTATAAATTTTTTTTTTAAAAAAAAGAATTTTGAAATGTTTTTAGCCAGGCAGTTTTCAGACAGTTATTTATGTGATTGTTTATCTTTTGTTTTTCTACTAGATTATAAGCTCCACAGAAACAGCAACTATATCTGCCTTGTTTCTATTCTATTAACAGCACATTTCTACATGCCTGGTAGAGGATAACTATCTATTTAAGAATAAGTTAAAATGGGATGTTACTTCTCAAGTTTTTCCTTTCTTAACCTAAGGTATAATTCCTCTTTATCCTGTTTTTCCACACCTAGTTTGAAGGCTATTCACATTCCTGAAGGTGATTATTGGTTTGCATCCTCCCAGATATCTGATGTTCCAAGATTCTTTCCCCTAAGCATCAGGCACATCCCTCTCTTCCTTGTTAGGCATCTTGCTGAGAATGGATTTAAAAGTCTTGTTTTCTTTTCTGTTTGACTGCATCACCCACCATGTCTCGGATCATTTTGAGTGTTCATCTTTTCAAATAACTCTGAGGTTAATGCCAAACTTTTGTGTGTGTTCTCGGTTTTGTGTCCCTCTTCCAAATTATTCATGCCCGTATAAAATTTAAACTGATCAAACAGCTCCGTGAACAACTGCAGCATTTCTTTGAATAGTTTTGTTTTTCTCATGGATCAATTGCAATTGTGTAGCCCCAGTGCCATTTTCCGGAATCTTTTAAGTAAGCCACATTCTTTCCCAAATCTTTCAACATGGTGCCACACTAATCTTTTCTTTAAACTATTTGAAATGTATGTTCCTAACCTGAAGGGAAAGTAAAATAAATTGAGTCACTAGTATTTGCTAGGTATTACCTAGCTTTTACCAACAGTATCTCATTTAATCCTTATAGTTGGTACTCTTAAAAGTTAAAAGTTGGTATTCTTTCATTGATGAAGAAAGATAAAATAAATTTAACCTTTAAATTTATTTAAAGAGAGATTAAATAAATTCTCCACATCTGGCTGACTCCAAAGTCACATACTCTCACTTCATTACACTATTTATATGTTTAACCACATCTAGCTTTATCTTTGCTTATTATCATGAACTCCAAGTCAACCTTATCACTCCTACTCAGTTCCTGTACCTTTGACTTAAGCCTGTTTTACTTTGCTTGTTAAACAGAATAATATTCTATGTAAGAGTTTTTTGCATTATTTCTTTTGTTGTCTGTGATATTGCAACTATCACAAAGTTATGAATTTCACATTTTTTGTTTATTTTTCCAGTAGAGTTGCAACTTCTTACCTCTGGCCAAGTTTTGGAAACTATATTTAGAATTTAGAGAAGGGAAAGTGAAGGTAGGAGTTTTACTGCTGATTGTCTACTATGGCAAATGCTATGCTAAGTACTTATAAAGTAAAATGAAAGTCGCTCAGTCATGTCCAGCTCTTTGCAACTGACTGACATATAGTCAGAGACAATAAGAATAATCTATTCTTTCCTATTGGATTTCTTAATAAGGTTACCTGAGAATATATGGAAAAATACTGTACTAGTATATCCTGTAACATATATTATTCTCCATTGTATCTAATATTTCAGATGTATTTATTAATGTAATGCATTTTTTCCATATACCAATCAATTTCATTTAAAGTCTTTGATCAATTGGCAACTTACTTGGCAACCACATATTCCCCAGGGTTCTTTCTGTACCTTTTCTCATATCTGAGGAATGGTTTCACTTGTAGGAAGATAAAGCTCTAATGAGCCCTTATGAATCTTTGTTCAAAGAGGTCCAGTCTACCAGAGATCAGCTAAGACAGTGTCTGAAATGCTAATTACTTGCTGATTAGAAGTCAACACTAGATTGTTTTTCTATTTCTCGAGGTCACCAATCAAATTCAAACAATGTTTTAAATTCCAGCAAACACCAAAGTCCTTCTTTTAAAGGCCATTTTTTTTCATTCTTTTTTGCTGTGAAGAATATTTCAAAATCATGGATTCACGGTTTTCAAATTGTGTGGTGAATGAAAAAATAATGCTTTAATAAATCTTGATCCTTTGCAAACAGTATACCATTAGATGATTTAAATAATGTACTTGGTGACTCTCCCAATCTAAGACATGTTTTAGAGACAATGTGATCATTACTAATGCTAGTTGGCATATTAGAACTTAAAAGATTTCTAAGCATTTTTTCAAATACAAAATTTTAAAGTAACAGTTTGAAAACATTTTAAAAATACAAAGGATACAAAAACATAGTGAGTCAACCTCTTTAGTTCTTTCTCTCATCGAACTGTAGAAAACTTTCAGCTTTTAATTAGCTGGCAAAAATATGGGAAAACCCATAAACATATATACCTTGAGGTTCTTTTTCATTAGACAGAAAGCAACACCAGGTATGATGCTATTTAGATAAAATGGAGCTTAGTTTGAATGAAGAGTCAATTTTCTTGGGCAGCACAAGGAAAAGAGCAACTATTTTTTGTGTTTGTGAGGATACATAACAAATGTATACCTTGACTTGTGCTTCACTCCTGGAGAGAGAACCCTTCTTGGGAAATCTTCAATGCTTAATGGAAAGAAAGAAAGAGAAGGAAGGAGAGTACAAAGGAGGAAAAGAAGGGAGGGAGAGGGGTGAGAGGGAGGGAGGGAGGATTAAATTAATTAAACAAGGAAGTCATTTGACTAATGTGGATGTAATGCCCTAGCAGCCTTGTAAGAAGCCCAAAATCTAAACTTGTGCCAACTAAAAATTGGGAATTGTCATCTACCTGTACAATGATTAAACCATGAGCTGCTGCGACCACTGACCTTCAACACACCCTGCAAGGAGTTCAGGTGTAGATAAGGAATGAGGCACTCTATGCTTTGGGAAAAACTGGCAGAACAGGCCTGTAGATAGATACTTTCAGGAGAAGATTTTATGAGCCCAATTCTTGCATCTCCTCCTATCTAGAAAAGCACTAAAATAATTAACTGCTCCTGGTGACTAGCAGCAAGTCTCTGCCAAAATGTGCGCTTAACTGCATGCAGTCCTCTTCACTGGGCTTCCCTGGTGGCTCAGATGGTAAAGAATCCACTTGCAATGCAGGAGACCTGGGTTTGATCCCTGGGTTGGGAAGATCCCCTGGAGGAGGGTATAGCAACCCACTCCAGTATTCTTGCCTGAAGAATCCCCATGGACAGAGAAGGCTGGTGGGCTACAGTCCATGGAGTCACAAATAGTTAGACACGACTGAGCAACTAAGTATATACACTCCTCTTCACTAAAATCATATACTGTATTACACTAATCTTCCCCCCAACCTCTTTGGAGCAGTTTCTCAGAGCTATCTGAAATGCTGTCTCCCAGGCCATAGCTCTCATTTTGTCCCAAGAAAAAACTTAACTCACAACTCTCACATTGCACTTTTCTTTTTATTTTTTTTTCATTTAACACTGTAAATGGCTCAGGGTTAAGACAGTGAAAACCATAAGGACAACCAATAACAAACAGCCAACTTGGCTTTAAGCCATAGCCAATCAAATCTTCCTTACTTTGTTTTGCCTTTTCTTTATGGAAAGTCTCTTTCTGAATTTGTATGAGCTGTGACCTCCTAACCACTCCTGTTAAGCACTGCCCAATTAGCATTGATATTTACTCAAATAAACTCTTAAACTTTTTACTATGCCTCAATTTCTTTCTAGCAGAAGTTAAGAAGGAAGATAGATAGATAGATAGATAGGAAGGAGGGGAGCCCGAGAGACAAAGGGAGTGGGGAGGGAGGGAATCATTAAAAAAATATCAAAAACCCTAATATATTTTGTTCCTCTGCATCTTTTAGGTAGAAAAGGATTGTTACCTGTGTCATTAACAAACAGAAATCTCCAACATTTAGTAAGTTTCATTTTTATGTTAATGCTATTATTTAAAAGTTTCAGGGAACTCAGGTGTCATTAGAAGTTAGTTTGAAATATCTTAAATTGACTAGTTTGTAAAGCTACTGCAGTTTAAAGCTAATACTACTGATTGGTTCACCTCAAAAGAGATACAGATCTCCCTGAAAGCTTCTATTTTTCTTTCCTCCTTTTGCTTAGGGAACTGAATAGGAACTTTAAAATTTAAATTAAAAAAATCTTCTCTCATTCAATTTGGAGGTGGGAAATAGGAGACTGCTTAGTCTAGAGAACTTTCAAAGGCTTGATACCTAAATGTATTCTTTGGATGGGTTTTTCCTGATGATACAACATCATTTGAATACACTGAAGCCTCATCATTTACCACCTTGGTAATAATTTTGATACAAAAATAGGCCTCCATAGGAATGCAGCTTGAACCAATAACAAGCAACAGTGCTTTCTTTGTGATAAATTGACACTAAAGCCCAATCCTGAAAATCTCTTATATTATTTAGAGGAGCAGTGATCAAAGACACAAGAGAAGAAAGAGCTGGCAGCCTTGTATATTCTCCACTGATGCTGAGATAGTGTCAGTAATAGGGATTGTAGTTACTACCGGGGAGAGCTGAAGAGCAACTTTAAACCTCACATTCATATATCTTCTGGAAAAGAAAGGAGCAGAAGTGAAAAAAAAAATCAGGACAGTTTCTTAGTGAAGTTCTTTACAACTAGCTATACAAATTGCTGCTCCCCAGTAGGATGGGGTAAACACAAATTTAGGTAGAACAAAACAAAAGAATTGGAATGTCACTGGAATGCTGATGGGAATGATAAGAAAATGCCAAGGGTTGGCAAATGAGAGTGGTTTCAGGGAGAATCTAGTCACTTCTATTTCCAGTTTATACAACATCCTGTTGTCAAGTTAATCTTCTTAAAGTCCGGCTTTATCCACATCACTTTTTGCTTAAAATTCCCTGTGATTCACCATTGCTTAAAGGCTTTCACCTTGCAGGACAGCTCCACCAAATCACTGGACACATTAAAAGTTGATGACCAACCAAATTTAAATACCATGAAATAAAAATTTATTGACAACTATCTACACTTTAGCTTCCTAAAAAATTAAACAGTTATAGCTAGTATAACATATGCCATTCTAGCAGATCTTAATCATTATAAATACGGCATTAATTCATATATATATATATATATATATATGCATTTTTCACTATAAAAAATACTTTCTTTTCAGATAAGACGAGAGTTCAATGATCCAACCCTCCATAAGATGTATATATATGGCAGTGCCTCAACTAAAACACATATTTCCAGTTTACTCTTCTGTATATACTGCAACGTGGTGTTTATCTGCACTAACTAGATCCATTCAGTTACATGCTTTCTCAGCAATCTTACAATCTTCCCAGGTGGCTCAAGTGGTAAAGAATCTGCCTGCCAATTCAGGAAAAGCAGGAGATGTGGGTTCAATCCCTGAGTTGGGAAGATGCCCTGGAAAAGGAAATGACAACTCACTAAAGTATTCTTTCTTCTTTGTAACTTTAAACTTTTTATTTTGTATTGGGGTATAGTCAATTAAAAATGATGTAGAAGTTTCAGGTGAACACCGCAGGGTCTCAGCCATACATATATATGTATCCATTCTTCCAGCAACCCTCCTCCCAATCAGGCTGGCACATAATATTGAGCAAAGTTCCATTGCTATACAATAGATCTTTGTTGTTTATCCATTTTAAATATAGTAGTGTGTCCACGATGATTCTAAAGTCCCTAACTATTCCTTCCCCCTGGCAACCATCAGTTTGTCTTCTAAGTCAGTGAGTCTCTTTCTGTTTTGAAAATAAGTTCATTTGTATCCTTTTTTTTAGATTCCACATATAAGGGATATCATACGATATTTCTCCTTCTCTGTCTGACTTACTTCTTTCCTGGGAAATCCCATGGACAGAGAAGCCTAGTAGGCTGCAGTCCATGGGATCACAAAGAGTCGGACATGACTGAGCAACTGGGCACACGTGCAGCGGTCTTACAAAGGCTTCACCCGTGTTTATGCTTCTCAAAACATTTAAGCATTCAAAGAAATGCATAAAAGTTCAAAAATGCATGCAATTCTTACATGATAGTAAGTTAATTTACATGAACATATTCAATCGTATGCCATAAATTAATGGGCTTCCCTGGTGGCTCAGATGGTAAAGTGTCTGCCCACAATGTGGGAGACCCAGGTTCAATCCCTGGGTTGGGAAGATCCCCTGGAGAAGGAAATAGCAACCCACTCCAGTACTCTTGCCTGGAAAATCCCATGGACAGAGGAGCCTGGCAGGCTACAGTCCATGGGGTCGCAAAGAGTTGAACATGACTGAGTGACTCCTCTTTCTTTCACGTTCATAAATTAATAATAATCTTATGCCATAAATTGGAAGATAGGTGATTTTTTTAGACTGTATAATACTTATAACTTTTGTGCTTATATCATAACATGATAATTCAGCTTGTATTAAAGGACAAAGGGTCATATATATGTATATATGTGTATTCATCTATATCTATCTATCTATCTCTGGGTAAATAATGTATATTTTACTTTTCCTTCCTTTGTTCCTTTTTGTCAACTGTACTGAGAGTGAAATTTTAGGATGACTCAAGACTTGCAATTTAAGTCCTTAAACAATCCAGTCCAAATATATCTTTCCAACTAAATGCTGCTACTTTTCTATATAAATCTTCAACTTTTGAGTGCACTATCTCATCACAACAGGACAATCCTCCAGTTTCTCCACATTATATTGCTTCTTCCATTACAGTGCCTAACCTTTGTGTACTCTTTCCAAAACTACCTGCTCTATCTTAGTCATGTTTGTACACTCTAGTCTCATATAAGCCTTCTTTGATCTCCTGAAAACATGATATCCAACCCATTATACACTTAATCAGAATCATGTGCATGATTTTGGCTGGTGGCTTGCACTGTCATGCAACTATCCATGCCTTTACCTCCTGCCTCCTCAACTATATTATAAATCCCAGGAGGACAAAAACATGGGCATGCCACTTTCTTAGCATCTAGTGTTAATCTAAGAGCTCATGAGGAGTAACTGTTGTAGGAGTAAATAACTTGATAGAGTAGAAATAAATTTGCCAGGTCATCTGGGAGATAATCAGACTTTTAAGACATTTATTTTTTATGTAGTTGTTTTTGTTTTTTTAGAGTAAAGAAAAAAGAAAGCAGGGGAATTCTGCCTCTGACATCATGAGCATGTTCTAGAGCTTTTTTGGAAGTACTATCCAGGCTTATGGGGCTTCCCAGGTGGCAGTAGTGTGAAAGAACCCACCTGCCAATGCAGGTAGACATAAGAGGCCTCAGAAAGATCCTCTGGAGAAGGTCATGGCAACCACTCCAGTATTGCCTGGAGAATCCCGTAGACAGAGAAGCCTGGCAGGCTGCAGTCCACAGGGTCGCACAGAGTTGGACATGACTGAAGCAACTTAGCACGCATGCACACACTAGCCAGGCTATAGCTGAAATATTTGTCAGCATGGCTTTATTAATCATACCTCTGTTCTGGATTTTATTTTCTTGTACTGAAAGCTGAATGAGAGCATGGGCCTCCTAGTACAAGTAGCAGGATAAGCCAGATGAAGAGTATTCCTTTGCAAAGAGAAAGAATAAAGGAGGGATGTAGAAGGCTGAAAAAAATTAACTCGACTATTTGGCGTTCTTTTTGTAAGGCATAAACCACTTTCCTACCTAAATCTGAGGATGTTCAAATGAATTTTTTTTGCTTCTCTAGTCAACTTGAACTCCCTTATTGAGCTCCTAGTACCTGCTGTGAATACAGAATTACCTTCTCAGCAATAGGTAGACCCTTCAGGGTTACAGCCTTGAGAATATAAGAGAGACGGTGGCACCCTTGGGAATCCAGAAAAAGAATCTTCTGAAGTTACTGCTCTTCTAGTATAGAAAACAACTTAGAAGGTGACTGGGTGAGGGCAGCCCTTGTAACGCATTTTCTCTTCAGTCAAGATAGTGCTAATAGTAGGAAGGTCTTGGTCGCTTTGTTGTGCTTTCTTTTTGATAAAAATAAGGATTTTGGACACTGCAAATATTGGAAAGATGGTTCAAGGAGCTCAGTCACAGTAGCGAGGTCGTCTGAAAAGGGCAGCAGGAGCTGCAACTCATTGTAGGCAGTTTCTATGCCCAACAGGCTCCCCAGTGTCCCTGTTTTGTTGGCTTTGAATGAGGCAGAACATTGTTTTCCAAAAATACTCCCACTTTCATTATGATCATCCTTGTCATTATCATCATTATTGCTATTCTCTGAATCACCCATCAGAGCAAACTTTCACATATTGACAGTGCCTGAATGTAAGCACTTTAGTTACTTTATCAACACAAGAGTCTGCAGGGTCACTCTGTCTTTGTAACTTCGTAGGCAGGGGCCCTCCAATTATAGACAAATGCTCTGAAATTACTTTTGTGTTCCATTCACAAACCACATAGATGCATTTTTCTTATTAAATGTAATTCCACAATGAGAGAAAGGCAAAGTAGCATATATACATTAACCCACAGAAAAAGTAAATCCACATTCAGAATATCCTAATTCACTAGATAAAAAAACTGGATAAAGTTGTCAAAAGTTGGGATGTTATGGGACCAAATATATTCCATTGAAGGCCAAGGGGTTTCTGTGCACCTCAACATTTCAAATCAGGTGTTTATTGCCTAAAACAAGTCTGGGGAAATTAATGAGGTAAGTTATTACCCACCATGTCTACAGGTTTTCTATTACCAGTTATAAAAGCAGGTAGCAATCTCACTCTACCTTGAAGGCATCATTCATTATAAATTATTTGCTTTCAATCATGAGTAGGATATAGGGAAAGGAAAAATACCAAAGAAGGTACTTTGTTAGGGCACAAAAATAAGAGCATTGTGCACCCACGTGACATTTTGAATTCAAATGTTTAGTTGGTGACTGGAACCTTGGTATTATCTGAAACCAAACTGGCTTCTTCCCTTTTCTTATTTATTTATTTTTTTAAATAAGTGAGAGCCTGAGGCATACACTCTTATCTAGAACAATAATTCATATTACACTATGACCTGAGAGGTATCTTCATTTGTGTCTTACCTCGGCCCTACTTTTGTTTCAACCATCTGTTGTTGAAGATAAAAGGTGGAAGTGGGGAGAGAAAGTGTTCCTAGTGGTTAACTCTGTTCCTGATCAGTCAGGGAGAACCAGAAGAAGGATTTCTGCTTCCTATTAACATCCTTGGTCATGGATCCAGAGGGCTCTTGGAAAACAGCAAAAATCACCTTCTACTGATGGCTGTCTGTGACCATGCAGGCATCTTTCAGAGGGCCAATCTATATAACCATGCATGAAAACTGCAGCGGCCAATCATGTAGACAACTCAACTTAGATCCAAATATATTTGCACATACAGATGAAATTCATATATGATTGCCAGATTTCTTCTTTATCCTTGTTATTTAAATCCAGACTTAAACTTTTGTATCACATTTGACTAAAGTACATTATTGTTCCACATTGGACTCCTAGGTGAAATAGGCAAGCCTATGAGGCCAATAATTAGTCCTATGGAGACAACAAAGGAGGCTGCAAAGATCACGGAGCACAGAAGTTCCTCAGGATAATGCTTGTGATGTGTTGTGAAATACTAATAGTTTGGCATTTTTAAATTGGGGAGAATAAACAATTACTCAAAGCGCTTACCAAAATTAAGTGCAGGACTAATTAAGGCTAGCTTGACTGCTGTAATTTCCTCTGACTCTGGATATAACCCCTGCAGGCAGTAGGGGTGCCTGATGGATGTTCTCCTTAGGAAACGTGTGGTCATGTGTGATAAGCATAGGCAGCACAACATCACTTATTCTTATCAAAGCTCCCCAGGCAGGGAAAATTAAGAGATAGGGATTACCATTTAATCTGTAAGAACTGGGATCTTTTTTTCAGTAGTACTTATAATTTACGTACTTGAATATTTTGCTATACTTAAAACCTTGAAATCTCCAAGTATAAAAATTGCTGCTAGTTTTCTTAGAGTACCGATGGTAGTAACAACTTATCCCTAAATAGATTTCTGCCTTGGAACTGGATTCTTTATCTTAGTGACTAGAATATATTTTATTTCTGTAACAGATATGGTTTGGGGAGGAATAAAATATTGCAGTGAATGGAAATGCATTCTAGTGTCTCTTTTTCTGGTTCTTTCGCTCATTCTACAAATTATCAATCATCTTTGCACCATACATTCTGCCAGGATTTGAGGTTATATGGGTTACTTTAGTTAGTTTGATGTAGGTTTCTCTCTAATAACAATGAACCGCCAAGAATCCTAGATGCCTTTGATGACAAAGACTTATTTGTTGCTGATATGTTTTTAAAGCTCGGCTTTGCCTGGGTTCCACGTCAATTATCATTTTGCAATTTAGGCCAAAGTAGCAACTCCTGCCTCTTCCTGCTGGTCTTATGGTAGTGGGGAAATAGCAATGGCAGAATCACGTGGTAGCTTTTAAAATTTCTGCTTGGAAGTGACATATGTTACATTAACTCATATTTCATTGGCCAAATTAGGTCACATCTACAAGCCAGTTGTCAATGAGGTGGAAAGAATAATCCTTCTGTCAAGAAGGCCTGGAAGTGAGGGGCAGGGAATATTTTTGACAATGATATGATTTACAACACTGCCTAAGGGAACTTATAGTCTAGATGGAAAGCTGAAAGTTATGACACAAAAGTGCTACAGGGCATGCAACAAGCAGTGTTCTGTATTAGCATTTATTAAGGTTCATCACCTTGCTCCCTAGTAAACATTGCAAATATGTGTTCTGTTGGTAAATGTTTCTGTTTTTCTCATACTGAGCGAAGACAGATATTTGCCAAAAGAAAACCAATTTAAGTCAGATTTCATGGTACAAATTAGGATTTAGAAATGAGGATTAGAGGGATAGTGACTTCTCCATTACCAGACCACATTGATTGAATGTACAATTGATTATGCAGATATTGACCATTAGGATCACAGGAAGAAAAAACTCTAATGGAAAAAAATGATTGATACAATAGTCACATATCAATACAATCTCTTGGTCATCCAATAATTATAGATGTCCTTAAAAACCAAATGAAAAGGGCAAAGAAGTGGAAGCATGTTAAAATTCTCATGAGGTCTCTCCCTGACCTTCATTAGGCCAGTGTTCATTTGCTTTTCGCTCAGGTTTTTGTACCAGTTCATCCAGTTCTATATGGATGCATATCACACATTCAAGTCTAAACCTCATCTGAGAATTTTCATCTAATTTCATTTAATATGAAATGCCTCTAACATCAAATAATAGCTGATAATATTCAGTTGCCCAAAGGGGCTGATTGTTAACTTGTCTGAAAACTTGTGATTCAGTTTAGTCATCCTTAGAATTTATATTGTCAGTAAGTGTATCATATAAATAATTCAACTGCTAAGGAAAGATAGAATCTGTGAAAATGGTGGAATTTGCAAAACTTTCATTACCGTGTTTAACATTTGATGAGCTCTTAAAACTGAATGCAAAGTACAAAGATTAATTCCTTAATGAAAGAAAGTTTTAAAAATTAAGTATAATATAGTCCTTATACTTTGCTTGAAACTAAAATTGCAAGTAAAATTCAGGCTTTTTCTAGGAGTGGAAATTGAATGACCATTTTGAGAGGCTGATTAAATAGATTTTAAAAGTAATAGGTATATAGGGTGACCCTGTGTTATTATTGATGTGAACTACAGACAGCTCTTGCTTCAGTGAAATGTGCCATCAGATAAAAAATTTGCTGCTGCCAGGTATTCTGAATTTTGAATTTTGAGTGATTTAAGTCAAGTCTTGGTAAATTTGTTCAAAATCAAATTATTTTCTTTCTTCTTTCCTTCATTGATTGAAATATAAGGATAAAACTACAAATATTTAAGAGGAAGAAGTAGGCATTGGATAATGTATGAATAAAACAATCATGGGCCCTGTTCTCAGTAGTTTGGAATCAACTAACAAAGAAAAAATGAACAAATTGATGTGATGGGTTCCATGAAGGAAATAAAGCCCTGATACCTAGAAATCTACATAGGTAGTGAAGGATGTCTTCTCTGAGGAAGTCAATTGTCAAGCTCTAAAGAATGAGAATTGGGGACAACGTGTGTTGCAAGCAGAGAAATCAGCTTTAGCCATGTAAAGGATTCAGATTTTATTCAAGTGCAATGGAAAGCCATTGATGAGTTGGTAGGCAGGGAAGCAAGAGGAGATGATTTATGTTTAAAACAATTGATCTAGCTGTTATGGGGAGAATGAATTATAGAAGGGTGAGACTACAGGCAGGGAGATACAGTGGGGGAAACTACACTGGTCCAGGCAAGACGTAATGAGAAATTGAACTAGGAATAGTGAGAGCGGACATCAAGGCAGGCAAATGGATTTTAAATACATTTTGGAGGAAGAAATGCAGTGTTTGCTGATAGCTGAATATAAAGAATGATGCAAGGGAGGATTTAGGAGTATCTGCAGGCTTCTTGCTTGAGCAAAGTGTAGACAGTGCCTTCTAATGAAAAGATGAGAGCTGGGGAAGAAATCAGTGGGAGGGTAGGTAGGTGGCAATCAAGGAATCTATTTCAATCTGTGTAGTGGAGGTTATGGTAATCCTGCCAATAGGTCATTTCCAGTTAGATATTTGAACGTGGAGCCCAGAAGAAAGCCTTGAGATAAAACATATTTAAACTCACAGGGATAGAGTTCATTGATTTAAAAAAAAAAAAAGGTTGAGAGAAGTATAGAGAATCTGAAACAATCTCTGGCATCATCAAGAAGACGAACAAACAAAAAAACCTGACAAGGTGTGGTAAAAAATTTCAGAGACAAACCAGAAGAAAATAGTGTCCTGGAAATCAAAGGAAGACAGTATTTTAAAGAGGGTGTGATCTACACCACTGAATATTGATAAAAGGCAGATGAAATGAGAACAGAAAAGAAGCCTTCTTTTTAACAGTGGAGACATCACTAGGAACCTTGGAATAAATAGCTTTTAAATGGAGTGAGGATGGGAAGATGTAGCCCAATCTGGAGTGGAATAAGGAGTAAATATGATAAGAGGCAATGAAAGTAGTTCTGGAAACAATTCTTGAAAAGTCATTCTGTAAACAGGAATATATAAAAGGGGATATCTATATAGGAATCTGAGACTCGAAGAGGACTCTTCCTGAAGACTAGAGACTAAACACATTTGTTGCTAATGGGAAAATTTGCTAATGGGAAAAGTAAGGCAGAGAAAGACTTTGACAGTGGAATTAATAAAAAGATGCTAAGCCTATGAGAAGGCTCAGCAGGTGGGCAGTTTGATCTTCAATGTTGTAATTCAGTTGCTAAGTCATGTCTGACTCTTTGAGACCCCATAACTGCAGCACACCAGGCTTCCCTGTCCTTCACTATCACCCAGAATTTGCTCAAACTCATGTCCATTGAGTTGATGATGCCATCCAACCATCCCATCCTCTGTTACCCCCTTCTCCTTCTGCCTTCAATCTTTCCCAGCATAAGGATCTTTTCCAACAAGTTGGCTCTTACCATCAGGTGGCCAAAGTATGGGAGCTTCAGCATCAGTCCTTCCAGTGAATATTCACAGTTGGTTTACTTTAGTACTGACTGGTTTGGTCTCCCTGCTGTCCAAGGGACTCTCAAGAGTCTTCTCCAGCATGATAATTTGAAAGCATCAATTCTTTGGTGCTCAGCCTTCATTATGGCCCAACTCTCACATCCATACAAGACTACTGAAAAAACAATAGCTTTGACTATATGGACCTTGGTCAGCAAAGTGATAACTCTGCTTTTTAATACATCGTATATGTTTGTCATAGTTTTTCTTCCAAGGAGCAAGTGTCTTTTAATTTCATGGCTGTAGTCACTGTCTGAAGCCATTTTGGAGCCCAAGAAAATCTGTTACTGTTTCCACTTTTTCTCCATCTATTTGCCATGAATCAATGGGAACAGATGCAATTATCTTAGTTTTTTGAATGCTGAGTTTTAAGCCAGCTTTTTCACTATCCTCTCTCACCTTCATCAAGAGGCTCTTTAGTTCCTCTTCACTTTCTGCCATTAGAAAGGTATTATCTGCATATCTGAAGTTGTTGATATTTCTCCCAGAAATGTTGATTCCAGCTTATGAGTCATCCAGGCCAGCATTTAGCATGATGTACTTTTCATCTAAGTTAAATAAGCAGGGTGACTATACAGCCTTGAGGTACTCCTTTCCCAATTTTGAACCAGTCAGTTGTTACATGTAAAGTCTTAACTGTTGCTTCCCGTCCTGCATAGAGGTTTCTCAGGAGGCATGTAAAGTGGTCTGGTTATTTCATCTCCTTAAGAATTTTCCACAGTTTGTTGTGATCCACACAGTCAAAGGTTTTAGCATAGTCAATGAAGCAGAAATAGATGTTTTTCTAGAATTCCCTTGCTTTCTCTATGAACCTATGGACACTGGCAGTTTGATCTCTTGTTCCTCTGCCTTTTCTAAATCTAGCTTGTACATCTGGAAGTTCTTGGTTCACATACTGCTGAAGCCTAGCTTGAAGGCTTTTCAGCATTCCCTTTCTAGCATGTGAAATGAGTACAATTGTATGGTAGTTTGAATAGTCCTTAGCATTGCCTCTTTGGTATTGGAATAAAAACTGAACTTTTCCAGTCCTGTGGCCACTGCTATGTTTTCCATATTTGCTGGCATAAATAGAGGGATTTCTTCAATAAATAGGGGACAAGGTTAAAATGGATACAGATGCAGAGAAGTGGAGTACAGATGCAGAGAAGTGGAATACAGATGCAGAGAAGTAGAAGGTGAGGACATATAGATTTATCATTTAAATATGATGCAGAATCATGACCTGAGAAGTAGGGAAAGTGTAGAGCAGGAATTTTGACAGAGGAGAAATGTCTAGCAAGCTGTAGGAACATTTAGAAAGTATTTACACATATGGGTGTTCCTAATATTTGATAGAGGCTTGATACATGTTGACAAATAGATTAAAGTATGGCATTTTAGTTTTAAGAACATATTCACAATTAATTTTCAAATGGAAACCAAAGACAAATTTTTACATATACCAGACTGAGTCCAAAAACACTTTTTGCAAAAGTCTCTCAAAAGTTCAACAAGTATAGTCACACTTGTCAATTTGCTCCAGCCATGGCCTAGAGAATATGTCATCAAGACTCCAGATTAGAAGAAAACAGTCATCATCATACACTTCTAAATGCCCCCAGTCCTCTGCATTGTGTGAAAAAAGTTGTGAGGTTAAAGGTTTGGCTCAGTAGACGTTTTGGACGTTTGCATATCAGAAATGCCATAATTATATGCAGATAACCATTTTGGCTGTTTTATATGGATAAATGAGATGGTGATACCACTTAATCTGTATTTTTAAAATATCTTTTTCTGTGATCACCTTAAAAAAGCCCCCTTTACTGGTTCTACTTGAAAACTGTTTTCCGAAACCATTTCCTAAGTTAGGTTCTCTGAGTAAAAATGTTCAAAACCTCCTGGTAAGCCTGAGTATTGATTATCTTCTAATCTAGTTTTGACTTTGCCTTGAAACTTCAGCCATAAAAGATTTAAAAGATTCTGCCCTTCACTAAAAGCCATCATCTGTAATCGTTGCACTCGCCCATTTCAGAATCCAGATGACTGAATGTCACATTCAGTTACCTTTATAAACCCCCAAATCAAAGTTTCTAATATCAGCACTTGCCTCACTCATCACTCTTGCTTCTCAACTCCGAATTTATTGGTAATTCTTTACCTCCCCTTGCCACTTACTGTCTCTAGGGTTTGAGTGCTCAGAGCTGCTAAGCAGGCTTCTAGAGTCAAACAGCTTTAAAAGTTCCACAAATTTCATACTGGAAATGGGAAAACATAAAAACAGTGCATGTCAAAATGTCATCCCGTGTTGACAGTAAATCACTTAGCCAACATTTAGTTTGTCTTTTGTGCACCATCAGGAACCAGGAGCTGCTGCTGCTGGGTGTGCGTGTGTGCTTCAGTGTAATTTCTTAAGCCTTCAGAAAATGCTGCGGCTTTCGCCACCATTCTTCTTTTTTAACCTTTTACAAATAACCAAAATTATGTATGGGTGTGCGATTTTACTGTCCTTTTCTCTCAAATGCAGGCAATAAAAGTTGATTTGCACTAACAAGCTAAAAGCTCTGAGTGCTACCAGACTGTGATGCCTTCCAGGAGGGAGAGCAGCTATTAGATCCTATGATGGTAGAACGTATTTTCACAATAGACATCAAAAAGATTTAGAATCCAACGCTGGGATCCAACTTATTGTTCAGAAGTCAGCCACTATGGAAGAAAAGATTCAACTGCTTTTGATTTCAGCAGAGTCCAGGCGTACTAGAGCTGCTGCAATTTCCACCCTTCCTACTCTCTTCCATACTCAGCGGGAATTCTGATTATGGTAGGTTCATGAGGATTCATAAGGTATAAAAATGTTTGTGAAAAAATATATGCTAGAAATATCCTCTGTTTATGCCATTGGCTCACAGTTGAAATTTCCATTAGTTACAAAGAATATATTAAAAATGAAAACATTTCTCTGATTATATGCATCTATCCTTCCCAGTTTACATTTAATTGGCAAATTTACTAAATTTGAAAAGATACTACTATGGTCCTGCATAGAATTGTGGACTAGAAATATAAGGCTGCCAATATGGTAAGATAAATATAGCCTAAAATATATATATATATATATATATGTATATTGCTGTTTAAAAGATGAAAGTATAACTGCATGGTTTCAAACCTCAACCATTATACAGAATTGCCATATGACTACTATGTAACTATCATGATTGTGCTATTCAGGCAAACAAAAAGGTGTCCCAAGAAATGATGGCACTTCCATGAAGAAAAGAAGGTGCCTAGAAGGATGAATATAGTTTATATTGACAGACAGGCTAACCCATTTTAGCATCTTCGCCTTTCTCCCATCAATCAAAACCAGAAGGACACAAGTGGAATAGTACAATGAGTTTAAAAAGAAATGTTTGCTAAACCATTAAGTCACTTCATACAGTATAGACAGGAAGTAGAATGGTAGTAGCCTAAGAGTCTTGGCTTTGGATGAACCCAAATAAATAGTCTCCATGTTTTAATCCAAGCTGCCATTCATTGTAGTGAGTTCCACGAAAGAAATAAAAGCCCTCATACCTAGAAGTCTATATAGGTAATGAAGGATGTCTTCTCTGAGGAAGTCAATTGTCCAGGTCTATAGAATGAGAACTGGGGACAAAGAGTGTTGCAAGCAGAGAAAACAGCTTCAGCTATGTAAAAGATTTGGATTTTATTCAAGTAAAATCGAAAGCCACTGATGGGTATATAGCAGGAAAGTAAGAGGAGGTGATTTATGTTTACAACAATTGATCTGGCTGTTGTGGGGAGAATGAATTATGGAAGGGTAAGAATATAGGCAGGGAGACACAGTGGGGAAAACTGCACTGGTCCAGGCAAGACGTGATGAGAAATTGGACTAGAAATAGAGTGGCGATCAAGGCAGGCCAATAGATTTTAAATACATTTTGGAGGAATACCTGCCAATATCTGCTGACAGTTGAATATACAGAATGGTATAGAGAGAGGCTTTAGGAGTATCTGTAGCCTTCTTGCTCGAGCAATTGGGTAGATGCCCTATAGTGAAACGATGAGGGCTGGGAAAGAAATCAGTGTGAGGGCAGGTGGTAATCAAGGAATCCATTTCAATCTGTGTGGTGAAGGTTATGGTAAGCCTTCCAGTGGGAGATTTCAAGGTGCCATTGGATATTTGAACTTGGAGCCCAGAAGAAAGAGGTAAATGGCACTTTATAAATTCTGCTCATATATCAGTGACTTCAGTTATGTGTCTATACATAGAAATGAACACAGATACCACTTGCATGTAGTCTGTTTTTTATGTAATTTTAGTAGATCTCTACTGTTCCTCTACTATAGAATGGATTCGAAAGTTCATTTGGATTTTATTCTTAAGAAAAAAATTTGAGTAAGTAAACTATGAGTCCATTAAAAGTAGTGGAAGGAGACAGAGATCAGCTCTAAGTAAATCCTGTGCAAAGGAACTTATCTTTCACGTATTCACCTCTTCTGAAAGATGAGAGATTTTCTTAACCAATTAATTGAGACTGTTAACTAAGTGTCATGGCAAACAAATTCACATTTCACATGAGGAAGCCACTTTTTATGGCAGACTTGGCAAGAACATTATAAACTTGTATAAAGTGACGATATACCACTTCCAGGATCCCTGTTATGATCCTGGATTATAATCATTAAGTCATGATTAACAGATTTAAATACATGCTTTATTGGGGAAAAAATGGTGGCTGGGAGTCAGGGACAAAACAGATACTGAGTCAGGTTCTAAAACAGCTATTCCCCAGCCTCCTGATGAAAGATGAGATTAGAATTTGGCTATATGACATCATTATTACTCATCAGGTTAGTAGAGTTGATAACAGGAGGTGAAGAATTTGTTATTAGATGTTCCTGGGAACCATGAGACCAAACTGAGGTCAGGATAGCAACATCCTGGAGGGAATCTGGAATTTACCTAGTTTGTTACTCAAAATTCACTTGGCCATTGATTGACTTCACTTTAGTTATCAGTATACATATTTTTGCTTAGACGCCTGAATATTAAGCTCTTAGAAGGATTCTTTTATTTACCATTGTTTCTATGCAAGGACTACTAAAATGATTCACATGTAGCCAGCATTAATTTATTAGATAAAAATAGCTTTCTAATTTTGTGTGGTAAATTTCAGTTGCAACATTTATCCCACTAAAAAATCTCTATATTTTAATCAATCAGTCAAAACGTATTTATTGAACATTGACCATGTAGTCATTGTGCTTAATGTGTGTGTACTTACATGTGTGTAGTGAGTTCATAATTTATCAATGTTTTTTGAGTGAATAAATATGCAAAAAAATTCAAGGAAAGTTAACTATAGGCTAAATTTGTCAATGAATGCTCAAATAGAAAAGGTGAAACTTAAGCCATCCTTTGGGAAGAAATGGGTAGAGAAATAAGGAGCCAGCAACAGCCTCAATATTTGTATAAGGACAGTCATCCAGTGAAAGGACTTGCTTTGACAAGGAGCTAATGTACAAAGTGTTCCCACTGTCATCTTAGTAAACAGTTTGATCCCCAATATACAGAAGGAGAGTTCTGACTAATTGTGGCTCCCCCAAAATTGGTAAAGTGGGCTCAGATTGATGTTTTGCCATAGCTGGGAGCATCCTCAAGATTTTTAATACCATAAGATGAGTTGAACCTAGGGAATCTGGGTAGTTGAATGGGAATGTCAGGTGAACTAAGAAATTCACGCCAGTACAGAGTACAAAAATTGATGATGCTATTACTACTACTACTAATAAGCCTGATGAGTTTATATTTTGTTTTAATAGACAAAGGTTTTTGTTGCTCAGCATCCAATGTGGTAACTTTATTTCCTGGGTGGACATTATTCTTGTTGCTGCTGGTTACTGTGGTCCACAAAAAAAATGAATATGGCTGACTGAGCTTCAACTCTAACATTTGGACCAAAAGCTATTATAAAACTTTTGCAACAAATTTTAAGACCTGAAGCCTGATTCAGCACTAATTGATTAAATCTGTCTATGTGTATAAGGTGCAATAAGGACAGAAGGAGATGTAGAAATGTACTTACAAGATAAACTTCATTCTATGTTTCTGTACTGTCCACTGTAAGGGATAATTTTGAAAAAAAAAATTTTTCTTATGGATATTTTCAAATAAAACCTAGATAGAACAGTAAAATGTATCCCCATCAAAAACTTCAGTAATTATCAATATTTGGCAAGTCCTGTTTCATCTATGTGTGCACCCACTTCCTCTCTCTCCCTCAAGGTTTATTTTTAAGAAAATTCCAGGCATCATGTTATTTCATTGGAAAATGCTTTCAGTATTTATCCCTAAACTGTTAAAATTCTTGTTTAAGTAGTAATAAAACCATGATGTGATTTCAAAGACTGTAGGGATACCTCCTCTGTCCTTAATCTGTTTATTTACCAATGTCTAAAATCCTACAAATTTAACATTCTTTGTTGGAAGATAAAATGCTAACCACCTCATTGGAATTGTCACAACTAAGACCTTTTCAGTTATGATTTATTAAAGAAAAGGTATTTGAATTTGCAAAAGACAATGACTGGCCATTTTTGAAATTATATCTAGAACAGGCACAGACAGCCTAGAAAGTTTAGAAACTGTGAGAAGTTCCCTAAGATCCTAAAGTCATCTGTTCCTTGAGGGTTATACTAATAGTCATGGATGTGCCAGGTCACAGAATGGTGGGTAGTAGAGACAGGGTTGCAAGCCAGGTCTCCAAAGGCCACCACCTTAACTCCTGGCTACCCCCCCGACCCTCTATCCCTTCCTTGGATGACTTCCCTGAGAATGATGTTTAGTCTTCTGTAATGATGCCTCTAAGTGTATCACCTACCAGGTAGAAACAGATCACTCTTTGGGCTTCCCTGGTAGCTCAGCTGGTAAAGAATCCACTGCAATACAGGGGACCCTGGTTCGATTCCTGGGTCAGAAAGATTCCCTGGAGAAGAGCACTGCAACCAACTCCAGTATTCTTGCTTGGAGAATCCCCATGGACAGAGCCTGGCAGGCTACAGTCCATGCAGTCCATGCTGTTGCAACGAGTTGGACATGACTGGGTGCCTAAGCGCACACACACACAAGTGTATCACCCAAGCATGTTTCTCCCTTCTCTAGAGTCATCCGTGCTCTAAACCCATGTAAATAAAATGCTTTGGATTTCTTTAATGTAGCATACACATTATGTTGCATATTAAAACAGACTGAAGTTCCAATTCCTCTCTCAAGTGCACCATGATTATTACTAGCTGTACAGTATTGGAATTCTGAAAATCTGTTCTAAACTCGATGGTTTCCTCAATATTCCCTGAGTTCATTTCCAGTGTGGACTGATGATTGACCTTGAAGGAAATGAATTAGAAGGCATGCACATTATTCCAGACTGCAGCAACTTGGAGAGGACTACTGAGGATAAAATTTGGGGTTCCTGTGCCAAATTGAGCAGCCCATCCAACCTGATGGGTTAATATAAAATTTACTCCATTTTATAGGGAGGGCTTCTGCTGCTCTTCACATGAAAACTTTTCATCTACTGCAGGAAGAAAAGACTGTGCCCATGAAACTTATGAGCTGCTGATATGTTGAGGACAGAGGATTTTGACAAAATCCCAAGCCACTGCAGGTCACATACTCCTTGGCACAACTGGGACTCATCAGGGGGCAAGGCAGGATATGCAAATTCTGAGCTAGCATCATTTGGTTGAAGGAGAACCTGAGATGAACTACATGATTCTAATGAGTTTTCTGCTAACTTAATGCAAGTAGGGAAAGTGGATTACCACAGTCCATGTCCTTCTGGAGGCTGCAGTTCTAGAGCCTCATCAAACTTACAGTATTGATTTCTCCCCAGTGCCTCCTTCTCCCTGCTCAACTAAATCCCTTCCTTCTTTCCAAGTCTGTCTCAGGCTCCCCTTCCCTCATAAACTTTGTTCAACTCCTATGGCCCTCAGAGATTGTTCCCTTATCTTCACTCTTATTTAACTTACTGTCCTTCCCTTTACCGGGAAATTAGAAGATGACTTGAAATTAATTTCTAGGAAGCCACCAACTCAGAGAACTGACTACACATGAATCTCAGAAATACATTTTGTGTGTCTCTACTTACAGCTGTTTTGGGTTATATATGATGGAAGAATGATTGATGTTAAGTTATAAAGTGTTGGTATAGTAGGAGTTCCTAGAAGAATGTGTACAAGTGGACAGCATCCCAAAAGGATGGAGCGCTCTTATTAAGTGCGATCACCCTCCTGCAAGTTGTTCACTACCTATTGCCCCAGGAAAAGTGACTGAATGGGGCCAAGAGGTCTGAGGCACCAACCAGAACTCAGCTAATTACTCCAGCACCTGTATCCTTATGCAGTAAGTAATAGATGTATGCATTTTTGCATTGAAGACAAATTTTAATCATAGATGAGTAACCTGGTCATTGTTTCCCAGTAACATAAAATACTGACAATCATTTGACATTTAACTTGTATATTTAACATTTTTCCATTGGCTTTTTGATTCTTAGCTTTCTGCCTAACTAGGTTGTAAACCTCACTGAAAGTACAGTTTTGCTATTTCTATTTTTGCTATTCTCAACACACAACTGAATGTTCTGGGCAAAACAGACTGTCAATACAGTATTCATTTGCCATTGCTGATAATAGTCTAAGCAAACACTGATTGGAGTGCTAAAATATTTGCAAAGCCTCTTCTTGAGGAGAAAGGTGGTTTTACCTGATAATTCCCTTGTAGCCCACAATCACACATAGAAATAAAATCGATTTCTAGATGAGTAAGAATAATAACTTAAAATGTCTAATGTGAATAATAGGATATTAAGTCTATCATTTATTCTACTGTGATTCAAACTATTTAGATGTACTGTAAGGTATCACAAGTTATCACTACCCCAGACTTTTTCTGGAGATTTTAATCTTAGACTATCTCATAGCTATTTATAGTCAGTGGCTCAAATGGCTGGAAGATAATTCAAGTCTTATAGGTTTTCCTAGAAAAATCTGAGAAAATAAGAGAGCTAAATCATTGAGCTTTATTTTCCCTCAAAATAATATTTAATGAATTGTTATGTCTTTAATTTTTGTGAGGTAAATATGGACAAGTAGTTGCACAACTTTTGCATTTACTGTGAAATTTCTATGGAGGATGTTGTATATCATACCATTCAATGTCTGCCATACAGTAACCTAACAGACGTTTCTTTAAAAGTTTGAAGGTAGAAAAACTTTTAGTTTCCCTAAGAAATTATATGTATTCTACTGTTGTATACATCCTTGACTTGGATACATGGAAACTTACATAGTTTTTATGCTCAATCCCAAAAACCATATTGAGCTTTCTTATTGGTGCATCTGTTTTCTCTCCTTAGCTATGTTTCTGTATTAAATTAATTTTACTACTTTTTTTGTATTTGTCATTTTAGAAACTAACTTAAACCCCTTCTGAAAGGAGGTGGTGAACAAATGTATTTAAATTGAAGTCACATTTAACATTAAATGAACAGGCAAGCTCTCAGTGAAAGTTGTGCTAGTGCCCACATGAGCAATGGTGTGACACTCCCTTTATCTGAACACCAACTGGGCAGGCCTCTGAAAAGGGTGGATGATAAGAAGCTGTTTAAGAAAGCACACCAAACCAGGCTAAAATAAGTAGTTGTACCAGGGGCTAACAGAGTAAATGCTTTCAAAGAATGCTGAACTTATTGCACTTAGCATGATACCCTCAAGGTTCATCCATGTTGTTGCAAATGGAAGGATTTCCTTTGTATTTTATGGCTAAACACACACACAAATCTCATTTCCTTAATATATTCATTCACTGATGGTTTGTTTTCATGTCTTGGCTATTGTGAATAATGCTGTAATGAACATCCAGTGTAGATATCTCTTTGAAATAGTAATCTTACTTTTTTCAGATATATACCCAAAGTGGGGTTGATGGATCATATAGTAGTTCTATTTTTAACTTTTAAAGGAATCTCCATACTGTGTTCCATAGTGACTATACCAATATACATTTTCACCAACAGTGTACCAGCGTTCCCTTTTCTCCACATCCTCATCAGCATTTCTCTATCTTTTTGATAAGAGTCATTCTAACAGGTCTAATATAGTATCTCATTGCTGATCTGATTCTCATTTCCCAGACGATTAGTGAGGTTGAGCACCTTTTCATGTATTTGTTACATGTCAGTGAATCACATCTCAATAAGGCTGGGGTGGGAGGGGAGAAAATGAACCTCTTTCTGCTGCTACATGCAGAAAAACAGCAGCTGAAAGGGATCTTGGAGATTGAAACTTAGACAAGGTAACACAGTTTGCTCAAGAAAGCCCAGATAGGTAGTACAGCACTAACCATGGAAAGGGTTTCTTGAATACCAGTGTAGTTTTCTTTGATTTACTCCCAACTCACTATTTTTCTTCTTTTTAAACATTTACTTACCCTTTTAAGGACATTTTTTTTGGAGTATAGTTATTTTATGGGCTTCCGTGGTGGCTCAGATGGTAAAGAATTCACCTGCAATGCAGGAGACCTGGGTTTGATCCTTGGGTTGGGAAGATCCCCTGGAGGAGAGCATGACAACCCACTCCAGTATTCTTGCCTGTAGAATTCCACTGACAGAGGGGCCTGGCGGGCTGCAGTCCATAGCATCGCAGAGTCAGACACGACTGAGCGACTAACACTTTCACTTCACTTCAGTCATTTGATAATGTCGTGTTCGTTTCTACTGCACAGCAAAGTGAATCAGCTACACATATACCTATATCCACTCTTTTTTGGATTTTCTTCCAATTTAGGTCACCACAGAGTATCCAGTAGAGCGCCCTGTGCTATACAGTACGTTCTCATTAGTTATTTTTATACACATGTTAAGTCACTGCAGTCGTGTCTGACTCTCTGTGACCCCATGGACTGTAGCCTGCCAGGCTCCTCTGTCCATGGGGTTCTCCAGGCAAGAATACTGGAGTAGGTTGCCATGACCTCCCTCAGGGGATCTTCCTGATCCATCCAGGGATCGAACCCTGGATTTGATCCTGGAGTCTCTTATGTCTCCTGCATTGGCAGGTGGGTTTTTTACCACTAGTGCCACCCAGGAAGCCCATAGTGTATATATGTCAAATCTCCCAATTCCTCCTACCACCACCCCCCTTTTCCCTTTAGTATCCATACACTTATTCCCTATGCCTGTGTCTCTACTTCTGCTTTGCAAATAAGATCATCTGTATCATTTTTCTAGATTCCACACATATTTATTAATATATATTTATTTTATGACTTACTTCACTCTTATGACAGTCTCCATGTCCATCCACATCTCTACAAATGACCCAATTTTGTTCCTTTTTATGGCTGAGTAATATTCCATTGTATATATGTGTCTTGTCACTTCTTAGGCAATGTTGTCTGAAGGTCTGGGCCAAGATAGGCTAGGCAACAGGCTAGCCACAGGTTCAAGATTTTCTGGAACCAAGGAGAAACTCTTTGCAGCCCTGGATAGGGAAGAAAGCATTAGGCCTCACTGTTTCTGGGTCAGAGACACTGGATAATAATAAGTCTTTCTATATGTCCAGTGATATCTCTGAGTGCCCAGTAATATGAGTGTCAAAAAGGCAAAATCACAGATCATTCTCACTTGCCATCACTTTGAGCTATGGTGAGATGTTCATGACTATTTATCATCCAGACAGGTTTGGACAGGAGAGCCCAAGACCAAGACTGATGTTTGGCCATGTGGGAAAGGGCTGGAAAGTCCCCAGGGCTTCAAGAAAAATATCCATTTCTAAAGAAGTCAGTACAGAAACAAAGGTAAAGGTTGTCAAGGACAGAATTTGGAAAGTCAGCCCAGGAGAATAATTTTTATTGCAAGTGAACATCTGATCTTACAAAAGAAACTTCTCTATTTTTAAAATAAATTTTAGTTTTTTGAGAAATTTACAGAGGCACTGTGCAGAAAATAGAGAATTCCTATATACCCCCTACCCCCACAGTTTCTACTATTATTAACATCTTGCATTAATGTAGTATATTTGTACAATTGATAAATTAATTGATACTATTAACTAATGACCATAGATTATATTAGGATTCACTCTTTGTCTTGTACGGTTCACTGGATTTTCACAGATGTGTGATATCAGTGTAGTAAAACTATACTATTATAAAGTACTGTAATGGGGGGCTACATAACATTAATGCAAGATGTTAATAATAGGAGATATTATGGGGGTGAGAGGTATGTAGGAACTCTCTATTTTCTGCATGATGTCTCTGTAAACTGCCCTATAGGTCAATTTGAGACTTGTAGACACAAGTAATCCTCAGATGGGAATATTAGCTATCCTGAGAAGACCTCATAGTTGCTATGTCGGTGCTGTTATGGTCTATTGATAGTTACTAGTAATGGCTCAACATGCAACGTGTCTGTTCTGAAGAGTCTAACTAGTTTTATGGATAGAGAAAGGTCTTGAAAACAATTACTGCAACTGTAAACCAAAGAAACTCTCCAGGTGCATAGTGAACAATAAAATATTGATTACACATTGACTTGGTAAGCCCTGGTTGCAAATGTAAATTAGTAAAATGCCATCAACACATTTTCTTAAAATGTAAAGGAAATATTGTGTTCAATGATGTGTGAAAACAATGGAAAAATATATACTTTTTTAGCCTATTTGAATAGCATTCCAAAATCAGCTACACAGTAGAATAAGACAAACCATCACTTTATTTTACTTCATTTCCAGATGTGAAAGATAAAGATTGTATGCAATCTTATAGGAATTTTAAGAGAATCAAATAAGATGAATTTATTAATGTTTTCACCACCTATTATTTTAATTGTTTCAGTGAATAAAAAAATAAGTCAAATACAGCTCTAGACTTCATGTAGCTTGTACTTTAGAAAACAATAGTACAATTACAAATATCACTGTGAAACAAAGGCTGTTAAGATAACTGACTTAAAGAGGGTACCAACATGGAGCTGCAGCACAAGGCTTAGCTATCGTTTACTGTAAAGTACAAGATAGTAAATATTTTAGTCTTGTGGACTATACAATATCTTTTGTAACTACTCAGTTCTGCTTTTGTAGCACAAAAGCAGCCACAGATGGTATGTAAAAGAAGGAACATGGCTGTGTCCCAATAAATATTTATAAAAACTAGTGGCTGGCCAGATTTGTTCTGTGGTTGTAATCTGTCAACCCCTGCTCCAGGGTCTAAACATGAAGAGAAAGAATATTGTGAAAAATAGTTTTCAAATTATAAAGCTCTGTTCAAATGTCAAGTTATTATTCATTGAGTTTATTGAAAACTGATACAGTGTCTAACTTGATGCTAATGCACAACTAATAGTCCCTGGCTGATAAGCCAATTTGTTGCCAGGTGAATCAAGGGAGTCATAATAATTAAGGATAATAAACCACATTCAACCTTTTCTTAAAGGAAAGGCAAGAGGAAACATATCCTTCATATTTCTTTTATCTTTTTCAAAGGGCTTTATCTTCCCAAGAGTTTAGCAAATTTTAAATACAGCTTTGTCACTTCTCCCTGATGAACTTGGGGATTTAATCTAATTCCCAACTTAATATGTGAACCTCCTATCCCCTCTACCCCTCCCCACCTCTGTTAATTGCACTTGAATCCTAACCCTTCCTGGTGCTAAATGAGGAATTATATGAGTTTTGAAAGTTCAGCCAGTGGCATCTCAGTTTGGCAAGTCTCGCCAAGTTCTAACTCCGATTTTTTTTCTCTTTCTCTTTCTCAGTGATGCAAGCTCATTCAAGTCTGCCTCTCTTTAAAACTTGATTTCCAGTTTTCAGATTTCAGAAAGTAGGTCTTTTGTCTCTCACATGTGGAGCCAAGTAGATGACTTTTAGTTGCTCACTGGAACATTATATTTTATCATCATGAGACTAAACAGCTGTGAGTTTTTGAACTTGAGCAGTTTGCCCACCATAGTTATCTCAATGGCAATTCAGTGTCTACTACTTGATTCTAAAATTTGGCTCCTTGAACCACAAATCTATTTTAACAACTTAGACATCTTGACAATTATTTCCAGTAATATATACAGAGTAGACATGCAAAATGTTAGCAACCTATTTACCCCATAGTGGAAATCCTTAGCACACAAGGGGTTTCAAGTGAAGTGACTCATGTTTCTTACTCACTATAATTGATTACCATTATTTGTTTCTGTCCGTTTGTGCATGCATGCTCAATTGCTTCAGTCATGTCTGACTCTTTGTGACCCTATGGACTGTAGCCTGCCAGGCTCCTCTGTCCATGGGATTCTCCAGGCAAGAATACTGGAGTGGGTTGCCATGCCCTCCTCCAGGAGATCTTCCCAATCCAGGGATTGAACCCATGTCTCCTGTGTCTCTTGCACTGTAGGTGGATTCTTTACCCATTGAGCCACCTGGGAAGCCCTTCTGTCCCTTTATTTGCAGCTTATTTGAAAGTATGATTACTACTGTTCCACAACAATGCTTTGCAGGGAATTCATACGTGAATAGAAGAGGAAAATATCACTGCTATGCTAATTACCCCTATGCAAAATCTCAGATTTAACAAATCTTTTCATCCCATTCTTAAAAGCATCATATTACTAATACGTGTGTTTCACCTCTTTAAGAAGGTCCATCTGCATGCATTTTTGTTTATTGCTTCATATTTATATCATCTTCCCAGATTTATTTCAAACATCAAATGTCTTCTAACTAACATAAAGTAAGAACCAGTAACCCATTTTACAATTTTTTACTTGGTGATTTTTCACCAATATTTTCCATTATTTTAAGAGCTTTAATTCTGCCAGACAGCTAGGTGAAGTTCTGCAATCTATACCTCATACTTGACATTCCAATTCTACAGTGTAAATTTAATGCCTACTGTCATATCAGTAGCTGATTATAATCTCTTAGTGGGTAGGAACCAGAGCTGTTTAATTTTTTATGTGCAGCTCTCAGATGGCAATAAGTTCAGAGATTCACCAAATGTATTTACAGAATGATAAATAGTTTTTGTAGCAAAATACCCAGTAAAGTGAAAATTTATCAATTTTATCTCATCTTAAGTTCAGAGAGGGAAGGAACTAATGGAAGATGCATGTGTAGTTGTCTTGGTCCTGAGGCAAAGACAGCCTCTTTGCCTGCACAGATTATAGAAAATAATCATGTGAGCATCATCCCGGTATATGCACCATCCTGATAATAGAATTTGAAATCATGTTCCACAAGGAATATTTACTGCTCTAGCATAGGAATACTGAGCTTCTTAACTGGAAAAGAGACTCAAAAAGCCTACTAAAAGTTTTTCAAGTCTTAGCTAATGGGCCACATTTAAGTAAAGGATACTCTTATCCACAACTGGAAGACGCTTTGAATTATTAACCTCACGACTCTGGGCATGTTTGCTAGTTCCCTCTGGTAGAAACATTCTATATGTATATGAAGAAAACCAACTGAGGCATCAGAACTGGCAGCACAGCCCAGGAGCTATAAGGAAAGAAATGGCCAAAGCACTTTGTTTTACATAAGCTATTTATTTGGGGGCAGGGGACTTCTTTTTCACATTTTCCCTTTTGTATCTCATTATCTTTTAGTCTATTTAAGAATTCACATATTTTAATTGGATATCTCCAAACAGGAAAATGACATGAGGAACACAATTTTATTACCATGAAATTATAGAATTTTGGGGGAAAGTAGACCAAATTAGCATCCATTAATAACTTAATATTTTTGATAAATACAAGGTTGTATATATTAAGATTATAATAAATGACAGAGTGATTTAGACATGTCATTTAGTTTGAGAATTTTTATGCTAGTACAGTGATTAGAGATATATATTGGTTGAGTTTCTCAGAATTGGTTGGTTATTAGCAAATTATAAATTTTTACTGTTAAGTTTTATAAATATTTATTAACTTGTTCCTAATAGAAACAATGAGCTGAATTAGAGTCATAGACTACCCTCAAAGAACTTAATAGTAGTATATGTGAGTTCTAGTTTATCCATCCTTTTGCCAACATTTGGCATCATTAGTTTCTTAAGACTATAAATATACTAACAGATGTGTAGAGATATCTTATTATGTTTTTAAACTTGAATTTCCCTAATGAGTAATGATGAGCAATTTTTGTGGGCTTATCTGCAATTATTTTATTTTCTTTGGACTGTTCATATCATTTGCCTATTTTTTTATTGGGTCACTTTTTTCTTATTATTGAGCTTCTGGAGTGCTTTATATATTACTTATGTAAGTCCTTTATCAGATACATGGTTTTAAAATATATTGCCCCAGTATAGAGTTTGTCATTTTATTCCCTTGAGTCTCTTGAAAGCAGAAGTCCTTAATTTTGATGAACCCATTTTCTAATTTTTTTTCAAAGATTATGCTTCTATCTAAGAAATTTCTAACTCAAGGTCACAAGGATCTTTACATGTGCTTTATTCTAGAAGTCTTATAAAGTTTTTCAAGTATGTCTATGATCCATTTTGAATTTCTTTTCATAGATGACATGAGGTTATAATCAAAGTTTGGTTTTGTATATGGGTATACAATTATCCTAGCCCCATTTGATGAAAAGACTATACTTTTTCACTGAAACACCTTTCAGCTTATTTGAAAGTCAATTGACAACATAAGTGTGGGTCTGCTTTTGCACTTTTGATTTGGTTCCCTTCATCTATTTGTCTTTGATGACGTCGGGTACCACCCTACCTTAATACTGTAACTTTACGATAATTTATGGAGTCAGGTAGTATAACTTCTCTCATTTTGCTTTTCTTTCTCAAAGTTGTCTTGTCTATTTTAGTTCCTTTGCTTTTCTAAGTGAATTTTAGAAAAGTTTGTATCTAAGAAAAATGCTCTGCAATTTTATTCAGAAAGTGATTAATCTATAGATCAAATCAGGGAGAAATAACATCTTAACAACACTGAGTTTTCAAATTAATGAACACAGTATATTCTCTAGTTAAGTCAACTTTAATTTCTCTCAGCAACGTTTTGTCATTTTCAGTATATGTCTTACACATCTTTCATTAGTCTTCTAACCAGAGAAATGAATGTTTTAAAACTATTGTGCGTGTGTGAGTGCTAAGTCGCTTCAGTCGTGTCCTACTTTGTGTGACTCTATGGACTGCAGGCCGCCAGACTCCTCTGTCCATGGGGATTCTCTGGGCAAGAGTACTGGAGTGGGTGGCCATACCCTCCAGGGGATTTTCCCGACCCAGGGATCGAACCTGTGTCACTTATGTCTCCTGCATTTACCACAAGTGCCACTTGGGAAGCCCTAAAACTATTGTAAGTGGTATTTAAACATTTAAATTTTTCATTGATTTTTGGCACATAGATCTCATAATGTACAGTCTTGTTAAAAATCTCTTATTAGTTCCAACAGGTCTTTTAGTAAATTTAACTGCATCTCCTATGTAGATGGTCATATCAACTGAGTAAAAGGCGTGTTTATGTCTTTCAAATCTTGATGCCATCTACTCGTTAGGCTTACCTATTAATTGATTAGAACAGCAAGTACAATGTTTGATAGTAGTGATTAGAGCAGACATCCTTGCATTACTCCTGATCTCAGGGTGAAAGCATTGTCTTTCATCTTTAAGTATGGTATTAATATTATCTGTAGGTTTTTCATAATGCCCTTCATCAGGCTGAGCAAGTTGTCTTCTCAGTCTGCCAAGAGTTTTTATTAGGCATAGATTTGGAATGTTGTCAGAAGCTTATTTAGCTTCTATTGAGGTGATCATATGGTTTTACTTTTTTAGTCTGTTAATACAGTAAATTATACTGATTGATTTTCTAATGTAAATTCAACATTTCACTCCTGGGAAAAATCACATTTGACCACTGTATGTTATCTTTATATATACTGTTGTATTGATTTGTAATTTTTAAAAGATTTTTTTCATCTGTGTTTATGAGGAAAATTTTATTTCCCTGAAATATTTTTGTGTGTTTGACATCAGAATAATGCTAGCCTTATAGAATAAGTGTGGAAGTATTTTTTCCCTTTTGATTTTCTGGGAGATTGTGTGTAGAAGAGTAGAAAACTCAATAAAATCAAAAGTTTTTTTATATATTAAAAAACATTGGCAAACTTTAGCTGGGCTAAGAAAATAAGGAGATGACTCAAATGATTAAAATTAGGGCTAAAAGGGGGTACATCATGACCAACTTTTCAGAAATAAAAAGGATTATTCAGTGCAGTCGCTCAGTCGTGTCCTACTCTTTGTGACCCCATGGACTACAGCACACCAGGCTTCCCTGTCCATCACCAACTTCTGAGCTTGCTCAAATTCATGTCCATCGAGTTGGTGATGCCATCCAACCATCTCATCCTCTGTCGTCCCCTTCTTCTCCCGCCTTCAATCCTTCCCAGCATCAGGGTCTTTTCAAATGAGTCAATTCTTCGCATCAGGTGGCCGAAGTATTGGAGCTTCAACTTCCCAGCATCAGTCTGCCCAAAGAATATTCTGGACTGATTTCCTTTAGTATTGACTCATTTGATCTCCCTGCAGTCCAAAGGACTCTCAAAAGCCTTCTCCAACACCACAGTTCAAAAGCATCAATTCAATCAAAATCAATCGAAAAGGATTATGAGGAACTACAAACAACTGAATACTAACCAATTAGATAATGTGAATGAACTAGACAAAACCATAGAAAGACATAAATGACTGAAACTGACACAAAAGAAATAGAAAATCTGAACAGATCTGTAAAATAATTAGATTAGTAATTTAAAAACTTCCTGAGGAGGGTGGGGCAACATAGAAGGTGGGAAGTACAAACTATTGTGTGTAAGCTAGTTGGTCATTTCACATGTAAAGCTGTCCTTACACTACCCAAAATATTTATGTAAGGAGGGCAGGCAGAATATAACAATTAATAGGTACCCAAAAAAAGCTGACAAAGATATTTTTCCTCAAAGATTATTTCCTGGGTGGGGAAGATCCCCTGAAGTAGAAAACGGCAACGCACTCCAGTATTCTTGCCTGGGAAATCCCGTGGATAGAGGAGCCTGGTGGGCTACAGTCCACAGGGTTGCAAACAGTTGGATACTACTGAGAATGCATATGCATGCAGGCGTATACATATTTAATTAACTGATGGTATTATTCTTATTTTTTTCTTATGTTAGGAGAAAAAAACCTGACAGGACTATAAAGAAAAATAGTATGTTAATTTAATCTAACTCTATTTTGTATCATATAAGCGGCATCTAGTAAATACCATATATAATTTCTAATGCCTGAGAAAGAAGGAGAATCAACTAGAGTTGTGACTATTTAGTCTTTCTTTTGGGCTTCCCTCATAGTTCAATTGGTAAAGAATCTGCCTACAATGCAGGAGACCTGGGTTCGATTTCTGGGTTGGGAAGATCCCCTGGAGAAGGAAATGGTAATCCACTCCAGTATTCTTGCTTGGAAAATCCCATAGACAGAGGAGCCTGGCAGGCTACAGTCCATGGGGTCACAAGAACCGGACACAACTTAGCAACTAAACCACCACCAGTCATTCTTTTTGGGCTTTGTGAAAATTTTCACACATACAGGAAATAATGCCACTGTCATATAATTAGGACATCTCTGAAATGGAGATTTAAAAGGTAGAAGGAAAAAAGTCAGAAGAGTTTTTGAATTGCAGAGCAGAATAAATTGTTTCAGGTACTGTGCAAAGAACGGACTCATTGGAAAAGACCTTGTTGCTGGGAAAGATCGAAGGCGGGAAGAAAAGGGGACGACAGAGGAAGAGATGGTGGGATGGCATCACTGACTCCATGGACATGAATTTGAGCAAGCTCGGAGAGTTGGTGATGGACAGGCAGACCTGGTGTGCGGCAGTCCATGGGATCACAAAGACTCCGACACAACTGAGCGACTGAGCTGAACTGCCTGCCTCACTGTGCAAAGTAATCAGAACACATCCAATGCTGTAAACTACTACAAACACACAGATCCACCCATACTCACCCTGTATGGCCTTCCTTCAAAAGGACAGTCTTAGTGACCCGTGCTCTTGGACTCTTCAATCAATAGAAATTGAGGAAGGGCTGTCCCAGACTTTCAGGCAAACCTTCACTGGGGCTTATACTGCAGCAAAGGGAAGCTGAAGCAAGAGTCAGGAGCCAAAGTTCGCTGCCAAGGAGTGGGAGCTGGACCCTAAAATGTGGAGAGGATAGGGATCCAGTGGTAAGACCCGAGGTGTCTTGCAGAAGACCCTGCCAGCCGAGGTGTGAAGGGGTCATGCGCAGTCCGTCTGCCCCGCCCACCCCCACCTTTGCGCCCAGCCCTTCAAAGATGGTGGGCATGCTCTGTCCTGCCACCCCGGGAGTGACATGGGATGTCAAAATTGCCCTGTTTGAGCGTGCGTAAAAGGCTGCCGCTCTCTGGGCATGCTCTGTCCTGCCACCCCAGGAGTGACATGGGATGTCAAAATTGCCCTGTTTGAGCATGCGTGAAAGGCTGCTGCTCTCTGGGCATGCTCTGTCCTGCCACCCCAGGAGGGATATGGGATGTCAAAATTGCCCTGTTTGAGCATGCGCGAAAGGCTGCCGCTGTCTGGGCACAAATTGTCTTCGAGGAAGTTTCCGCTCCTGGTTGTCTGTGGTGAGTCATTTTCCTGTTTGTTCACAGAGGCTTGTCCAGGAGCAGTTAGTTGTCTGGCAGTGACTCCAGATTCCAGCCTATGTCAAAGGAGTGTGCTGAACTTTATGCTCACGTGTCTCCTCAATGTCTCTTTGTAGAAGTTCAGGCAGTTTTCCTCCCTCAGAATTTCTGAAAAAGTAAACACTTGCTTTCCTTTCCTCTCAGGACTCTAAAACCATATATGCACGTATACATATAATTCTGTATAATTTCTTGGTTTCCTATTATCTTGAATTTTTTCAATAGTGACACACTGGGGAATGGAATGGAAGAAAGATGCGATAAAAGAGAATGAAAGCATAACAAAAAAAAAAAGCAAACGCTTGTTTCTACATGAAGAAGACTCATTTTTTCACTTAGAACACAGGTTGTGAAATGGTAATGTCCAGGCCCAATCTGTCCTCCAGTATGTTTCTGTTCCTTTTTTTTTTTCTTTTGGTGAGCAGAAGGTTTTTAAAATATTTTGAGTTGGTTGCCAGCATTTGAAAAGCAAAATGTTTCACACAAAAATCCAAGTTCCTGGCATCTTTTAAAATACTGGAAGATCCGGAAACAGAAATCTAAATCCCTTAAGGCATCCATGGGCTAGCCAGATCTCAGCAGCCGGAGCACCTCCTTAGATAAGGCCTGAGCCTTACTGCTCAGCTTACTGCCGAATTCACCCGGTCTGCTTCACTTGTTTCTGTTCCCTGTCTGACCTCTGTGAGCATTTGGGTTTGCATCCATTTTTTAGACCCGAATGAACTGTTTTCCTCTGTTTTCCAGCCAGCGAGTCTCTCAGCCTTCAATTAAAATAAATTGCAAGCCTAGAAGCAGTCTGTTTTTGAGAAATGAAATCTTTAATAATTGCTTTCACAGTTAATATGTAATCACTGAGGAAATTATTGCTGTGCTTAAAGCTGCTTTAGGACCCTGTTTAGGAAGAAATGTAGAAAGTCATTCTTGTTTTCCTATGAACTGCTGAAACAGATCCTCTATTTAGCATATTGGGTGAAATGAGAAAAACAGTATATTTTTGTTGTTCTGAAAAGGATGATAAAACAAGTGAAAACAGGTGTGTAAACAGCAGTAGGAAGTAATGAAAAACAAGATCACTGAGATCACAAAGGCCGTTATTTTATGATGGCCTGGAGCAGCAACTGGAAAACTTCTCTCCTACTCATTGTATTCATAGGCTTCGGTATTCATTTTCCCTTATGAATTAATTTCTTAAAGAGAGTATGAAAGGCTTTCTTCCTTCCCATGGACACTTTGAAGTAGCTTGCACAGAGTATGGGGTGTAATAGAGAGCAGCGAGCCTGGCTGAAATGTAAAACCAAAATCAAAATGTGCTTTTGAACATGATGTAGTTCTAAAGGAACTGCAAGCCATAAAGTTGAAAACTCCTCTGTTTATGGAATACATCTTTCACATTGAAGAGACATTCTAGATCTCAGGAAAATCTTTGAAAGATATCAAATTTAAAGACCTTAAGCTATCCTCAGAAGCATTCCAATATCAACCTTTTTCAAAGTTTTGATCTAAATTCAGTTAAACCTCTTGAGACAGAAATTTCACTGAGACTGAAAAAAGCAAGCAAAATAAAATGCAAGTAGGCAGGTGCTAATTGAGTATAAGTGTAATTGAAGTTCACTGACCTTTACTCCTGAGAGTCCTAAGGATGCACAGCTGTGGGCATGCACATGGAATATCTTGTTAGTGAGATTGCCTTGGAAGAACTATGAGTAAAACCCAGACAAGGGTGATGAGAATGGGTTTTAAAATATTCTCCATCTTTGGCTTTATAAACATATATCTTTGCTTGTCTCATTCTTTTGTCATTTAACTTCTAGACTTAAAAAAGACTAGACTTCGTTGAATCAATATAATGATAATAAAATGCTTTCACATAAATTGAACCTTTAAAAAAACAAAAACAACGGGGGGACAGATGACTCACTCAGCTCTTTTTACTTTCTTTTTTTTTATTTTTTATTTTTCCATTTATTTTTATTAGTTGGAGGCTAATTACTTTACAGTATTGTAGTGGGTTTTGCCATATATTGACATGAATCAGCCATGGATTTACATGTATTCCCCATCCCGATCCCCCCTCCCACCTCCCTCTCCACCCGATCCCTCTGGGTCTTCCCAGTGTACCAGCCCCGAGCACTTGTCTCATGCATCCAACCTGGGCTGGTGATCTGTTTCACCCTTGATAATATACATGTTTCGATGCTGTTCTCTCAAAACATCCCACCCTCGCCTTCTCCCACAGAGTCCAAAAATCTGTTCTGTACATCTGTGTCTCTTTTTCTGTTTTGCATATAGGGTTATCATTACCATCTTTCTAAATTCCATATATATGCATTAGTATACTGTATTGGTCTTTATCTTTCTGGCTTACTTCACTCTGTATAATGGGCTCCAGTTTCATCCATCTCATTAGGACTGATTCAAATGAATTTTTTTTTTAATGACTGAGTAATATTCCATGGTGTATATGTACCACAGCTTTCTTATCCATTCATTTGCTGATGGGCATCTAGGTTGGTTCCATGTCCTGGCTATTATAAACAGTGCTGCGATGAACATTGGGGTGCACATGTCTCTTTCAGATCTGGTTTCCTTGGTGTGTATGCCCAGAAGTGGGATTGCTGGGTCATATGGCAGTTCTATTTCCAGTTTTTTAAGGAATCTCCACACTGTTCTCCATAGCGGCGTACTAGTTTGCATTCCCACCAACAGTGTAGGAGGGTTCCCTTTCTCCACACCCTTTCCAGCATTTTTGCTTGTAGACTTTTTGGATAGCAGCCATCCTGACTGGCGTGTGTAATGGGTACCTTATGAGGTTTTGATTTGCATTTCTCTGATAATGAGTGATGTTGAGCATCTTTTCATGTGTTTGTTAGCCATCTGTATGTCTTCTTTGGAGAAATGTCTGTTTAGTTCTTTGGCCCATTTTTTGATTGGGTCATTTATTTTTCTTGAATTGAGCTGCAGGGTTGCTTGTATATTTTTGAGATTAATCCTTTGTCTGTTTCTTCATTTGCTATTATTTTCTCCCAATCTGAGGGCTGTCTTTTCACCTTACTTATAGTTTCCTTTGTAGTGCAAAAGCTTTTAAGTTTCATTAGGTCCCATTTGTTTAGTTTTGCTTTTATTTCCAATATTCTGGGAGGTGGGTCATAGAGGATCTTGCTGTGATTTATGTCGGAGAGTGTTTTGCCTATGTTCTCCTCTAGGAGTTTTATAGTTTCTGGTCTTACATTTAGATCTTTAATCCATTTTGAGTTTATTTTTGTGTATGGTGTTAGAAAGTGTTCTAGTTTCATTCTTTTACAAGTGGTTGACCAGTTTTCCCAGAACCACTTGTTAAAGAGGTTGTCTTTTTTCCATTGTATATTCTTGCCTCCTTTGTCGAAGATACGGTGTCCATAGGTTCATGGATTTATCTCTGGGCTTTCTATTCTGTTCCATTGATCAATATTTCTGTCTTTGTGCCAGTACCATACTGTCTTGATGACTGTGGCTTTGTAGTAGAGTCTGAAGTCAGGCAGGTTGATTCCTTCAGTTCCATTCTTCTTTCTCAAGATTACTTTGGCTATTCGAGGTTTTTTGTATTTCCATACAAATTGTGAAATTATTTGTTCTAGTTCTGTGAAAAATACTGTTGGTAGCTTGATAGGGATTGCATTGATCTATAGATAATTTGGATATTATAGTCATTTTGACAATATTGATTCTTCCAATCCATGAACACAGTATATTTCTCCATCTGTTTGTGTCCTCTTTGATTTCTTTCATCAGTGTTTTATAGTTTTCTATGTATAGGTCCTTTGTTTCTTTAGGTAGATATACTCCTAAGTATTTTATTCTTTTTGTTGCAATGGTGAATGGTATTGTTTCCTTAATTTCTCTTTCTGTTTTCTCATTATTAGTGTATGGGAATGCAAGGGATTTCTGTGTGTTAATTTTATATCCTGTGACTTTACTATATTCGTTGATTAGCTCTAGTAATTTTCTGGTAGAGTCTTTAGGGTTTTCTGTGTAGAGGTTCATGTCATCTGCAAACAGCGAGAGTTTCACTTCTTCTTTTCCTATCTGGATTCCTTTTACTTCTTTTTCTGCTCTGATTGCTGTGGCCAAAACTTCCAAAACTATGTTGAATAGTAGTGGTGAGAGTGGGCACCCTTGACTTGTTCCTGATTTCAGGGGAAATGCTTTCAATTTTTGACCATTGAGGGTGATGCTTGCTGTGGGTTTGTCATATATAGCTTTTATTATGTTGAGGTATGTTCCTTCTATTCCTGCTTTCTGGAGAGTTTTAATCATAAATGGGTGTTGAATTTTCTCAAAGGCTTTCTCTGCATCTATTCAGATAATCATATGGTTTTTTATCTTTCAATTTGTTAATGTGGTGTATTACATTGATTGATTTGTGGATATTAAAGAATCCTTGCATTCCTGGGATAAAGCCCACTTGGTCATGATGTATGATTTTTTTAATATGTTGTTGGATTCTGTTTGCTAGAAATTTGTTAAGGATTTTTGCATCTATGTTCATCAGTGATATTGGCCTGTAGTTTTCTTTTTTTGTGGCATCTTTGTCTGGTTTTGGAATTAGGGTGATGGTGGCCTCATGGAATGAGTTTGGAAGTTTACCTTCCTCTGCAATTTTCTGGAAGAGTTTGAGTACAGATAGGTTGTTAGCTATTCTCTAACAATTCTTGGGTAGAACTTCAGCTGTGAGCCATTCGGTCCTGGGCTTTTGTTTTTGCTTGGAAGATCTTATCTTGATTAAGTTTCCTTACAACTCTCCTTGCCTTCGTTGATGCGATCTGCCTTAAAATCTTTCTATTTCTTCCTGGCTTCAGTTTTGGAAAGTTATTACTTTTCCAAGAATTGTTCCATTTCTTCCAAGTTGTCCATTTTATTGGCATAGAGCTGCTGGTAGTAGTCTCTTATGATCCTTTGTATTTCAGTGTTGTCTGTTGTGATCTCTCCATTTTCACTTCTAATTTTGTTAATTTGGTTCTTCTTCCTTTGTTTCTTAATGAGTCTTGCTAACAGTTTATCAATTTTGTTTATTTTTTCAAAAAACCAGCTTTTAGCTTTGTTGATTTTTGCTATGGTCTCTTTAGTTTCTTTTGCATTTATTTCTGCCCTAATTTTTAAGATTTCTTTCCTTCTACTAAGCCTGGAGTTCTTCATTTCTTCCTTCTCTAGTTGCTTTATGTGTAGAGTTAGGCTATTTATTTGACTTTTTTCTTGTTTCTTGACGTAAGCCTGTAATGCTATGAACCTTCCCCTTAGCACTGCTTTTACAGTGTCCCATAGGTTTTGGGTTGTTGTGTTTTCATTTTCATTCATTTCTATGCATATTTTGATTTCTTTTTTGATTTCTTATATGATTTGTTGGTTATTCAGAAGCATGTTATTTAGCCTCCATATGTTTGAATTTTTAATAATTTTTATTACTGTGATTGAGATCTAATCTTACTGCACTGTGATCAGAAAAGATGACTGGAATGATTTCAATTTTTTTGAATTTCCCAAGGCTAGATTTATGGCCCAGGATGTGATCTAGTCTGGAGAAGGTTCCATGTGCACTTGAGAAAAAGGTGAAGTTGATTGTTTTGGGGTGAAATGTCCTATAGATATCAATTAGGTCTAGCTGGTCCATTGTGTTATTTAAGGTTTGTGTTTCCTTGTTAATTTTCTGTTTAGTTGATCTATCCATAGTTGTGAGTGGGGTATTAAAGTCTCCCACTATTATTGTGTTACTATTAATTTCCTCTTTCATACTCGTTAGCATTTGCCTTACATATTGCGGTGCTCCTATATTGGATGCATATATATATCTATAATTGTTATATCTTCTTGGATTGATCCTTTGATCATTATGTAGTGTCCTTCTTTGTCTCTTTTCACAGGCTTTGTTTTAAAGTCTATTTTATCTGATATGAGTATTGCGACTCCTGCTTTCTTTTGGTCTCCGTTTGCGGGAAATATTTTTTTCCAGCCCTTTAGTTTCAGTCTGTATGTGTCCCTTGTTTTGAGGTGGGTCTCTTGTAGACAGTGTATATAGGGGTCTTGTTTTTGTATCCATTCAGCCAGTCTTTGTCTTTTGGTTGGGGCATTCAACTCATTTACATTTTAGGTAATTATTGATAGGTATGGTCCCATTGCCATTTACTTTGTTGTTTTGGGTTCACATTTATACAACCTTTCTGTGATTCCTGTCTAGAGAAGATCCTTTAGCATTTGTTGAAGAGCTGGTTTGGTGGTGCTGAATTCTCTCAGCTTTTGCTTGTCTGTAAAGCTTTTGAATTCTCCTTCATATCTGAATGAGATCCTTGCTGGGTACAGTAATCTGGGTTGTAGGTTATTCTCATTCATTACTTTAAGTATGTCCTGCCATCCCCTTCTGTCCTGAAGGGTTTCTATTGATAGATCAGCTGTTATCCTTATGGGAATCCCTTTGTGTGTTACTTGTTGTTTCTCCCTTGCTGCTTTTAATATTTGTTCTTTGTGTTTGATCTTTGTTAATTTGATTAATATGTGTCTTGGGGTGTTTTGCCTTGAGTTTATCCTGTTTGGGACTCTCTGGGTTTCTTGGACCTGTGTACCTATTTCCTTCCCCATTTTAGGGAAGTTTTCAGCTATTATCTCTTCGAGTATTTTCTCATGGCCTTTCTTTTTGTCTTCTTCTTCTGGGACTCCCATGATTCGAATGTTGGGGCGTTTCACATTGTCCCAGAGGTCTCTGAGGTTGTCCTTATTTCTTTTAATTCTTTTTTCTTTTTTCCTCTCTGTTTCATTTATTTCTACCATTTTATCTTCTACCTCACTTATCCTATCTTCTGTCTTCATTATTCTACTATTGGTTCCCTCCAGAGTGTTTTTGATCTCATTTACTGCATTATTCATTTTTAATTGACTCTTTTTTATTTCTTCTAGGTCCTTATTAAACATTTCTTGCATCTTCTCAATCTTTGTCTCCAGGCTATTTATCTGTAACTCCATTTTGTTTTCAAGATTTTGGATCATTTTTATTATCATTATTCTAAATTCTTTTTCATGAAGATTCCCTATCTCCTCCTCTTTTGTTTGACTTGGTGGGCATTTTTCATGTTCCTTTACCTGTTGGGTAATTCTATGCGTTTTCATCTTGTTTAGATTGCTGTGTCTGGAGTGGGCTTTCTGTATTCTGGAGGTCTGTGGTTCCTTTTTATTGTGGAGGTTTCACCCAGTGGGTGGGGTTGGACGATTGGCTTGTCAAGGTTTCCTGGTTAGGGAAGCTTGCATCGGTGTTCTGGTGCGTGGAACTGGATTTCTTCTCTCTGGAGTGCAATGGAGTGTCCAGTAGTGAGTTTTTAGATGGGTCTATGTGTTAGGTGTGACTTTGGGCAGCCTGTATGTTGATGCTCAGGGCTATGTTCCTGCGTTGCTGGAGAATTTGCATGGTATGTCTTGCTCTGGAACTTATTGGCTCTTGGGTGTTGGTTGGTTTCAGTGTAGGTATGGAGGCTTTTGAATGGTCTCTTATTGCTTAATGTTCCCTGTAGTCAGGAGTTTCCTGGTGTTCTCAGGTTTTGGACTTAAGTCTCCTGCCTCTGGATTTCAGTCTTATTCTTCCAGTAGCTCAAGACTTCTCCAACTATACAGCACTGATAATAAAACTTCTAGGTTAATGGTGAAAAGATTCTCCACCGTGAGGGACACCCAGAGAGGCTCACCAAGTTACATGAAGAAGAGGAGAGGGAGGAGGGAGATAGAGATAAGCAGGAGGAGAAAAAGGGGGACTCAAGAGGAGAGAGACAGATCTACGCAGTTCTCTGTTCCCTAAGGGTTCTCCGAAGCCTAGACACCCACAGAGATTCACAGAATTGGATTGGAAGAGAAGGGGGAGGGAGGAAATAGAGGTGATCTGGGGGAGAAAAAGGAGAGTCAAAAGTGGCAGAGAGTAATCAACACCCTCCTGAGTAAAAATGGGTACTGAATATTGGGTTCTTAAGTGTCCAAAATTGATATCAAATACTGAAAAACAAAGATTAAAAATCTAGAGTAGAGGTTAGACTCTTAAAAATACAATATTAAAAACAAAAACACAAAAAATTTTAGAAATATATATGAAGTTTGGTTTAAAAATAGGGCCTCTTCTTTTTTTCTTTTTGCAAGGCTATAGTGAAATGAAAATGAAAATTAAGGAGTAATAGAGAACTTTAAAAGAAAATAAGAGAAAAAAAAATTAAAAAAATTTTTTTCTTAATTAAAAAAATAGTAAAAATATATGAAAATGAAAATGAAAGTTAAGGAGTAATGGAGGAGTAATAGGGAATTATGAAAGAAAAATAAAAGAGAAAAAAAGAAAAAAAAGAAAAAAAATTTTAATTAAAAAAAAAAGTAAAAATATATCTAGGATTTTCTCTGGAGCTGTTGCAGTCAGTGTGGGTTCGGTTCAGTTTCAGATAGCTCCTCGTTCCAGCTTACACTTCTGGATATCTATAGGTCCCTTCCGGTGTAGTCGGTGTTACCTACAGGGATTTTAATCTGTTGCACCTGTCCCTTCTGAAGCGGTTCCCTTTATTTGGCTTCTGTTTGCTGGTCTCTTCAGTGTCTAATTTCCGCCCTGACACAGGCGGGCGGAGGTGGTCTCCCGTTTAGGTTCGCTGGTTCAGTCGCGCTGCGGGGAGGGAGGGGCGCTGCAGACAAATGTCACTGGCCTTTGTGGGGAGCACTCGCAGTGTTCCAGCCACACTGGGTTTGCCCCCGCTCACGGGTGTGTGTGCTTTCCCCGTCCACACTGCTCAGGCTCCCAGCTGCTCTATATGGAGCGGGCTCTGCGTTGCGTGCGGTTCCAGTTTTTGGGTATTCCACAAAAGCACGGACTTGGTTGGGCCTGCGTTTTGTGCCTTCCCGGGCCGAGCAACTCAGGCAGTCAGGAGCTTGACGGGCGCATTCTCCCGGGCTGTGGTGCGCCTTCTCCCCTCCGCTGCCCCAGCCTCAGTTTCCGCCCGTGCCAGTCAGGTGTATTCGCCTTGTGTCTGTTCTCTGGAGCTGACCTCTAGCCACGACCCTCCCAGCGGATGTCGACCATCCAGAATCTCAGGAAGTCTTTGGTTAGAAACTGGGAGCCTGTTTGCAGTTTGGTAGGGGATGCCATCCCTGGGGCCGAGTTTGTCCCTTTCCCCTTCCCCCACCTCCTGCCTCTGGCGGGATATGGCCCAGTCCGCCGCCAGCTCGCTCTTCTCTGGAGTCGCTCAGTCCCTTTGTTCTGCAAACGGCTGGCAGTGTGTCCGGGCAGTTAATTTTCTCTCTCTCTCTTGCTATCCCACAGTTTAAGTTGCTATCTCACATTAGCTCCCTCCGATTGCTCTCAGGGCATTTGGGCCCAGTCCTTACCCTAAGCAACACCGCCTGCTCCTCTCCGTTCTGCCTCCACTTGCTGGTGGCAGATGCGGACATCTGGGGTACTTTTCTGCTGGGAGTTGCTTTTAGGCATGTAATCTGTGGGTTTTATTTATTTTTCCTCCCAGTTAGGTTACCCTCTGAGATTCGAAAACTTCCCCCAGACCCACCAGTGAAAGGGATTCCTGGTGTTTGGAAACTTCCTCTATTACGACTCCTTTCCCGGGACGGGTCTCCGTTCCTAGCTCTTTTGTCTCTCTTTTTATCTATTATATTTTGTCCTACCTTCTTTCGAAGACGATTGGCTGCTTTTCTGGGCACCTGATGTCTTCTGCTAGTGGTCAGAAGTTGTTTTGTGAAGTTTGCTCAGCGTTTAAATGTTCTTTCAATGAATTTGTAGGGGAGAAAGTGGTCTCCCCGTCCTATTCCTCCACCATCTTAGTTCCTCCCCCTCTTTTTACTTTCATATAAGAAAAAGACCTTCAAATTTTTGATCAGATAATGTTAGGATATAGGAAGAAAGCACTAAACTCAGATGAATTTATGCTAGGAATTTCTGTATTATTTCATAGTGGATAGGGAGGCCTGGCGTGCTGCGGTTCATGGGGTCGCAAAGAGTTGGACATGACTGAGCGACTGAACTGAAGTGAACAGTTAAACATGGAGATAAATGAAAAATGGAATTGGTGTCACATGGCTAGAAATGGAGAAATATCCAAATCCTCAAAAAAAGCAAAAGTTAGGGAATCAAGAACATAAATTTAATATTAATTGGATACCAAATAGCTTTCATAAAAGTATATGATGATCATTTAGGGGTAAACACATGCAATATGAGTCTAAGACATAATAGTTGAATCTCAGACTTGGTAGTTTGAGTTAGAACAACTAGAGTTCCTTTTCAAGGGATAATTAGTAGATTGATATTTCTGGAAAAAATGTAGAATAATTAATTTCTTCAAACAATTGGCAAAATCCCCCATGAATTCTTTGAAGAAACTGTATAGTTCAATACTACCGTATGATAAGGGTGTAATAACAACAGAAAGGGATTACAAGAGAATATAATTGGCACAAGGAAGGAAAGCAAAGTTCAGTGGCTCTAATGTCTATAAATTATAGCACAGAGTATTATCTATGCACTTCTAACAAAATTTAACCCTTCAACCAAAACACATTTTTTGTTTTTGCTTGTCACAAGTGTGCACCTATGTTAAGATTCAGAGAAAGAAAAAGGAAACATTCTTAACAGCTCTAAAGAAAATAATACTTTGTGGTTCATTTTGAAAGAAATAATGCAAGCTCAATTACACAGGCTGCAGTAGTAGTAGCTGCTATATAACTTACAAAACTCCAAAATGTCAACTGCTTATAAATAGAAGCATGTTTCTCATTCAGAGTTTAGTAATTGGTGTTTGGGGGTGAGGTAGGTTATTCAGGGAGTGGGAAGGGAGCCAGACGGAGGCTCTGTTATCTGCATCGTGTGGTTTCTGAGATTGCTCTGAGTGTCAAGCAAGAGAGCATTAACGATCCTTACTGTTGTTGTTCAGTCACCAAGTCCTGTCCTACTATTTGCGGCCCCATGGGCTGCAGCATTCCAGGCTTCCCTGTCCTTCACTATAGCCTGGAATTTGCTCAAACTCATGCCCATTGAATTGGTGATGCCATCCAACCATCTCATCCTGTGTTGTCCCCTTCTCCTGGCTTCCATCTTTCCCAGAATCAGGGTCTTTTCCAATGAGTTGACTGTTCGCGTCAGGTGGCCAAATATTGGAGCTTCAGCTTCAGCATCAGTCCTTCCAGTGAATGTTCAGGGTTGACTTCCTTTAGGTTTGACTGGTTGGCTCTCCTTGCAGTCCAAGGGACTCTCAAGAGTCTTCTTCAGCACCACAATTTGAAAGCATCAATTCTTCGGTGCTCAGCCTTCTGTATGGTCCACTTCTCATATCTATACGGGTCTACTGGAAAAAATGAAGCTTTGACTAGATGGACTTTGCCAGCAAGGTGATGTCTCTGCTTTTTAATACGCTATCTAGGTTTGTCATAGCTTTTCTTCCAAGGAGCAAGTGTCTTTTAATTTCATAGCTGCAGTCACCATCCACAGTGATTTTGGAACCCAAGTAAATTAAATATGCCACTATTTCCATTTTTTCCACATCTATTTGCCATGAAGTAATCCTAGAAGTGATATATATCCTTTGTGATCCAATTTCATTGGCCACAGTTGAATGGCTTTATCCTGTCGGCCACATAAATGTAAGGGGAACTTGGACTTGTAAATACCTACTGTCTGGGCAATTAGTTCTCAAGTACAGCTTTAAAACCATATGTATATATGACTGGGTTGCTTCACTATGCACCTGAAACTACTACAACATTGTTAATCTGCTATACTCCAATATAAAATAAAAAGTTTAAATAAAACAAGAAAACCCAAATCAAAACAACAAAAAACATAAGTGGGAAAATGAGCCATTGATGGATAACCAGTTAACTATACCATACTTATATGGAGTTACCTTGATATAGATCATTCAAAATCTGTTAGTGTAAAGATAATACTTTTATTTGCTGACATTTATCACTGTTTGTTGTCTGAACAGTGGAGATCCATTGAAAACTACTGAATGTTATTATTTTTTGATGGGAAAATTGGTTTTTAATGTCCTCAAGGTCACTGTTATCAAACGATATCAAACATTTAAAATATTATCTTACTGAATTGTACAATGTTAGAAATGGAAGGAAATTTGGAGAATGATCCATTCAACACCATTTTCTAACAAACATAACCACATTATGCAGTTAGGCTGTAAATTTATTGAGTGCAGAAATATATGATCAGTCTTTTTCATGTGCCTAAATGAGATCCACATAAAAAAAAGCTAGGCACTTAATGAGTCACATTAAATGTTTCAAGCTTCTAAACTATTAGACATATCCTCACTCTGACATTGTGAGGTGTGCAAAGGGACAATGATAATTTTGCAGCTTGTCCCATGTGCCTGGGCTGTTTGATTTATGTGTTGTACCTGCCTCCTGTGATGCTGTCTGAATTCATAAATCTGAGTAAAAGAACAGGGACCCATAACTCAAAAGAGGATGAGATGGGCTAAACCCTGAGGCTGAGAATGTACTGTGGAATTGGAGCTCTGTTTCCTCATGAATACCCATGGGTATCAAAGTTGCTAAAGGTTAGTATTCATCACAAAGGGTCCCGGTCAGGATACATAGCAGGGTTCCAAGAATACTTGTTTTTCTTTTTTTTTAATCTTCAGACTTTTGTGTAGTTCACATAACATTTTTTTTTGTTTGTTTTTGCTTTTTAAAACATAAGGTAAACTTGATGCAATTTATGTTCTACTAAGGTATACCTCTGCATCCTGCATACCTATTTGTCAGTGCCTACTGTGTGCAAGATGTTTTCCTATACAGGTATTTTGGGTAGATAAAAAATTATAAGACACATGGAATAAGCTCTCAAGCTTATCATACAGTAAAGAATATGACAGAGCTCATGAAAAATGGAAATATATGGGCTTTATATGAAAAGGATCATAGGATATAAAACACTTGGTATTTTTAGAAATTCAGAAGAGAGTGAGTTCCCTGAGGATGAGATAGCAAAGGACTGTGTAATGTAAGCAAGATAAGTACTAACTTCATGCTGCAACTGAGCTGCTTTATATTCATAAAAGCTTTTAGAGTAGCCAAGTCTTATCACTTCTCCAAAATTTAGTCTGTCTTTGAAACCATGCAACTCAGATTGGGACTTGAACCCACAGTCATTCAATTGAGATCACATACCTGGTCTCAGGACTTAATGAAGCTCGGGTTCTTCGTGTCTCATCACAGAAAGAATTCAGTGAGAAACAAAGTGATAGGTAAGAAGTGGATTTTTTTTTTTTTTAAGAGAGAATGCACTCCACAGATGAGTGTGAGCCATCTCAGAAGGAGAGAGGCCTTGGGAGAAACACTCCACAGACAAGAGTGTGGGCCATTTCAGATGAAGGCACCAAAATATGGCACAGTTAGTTTTTAATGGCCTGGGCAATTTCATAGGCTAATGAGTGTGAGGATTATTCCAGCTATTTTGGGGGAAAGAGTGAGGATTTCCGGGAATTGGGCCACCATCCACTTTTTGGCCTTTTATGATTAACTCTGAACTGTCATGGTGCTGGTGGGTATGTCATTTAGCTAATGTATTAGAATAAGTATATAATGGGCTTCCCAGGTGGTGTTAGTGGCTAAGAACTTGCCTGCCAGTGCAGGAGGGGTCAGAGATGTGGGTTCAGTCCCTGGGTCAGGAAGATCCCTTGGGGAGGGTATGGCAACCCACTCCGTATTCTTGCCTGGAGACTTCCATGGGCAGAGGAGCCTGGTGGGCTACAGCCCATGGACTCAGAAAGAGTCAGACATAACTGAGGAGACTTAGAACACATGCATGAGCATGTAATATGGCTCAAGGAGTGGAAGCTTCCCCTGAGTAGGAAATCACAACCCAGTCCAATATTCTCTGCTGGAAAAGTCCTTGAACAGAGGAACCCAGCAGGATACAGTCCATGGGGCCAGAAAGAGTCAGAGATGACTGAGGCTCCAAAGTCTACTAAAAGCCAAATAGTCTGCTGTCTTGGAGCTAGTTATTTCTAACCAGTTTTTGTCATGTCTCATGGCTATGTTGAGCTTCCCTGGTGACTCAGTGGCAAAGAATACACCTGCCAGTGAAGGAGACCCAGGTTCAGTCCCTGGGTCAGGAAGATCCCCTGGAGAAGGAAATGGCAACCCACTCTAGTATTCTTGCCTGGAGAATCCCATGGACAGAGAAGTGTGCTGGGTTACTGTCCATGGGGTTACGAAGAGTTGGATGTGACTTAGTGACTAAACAACCACACACAACATGGCTAAGCTATTCTTTTAAAGGTTGTACCCTGCCTACTTCCCTCCTGTTTTATTCCTCTTCCATCCTGTTTTACCTTTACTTTGCCCTTATTATAATTAGGTCTGTATCTCAGTGTTTAGTAAAACTTAACGCCAAACTTATGAGATTTATGTCAGAAATTTAAGGTTTTTAAATTAATTAATTAATTATTGAAATACAGACATTTAGTCTTCTTCTGTCACAGGCAGTAACGTCATCTCTGCCCGATCACAAGTGGATGCTCTGGCTTTTAGGATATGAATGTTAGGCATACCCTTAATTGGTTCATTCAACAAGTAATTTGAACGTGAAATATTCATTAAGCCATTATTCTGTGTCAAGCACTATTCTGGTGGAAGGAGCACAGCATTGAGAAGGATGGAGAGAGGTCAGGATGCCCAAGTAGCCTAAGGCGCTGTGTTGAGAAGGACAGAGACACAGCCATCACCATCTTGAGACTTACAGTCTGTGAAGTAGACAATTATTTCCATCAGCAGTGATGTGAAATGACAGTAAATACTTGGAGGAAGAAAGCACACTGTTCCTTCAAAACTGTTTAGCAGAGATTCTAGCTTAGTCTCTTGGAGATCAGGAGAGACTTTCTGCAGGAAACTACATTAAAGTCAAAACATAAACGGTATAGAGAAAGTGAGTAGCTGAAGACGAATGGGGCTTGTGTCTTAGGCTGAGAAAACAAGAAGAAAAGGCATGTGTGGTTTTGCCAGTTTTAAGAAGCTCTGCGAAGTCCTTTCTCCTGCCTGAAAGGAAAGAGATGACATAATCTAGTATTTCTCAAAGTGTAAACAGGGAGTCTGCAAGGACAAAATTATTTTCACAATGATACCAAGATCGTTTTTTTTACTCTCATTTTCTCATGAGAGTTCCAGAAGCTATTTAACATGTGACATTACAACAGATTGAATCTTGAAGCAACTCCGAGAATCCAGCTGTCTTCTATTAGGCCAGACATTAAAGAGATTTCCAAAAATGTAAAACAATGCACCTTCTCCCTAATTGATTTTGGAAATTAGAGTTTGTAAAAATATCTATGTAAGAATATAATGCATTTACTTTTCTAAGTAAATTAATAAATACATATTTTTTAAATGTCTCAGTTTTAATAATGTAAGTGTTGAGAGATATAATCCACATAAACAGAAGCTATTTTGGGTGGGTCCTAATTAATTTTTAATACGGTTAAGTAGTAGAGACCAAAAAGCTTGAGAACCACTAATTTAATCTCTTGCTTCAAATGGTGACACTTTGAGAGTGAAAGAAGATACTATTAATAATTATACCAGAAAACAAAATGACATTACATCTCAACTTAACCTAGGACAATGTTAGTTTGTACAAGTTTTCCTAGTATATATAATTAATAGCTTATAGTTTCACTGTCAAAATATGCTGATTTAGAGAACCAGCTGTGTGGTCACCCTGTATATGAGACTAATTAATGGTGGCCTTGTCTTGCACCCATCTAAACTTGCTATCAAAGAGAACTCCAGAACATGAACTTCGGTGTCAAACTATATGTGAGGGACCTGCTGGGGCAAATAATGCCTATTACAGACAGACTGGTGGAAAGAAGCAAGGGCAAATTGTACATTAATTTTATGGTTTTTGTTTTGTCTCAGAGTATGGCATTATGGGTTTAAACATCTTGAGTCTGAGAAGAGCACTGTTAATCTGTGTTTTAGAGGAAAAGATTTTTTGAGTATCCTGCATCAGCTCTAGTAGTTACCAGGATATCTGAAGAATAAAATCTTTCCTGTTAAATAACTTCAGCCTTTGAGAGAATGTTGAGAGAAATGAAGAATTCCTGTGCTGTATTTTATAGAAGGTCACTCCCAAATATGGATGCTTGTTATGAAAACTGGAAGAATTTATATACTTAAACTGAAATAAAGTCATTGTCTAATTGTCTAAGCAGACTCCATCAAGCATTAAATATATATATATATATATAACTAATCAAAAAACCTACTTAAAGCACCAGAAGGAAAAGGTTTGGTGTGTGGTGCTGAATATTTTCCCTCTTTCCCAAAGGTTGAGATAACTTAACATTTATAGAACAACAACGCACAAATCTATAATAAAATGCATCACTGAATTGCAACTCAAGATTTTGAGATCAGATACATCCTTTTGGAATATCTCCCAACAAATAACATGAATCCATTATGGATTCTTTTCAAGTGTGTTTTAAAAAGCAATAGAAGCGTTACAAGCATAATGGGGAATAAAAAGAGGAAAAAAAATAAAAACAAAAGCAGCCAGGGAGAGGGAGAAATAAAAATTAAAGAGCAAGGGAGACAGTGGTACTCTTACATGAGCATACACCTTGTTTCTTGGGTACATCAAGGGCTTTAGCCAAGGGCTGTGATGTTATTCTAGACAATTTTACTGACATAAAATAAGGAGTCTAAATTATGATGAAATCAGAACCAGAAGCCAACCGCAAGGGAAGCCATTAACAATTTAACAGGAGGGAGTGTGGATTCTACTTGTCAAAGAGAATATTAGAAGACTATTTGATATAAAATGCAGCTATCACAGCACTGAGGGTTGGGTACCTCAGCTGGGTTTTCCTTGAACTCCTTGCCTTACAAAGTTAAACACAGACCTGGGTGTTTCACAAGGACAGCTTATCTTACGCCGAAGCAAAAAATAACATCAACTGCATAGGAGGAAGGGTTGACTGGATACCTGTCTACCAAAGGCAAAGACTGCAGGGAACATTAAGAGGTGAAAGTGGACCTGAGGAAAAGTTCAGAGTTCTTTTTTAAATTTTTTATTTTTATTGATGTATAATTGACATACAATGTTATATTAGGAGAGAATTCTAAATCTAAGACACAGTGAATCAAATTTTAGCTGGGTTGCTTCCTATCTGTGTGATCTTGATACATTTTTATCCTCTAGAGTCATAACGTGCTTCATCTTAAAATGAGAATAATAATATCTACCTCATGAGAATGATGTCAGAATTAACGAACAACAACAAAGGAGGCACCTACCTCAGTGCCTGGAGAGAGTGAGAACTCTTTAAAAGTTAGCTGTCTCTCCTTACTTATCACCCTGTCTTAATATTACAGTCTTTCTCTGTCTCCTTTTCTTCTCTTCTACATCTTGTTTTTCTCTCTTTTTCTTTTTTTCTTCTGTTCTTTTAATAAAATTTTATTTTGAAATAATTATAGATTTACAGAAAAGATGCAAATATAGTATGAAGAGTCTGTATATACCCCTCACATAATTTCCCATTTTTTCTTTTTTCAATTCATTTTTCTTCAGTTTTATTTGAATACATGTTTTCATCTATCTTAAAAATAGATTGTACTCTAGTATAATGTTGCATCACTCTCTTCACTTGTACTTTCTTTATCCCTTCATAACACAAGCTGAGTATGATTACAATATATAATTATTTACACTCAGATAAATAATCTGAGTATGATTATTGACTTTCTTTTTGGATGCAGAAAATTTTGGAATAATATAGCCTCTAACTTAGGGGGAAGCCAGTCAGGTGAAGGCAAAAGAAAACAGTCAACAAGAGACCCATGTCAATGTCAGTCTGATGGTGCACTTATTATATGTATTTGCATATATATTTACAGATCTATATTGTATATATTTATATATGTTCCCTAACACCTGACAATAAGTCTGGTAGTTCTAATAATTGGGAAATCATTTCAGAGATGTGATAATTAGGATATAGGATTTACAGGTCCCAGGATAGAAGGTTTAGTTGTGAAGGGTGTGTCCACGGGGCTTCATGGTGTGCTCTGCTGAACCCCCATGGTCCTGGGTAATAAAAGGAGGAACTGAGCTTCTTTAGTTTCATCTTCCATCTCATGGCCATCCTGGGTCTTTTTTCTCTTTGCTTGCAAAATTATCTCCATAATCCCTCTATAGTTCTCATGGAGGTTTTTCCCCTACCAGTGTTTTCCCCTGAGAATGTTCAGTGCTCTGAAATAGGCACAATTGCCTTATTAATTTTTACCAATAATAAATCCTTTTCCCTTGATACTCTATTTAAGCTACGTGCCAGGGGAAGACAATGAGTTCAAATGCAGGAATTTACCTAGACCATTATAGAAAACTAACGTAATGCCTTTTTCCTCCCTGAGTCAGTTACATTTTAAGAGAGAAAGCCTTACTGTCTAAAAAAAAAAAAAAAAAGATATTACTATCTTACCCAAGAATGGCCTCTAACTTGGAAGTTTAGGCACTCTGGGAGAGAGAAGGAAAAGAGATCTAAAAGCATAAACTTCCTTGGTACTTCTACAATTGAGGGCTGCTAGAGACACTGAAAAGACATCCAGCTTTTCTTGAGAGTTTGAAATCACTTTAGTTCACTACATTCAGGATAGCAGAGATAATATTTATGAATAAAGAAAAACATGTTATTAGAGGGTAGGGGAGGACTAGGAGATGACAATAAGGAGGATTGGATGCCAATCTCAGGGACTTTCAGGTCATTTGGAGAAGGTGATGTTATTACACTGTCTTTATCTCAATGTGAAAATTAAAACTGTCTGGGTTGGTGTCATGAATTCAGTGTCATTTAAGCTTCCAAGATCTGAACCAGGGGAACTCAAAAACTGCCTAAAGCAGTTTTGAAGAGAATCTTGTTTAGTCCACTTGAAGCTCTTCCTCTGGCTGTAGACCTTGGTGTAACATTTTTTGAAAGAAGAAATAATGAAGTGTAATGCTAAAGGCTGAAAATGAAGAATGATTTGAAGGTGAGAAAGGATTGAGAAAGAGATAAAATGTAGTGACAGAAGTTTATTTCATTCCCATCATGAGATTCGGCAATGGTTATATTGCCTCTTGCCTTCAGTTACCAAGGCCACAAACCATTATTTTCAGAAGCTCATTGCACTGTATGTGCATCAAGATTTGATGGGAAGATAAAGGGGTTGTGAGGGGAAAATTGCCTGGCTGTTTCTGTTAATACATTTTCTTTTTCTTCTGGAGAGGTTACCTTGAAGAAGGAAATGCTCATAAAATAATAATAATAATAATGTTAATCATCATCATCAAATCTTTGTTAGAAAATTGTGCTCATCATATCCCTCCATCTTTTACCTTCCTGTTCTCCATCTTCATTGTCATAAAGAGCATGTACGAAATATTGATAATTCTCTGAAAGTACTGCTGACTTGCCTCCTAGTGAAACTTTTATTAAAATTTTAATAGACACACACAAAGAAGTAAGCTTACTGACAGAACAAATTCACCAGATGAACTATACTGTTCAGAGACAATTTAAATTATATAATGAAGTTGCAAACAATGGAGTAAAATAAATGAGAAAAAAATATATTCTGAGATATTAATGAAGGAGGCTCACAAATCAAGCTTAGGTTTTCTTAGAGAAAGATGAACGCACTTGTATGTGGACAGTATAATTTTCCGTTTCTTCCTCTGATAGTGCTCTAACTGGCTTTTCAAATGCACTGTCAGAATGCAGTTTTTACTGGAGAGGGATTCAGAATGAGAATTCCTTCTTCTCTAACCACTAATAAGCAATGCTAGAAAGAATATATGATATTTTTAAGATTTTGTGCATAGTCCATGAGATTAGCTGAGAGTCCATTATTCTAATGTTGTTGTATAAATCCAGTTTGGTGTTAGTTCAGTAGGAATTGTACTTTGCTGTGAGGTATGCCTTTGCTTCTATTACACTGCGCTTGCAGCCAGTTTCCAGGCTTTCATTAGCTCTCACATGTGGCACTGCTGGCAAAATGCCACATTCGGCAAAGGTAAGAGGAGAAGCCACAGAGAGGTCGTGAGACCCTGGTCTAGCCTCAACTTCCAGTCCAGAGGTACAGTTACAGCCAAATTATGCTACCTGGATTGTTCGTTTCCTGATAATCTGAGTTTTATGCTCCACAAGGAAAGGAAGAGGAGACTGAAGGGCTTGAGGTACAACCTCCCCATTGACTGTAGACCGATAGTGCTGTTTTATCACTTAGACACTCATCTCAGAGCTGAGGTGTCCAAGTGTCGCTGTGTCTGAGGCAAATGTCATTTCAAAGGCCATATTTGTCTTATACATCTTTAAATGTGATCGGGTTACTAGTAAAAATAGTATTTCTCTTTCTGTTTGTGTCCATCTCCTCCTGATGCCTCCAGTGAAAAGATGTTGTATCTATTTTGATTTAAAAAGTTAAATCAAATTGACCCTGCCATGGGAAAATGGACACTGAATCTTGAAGGGTTAAAGGAACTTTGGAAATGGCGAGATTTTCTTTCTCCCTAGAAACTGCTTGCTTGAATGATTCCTAAGCTGTTAGGGTTACCATGGTAATTATTATTCTTAAGTGGAGAGGTTTATTTGTGAAGCAAAAAGACCACCAAACTTGTTGCCTGTATCTCTAAATCACTACTCACAGCCATCTTTAAGGAGGAGTGAACTTTTGAAAGAATTGAATAATGCAGATCAATTTTTATCAGAATATGTGACAGCCTTGCAAAAGAGAAAGATGGAACGTGAATATATTAGGGATATTTACTGAAGCCTCATTGGACGGGCTTTACCATTTATACCTTTTGCAGGTAGGCTGAGAATATGAAGAACCTCAGAATCAACTGTATTTAAGGGGAATCAATTTGTTAGAGAATCTGATACATTGTTTCCTATATGGCTGATCATAATGGTCTTGAGGTTAATTCATTTTAATGGCAAAATGACTCTAAGAGCTTAAATTAACTATTTAAAAAATTTTTTAAATCCTGAACTCATGGCCTCACGAACCTATTTCTCCTGATTTTAGTGGAAAGCGGCCTGACTAGGCATAGCAACAGAGTTCATAGATGACTTTAGCACTGGAGAGCACGTCTGCAAGGTATAAGAGTGGTGTTATGAAGTGGGAAGGCTAGATACCCTTCTTCACAAGTGTGTGGGCTCTACTCCATATAAGAGCAATCGTTGCTGTTATTTAGTCACTCCTCAGTCATGGCCGACTCTTTAGAGATCCCATGGGCTGTAGCCCACCAGGGTCCTCTGTCCATGGGATTTCCCAGGCAAGAGTACTGGGGTGGGTTGGCATTTCCTTTTCCAGGGGCTATTCCTGACCCAGGGATCAAACCCACGTCTTCTGCATTGGCAGGAGGGTTCTTTACCCCTGAGCCACCAGGGAAGCCCATATATGAACAATACTATCTCCCAAATTTGTAATAAATCGCATAATGCTAAAAGACGACAGAGGATGGGATGGTTGGATGGCATCATCGACTCAGTGGACATGGGTTTGGGTGGATTCCTGGAGTTGGTGATGGACAGGGAGGCCTGGCGTGCTGCGGTTCATGGGGTCGCAGAGAGTCGGACACGACTGAGCGACTGAACTGAACTGAAAATTAACTCTGTTCTCTCTGTGATACTCAGCTTGACCATTTAAAAATAAGGCATAAAGATTTGAAAGCAGTCTGGAAATTCCTGAGGGCAGGTATATCCCTGTGCTCTGTACATGCCTTTGCTCTTGCCCTTGTGAGTGTGAAACTGGGGTGGTCTCGGGGGTGTCTCCTGGCAGATGCTGGGCCTCAGAGCATAAGGAAGAGTACGCAGGAGATGGGGCATGAACCCGGAGTCAGCCCATTCTCATCTGTCCTCCATGAACTTGGCTAAGTTTCTGAATCTTTCTGGATCTCACTTGACCATCTATAAAATAAGTATGATAAGAAGGCCACCTTCACAGAGGTGGTGTTAGAATTACATGGGTTAATACCTGTAAAGTTCAGACTTACTCAGAACAGCTCCTGGCACAGTCAAAATGTTATAGGAGTGCCGGTAGCTTCTTAAGGGTTATTGCCTTTTTATTATTGTCTTCTTAGTGCTTATCCTCAGATTAGTTGCTTAATAGAAGTTTCTTGAAGTAATGACTGAATGAGCCTTTGATTCCATTAAAGGACTCTTTGTTTTCTGCTGTGACTGGGCATCCTGCTTCTAGGTGAGAACTTCCCGTGACAGGACTCATAGCATAGCAGCCCATTATGCTTCTGGAAAGCTCTGCTCAGGAGCTCTGTTGTCTTCCTGGCTCCTCTCTTCTCTTGAACAGGCCATCTTCTGAGGAAAATATGTCTTCTCTAAGTCTGCATGTCCTGACTATAAAAAGCCTGTGGTGTTGGGTGGGACAGGGAGTGTTGGTTTCTCTCTTCCACACATCAGTGGGCAAGCTGCATGTGCCTGACTGAATTCAACAATGAGAAATGAGTTATAAGTTGTTTTTTTTTTTTGAAGAGAGATGCTTATTTCGCTTGGCAATTTGATCTCTAAACAAATCATCTTGCCTATTTTGTGGGGTTATTGTTCACTACCCCATTTGACAAGGGGTATTCGGAGAAAAGAAGACTTCCTTGACATTTTTAAGCTACTGGGATGCGTTTTAATTTGTTTCTAGAGTATTTAATCTGTGAGACCTACCAGGCTGAATAATTTATGTAACAAAACAATGACAACAAGGTCAAAGCAGAAATATGACTTTACAGTGGGGAATATTCATGACATGATGCTATTTGAGATATACTTCTTGAATATTAAAGAGTTTTTTCCTAATGTTATGTTCCAATTAAACAAGTGGAAAGGTATAAGAAAGAAAATTGGATTCATTTTGAATTAAGCAAATTCTAGCATAGCAATTATCATATTTCTAATTGAAAAATGTCAACCAGTGTCTGTCCACATAAAGTTTAGAGATGGTAGCTGGGAGTGTTTTCTCTTGTGACCTAGTTGTGATATAAACCGTAGAGTATGAGGTATTCTGCATCAATAGATCAGATACTCCTAATCTGATTTATTCAGTGATACATAACCTCAATTATTTATCTTTGGTTACATTTCAACTTAAAAGGAGAAAGTCAAAGCAACAGAGTTTTCTGCTTAAGGTAATTATAAGATGGCTTATAGATGGAGTTCTGAAAAGATCTAACTCTCTTCTTCCTTTTCTAGCTGATAGGATTTATGCTCTGAAAGGGATAATGACTTCTTATGTACAGTGGACAAAAATTAGATCATTTCGTGCATAGCGTGGAAGAGCATTAGGGACTGAAAAACCTGAATATTTGCTGACCTCTGTCATTAATTAACACTGTGGTCTGGGGCTAACCACATTAACATTGATATTTAACATTTATTAAGGACTCATTGTATTAGCTAATTAATTCTTGCACTTCTAATCAACAAACCAAGAATCTTAGTGCCTTAGTGTAATCCAGGCTTGTTTCTTGCTCATATCAAATCAGAAGGGATCCATTCTCATTCCAGTTAATGCCTCTGCCATCTTCTAGGGCCTCAGAATCCTCCATTGCATCACTTGCTGACAGAATGATGAGGGAACCAGAAGAGATGAAGAATGTTACAAAAGTCAGAGGGGGCCAGGCCTGGAACTGATGTTTATCACTCTGCCCATTTTCACACTTACTTAGAGCTTAGTCACATAGCCATACCTGTTTGCAACCAAAGTTAGGAATTATGGAAAAACATGGGCCAAGCAAGAGAGGACATGGATGGTGTTGAGTAACTGCAACTAAGCTCTGTAACACTGTGATTAGCTAAGTATCACATTTAGTTCTCACAATAAAGAAGCCTGAGTTTAAATGGTAGAGCTGGACTTATTCGTTTGACTTAATCTGTGCTTTAAGCCCCTTTGCTTCATTGCCTCCTTGGCTTTTGGGAATCTCTAATAATTTTCTTCAATTTCATTACTAAAATGACAGTGTTTGTAATCCCTTTTATATCTCATGAGATTTTGTGAGCATGTCAGGACTTGCCTGCTTTCTGTTTGGGCATTTTTTTATGGCTAGCTCCTCTACTTGTATGGAATCTGCCATCTCCTCTTCTCTCCACCTTTTTTTTTTTTTGGCAATATTCTCATCAATGTACAATATGTTGCCATTTCTCTAGTCATGAAGATAAAAACACTTGACTCCACATACCTAATTGACTATTTCCTCATTTCCCTACTTTTTACAGCAAAATATTTTGAGTGGTGTATATTTGCCTTTTCCAGTTATCCGCCTCTTCTTCCTGAATTCCATCCAATCAGTCACCTCCATCACTGCAGCAAAACTGATCTTGGTAAATTCATCTATGATTTCTTAAGAGCCAAATCCCATCAATTCATGGTCTTCATCTTATTAGACGTATCAGTATGATTTGACATCAAACTATCTCTCTCCTCCTTGAAAGTCTTTCTTTACTTGGTTTCCACAACAGCAGCAGTTACCTGGCTTGGTTTTCACTTTGCTGGATAGCATTTTTGTGGGGGTTTTTTTCTTGTTTTTTCTTCTTCTCTCTAGACTCTAAGTAGAGAATTCCTTCAGGGCTTAATCTTTAGATTAACTTCATTTTCTCCCTTTATACTCACTGCTTTGATGAGCTCACCCCGTCAGGTAGCTTCAAATATGTACCATCTAGAAGCTGAAGGTCCATATTGGACCCGAATACATGATCAGTACCTCAAGGTAAAAATTTCCCAAATTAAAGTTCTTACTTCTCCACCCTAACAATCCTGATTCAATCCTCCACCATCTCTCATTTGGATTATCACAGTATCGTCTTAAACAATCTCTTTGCCTCTTGTTTAATTCTTACAGTCTAAAATGATCATCTTAGAAGTCAGATTATATCACTCCTGTAGCCCATCCATCTAAAGTGCTTCCTTCTTCAGTTCAGTTCAGTCACTCAGTCGTGTCTGACTCTTTGCGACCCCATGGACTGCAGCATGCCAGGCCTCAGTGTTCATCACCAACTCCCAGAGCTTATTCAAACTCATGTCCATTGAATCGGTGATGCCATTCAACCACCTCATCCTCTGTCATCACCGTCTCCTCCTGCTGTTAGTCTTTCCCAGCATCAGGGTCTTTCCCAATAAGTCAGTTCTCATCAGGTGGCCAGAGTGTTGGAGTTTCATCTTCAGCATTAGTCCTTCCAATGAATATTCAGGTCTGATTTCCTTTAGGATGAACTGGTTGGATCTCCTTGCAGTCTAAGGGACTCTCAAGAGTCTTCAACACCACATTTCAAAAGCATCAATTCTTTGGTGCTCAGCTTTCTTTATAGTCCAACTCTCACATCCATACATTACTACTGGGAAAACCATAGCTTTGACTAGACAGACGTTTGTCAGCAAAGTAATGTATCTGCTTTTTAGTATGCTGTCTAGGTTGGTTATAAGTTTTCTTCCAAGGAGCAAGCGTCTTTTAATTTCATCGCTGTAGGCACCACCTGCAGTGATTTTGGAGCCCCCCAAAATAAAATCTCTCACTATTTCCACTGTTTCCCCATCTATTTGCCATGAATTGGTGGGACTGGATGCCATGATCTTAGTTTTCTGAATGTTGAGTTTTAAGCCAGCTTTTTCACTCTCTTCTTTCACTTTCGTCAAGGGGCTCTTTAGTTCTTCTTCACTTTCTGCCATAAGGGTGGTGTCATCTTCATATCTGATATTATTGATATTTCTCCCAGCAATCTTGGTTCCAGCTTGTGCTTCATCCAGCCTGGCATTTCTCATGAGGCACTCTTACTTAGTGTTGAAACCATGTCCTTGCAATGGCCCCAAAGGCAAAAAGATCTGATTCCTCTATTGTTGCTATGACCTTATCTCTTATTTTTCACCCCCTCCCTTCAGGCCACTCTAGTTGCCCTGGTCTTCTTGCTCTTTCCGGACCTTTTCAGTAATTTTCCCCACATTGGGCCTTTGTGCTTACTCTTCTCTCTCTTTGGAATATTCCTCGCATACTTATTTTCATGTCTCATTTCCTCAGCTTGCTTAGTTCTTTGCTCAAACATACTTTTTCATGGAGACTTATTAGGAGTATCCCCTGTGCTAGCTTAAATGAGCTTCTGTTTATTTCTGCATTTACCCTATTTAAATTTTAGCTTTCTATCATGGCTACACGAGTGCATCTCTGTTGAGTAACTCAGGTTCTTTAGGCAAAATGCTGTATTTCAAATTCTGAATCCCTTCTCTGCAAAAACAACATCTGAATTCCTGGGGAAGAAGATTATATGAGCTTGTAGAAGTAGCAGATGTTGACCCTCTAACTGGTGCTACTCATGAGATGTACTTCTAGCTGTGCCCACATTTTTCTGTGGAGTTGTAACTTTAGTACATGGGACACTGTTATGAAGGGTAGCAGAGTTTGCCACCTCAAAATATACATACCTCTTTGGCATAGGAGTTATTTTGAGCTGATTATTTCGAGATAGAGTAGATACCAAAGAATCCCTGAGAACAGAAGTTACCCTTTTGTAAGGGATATTTACATTTATAAAGGAAATCTCCATCTGTATGGGTATCTCCTTTGTTGTATCAAGAAGAGAAGGATAACTCTAAATCACAAGAGAATCTTATCAATTGAGAAGGCAGGGACCTAAATCTGTATAACAAACCTTATTCTTGTTGGCCATACTTGCCCTGATCATTTTCCCATAACTGACCTTGCCACATCTTTTCTTTTATCTGTCTTCAGCTGAAAATAAAAGTATGTAAGCTGGTGATTTGAGCCAGCTCAGGGAGTTACTCATTTTCCCCAGGGAATTTCCATGTATATATGAAGTATGCATGTTCATAAACTTCTATTTTCTTTTTTCTTGTTAATCTGTCTTTTATTATAGGGCTTTCAGACAAGAACTCAGAAGGATAGTTTCCTCTTCTTTTGTTGCCATCCACCAGTGACTTCTAAGGATAGTCAACTCTGGACCTTCCTGTCTTGGTCAGGGCCTAATGACCCCCACCTTGTTTTTTTACCCTTTTCTATTCTCTTGTGGCCTCCACAAACCCGTTGAGTCTCTTTCATGTAGTCTGTCTGGCACAAGGCTTAGTCTGCCCACCTCATAGTCTCTACCACAGAATCACCTCACCATTCCCCCCACAGCCATCAGTTGGCCCCCAAAAAGGTTTCCTGACTCTTCAAGCACACACCACCTCAAAGCCGTGTTTGACAAGGTATGTAAAATTGGACTCTCTCTTCATCTTACCTCTGTGCTCTCTCTTAACTATACTGGGATATTTAGGGTTGCCATATGCAGCAGTCGTGCTTTTGAGTCCCAGACAGAGAACAGGACAAGAGTCTCCAAGAAGTTTGGAAAGGGAAAATCAGAATGTACATGTGATTGTGCCCATCCTTCTATATCCATTTTAGTCCCAGGACTATTGCACTAGAAAAGGTAGTTTGTCCCCTTCTTTTTGTCTTTGCTGAACTCAGGGTTGTGCCCCTAATATTGTACAGCTTGTTGAGATGTCATCTGCTCCCCCCGCCCTTTTCCCTGAGATTGTAATGGTAGCCAGGGAGTATGGAGAAAATATGGCTTATCAAATAATAAAAACTAACCATCAAGTGTTGGAGAAGACTCTTGAGAGTCCCTTGAACTGCAAAAAGATCAAACCAGTCAATCCTAAAGGAAATCAGTCCTGATTATTCATTGGAAGGACTGATACCAAAGCCGAAACTCTAATACTTAAGCTACCTGATGCAAAGAGTGGACTCATTGAAAAAGACCCTGATGGCGGGAAAGATTGAAGGCAAAAGGGGAAGAGGGTGGCAGAGGACGAGATGGTTAGAGAGCATTACTGACTTGCATATGGATTTGAGCAAACTCTGGGATATAGTGAAGGACAGGGAAGTCTGGCATGCTGCATGCAGTCCATGGGGTCGCAAAAAGTCAGACATGACTTAGCAACTGAAGAACAACAATCAGCAAGTATTTAAAACATACCCAAGATACTGTGCACTTTTATGCAAGTTTCAGTAATTCCGACCATCCAAATTCAAAGAAAATTTTGTTCTTAATTTGATATTCTCAGATAAACTTCAAGTTTAGGAGAGACTGAAACAGTTTTTCACTGAGAGATATAACAAAAGAGTTGGAAAAGAGCATGTGAAGGGCTGTTCTTAGAACAAGTAATTGGAGGAGCTCTTAGTACAGAAAGTGAGGTGCTGGTAGGGCTAGTGTAATCAGTTGCTACTGGTACAGTCGCACAGGGCCCAGCACTCAGAGGAAGCTTGGTTTAATACTCTGTGGTAGCTGCATGAATGTTCTTAGTAATTTTTAAACAAGACGTCCTGCATTTTCATTTTGCACTGACTCTCTGGGCATACGTCCTTACAGTTTAGAGCTCTTGAACAGAGAGGCCAGTGTTTGCTTCTTGTCTGAAGGCTGGGGACTCACTAGCATCTACTGATGAGTAGGTCATGAAGGTACTGTAGGGGGAGTACAATCTGCCACCCCCAAAGTCTCTTCGACGAGTAGGTCATTTTGAAATAATCAAGTTCTGAAAGATGACTCAAGAAGAAACTTTGACCTTCTCCTTACCTGCCTAAAAGAATTTAGACAGAGGACTTGTTCTTAAAGAACAGGTCTAGGAAGGGAGATGTCATCATAGAAAACAGTAGTATATACTAGGTGGGATAGACAGGGAAAAACCTAGCAAGGCCTGTTTATTGAAATTTCTCTGTGTTCCATTGTCTCTGCATGTCCCAGGAAATTTTTACCAAACATTTGTTTTTTCATCTTCCTGTGAATTGCCTTCCTCCCCTTTAAAGTCCCAAAGTACTACTATCCTCTTTTGTCTTTAGCTGAAGATAGTATTTAAAGGTGAGGGTTTCAGCCATTTTGGTGACTTATTCATTCCCCTGGGTCTGTCCTGTGTATATGTTATTAAACTTTTGTTTGATTTCCTCCTGTTAATCTGTCTCATGTCAATTTAATTCTTAGATCATCCAGAGGAAATTGGAAAGCTAGAGGAAAATATACTCCTCCTCAATAGGAGGTACTGTTCCCTCAAAAATAATGGGGGGAAATGCCTACTTCTGTTACCTCTTGGATCTCAGAATTTATAGAAGAGGAGGTCAATAAAGAGGACAATATCATGTGCCTAACTTGAGGTTTTCTCATGTCATAAGATGTGCACACAGTGATGGGAATAGGGCATGGCTCTCCTTTGAGAAATGACAGTCATTAAGTGATTTGGGCCAAGATTGGGATGCCCCTCTATCACCAGTGTTATTAATTCGAGGAGAATTTTTCCTCCTTTGCTGCTCTTGCTTCTGGAGGAATGAGAACAAGTAAGGCTGCTTAAGGGTTTTAGGCTCAGACAGAGGCAAGAGGGGGAATTCAGAAAGAGGAGCATGGATTGTGATCATTAACTGAAAAATGATTATAATTCAAATTGACTGAATACTTATTCAGAAAAAAAATAGGACATTCAGAACTATGTTGTATTGTAGAAATCATCAGCTTAGATGAATGTTTACTTAGGAATCAACCAAATAAGTAAAATAGCTCATCTCAGCAATTTGGGTGTGTTCAGGGCTGTTCAGGGGTCATAACGGTATTGTATAGTTTTGAGAATAAAATCAGTTCATGGTATATGCATCTATATATACTATACAATATATGGTCCCACCAATTACAAACTAGTCATGTGACTAGTCAGTAGTACATAAAAGCAAACACTATGTATCCACATTTATTTCCTATTGACGCTTTGAAACACATTGGCAGATCCACATTCTCTATGAATGCTGACAGTTTAAGTTAATAACAATAAAATTGATCAGTACTTGATTTCCCTGTTGGCAGATACTGCTAACCAGGAATAGGAGCCCCACAGAGAGTGAGAGTAATCTCCTCGGGATTTTTCAGGCAAGTATTGTTTATTTAGTATCATACGGACCCCTGACATCCTAAATATAGGAAATAATCTCCAGACTGATGGATGGCAGCATGTTAGGTTTGTTGGAAAAGAAGAAGACAAGTTATCCTTCTTGTCACAATAAGGCAAATAGCCCATGAGACTAATTGAAGACCACTGTAGCTTTAAACAAGGAAGGCATTGATTGGGGGGGAAACTAATGCTGAAAGAGAATCCTAGAGATAACTGAGATGGAGTCAAAGAAACTTCCAGTCAAACATAGAAAACAAAGAAAACTAAAGATGAGAACCTGTGGGACTAGAGATAATAAGAACAGCAGGAGGAAAGAGAGGAAAACAGATAAAGAAGAAGAAAAAAACAATAAAAAGAAGATACATAAAAGGGAATGAAAAAGCAATAGAAGATGCCAGAATTTTTGACAGTGAGGGGTAGGATCTGAAAGAACTTCTGAAGGAAGCAACTGAACTTCCCAATGGGGCACCATCCTTGACAGTGAGATATTAACCTAGAGGGATATCTGTACAGCCCTAAGGCTAACAGAATAAAAGACACAGAATAACTAAAATGCATGCACTAGATTGCATGTGTATACTCAGAAACACTCTAGCTATTTCAAAGAGAAGGTAGCTCAAAAAGCTGCATGTTTTAGAAAATGTAATCAAAAGAAAATTTTTGTTTGTTTTGGTTGTTATTGTTATTTTTCTCTCTCTCTCTTTTTCTTTTGGCATGACATTCAGGCCCCATTAGGTAAGACTGCATTTAAGAACCATTTTAAGATAGAATTGGCCACTCTATTTCTCTATTTATTTTCTTTTATCCATCCACTTCTTTCTTGTTAGTTTAGAAGCTTTTGGTATTGAAAGCATTCCTGCCTTTGATTATTGATTACTCAGTAGCACTCATAGACTAAGCTGCAGATCTTGGTTTGGGGAAAACAGAGTAACTTCTTTCAGAGAATAGATACTCAGTTTAATTGAGCTTCATGTTTTTCCCTGCATTTTGATTTCATCTATCCATTCCCATTCATTAAAAATCACCATGCCCACGATAAAACTTAGGTCTGTTGCCTGTCTAGCTAAGAATATGGAGCTCATTATTTACTTCATATTGTGTAAATTCTAATCAGATACCGGGGAATCTCAGTTCTGTACCTCGTTGTCTCCTCAGGCATAATGCCCTACAGTTTTTAACACCACAGAACAGCTCCACGACGGAGCTGATTCCCTTGGATTCTTCCTCAGCTGATGCAGATAACGTTTTGAATAAGATAGGGCTCCATTTATTTTTAGCATTTTGCTTATTTATTTACTTTCATGGTGGAGCCAGATAAGAGACTGGCTTCATGCTCAGTGGTGAGCATATTGGGTAACCCATTAATGCTGGTGACTAAGCTCTAGTTCAGGCCCACAGGCAGTTCTGTACAGATTTATGGCAAGACATGGTGATGGATAAGTATATATTCTTATTCATACAAAAGCAAGAAAATGCGTCCCGTGTAAAAAATAAATTGCAGATAAGCTAATTTAAGACTAATCAGAAGCAGTCATTCACTCTGGGTGGGAATAATGCCTGAAAGGACCCAATAATAAGTCTCTGATCCTTTGACATATAGATAGCACAATAGAGATGGTGATAAGCATGTTCCTCACCCATAAATAACCCCCTGATGCGATCCCTAATGCGTTGTGAATTCATTGTGGGTTTTTAGGCATCTGGAAGACACTAATCAATGTAGAAGAAACTTTGCAGTGGTTTCCACTTGGAAGTAAGTATTAATCAAGTCACAATTGTGCTTTAGCTCAGATGGTCTGAATAAAACTTGCTAAAACAAAGTTTCTCAGCAGAAAAAAAAAAAAGTTGTGCTGTGGAGGACAGCTTTTCTTAGAGGATTTCAGAACACACTGAATCAAATTATCTTCTGATAACAATATTTTGCTTTAGTTCAGTGTAACTTACAAAGGCACCAGTTCTTACATCAAGAGGATTCATACATTTGGGAAATGTCTATGCAGGCCAATTGATTCAGATGTTTTGGGCCCCCCAACAGTGATTGTTAGAATTCACAATGTAGTGGCTAGAAGTCCAAGAACAAGGTGTTGGCAGGTTTTGTTTTTCTTGAGGTCCCTCTCTTTGTCTTGCAGATGACCACTTTCTCTCTGTGTCCTCATGTGGCCTTTTCTCTCTGCTTCTGCATTTCATGTTGCCTCTCCCACTTCTTATAGGGACACTAGTCATACTGGATTAGTGCTCCTCACTAAAAGCCTTATTTTAACTTAATTACCCATTTAAAGACCATAGCTCCAAATATGATCACATTCTGAAGTATTGGGGTTTAGGACTTCAACATATGAATATGAATATCGTTCAGCCCATAATATTCTGCTCACGGGAACTCCCAAATTCATGTCTTTCTCACAGGCCAAATACATTTGAAAATAAACTGATGAAGAGATTTCGAATCAGCCAACACATAGAAGTCTGAGGATGATTCTGCATTCCCAAGGGGATCTGTAGTTTGAATTCTCTGGCTCTGCAATAAAATGAGGATACTTGGGCTGGGAAAAAAAGGAACACAGACGCAAAGAAGGTGCCATTTGGATTGGGCTCTCAGGAATGGTTGCCCCTGTCTTTAGAATAATGTCACAATTGGAAATCATTTTAATGATCATTTAGGATAGTCTGTTCACCTTTAGATAGGGAAACAAAAAGGTGTGAAATGGCTGAAGGCATTCAACTGTTTCTGTAGCCATGTGTGGTTTAGTATGTGGATTTCCTGTGGTTTAGAATGTGGCTTTCCTAACCCCTGAACGAGGATGCCGCTCTATAATCACGGACCCTGAAGGGAGCATTGCTCTCTTAGAGTGGCGCATGTGGCTAGGAAGACAGTATCCATCCCCAGTGAGGCCCTGCTGAGAGGACGTGGCTTCCTGATGGTCACAGAATGTAGGTACTGGATGTGCTGTGCTTGGTTGCTCGTTGTATCCGACTCTTTGCGACCCCAGGGACTGTAGCTTGCTGGGCTCCTCTGTCCATGGAAGTTCTCCAGGTAAGAATATTGGAGTGGGTTGCCATGGCCCAGGGGTCTTCCTAACCCAGGGATTGAACCCAGGTCTCCCGCAATGCAGGTGGATTCTTTACCAAGTCACCAGGGATTTTGTATTGGATACGAAATATCTAATAGTGGTTCCTTTTTTATTTTACCTTTTTGTTCAGTTCAGTTCAGTCGCTCAGTCGTGTCTGACTCTTTGCGACCCCATGAATCGCAGCATGCCAGGCCTCCCTGTCCATCACCAACTCCCGGAGTTTACTCAAACTCATGTCCATCGAGTCGGTGAGTCCATCCAGCCGTCTCATCCTCTTTCGTCCCCTTCTCCTCCTGCCCCCAATCCCTCCCAGCATCAGGGTCTTTTCCAATGAGTCAACTCTTCACATGAGGTGGCCAAAGGATTGGAGTTTCAGCTTCAGCATCAGTCCTTCCAGTGAACACCCAGGTTGGTGCTAATGGTGCTTACAAGTAGAGGATACTGACATTTCTCAGTTTATTTCCCAACTTTGTAAGTAGCAGCTTAGACAATATTACAGAATGCCTTCCTCTTTCCCTTTGTGCCAGCAGTGCACATAGCATGGCTTGCCATGTATCCCACTGTATTATAGACTTTATATGGTCACATGTCTTATACTGGTTTTTATCTGTTGAGCCTTAGCAAAGAGCTACCCACTCAGGTGCTTAATACATACTATGTATACTTACTTCATATATATGTATATTATTTACTTAATATACATATGCTTGTTTACATACATGCATGCATATGTACATTTATGTAGGGATGTTTGTGTGTGTATATATGTGTGTGTGTATGTGTACTTGAGTGTATGGCCTCTTGTGCATCTAACAACTGACTGCTCAATAGAGGAATAAAGGCCGCTTTCAAAGCATTAGTCCTGGAGAGGAGCTTTAACTCTTGAAGTGTTGGTGGCAAAAACAAGGCAAAGTGTTGTTTCAGTTGGGGAGGATATGTGTGAACAGATAACTTTGTTGGGTGTACTGAACTAGGAGAGGTGTCATTCATGAGCTTATTGTATCTGGTCCTTGCTCACCTTGCCCTTGACTTCACTCCCAGTGGCTTTTGGATGTATAGTGGCTTTGCAGGGCAGCACAGGTTTGTCCATGAATCTTTCCTTAAACCCTCAGGGAGAATTGATTACTTCTTCTTGTGGACTCCTAAAGTGATTAGTCTCTGACTCTATCACAGCCTTTGTAATGTGTTATAAAAGTCTGTCTCCCATTAAACTTTGAGTTGCCTAAGTGCACAGGTTATGTCTTCACTATCTTTATATCTTTAGTGCGGCTCATGTAGTAGATGAATAAATGAAGGATAAATGCCAGACTTTGACTACACTCCCCAACTGTCTGTCTGTCTTCCTACCTACATTTATCTATCTGTCTATCTGTTTAACTCTCTATCTAGCCTGTTCTAAGTACTTTAGAGATACTTTTTCAGTTCTCCTAACAACATTCTTCTGCAGAGAAGGAACTTGAAGTTCAGAGAGACTAAGTGACTTACTGAAGGCCCCACATATGAAAAGAGGGCAGAGAATTCACACATCAAGTGTGGCTGCAGGGTCCCTCCCCTAACCTCAGTGTGCTGTGTCTCTCCTGGCCTGGACATTCAACATTGGGACAGTCTTCCTTAAAGATGTTAAGATATCAGGGCTAATAATAATGGTTGCCATGTCTGACTCTTTGTGACCCCATGGACTGTAGCCTGCCAGGCTCCTCTGTCCTTGGGATTTTCCAGGCAAGAATACTGGAGTGGGTAGCCATTCCCTTCTCAAGGGGATCATCCTGACCCAGGGATTGAACCCAGGTCTCCTGCATTGCAGGCAGATTCTTTACTGCCTGAGCCACCAGGGAAGCCCCAATAATAATGGGGAGCAGGACAAATCATTTTGACTGGGAATGTCTGTAGCAAGAGGCATCTGTTGGTAATTGAGAAATCCCAGAGCTTCTCTTTGGAAAGTCACAGGGAAGGGACAGGCTGATGCAAATTGGATTTTGGGGCTGAAGGTACAGAGGTGAAGGATGGAGGCCTCCTCGCCTTCCATCAGGGTTGAGGTATAATACGAGTGGTTCTCTCTGTTTTATGAAACAGAAAAACTTTGACCTGTTCTGCCCTCTGAGGAAATAGCTAAGACAAAGCTTCATTAGTTTTAAGGGATTATAAATGAATATTATATCTTTATTATTGCTGTTTATTCATAAGACAGGCCTACGCTCCGCAACTAACTTTAGCAAATATTTTCAGAGGCTGCCAGAAGTTTTGCTGTTCTTGGTTGGTCTTGTGGTTCACTACATAAAATAGAGGGTCAAAAATGTGGAGACCTCTGAAATGCCAACCAATCCACTTTTGACAAACCTCTCATTGAATTATAAGCAGATATCACTAGCCATGGTGGTGGTTTAGTTGCTAAGTCATGTCTGACTCTTATGACTCCATAAACTGTAGCCCACCAGGCTCTCTGTCCATGGGATTTCCCAGGCAAGAATAGTGGACTGGGTTGCCATTCTCTTCTCCAGGGGATCTTCCTGACCCAGGAATTGAACCCAGGTCTTCTGTATCACAGGCAGATTCTTTACCGACTGAGCTACAAGAGTCAGGACATACAACAACCGTAATATTGTCTGCATCTCATTACAAACTTAGAAAGTCTGAGAGCAGATTCATGGTTCCTATTTCGAATCCACTGTTAAACCCACAGGAATGTGTGACTTAAAAGCCCGTTTGGTGCCTTGGAGAAGCACGGTGAACAGTTACAGTCAACATTACTCATGTCCTTCGGGGAAATGCTGTTGTTCTTGCTGAAGTAAGGTTCCTGGAGGGAACACTTTGTATTATGTATTCTTCCCTACTCACTCTGATTACTTTTCTTGAAGTTCCCTTGGGTTCTTCCAAACTAGAAACAGTCTCTCAATTCTCAGTGATGCTCTTCACTTCTAGTACATGTGCTGTTCCAGCCTCATTTCCATGGTCATTCGCAGATTTAGGGGAATTTAGAGTGGAGTGGTATAGGATGCTTATTGGTAGGCTACAAGGAAACATCTAAATGAAAATGAGTAGATTCAGGTCAAAGCAACTAATTGGTTGCAAGAACTCTAACTTCCCATGTAGGTGAGTCTCCACACTGACTTTACTTACACCCAAGACAGCCTCTTAAAATCAAGTGCTTAGGAACTGTGCTTCTCTAAACATATTCACATGACTCAGAGTGTCTGAAGCCTAGAGGAAAAAGTCTCAATCTCAGACCTGCAGTTTTACTCTTTCAGTTATTTTTTTTTCTTTCCTCTTTTTTATCATTGTCTTTCCTTCTCTTTTTCTCCTCTTTTCCCCAAAGGAAGTAAGTAATGTTGATGTCTCAAAAAGAGTAAATATGGAGTCTCAAAAAAAGTGAATTCCAAAAGGCTCGATGACAAAAGTATGGACCGCTGTGGATACAGGGTTTATTTCTGCAGTGAATAGAAGGAATGATCAAGCAAAGCATTCTTTGTTTTTTTCCTCCCTGTCTCTCTGTTTCTCTTTTTCCTGCATCTGCAGGCCTTTCCAGTGCTGTCCAGTAGAGCTTTCCATGGTGCTGGAAATGCTGTGTGCACTGTCCAATGCAGCAGCCACCAGCCCATGTTGGCTACTGAGAACTTGAAATGTGGCTGTTGTGGCTGAGGAATAAAACTTAAATTTAAATTTGAATGGCCACGTGAGGCTAATGGATATCAAGTTAGCCACAGCAGCTTTAGTTAGACCAATTGTTTATCTCTGACCCAATCTGTATTACTCATGTGTTGATGAATTAGAGTTGAGGCCCTCTCTAACTACTCTCTTTTTTTCTTTTTTCAAAATCACTTACTACCAGGGAGAGTTGGTCCAGCTTATGAAGTTTGGTTTGCATCTTGTCCAAACCCTTTTCCTCAATGTAAGAGGACTCTCAGGGCAAGAGAGCACTTAGTAGTTTTTCTGAAGACAGAATGCTCCTTTTTGGTTGCCTGGAGACCAGATGTTTTCCAGCTAGGGATGCAGGGCACCTTGGTGTGATTGAAGGTTCAGATAGGGCTCATTTGCAAGGCACGGGAGCAGGTGTGTTTGAAAATTTCATGAGAAAAGGCAGAGGTCAGCAACCTCTTTGACCATCTGCAGGAATAAACTGTTGGCACAAGGGTCTTGAGCCAAGGAGGCATGAGAAGGCAAAGGAGTGAAAAAGAGTTGGTAGGGAAGGAGAAGGAAGATTAAAATAGCAAAGGACGGAGTCAGAATACTCAGGTGGAGAGTGAGAATGCTACTCACAGTGATCTTAGTTGCAGCTCTACCTCTGATTGTCTACACCCAGGAAGCCAGACCCTCTTACCCGAAAACCTGTACTTGAATCAGTCACAAAAACTTTGTCTCAAAATTTGGCATGAGCTTGTGGACAGTTGTGGGTGGGGGAAGCCTGCTAATTCTGTTTATACTTTTCTAGCCTATCTGAATTCAACTCCAAGTGAGCTTAACAACACCTTAGATAGATTGGCTACTATTTTGTGCCCTCTTTTTCCCTTTCTTTTTTTATTTTTTTTCAGCTTGATAAATGTGTCCTCAGTTCCCAATCATCCTTATGTTTTTGGTCAGCATCTATCCTGATTAGTAGAGGAAGGATATGAAATGACATTTTAAGACCAAGACACTAATAAAAGCAAAGACATTGCTTATAAGTCTGAAATTCTGCTAAATCACAGATTTTTTTTTTCTTTCTCTAAGCAGTTTGCTTACAATCCCGGAATCATGTTCCTCATATCTGGGAAATCTATTTTACATTGACTTCTTGTATTTGCTACATTTTATATTGACTGGCTTTGCTGTATTTTAAATGTATTTGTGTCTAGACTTGTGGGACTTTAGCTACAGCCAATTTCTACATTATTAAGAGGGTTATTTTGAGTGGCCCTTGTGAATAAACCTAATTTTCCCCTCTGATTAGTGCTTAATTTGAAATTGTTTGTGCAATGATGAAATCTTTCTTGAGTTTCACTTCCAGATTCCAGTTTCCATTCCCAGAGGTTGCTTTTGATTACATAAATGCTTTCAGAGTGATTATGTGGGCAAAATTGTATATTAGGTAGTTTTGGTGCTTTCTGTAAGAAATTGTGTTGTTTAGAAAGAAAGGCTGTGAGTTGGATTTTGAGGTTTTAGGTACTTTACAATTACATGATCATTCCTTCTGTTCATTGCAGAAATAAACCCTGTATCTACAGTGGTCCATAATTTTGTCATCCAGTCTTTTGTGAGTCACTTTTTCTGAGATTCCACATTGCATAGTAGGAAAATTATTCCATATATATGCATCAACCTTTTCAGTATATAGTTTCCTGTATCTCTCTTTTGAATGCCTACCTTCAATGTTTGTAGTAAATGTCTTAAGGGGAAAAGAGTAGTATATTCATTCTATTCCCCAAATCTGACCTAGAAATCATACCACATGACTTACTATGGGCCAGTGTTTGCACCTGTTAGTTTTTATACATGTACTCTGACCCCTGACCTTATAACTTGGGTTTGTCTCTCAAGTTCACATCTGGAGAGGAATTTTGCCTAAGGATGAATCACACCTTGAGTTTTACCCTTATCTGATTTAGATAATATTAAGTGATATTAAGTAATAGTAATATTAAGTAATATTAAGTGACATTAAGATATTTAGACAATATTAAGTGAGCTGTTGCTGGAATGGGTTAGGGTTTGAGGAGGTATTGGGTTCAATGAATATATTTGCATGTGATAAAAACATTGAGGACCAAGGGTTGAATTATGTCTACATCAAATTAATATGTTGAAGTCCTACTCTCCAGTACTTCACACTACTACCCTATTTGGAGAGAGAGTCTTCACAGAGGTAATTGAGTTAAAATGAGGGGCTTCCCAGGTGGTGCTAGTGGTAAGGAACCCAACCTGCCAGTGCAGGAGACATGGGAGATAGGGGTTTGATCCCTGCATTGGGAAGATCCCCTGGAGGAGGGCATGGCAACCCACTCCAGTATTCTTGCCTGGAGAATCCCATGGACAGAGGACCCTGGTGGGCTAAGTGCATCGGGTTGCAAAGAGTCGGACACAACTGAAGTGACTTAGCACACAAGGGTTGTCCCTAGTCCAGTAGGACAGTGTCCTCATAAAGAGGGGAAATTTGTACACAGAGACATGCATGGGGGAAGAGTATGAAGATGCAAAGAGAACACCGTGTGATTTGAAGATAGTCATCTGGATGTCAAGGACAGGGTCCTGGAGCAGACCCTTCCCTTCTAGCTCTTGGAAGGAATCAACCGTACCAATATTTGACTTTGTATTTCTAGCCTCCAGAATGGTGAGGCAATACATTTCTGTTGTTTAAGCCACAGTTTGTTATGATAGCCTATAGAAGACTAGCACAGGAGGCCAGGCTGCAACCTGGTCAGACTGGAACATGGAGCCAACAAATGGCACACCAGCCTCAGTCACTGCCCCAGATGTCTTCTAGACATGCACATCCATGGTGCCAGGAGATAGTTCCCTGAGTCCCTTTTCTCCCATAAGTTTTTCTGATTTCTCACATACTTTATAAATCCCAAAGAGTTGCCAACAGCCAGTCCCAACTGGGTTATGGCCACAAATTTTCAGTAATGTGAGATATTATCATCACATTCAAGGGAAACTGTTATTTTTATTATTACTAAAAATATCAATATTTATTGACCATCTGCCATGTTCCAGGTTTTATATATATATATACATATTTATGCATATATACGTGCACACACACATATATATTTTAAATTAATTAACTTATTTTGGTTGTGCTGGGTCTTCGTTGTGGCATGTGGGCTTTCTCTAGTTGCAGCGAGCAGGGACTACTCTTCATTGTGGTACGTGGCCTTCTCGTTGCAGTGGTTTGTCTTGTTGTAGAACACAGACTGTAGGTGCATGGGCTTCAGTAGTTGGCGGTACCTGGGCTTAGTAGTTGCGGCTCACGGGCTCTAGAGCACAGGCTGGGCAGATGTGGTGCACGGGCTTAGTGGCTTCCTGACATGTGGAATCTTCTTGGACCAGGGATCAAACCTGTGTCCCTTACATTGGCAGGCAGATTTTTATCCACTGCATCACCAGGGAAGTCCCAGGTAATTCACTGAGATATCAACTTCTTCAGTCATTACAACATTATATAACGTAGTAGGTATTATTGTTTCCTCCGTTTTAGAAGGTAGAAGACTGAGGCAGGAGGCTCAACAACTTGACCAAGCTCACACAACTACAACTGACCCTAAACAACCTGGATTTGAACTGCAGGGGTCCACTTATCTGGGTATGTTTTTCAGTAGTAAATACTGCACTACTACCTGATTCATGGTTGGTTTTGCGGATGTGGACTCTGACACACAGGACCCATGGGTTTGGAGAGCTGGGTAAATTATACATGAATTTTCCACTACTTGGGGTTTGGTGTCCCTCCCCTCTGCGTTGTTCAAAGGTTGGCTGTAGTTAGTGCAGACCTGAGAATCATGAGCATTTGTATGGTCTCCATTCTCTACTCAGAGAATCAAGTCCTAAGACTGAGGAAAAAAAAGAATCCGGGTAAGACTTAAGCAAGGAGGCTATGGAGAGCAGTCACTTTTACATACTAGGAAGGTATCTCTTAAGAAACAATTCACTTTACTTTAAATATTTCCAGTTTTTCTCACTGAAGACTTTTCCAACAGGGATACGCTAACATGGCTAGACATTGCATCAACTCACATTCCAAGCCACAAACAGACCAAAAGCAGTTGCTGCATCAGCTCAAAGGAACATGCTTCTGTAATCAATTAAATCCATTGCACTTGATTATTCAATTCCTGCCAAGAAACAGTTTAAAAAGCCTGTTCACAACCATTTGTTTTACAATTTCCAGAACCACTGAAATGACCTCCTGATGACCTGGAATTTTTAAAGATTTTTCCAGTGTTGCCTGAGGACAATATGGCAGTAAGACAAACAAACAAAAGCCCACTTAGATCTTAATGACATCTGTGTGGCATACATACTCTTCGTACATCAAGTGTTAGTGCACACACTATAACCGTTATCATGATACATGGTTTTTGCTGTAAATAAAAGGCTTTGGAGGGCACAGACCTGGACTATCTCTGTGGCTTACCAGGCTCTTGCTCTGTGTACCTTAGCAAGTTACCTACCCTCTCTGAATGTCAGTGACCTAACCTTTACGTGGAAAAGGCACTGTTTATCCCTCAGGTGGATGTGAGAATTAAATAGAATGGTGAGCACAGAACATCTGGCACATTACTGAGATCATTAATTTTTACTTCATCTTTTCTTCACTCTCATTCTCTCAAGTGCCCAGCATGGTTCTTTGCCCTTATCTCAGCTTGCCAGGGGTTGACATGCAGAACCATGATAACAGCTACACAAATTGTCTAAGGCATGGCTCAGAACCATTTGAAAGTCAATTTCTAGTTTGTGTTTTTGTTGGGCAGTGGAGGTAAATCGGTTTTTGGCCTCCACCTGCACAAAGGTGTTCAAGAAATTTCAGGAGAGACAAAATATTTTCCCCATTTTTCCTGGAGCCAAGGTGATTATCATCATGGTCTCCACTTTGTGCGTGTGTGTGTGTGTGTGTGTGTGTGTGTGTTAAGTTTACACTCTGTGCCTATTTCCTTTCTAGGGCCTTGAATTTATTTTTGGTGAGTCTCTGATCTGAGCTTCCTTCTTTGATATGCCCTGGTCTACATTCAGCTTTTTCAGTAAGTTAAAATTCTGTAGGCCATCAACAATTGGCAGATGCCAGAGGGCAAAATCCTCCTTCAGAACTTTCACATTTCTCAAGATTCGCCCTTTAAGATTTCTGATATCTATGGATTTCTCTTAATTTCTTGGCATTAAATCAGTGAATTAAAATTATTAATTTTTTGCTTACACAATTTTTTAGCTACTCTATACCATCTTCCAGATTTTTTGGAACAGAATTCAAGTCCCACAGATTATTTCTAACTCTCTCTAAATATATTGCCAAGCAAATCCTCTGTCAGCTCAGTCTGACATGACAAAATGCTGGATGGCTCAAACAGCAGAAGTTTATTTCCTCACAGTCCTAGAGGCTGGAACTCCGAGATCAGGATATCAACATAGTTTGTTTTTGATGAGGCAAATCCTCTTGAGATATAGATGGTGCCCTCTCTCTGTGTGCCCGTATGATCTCATCTTTGTGGGAGCATGAGGTGGACGGGGTGGTGAGGGGAGAGAGAAAGGGCTTTCTTATAAGGGTATTAATCCCATCATGACCTCATCAGGCCCTAATTTCCACCCAGTGGCCCTACCTTTAAATACCATTAGGTCTTCAACATGTAAATATTGGGGGGATACACTATTCAGTCCATAATATCCCCTTTCTGTGCCTCAGCTAATGGCTTCATGCTACAGGCTTTAAAACCACATACACAGCATGATCTTGAATTTAATCATCTATAATATGAGTCTAATCTAAATGTATTAGAAAAAGAGTAAATACAATACTAGATATAAAACAGAGATCCCAATACCTGGCATAGTAGGAACTTAACAGGTAGCCCTTCTTTTCCCCCTTACTTTCACAGCCTCTGACCCCGGTGTGGCTGTGTGTAGCTGATGACCACCTCCTATGTCAGTCCAAGACACAGGAAGTGGTGCAGTTGTGACCCCATTAAGCTGTATCATGCCATCAAGTTGTTGTTCAGTTGCTCAGTTGTGTCTGACTCTTTGCAACCCCATGGGCTGCAGCATTCCAGGCTTCCCTGTCCTTCACTATCTCCTGGAGTTTGCTTAAACTCATGTGCATTGAGTCAGTGATGCCATCAAAACATCTCATCCTCTGTTGCCCCCTTCTGCTGCCCTCAACCTTTCCCAACATCAAGGTCTTTACCAGTGAGTCAGCTCTTCACATCAGATAGCCAAAGTGGAGCTTCAGCTTCAGCATCAGTGCTTCCAATGAGTATTCAGGGTTGATTTCCTCTAGGATTGACAGGTTTGATCTCCTTGGTATCCAAGGGACTCTCAAGGGTCTTCTCTAGCACCATAGTTCAAAAGCATCAATTCTTTGGCACTTAGCCTTCTTTATGGTCCAACATTCACATCCATATATGACTACTGGGAAAACCATAGCTTTGACTATACGAATGTTTGTAGGCAAAGTGATGTCTCTGCTTTTTAATACAGTGTCTAGTTCTGTCATAGGTTTTCTTCAAGGAGTAAACATCTTTTAACTTCATGACTACAATCACAGTGGTTTTGAAGCCCAAGAAAATAAGGTCTGTCACTGTTTGCATTTTTTTCCCTGTATTTTGCCATGAAGTGATGGGACTGGATGCCATGATCTTAGTTTTTCAAATGCTGAGTTTTAAGCCAGATTTTTCACTCTCCTCTTTCACCTTCATTAAGAGGCTCTTTAGTTCCTCTTGGCTTTTGCCATTAGGATGGTGTCATTTGCATATCTGAATTTATTGATGTTTCTCCCAGCAGTCTTGATTCTAGCTTGTGTTTCATCCAGTCCAGCATTTCACATTAGGTGCTCTGCATGGAAGTTAAATAAGCAGGATAACAATATACAGTCTTAACATACTCCTTTCCTGATTTTGAACCAGTCTGTTGCTCCATATCTGTTTCTGACTGTTGCTTCTTGACCTGCATTCAAGTTTCTCAGGAGGCAGGTAAGGTGGTCTGATATTCCCATCTCTTTAACAATTTCCCACAGTTTGTTGTGATCCACACAGTCAGTGAAGCAGAGGTAGATGCCATCAAGAGTTTTCATCATTTGTATTACTAGAAAGAGATAGGGTAGGCACAATAGCACAAAATAAAGACAATTATACATTTTTACCAAGGAAATAAGCAAAAACAAAAAGAGAGATGACACCTGGATACTTTCTCTTTTAGACTCACGCTGAAGCAAAAAATTGTAAGGCATCCAGATGGTGAGCTTGAGAAAACAGAAATTAATCACTTCTTTGTACTACAGTTTGAGGATTTAAAGATCTTTGGGGAAGATGTTCAAAAGCTTCATTCCAATTAACCTCAGCCTATTAAGTGTGCCCATCCACAGATCAGAAGCCAAAGAATGGGTTTCAAGGGTGAGAGAGGAAGCTGAGGGAACATGCTGGACCTCTGAAGTCATTTCTCCAGAAAGGAGGAAACTCCAGAGAGAAAAGTGAAGCAGCTCTAAGTCACTGTATATCTGGGATACAGTATAATTCTTCTCAGAGAGCATTGAAATGGGGACAACCTTCTGATTCAATTTTAAAGGCTGTTTTGAACTGTGTGACCCCGTTCTGAATTTGATCTGATAACTGAAATGGATTATTGTGTGTCAGTGATGTAGTCTCAGCAGAATCCTAACCTAGGCCATTTAGAACCCATTTCTTCTCCCTGACACTTTTTCTCTTGTATAAAAAGGAGTAAAAAAAGAAAACGGTATTTGGTATTTCCTCTTGTGGATAGTCATCAAGTACAAAAGTGTAGTGATTCTGGTGAAACCTCTGAGAATTAAGAGATTTTAACTGTCCTAAAATATTGCCAAGGAGTACTATTTTAAAATGTCTTTGTGACCTTTCTGGCTAAATTGAGACGAGCACATTTTTTTCTTATTCAAGAGAAGTGGAAAGCTCTCAGTATCAGACCAAGAAAGTGAGGAAGAAGGAAAGAACAGAGGTGCGAGAAGACAGGAATATAAGCCACAGAAATCATGTCTATACTCAGATTTTCATTTTGTGAGTTTTCTGTGGACGACCCTGGTGATTTCATTCCACCTCACAGTACCGTTTCCCAACTGTTGATCCTCTTTTTATATTCTTACATTTTAAAACTAAGCAGTATCTTTTGCCAAAATTATTAACTATTGGGAAAGAAAATGAAAGGATTTGGCCCATCTCAATATCTAATTTTAGTAATAGCGCCCCAGCTGAGATTGTGAATACCAGAATCCACAGAATTTGTAATTAGTCACAAATGAAATCCCTCCTGGTAGGTGGTATGTGCCTCTTTCCAAGCTTCTGGCTTCTAGGAAGGATGTCATTACTCCTACTCTCTTTAAAATTTCCAGTGGGTTTGGCCAGATAGTAGTACACACACAGATACACACATACACATAGAATTAGGGAGAGGTAGGAAAAGACTCATCTTGATTCATTTAGCTCCTCTGGTAATAATTTTGTATGTTTATTGGTTGCAAGGCAGCTATTTTATTTCCATTTATTGCAAATAGTTATTTTAAAAAGCAATTGTGTTTTCATGGAACTAGGTGGATTTAAAAATATGACAGAAAAGAATAGCAATATAACAGATCTGCTTAAGAGAGCAAAAGAAGTTGCCAGGTGTTCAGTAGGTTAATACTGAAATAGTAAGAAGGGGAAGTGCTCAACATGGCAGTGAGGGATACAGATACATACCTCATTCAAACTGCAACTGATTTTCCATATACGCAGCTGCTGCACCTCACTTGCTGTAGGGATGGAAATGCTGATCATGCTGAGCAACTCCCTACTTCCATGAACATTTTATGGGAAAACCAATATCAATACAGTTCTCTGAAAATAGAAATTAACTTGCCCATGTACAAGCTGATTGGTACCAAGAGGTGTGGAGAGCATGCTCCTTCTTCTGAAATTACTTTAAAATTTATTCCTCTTTGCCATAACCCTGCAGAGTAGACTGAAAGAGAAAATGGAAAGAGAATGGCACCACTGAAAGGAAAACCAGTAATGATCTCCCACGAATGAAACAGAATTATTTTTGGACTACTTTGAGAATTAATGAAACTTTCTTTCCTAAGAATATATTATTCCCTTAAGTTTGTTTTTATTCATAAATGCCTCTGAAAAAGAGTTTTTCTTTTTTTTTACCTTACATTTCTTTAGTCATTTTATTTATTTATTTTCATTTATTAAGTTGGAGGCTAATACTTTACAATATTGTAGTGGTTTTTGCCATACATTGACATGAATCAGCCATGGATTTACATGTGTTCCCCATCCTGAACCCCCCTCCCACCTTCCTCCCCATCCCATCCCTCTGGGTCATCCAGTGTACCAGCCCTGAGCACTTGTCTCATGCATCCAATCTGGGCTGGTGTAATGGTACCTCATTGTGGTTTTGATTTGCATTTCTCTGATAATGAGTGATGTTGAGCATCTTTTCATGTGTTTGTTAGCCATCTGTATGTCTTCTTTGGAGAAATGTCTGTTTAGTTCTTTGGCCCATTTTTTGACTGGGTCATTTACTTTTCTGGAATTGAGCTGCAGGAGTTGCTTGTATATTTTTGAGATTAATTCTTTGTCTGTTGCTTTGTTTGCTATTATTTTCTTCCAATCTGAGGGCTGTCTTTTCACCTCGCTTATAGTTTCCTTTGTTGTGCAAAAGCTTTTAAGTTTAATTAGGCCCCGTTTGTTTATTTTTGCTTTTATTTCCAATATTCTGGGAGGTGGGTCATAGAGGACCTTGCTGTGATTTATGTCGGAGAGTGTTTTGCCTATGTTCTCCTCTAGGAGTTTTATAGTTTCTGGTCTTACATTTAGATCTTTAATCCATTTTGAGTTTATTTTTGTGTATGGTGTTAGAAAGCGTTCTAGTTTCATTCTTTTACAAGTGGTTGACCAGTTTTCCCAGCACAGCTTGTTAAAGAGGTTGACAAAGAGTTTTTCAAGTCCTTGTTTCTGATATTTTTCTCTCCTACATCAGCTCAAGGCATAAGAGGTTGCCCATGTACTCAATAACGGGGCTTGAAAACAATTCTAAGAGAAGAAAGGAGCCTTACAGTTGATTTATATGCTGTATGATTGAGTATGTTGTTCAGTCGCTAAGTCGTGTCCGACTCTTTGCAACTCCATGAACTGCAGCATACCAGTCTTCCCTGTCCTTCACTATCTCCTGGAGTTTACTCAGACTCATGTCCATTGAGTCAGTGATGTTATCTAACCGTCTCATCCTCTGTCATCCCCTTCATGGTTGAGTATACTACTCCTTTTTTTTTTTTTTTAAAGAAGAATATATGTAACTTTGCCTCAGAGTATTCGCTGAAGTATCAAATCACTGAAAGCTGATGAAAATGTGGAGGAAGAGCATAAAAATAACCACTTATTTGGTCAAAAACAAAATGTTTTGCTTTCTTTAAAACTGAGGGTTGCTTTAAGGAATATCTCACATGTGAAATTATTCTGCTTTATGTTCAGAAGTTATTCATGAAAGGGGTCTTCAAGGTTTGGGTACTCTTTGCCAGAGGGGTGTATAGACTTTTCCTAAAACTGTTCAAGTTTCATAAAGAATATTGATATGGAAAAGGATACAATGATAAGCCCCTTCAGCCATTTCTCATGCTTTTCTACTTGAGCTTAAATTTTTTTTTTTTTTTGCAGAATGTGAGGCAAAGCCAGGAGCCATTTTGGAAGATGGAAAACATCTGGGGAGTGCAGAGCACACTGGATTAGAAGGTAGAAAATGTGTATCCTACTAGTGATTCATTTAAAAGTAGCTGTGAGATTTGGGGGAAGTCACTTAATTTTCGGTGTCGCATTTTACTTTGAAAATAAGGAGGTTATTGTAGAAAATCTCCAGAGTCATTTCTATCTCTATCACAGTGCATTCTATGAATTGGAAAAAAAAAGAAGAACAGAAGGACATTTACATTGATTTCTCAGTCTGTTATGATATATATAACCCTAAATGGTGAAGGTAAAATTCAAACTTTTTTCCTCTCAAATTTTGTTTTCCTAATTTTCTTTTATATTCGCATTAGGATTCTTTAAGCTCTTACATGTATGTAATCATACAGAATTTAAGGTCAAAGCTGATACTGTGTATTCTCTCATGCAGGTCGGCTTTCTTCGTGGAAAATAGCAACTATCCAAGTTTTAAAAGTTATTCTTTCATTCATTTACTCTCTGAAAGAAATGAATTAACAAGCCACAGATAGTTAGGGGGAGAACCATTTAGGCAGAGCAACTATAAGTACAAACACACAGTAATGGGTGTGTGCTCGATATATTTAAAAAGCAGTATGGGGTAAGTGCAGGAAGGAATATTTGTGGAGATGTGATGGGGGAGGGCAAAGGCTGAGTCATGCATATGTTTATAGCTCATGGCAGAGGTTTTGGTTTTAACCCTAAGCTGTTAGAGTGTCAGACAATACTTACATTTTAAAGGAATAATTCTGGCTGTTAAGAATAGACATTAGGGAGCAACAATGGAAGTCCAGAAACCTGTGGAAAAAAAACTATTGTTGTACTTAGAAAAATGATTGTGGCTTGTCCTAGAACTGTAGTGATGGAGGTAGCAAGAAACAATCAGATTCAGGATATATTTTGAAGGTCAATCCTTCAAAGAAAGAAAAGAAAAACAAATTTTAAGCTGCTCTAAACTGGGAAGTGTCTCATACTAGGCCTGGGCAGAAACCTGTTGAATGAGGCATGGAGACTCAGTCATCTTTGGACAGTGTGGGCCCGGGGCTCTTTCCTGATGAACATCTGAAACTTTCTCTTTTAGTGTTCCAAAATCTATTTCTCTCTCCCACAACTCATAGTATTCTTACTATGTCGATTGGAATCCTCAAAATCAAACAGAAAATTGGAAAACAGAAATGTTGTTTGAAGTAGGAAAAGACATTTGTAGACCAGTATCCTGTGAAAGTGAAAGTCACGTCTGACTCTTTGCAACCCCATGGCCTATACAGTCCATGGAATTCTCCAGGCCAGAATACCGGAGTGGGTAGCCTTTCCCTTCTCCAGGGGATCTTCCCAACCCAGGGATTGAACCCAGGTCTCCCACATTGCAGGCAATTCTTTACCAGCTGAGCCACAAGGGAAGCCTGTAGACCAACATACTGCTGAATAATCAGTTCTGTGGTGCAAGAATAGACTACTCTGATAGATGGCTGGAGAAGAGGGAGTACTACATCCCTTTTGAGATGCAGAGTGAACTTTATTCTGTTCTTATTTATTCTTGTTCTGTTATTCCTTTAATGGCTCCAAGAAGTACTATCCACAAAGAAACATGTAGTTTGCTAAACCTAATTTTGTGCTAATTTATGTAGTCAAAAGTCCCTATTTCATTCACATGGTTCCCTTTATCAACCTAAAGAAGTAGAGCTACATAAATATTGAGAAGCTTGGGCTTTAGAAAATATTATTGTGTAATACTCTGTATTAAAAATATTTTTGGTGTTTTTAGGCATCAATGTATGGTTCCTAGTGAGAAAATTTGCATATAGGTGACACGATAAAGTGAAAAAAACCTTACAATATTGAAGTTGACTCAAGGTTTATAACAACCATGAAATGCAAGGTATACTGTAATAGAGTATCAAGCTAAATGCAGTTTAGTATCTTTTGCAGAAAAATATTGCATTAATTTTGAAACAATGCATATTTTTAAGTACATTAAAATAAAAATTTTATTATGCAAATAACATGCTCCCTAAAATTAATGTAGCTCAATTACATCATTAGATGTCAGAAAGGCATTTGAAAGGGTAGGTTGGAAATAAGTCTTTTGAATGTCACATAAATTTTTTTCACAGCTAATCTCTGAAAAGGAAGGAAAAAATTCTCTCTACTCAGGCATAGAATAGAAGCATTAACAATGGAAAGGTCAGTGCATAATGATGCAAGAGAGAAAAGGCCTGAAGTGCCATATTGATGAAATGAAATGGGGGAAGTTATATAGAAATATTAATCAATCAACCCTTAATTTAGGACCTTTCGGTAACTTGCTAAAATCTTCTTCACTATTTAATATCAAAGAAATGCTAACCAATAAATTCCTTCCATGAGAAGAAAAAGCTCAACAACTGTGTGTTTAGATTCAACATTTCTCTTTCCTTTTAACTTCTCTATACTGCAGATGATACTTGACAAACTAGTTATCCTAGTAGTATTAGATAGCCATCTCATTTTCAGTAGAATTTGACTCTGTAAGTCTAAAAAATGAAGAGTTGATTATACAAATTCCACAAAGGAAAATTATGTATTCATTAAAATTCATGCTTGGAAAGATATGGGAAAATGGTCACAGTAAAATGGTAAGTAAATTTTCAGGATATAGAACTTTGTGCATACTGTGATCCACACTCTGTGAAAAATAAATACACCTGCATGCATGCAAAGACCAGAAGAAATTCCATTAAGAGAAAAATTGTAGTTATCTTTGGAAGATGAAATGCATTTAGAAAATGCATTTTTATCTGCTTTACTGATTTTACAAGTGTGGTGGTATTTTAAGATTTGCAGTGATATAGCAGGCATTAGCAATAAGAATTTTTCTCTTCTTGAACTCATTCTTACCAAATAATTTATCTGTTAACTATTTCACTTGGTCTGTTAACTTATATGTGTATTGTAAGGCCAATAGGAGCTGGAAGGAAGAGAAAAATGAAGAAGCAGAAAAGGTTATAGTGTATAGAATCAAACCTTAGAAAGAAATTTGGAAAGATAATGTATTTGACTGCCTATGAAGCTTACTCTGTTTACATAAAGATTTCATGAAACTTACAGAGTACATTTAGGTAAAGAGAAGAGGAAGAAAGTCACATTAATTCACTGGTTCACTCACTAATTCATTTATTTATTCAGTAACCATCCATGAGCACCAAATAAGAGTCATGCACTGCAGAGTCACTGATGAATGAGATATGGTACCTGCTTTCAAGGGATTCATGTTTGAACTTTGGAAATAGACAAATCACTATGACGGCTGTGTAATCAATATAGATATGTCCTAGAAAAATCGGTAAAACAGTGCACAAAGCCATCTCAACTGCTTCAGGGTATCCTAAGTTTGAGGTGGGTTCTGAAGAGATGTTAGGAGTTCACATGATTGATGATGGGAGAAAGGTGTTTTCTGATAGAAGATTCTGCTCGAGAATGTCAAGAATTGTGAAAGAAGATGGAACCATTAAATGGTTTAAAATTTGGCTAGAATGTCAGTGCACTTGGGAGAGTCTGCTGAAGATGAAATTGTGCAGGGAGATAGAAACTAGATGAAGGCTTTCATGTTATGTTGAGTTATTGGAGTTTATCTTATAGGCAGTGGAGTGCCACTGAACAAATGTGAGTAGTGTATAGAGGATTTGCACTTTAGGAGGGTCATTGTGGTAGGAATGTAAAAGCCAGACTAATGAGGAGAGAGATGAGTAAGGAGGAGCAGAATATCACAATATTTTAGTAAAAAGGTAATGAAGGTCCAGTCTGTGGTAGTTAGGAATAATGGAAGGGAGAAGGTGAATCAGAGATGTTGGAGGCAGTGATTAGGAACAGAAAATGAGGTTAGGTTCACAATCTATATCCACCACCTGCCTGATAAATGTCAGTACATGCTGTGATGTGCCACCCAGATGCCCTATGCAGGATATTATTTTCTTAACTGGTAGAAATGTTAGTTGCTGGTGGTTCATAATGGAGTAATTTCCTGGGAATTAACTTCAGCAAAAAGAAACTGCCTTGCCCAAGATTATACTTTCCCTTTCTAGGAGCAGCTTGCATTCAATGACTGCTATATTTAGAGTACCAACACCCAGCCTCCATGGCTCAATCCAGGAATATTATAAAAGACAATCCTAGCTTCAGGCCTCCATTATGAACAGTTTGGATCTTAACTTGTGAATATATATCTCAGTTCAATATCTCTCTCTGCCCAGACATGCTTCCCTCACTCTCTCATAGCATTGTTCCAAACATCATCACTTAGTAAATGTCCTGCATGTGCATTTGTTTCCTGGAGAACTTGACAAGAGACAGTTCATGACAAGAGTGGTCCTAGGAACAGGACCAGTGAGTGGGGCCTAGAGCAGACACATATGTCCCCATATAGTTGCTTTTGTCTTCTAGAGTTCTCACTGGGGACACCCAGATACTGAAACTGTCTGTGTAGTGTACTCTGTATAGCCTGATAGGGAAAGTTCAGGTATTTCTAACCAATTTGCTTTATACATGGTCCTAGATCATCATCCAAGAGAAACTTGAACTAACAACCCCTGTATCTTAAGAGAATTCTCTTAACCCCTTAAGAGAATATTTATAAATCCTGTAATTTTCTGGTTATTGAACCAAGCTTGCCATGAGCAAAGCCTGGGGACTCTTGAATAGTGTCTGACCAGGGGGTATGGTATTCTGGAGCCCCTTTCTTCAAACTGTCAAGGACTCCTTCTTTAGTCAAGACACAAGATTTGAAAAAAGAAAACACTCATTAACTATGATGACACACCCAATGCTCTTTTTCCCAAAGACTCTCTTATTTCTTGCTCCTTTTAGTGGCTTAATTAAGTCTCTGGGATTCATTTCATTTGATTCTGTGTGTGTGTGTGTGTGTGTGTGTGTGTGTAGTGGAGGGGTATTGTGACCATACATGGAGATGGTTGCAGACTGTGGGAATGGAGATGGAGAAGGAAACAAAGGAATCTGAAAGTAGACCCAAAGTCTATAATATATTTGCCAAAATATGTCCCAGTTTGTCAACATTTGACTCTTATTCCTAATGAACTGGTCTTAGATTTTAACTATTATTTGACCAAACTGTTACATATTTCTATTTTCTAAGAGTGTGACTTTGGAATTAGCTTAAGTTTAGTTTATGGCAATACCATTTACTAGAAAATACCTTGAGAGAGTATCATACAAACCAATGATCTACTTTGTAAAATGGGATCTCAGTTCAGTTCAGTTCAGTTGCTCAGTTGTGTTCAACTCTTTGTGACCCCATGAACCGCAGCACGCCAGGCCTCCCTGTCCATCAGCAACTCCCAGAGTCCACCCAAACCCATGTCCACTGAATTGGTGATGGATGTCATCCAGCCATCTCATCCTCTGTCGTCCCCTTCTCCTCCTGCCCTCAATCTCTCCCAGCATCAGGGTCTTTTCAAATGAGTCAGCTCTTCGCATGAAGTGGCCAAAGTACTGGAGTTTCAGCTTCAGCATCAGTCCTTCCAATGAATACTCAGGACTGATCTCCTTTAGGATGAACTGGTTGGATCTCCTTGTAGTCCAAGGGACTCTCAAGAGTCTTCTCCAACACCACAGTTCAAAAGCATCAATTCTTTGGTGCTCAGCTTTCTTTATAGTCCAACTCTCACATCCATACATGACCACTGGAAAAACCATAGCCTTTACTAGATGGACCTTTGTTGACAAAGTAATGTCTCTGCTTTTTAATATGCTGTCTAGGTTGGTCATAACTTTCCAAGAAATAAGTGTCTTTTAATTTCATGGCTGCAGTCACCATCTGCAGTGATCTCACCTGCATGTATCTCACCTGCATGTAATCTCATCTGTGTGTATTAAGATCCAGTGTATAAAGCAGTGTAGTGCCTGGAACATGGGGATGTCTGTCGCTGTATGATTGGTCATATGTTGCTGTAATATACCATTTCCAAGAATGTCAGCCATTGTTCCAACTTAAAAGTGCAATCTACTTTAAAATATACACATTATACATACATATACACATATACACAACACATATTTATATATAGTTGAAATATATTTTAAATATATCAGAATATTAGAAGCGGATTAATTGGATTGAATCCTTGTTGTGTTGCTTAAGTTACTTAATCTCTCTGTCCCTCAGTTTTTTTTTTTTTAATCTGTAAAATAAAGCAAATTACAGTACCTCCATTAGAGTTTATATGAGAGTTAAACAATGTTAGGTACTTGGTAAAATTATATGTGTTGGTTGCTGTTGTAATTATTACCACTGTATCAAGTGATGATGCAGTAAAGAAAATCAAGTGAAAATAGAATTAAAACAGTAGCAAGGATTAGAGCTATCAGCAAATACATGTACCTCCTTTACTTTAACCTAATTTTTACAACAGACATGCCTCTCTTAATCTCAACAGGGAACAGATTTCACAGCCCAGGAGCATAATTACAGAAAACACTGGTTCCTATGGTCACAAAGTTATCCTTGGGACATACTGAGTAACTGCCAATTCAGACCGCAATGGGTGACCAGGGCATATGGTGATAAAGGATCAGTCAAGAGTATACTGTAATGCTCAAAAAATGCCAGCAGCTTTGTGAAATTAAAAAATAGTCACTGTGCTGCTCCATCAGTAAGAAGCAAGAAAATCTAATGTATAACCAGATACAAATGTCTCATTTTCCCCTCCTTCACTTTCTTCCTTCTGTAAAACTATACTGAGAGTCTGCTGAGTACCTATCACGTGTCAGACAGTATGCTAGGTAGGTGGGTAAAATAAGAACAGACACATCGCTGCCCTCTGAAGCCCTCAATTCAGTAGGATTTTCTATGGAGATTTCTACAGAAGGGGGTCTCCTTATAGACTGAATGATCCCAGGACCTCAGATTTCACAATACACAGAGTTCAGTCTGTTCTGTATAACATGGCAACCAGTTGTTCTCTCTGTTCATTCAGATCTCTTATTCTTGGGGCTGCCTACCTCTGAGTTGTCCTCACCCAAGATCTTCTACCATATGGTGGAACAGAAGAGGAGATTACATCCCATCAGTCACCTGGGCTTTCTTCTGGCAAAGGCTTTAGTAGGAATCACTGACTACAGCAGTATTTGAGAATTGTTTGTTTGCCAGTGCTCTCTTTTCTTCTTTTCTCTCTGGTGGCCCAGATGGTAAAGAATGCCTGCAATGAAGGAGACCTGGGTTTGATCCCTGGGTTGGGAAGATCCCCTGGGGAAGGGAATGGCCTTGCACTCCGGTATTCTTGCTTGGAGAATTCCATGGACAGAGGAACCTGGCAGGCTACAGTCCATGGGGTCGCAAAGATTCAGACATGACTGAGTGACTAACACTTTCACTTTTCAGGCACATAGAATTGGATGTCTGTGAAAATAAAGCCATAAAATTCAGTTGGTTAATTTTAGGTTAAAGGAAACAATATTCTTTCTTAAGTTTAGCCAGAGTACTTTTATTTGAAAAATGGTGCACTAATTGGACTTTCTTCTACCTGTCTCATTTTTGAGAACAGTCAGTTATAGATCATCAGTGGTCAGGAGAAACAGTAAGAAAATGAGTTGAAATACTGACTGGAATAAAAGAAAATAACCAACTCTACTCTTTAACAGATTCCCCGGTAAGTTAGTTAAAGAGTTGATGCCTTTAAGTACATTTTTCACCACTGCAACACTGAAATGCCTGTCCACATAGCTCAGAGCACCTCTGTGATGAGTGAATTCCAGCCAGACTGCCTCCAGGGGAAGCAGGGCCTGTAGAAATAAGCTGGCCTGTTCTTCTTGCAACTGCTTTAGGATATCATTTAAATTAGACATGGACTAGTGAAGCGCAGTAAGGGGAAATACTAGGTGTAAAGTGTGCAGCCTAGAGCTCTGCCCCTGGGTGGCTGAGACCACCTATGGCCACCAACAGTCTGAGAACTCAATTCCAGATTTTCTGATGCCTGCTTACTTTGTTGGCTATAGTTCACCCCAGGTTCTTCCTGTAGCATGTGGCACTAAAATGTTGACTCTTCTAGGAAGTTTTGTGGTCTTGTGTGTGTGTGAATATATACAAACATACATACACACTTTAAAAAAATATTCAGTCATAAATGGAGCTCAGTGATGAGCTGATGAAGAGCAAGCAAAACAGTTCAAATACTGCTCTGAGGATGAACACTAACATGATTCTTGGGTGCCCAGATTCTTCTGGGTATTCCAAACTTATTTCTTCCTTCTTATTGATATCTTCTGGTAGGGATAGTCAGTCATGTACATTAGGGTATATATAAGGGCAAAGAAAGCCCCATAAAAATCCCTTTTGAGGTCTTCCTTCCCCACCAGGTTAGAGAGTAATGAAACTACTAGACTCCGAAACTGTGTCCTTAACATCCCAGCTGGGGAAGCAATTTATTATGCTCCCGTCTAGGCAATGGTGTTCACCTTGAGGAATTGAAGACGGACAAGCTTTGAGGAGAGCAGACTCAGTCCCCAGTCTCTCCTTCCCAGACTGTACCTCATTTTTAAAGTGCCCAGCATAGGTAATGGACAGGTCTTCTTGTGGTAAGCATTTCTGTTTTCATAAAACTATAGAATAAAGCCAAGGGCAGTGAGTCCATTTCTGAATAAAGGTACATTATCTCATTTTTGGTAATTGGCAATTATGTATTGAGTGTCTTCTATGTGGTCCTCTTTATGTAGATAATTTGTGGGATATAGAAAGTGTGGATAATATTGCTAAATTCAAAGATTTACTAACCCCGTCCCCCCACACACACATACATTTTGGGACGCTGAAGCATACTAAAGGTAAGTGAAATAGTCAAAGTTGCTAATTGGAAGTGACACTTCTAAAATACAAAGTAACAAGAAAACAACAGCAAAGACTTCAGGAATCAAGTTTATGTGTTATTAAATATGTAGTATTTTGCTTGTCTGATCAGATCATCCACACTAAATTTACCTACAAATATTTTGCTATAAACAGCCACTTGAAATAGCAAGTACTTGTTCAGAAGATGCCTCCTTAGAGAATGTATATCAGAATCTCCTTGGGCCTTTCTCCTTATAGTAGAGTCTCCAGCAGCCTTGGCATGGCATGATTCACCTACTGAATTACAATCTGCATTTTAATGAGATTCCACAGGTGAATTATGAGCCAATTAAAGATTGACAGGTACTGTCCTAGGAGTCTTTGCAAATACATGTTATTTATGTGAGCACAGTTCACTGCATTACTAACAATTATGAATAGGAGTATATCGTAGCTCTCCTGAATGGAGAGGTAGAGAAAATGTTCAAAGAACATTTAGATTCTACAGGATGTTAGATCAAGGTAACCTGGCAGCTAGAATTGTTTATCCATAAACTGTAAAAAAGCAGTGTTTCTTTAATGCATAGCCAAAATTTCAAAAGAGAAAGAGACATCACCAGGTGTCACAAACACAGGTGAGACCAGAATATATGCACAGAATGTATGAGACCAGAAAACCAGAATGTATGCACATGTTGAATCTGTGGCTGTTCCGGACTGCGAGGTTAAGTGAGAATTAACAGCTGACAGCTAGTAAGCTAAGTTTTCATTTCACCTCACTTATGAGACAGAGGTAAAGTCTTAGCCTCTTTCAAACTAGTTATTTGGGAGTGAAATCCCCACATAAAGTTGGGTCTTTGAATGGCTTTATCATCAGAGGAAAAGGTAGCTTTGGTCTCACCTCTGTTGAGGGATTGAGGTAAAGCATGGGAACACTTGAGCTAGATATTTGATAGTGAGATCCCTTCATAAAGGTGGGACCCTTGGATGACTTCATCCTCAAATAAGACAAAATCTAGTCAGTAGGACAGGAAGATGGCAGAAACTTTCCTCTAAAAAGGTGGGGAAGGATTTGCAAGTCTCATTAAGAGCTCAGAAATCAAACATGACAGGGAACTCTACTCCATACTGTGTAATGGCCTACATGAAAAAAGAATCGAAAAAAGAAACAGTGGAGATATGTATGTGTATGACTGATTCACTTTGCTATACCCCTGAAACTAACACAACATTGTAAATCAACTATACTCCAGTAATAAAAAAAAAAAATTTAAATCAAATATGAGTTTGAAGTCTGAATTTGTTATCCACTTAGCCCATTAACAAGAAACCAAAATATTAATATAAAAATTGGTCTCTGGCTGGCGGTATTAGTGACTTACTTGATAGAAGCAAGCGTAACTATTCTTTTTTAAATTTTTAAAAATGTTTAATTGGAGGATAATTGCTTTGCAGTGATGTGTTGGTTCCTGCTGTCCAACAACATGAGTCAGCTCTAGGTGCACATGTATCCCTCCCTCCTGAGCCTCCCCGTCCTTCTCATCCCTCTCAGTTGTCAGAGAGCACTGATCCGAGCTCCCCGTGTTAGAGAGCAGCTTTCCATATGGTGGTGTAGATATGTTAGTTCTGTTCTCTCAGTTCATCCCACCCACTCCCATTCTTCCCCTGCTGTGTCCACAAGTCCATTCTCTATATCTGCATCTCTATTCCTGCCCTACAAATAGGTTCATCAGTACCATTTCTACTAGGTTTCATATATAAGCATAACTATTCTTGATGGACATTCTTACCATGAAGAATGTCTTGTTGTTCAGTTGCCTAGTCATGTCTGATTCTTTGCAGCCCCATGGACTGCAGCATGCAAGGCCTCCCTGCCCCTCACCATCTTCTGGAGTTTTCCCAAGTTCATGTCCATTGCATCAGTGATACCATCCAGCCATCTCATCCTCTGATGCCCTCTTCTCTTTCTGACCTCAGTCTTTTCCAGCATCAGGGATTTTTCCAGTAAGTCAGCTGTTCCCATCAGGTGACCAAAGTACTGGATCTTCAGCTTCAGCATCTGTCCTTCTAACAGGTATTCAGGGTTGATTTCCTTTAACTGGTTTGATTTCTTTGCTGTCTAAGGGACTCTCAAGAGTCTTTTCCAGTACCACAGTTCGAAGGCATCAATTCTTTGGTGCTCTGCCTTCTTTACGTTACAGCTCTCACAACTGTACGTGACCACTGGGAAGACCATAGCCTTGACTATATGGACCTTTGTTAGCAGAGTGATGTCTCTGCTTTTAAACACACTGTCTAGGTTTGTTGTAGCTTTCCTGCCAAGAAACAATCATCTTCTGATTTAATGACTGCAGTACCAACTGCAGTGATTTTAGAGCCCAAGAAGAGGAAATCTGTCACTGCTTCCACCTCTTCCCCTTCTATTTGCCATGAAGTAATAGGTCCTGATGCCATGATATTAGTTTTTTTTAAGATTTAGTTTTAAGCCGTCTTTTTCACTATCCTTCTTCACCCTCATCAAAAGGTTCTTTAGTTCCTTTTTGCTTTCTACCATTAGAGTGGTAGCACGCACATATTTGAAGTTGTCGATGTTTGTCCTGCCTATCTTGATTCCAGCTGGTAACTCATCCAGCCAGCATTGCTCATGATCTGCTCAGCGTATAGGTTAAATAAACAGGGTGACAACAGACAGCCCTGTCATACTCTTTTCTTACATTTTCTCACATTCTTACAATCCATCTTATGTGGATTTCCAGTGCAAAATTGAACCCATGTAAAAGTAATATCACAACATTTTAATGTCACAACAAAATATTTCTAAAAATTATTAGTCTTATTAGTGAATAGGTAATAGAATGATTATAACCTAAAGAACTTGAAATAATAAATGATAGACTTAAACAGAAAATAAAATGAGTATATTGTTGATAATGTCTGACATTAAAATCCAGTGAAATAAACTAGGAGTGATTAAACAGATTTAGAAAATGAAAATTTTAATAATATAAATTAAAAACCAAATTAATATATTAAATAAATTAATAACTAAATATTGAATTGGGGAAGAAAATGCAACCCACTCTAGTATTCTTCCCTGGAAAATCCCATGGACAGAGAAGCCTAGTGGGCTGTAGTCCATGGGGTCAAAAGAGAATCAGACACAACTTGGTGATTAGAAAACGACAATTCCAAGAGAAGAATTTAGCTACCTATCTCCCAGAATTGATATTTGAAAATCCTGCAGAATTAATACAAACATATGAATACCCAGACCCTTTGTGGTGAAACTACACTAAAGCCAGAGAGAAAAAAAATCAAAGCAACTAGAGAGAAAAGACAGATGTCTTACAAAAGAGCCAGAATTAAATTGACAGAGTATACAACTGAGTGCAGAAAAATGACAGATATTTTGTCTTTTACAGTGCCAACCAAAAATAACAGCCGATCTAGAATTATGTATAGGAATAAAGCACCACAATAAATGAGAGGTGAAAAAACAGTACTGAACATGATGATATTTCACAAAACGTCCTGCAAAAAAAATGATCTCAAGACAAAGGAGAACTGATCTCTGTGGAAGTAGTGGGATACAGTGAGCTCTGTGAACAGAGAATCAGTAGATTGTTTCAGTTAAGAAGCCAGCAAAACACTTAATATTTAAGACAGTCAGCTCCATAATAATAATTAGTTTGGGAGGTACAGAAAAGATACTGGGAAGAAAATAAAATAATAGACAAATAAGACCAGGTAAGAGCACTGTGATTAGAGATCAAGGGTTTTGTTTATGTTTATTCTACAAGAAGTATCCAGAATTATTAATTAACTTTACATTTGAAATCAAGAACCTATGGTAATAGGTAGTTTCAGAACAACCATCACACATATAGAAATAGTGGTAATTTTTAATCAGTAAAAAGAAGCAAATGAAGAAAAAAGTCCTACAGAAGGCAAAATAAGAAGATAGTAAACTAAAAATAGCAAAAAACTCTATGATAGCTTTAAAAAGAACAATAGAATATTACAAAATGAATCCAGAAGTATCAATAATCACACCAAATATAATTTTAAAATGTCTTACAGTTAAATGATAAATATTCAGATTAAAATTATTTAGCAATATCTTGCTCATTAGAAATATGCCTAAAATATAATGATAAAAATACAGAAGTTTGATAAAATTTAAGATACATAAAATGTTTTCAAAACAAATACTAATAAAAATTATCTACAATATTATCAAATAACAAAATTTTAATGCAAAAATATTACCATAAAAAGGGTCAGTATATCAGTACATTATTATATGTCATTACTATACATTTTATATATATTTTATTACTATAAAAAGGGTTAAATATGTATTATTATAAAATGAAAAAAGCACCAGAAAGATATTTGTACTCTATACTTAAATGCCTGTAACAGTTAAAATGTTGGATTGAGCCATATAAAGCTGAAATATTTTTAGATTAAAACTGAAGAAATACTGGCCATTTCATATAGTTCAGTCCACATACAAAGAAAATACTACAAGTTACCAAAAGTAGGTAAATCTATAGTTATAAGATTTTAACAAACTTCTTTGCATTGTGCAAAATTTAATAAATATATTACTGAACTGAACAATATAATTACTAGTCTTGGTCTTTCTTTCCAAATATGCATGGAATAGTTATAGTAACAACTCATGTGCTAGATTTATCATGTCTGAGGCCACGAAGGGATGCTCAACGAACAGCAAAGATTTATATAATACAGACCACAAGTAAATAAAAGTGACAAAAAATAACAAAATAAGAACATCCTCTCCCAATCTCTTGCCAAATGAATTTGGAAATTCAAGAATTCCCTTCTAAATAATGTATGGATCAAAGAAGAAATTATAACGGGAATCACATACAAAAAAGTTAGAAGTGAAAACTACATTAGGAAGAGTGCACATCAACCTTTCTATTTATTGATTTTTTTCTTAGAGAAACTAGTTATGACTTTTATAAGTCTCAAAAAAAAAAAAAAAAAGATTCTCCCCAGATGACTTGCACTGTCCACCTTGTTGCTATTAACTCTAAAGTTGCGCCGTGCAATATGGCAGCCACTAGCCAAATGTGACCCTTGAATACTTACAGTGTGATTAGTTTGAATTGAACTGTGATGTTATTTATTATATATCGTACATTAGGTTCCAAAGACTATGAAAAAAGACAAAAATCTCATTAATCATTTTTCTATTATATAAAAATGTTGATAGTTCAGATTTGGGTTAAATACAATATGCTGTGCTGTGCTTAGTAGCTCTCTGACCCCATGGACTCTAGCTCACCAGGCTCCTCTGTCCATGGAGATTCTCCAGGCAAAAATACTGGAGTGGGTTGCCATGTCCTCCTCCAGGGTAAATATATGTATTATCAAAATTAATTTCACTTATTATTTTTTACTTTTTTAAGCTGTGACAACTAAAATATATAAAATCACATGTATAATTTGCAGTTACATTGTCTTTCTCCTAGACAATGCTGTTACAGACTGTCCTCTGGCATCTTAAGTTAAAGATCTGATCAGTGATAGAGCACTGGACTGAGGGCTGAGACATGTGGGTCCAGGAGCAGTTCTGGCAGGGAAACCGTGTCCTTGCATTATTACGTCTTAAGATTGGAATGATGGGACCTGTTTTGGCCTCAGCCTTTTGTCATATAAGAGATGACCCCCCGTGTTAGGAAGAATTTCTGCCATAACTTTTTGTGTAGTGTGGTCCGTTGACCTCTGTGTGTCCTCACACGCTGTAGAGACCAAAGAGATCCTGAGGAGTGTTCCACATTTTGCTCTACTGTCCACCTTCCCTTCCAGTATTCGTCTTTTCAAACTAAGGAATTTGAGTCATGTCCAGATAGGCCTTATTATTTTCTATTATCACATAGTTTTTTCAGAGAAGAATATTGACCTAGTTTTTAGAATTTTCCTTGTCCCTATTTCCATCTGCATAACATGTAATGTGAATAATTCTGTCTCTGGGATGCGAACGACTCTTTCTTTTAATATTCAGGCTGATCCCATTTGATAGTTCTTCTTAGCATTTCACTAATGGTCGGGAAAACAATGTGGATGGCATAACTTATTAGTAACCTTGATAAAATGTGACCCTTTTGTTACTTTAAAGCTATGGGTTCTTAACTGTGGACAGTTTTGCTTTACAGGGAACATTTAGCAAAGTCTGGAGACAGCTTTTGGGGCTTTCTAGGTGGCGCAATGGTAAAGAACCTGCCTGCCCATGCAGGAGATATAAGAGACGCAAGTTATTATGATTTAGGAAGGTTGTGTGGGGGGAGTGCTACTGGCCACGGATGCTACTAAACATCCCACAAGGCACAGGACAGCCTCAATAACAAAGAATTATCCAGCCTCTAGATTTCAATAGTACTCTAATTAAGAAATCCTTCTGTAAGGTAATCTGAGAAAGAAAGTATAGAATTTTCAAAATACAAATATATAGAATAATTTTAATATAAATTTATTTTGAAGTATAGTATATAAGTGGAAAAGTACAGAAGTCCTAAGTGGTGGTGGTGTTCAGTTGCTAAATCATGTCCAACCCTTTGTGACCTCACAGACTGAGGCACTCCAGGCTTCCCTGTCTTTCACCATCTTTCAGAGCTTGCTCAGACTCATGTGCATTGAGTCGGTGATGCCATCCAACCATCTCATCCTCTATCATCCCCTTCTCCCCCTGCTCTGTCTTTCCCAGCATCAGGGTCTTTTCCAGTGAGTTGGCTGTTTGCATCAGGTGGGCAAAGTATTGGAGCTTCAGCTTCAGCATCAGTCCTTCCAATGAATACATAGAGTTGATTTTCTTTAGGATTGACTGGTTTGATCTTGCTGTCCAAGTGACTCTCAGGAGTCTTCTCTAGCACCATAGTTTGAAGGCATCAATTCTTTGGTGCTCAACCTCCTTTATGGTCCAACTCTTAAATTTGTACATGACTACTGGAAAGATCATAGCTTTGACTAGATGGACCTTTGTCCACAGTGCTAAGTGTACATCTCAATAAATTCTCACAAAGTTATCACATCTGTGTAATACAGTAGCCAGCTCAGGAAATAGAGCATTTCTGATACTCAAGAAGCTCTCTTATGACCTAGTCTAGTTATTCTTTCTCACTATAGACAGCCATTATTGTGAATTCTGATTCCAGGTTAGTTTTGCCTATTTTCAAATTTTATGGAAATCAAATCATAGAGTATGTGCTTATTGTGTCTGCCTTCTTTTATTCACTTTTACAGTTTTATGATTCTTCTGTGTTGCTATGTAGCAGCAGTTTGTGATTTCTTGTTGTTTACTGTTCCCTTCATTTATTCATTCACCTATTAAAAGTCACTTGAATATTTTTCAGTTTTTGATTATTAAAAATAGTGCTCTGAAATTTTTGTGTGTGTAATGTTGTAAAAATATGTACACATTTTGAGGGGCATATTCTTAGGAGTGGAATTGCTGGGTGTAGGGCATACAAATATTCAGCCTTAGCTGATATTAGTGAACAGATTCTCAAAGAGGTTGTATCAATTTGCACCCCACCAGTAGTGTATGAGCCTTGCACCAGTCCAGGTACATTATGCGTGTGTGCATGTATACATTTATGTATGTATTTCCCAAGCTTAAAATCCTCATACTGAGCACCAAGCTAGTTAGGAAGAAGAAAGATCATAGGTAGGCATAGTTTCACATCCATTTTAGTCATTAGGTGACTGAAATATGTCCTAATGAGTAATTGTGCTGACCCTGTGGATCCCAGGGAGGCAGCATCAGGTGTGGAAAATGTGTATGTCAATAAACCATTTGGAAGAAGTGGTTCTTTGAAACCGTTGGTTTGTTCTCACTGCCTTCTTGCAGCCAATTTAGACAAGCAAAACCAAGCACTGCAATCCTGTTGTGACAAAAATAACTGTAAGATTTTGATATGCTTGCTTTCCGTAAATGTCACCCAAATGTCTTGCCTCTGAAGCTGGTGCTCTTCTCACTATGCTGGGCTATTTCACTGTACACAGCATTTTCTATTGCACAACTCTATTACCTTATGTTAGAGTCCCTCAGACTGTAATGCACTGGTACATAAAAAAGTCTTTTGAATTCTTTTGGTAAGAAAACCTAGAGAAAATAAAAGTATATAAACATAATAGCAGTATTGAGATTATTTTGACTCTTCCAGCTATTCTTGATGTCATACGTCCTTTGTTAATTTTTTAGCATTGGAAATTTTCCAGTTTCATGTAAATTAGCATCACAGTCTTATAAACATGTTTCTATTTATTGAATCCCAGGTCAAAGTAATTATACAACAAAGAACAACAGTTTTCATACCAGACTGCCTGCATGCATGTAAATTGGGGCTTGCACCAAGGAGGTAATGAATACAATCTCAGGTTTCATGAGATGAATAAACAAATGGAAAAACTAATAACAGAGCTCCATACCTCAGATAACCTAATTCAAAGTATCTTGCTTTTTCTTCTCTATAAAACTAGCTTCTGAAGTTTAGGTATGATGTATTAAGTAGTACGAAAATAAATCACAAAGGAAAAATCTGAGGCCGTGTTGCATGCCTAAGAGAAAGTGAATTTTCATTTTTTAAAATAATTTGAACGGCCTCACCACACCATGATGATTCACATCACATCCTATTGTCTCAGAATAACAAAGTAACACTGAGGAGATGGTGCAGCATAGCAGTCAAAAGTCTTGAATCTGAAATCTAACTACTTAGTTCAGATATTTTGTTCTCAAATTCGGTAGCCAGTCAGCAAATTACTTAACCTTTTAGAGACTCAGCTTCCTATTCTGCAAAATAGAGAACAATAAAGAACCTGTTCCATGGACTTCTGAAAAATTGGATGACATGCAGTTCATCATATGCAGTCAGCTCAATACCTGGGACACAGTTAGAACTCCACAAATGATAGTTGCAGGTGATTGGCTATAATAATACCCATGAGGTGGGCACCGAAGTATTCATCTCCCTCCTACAATGGTGTGCTGCAAACTTGTATTAGCATGACTCTGAAATTGTATGCAGAAACTAAATGAAGCAGGATATTGGCTGGAATACTCCAAGTCAATTTGGTCAGCTTTTTAAATTGGGAACTTATGAAAAGTAGCATGATAGCCCATCTCATGAGGCAGTGGAGTGGAGTGATTAAGAGATCAAATCTGGAGTCACATTAATCTCTGTGGCCTATAAAGTGGTCAGTCACTCAGGATTTGCGTGTGTGCATGTTTGTGTTTGTGTGTATGTGTGTGTTTGCATGTGTGTGTGTATGAGCGTGTAGTCCAAATGCAGTAGAGTTGTTTTGAAGACTAAGTCACATATGTGGCACACTTGGAACAGTGCACCTAATAACAGTAATTGTTATTAGGTGTTTACTATTATTGTTACTCAACTGACATCTAATTGAGTGCTTTCTAGAAAGGTTGTTTGCTGACTATAAAGAGAAAATGAAGCAATTTCTTAAAAAAGTATGAGAATGACTCCCTGGCCATCACCTGTGGTCTGAGTTCCTATTATTGGGATGGCTTCTTGCAGAAATTGCTGAAGGGACTATGGAAAAGCAAATGGTACTTTGAACTTGAATTTGGCCCCAAACTATTGGCAACATTGATAGAACTGACAGAACTTGGGGAAAGTCATTTCAGAATTGCAAGCAGCTTTTCTCTTTCGCTACAAGTTGAGATTTGAACACAGTGTTGATGCAGAACATTTCTCTGTTTTGAGGAAAATCATCACACGGGCCTTTCAGTTATGCAAATCTAAATCACAGGTCATAATTAGAAAGCGGGGTGTTTGAGAAGCTGTAGATGTAGGGAGCTAAACTGTTCTGGGTGATCTTGGAAAAGGTCATCTATGTGGTAAACTGAACAGCATTTCTGCAAGCTGCTTGATCTAAAAAAATGTTTCTAAGTATGGATTTAGATGCCTGGAAACTGCTGTTTGTCCTTGTGGAACTGTCTTGCGTCTTATATTGAGTAGCTTCCTGGAGGCAATGAGACTCTGAGATCCTGAGACTTTGAAAAAGATAGGCAGGAATCATATTCACCAAAGGAGCATAAAACACTCCTGAAAGAGTCTGACATGACTGAAGCAACTTAGCTTGCATAGGAGATAGGCTCAGGACTGCAAGCCCAGACCTGTGAGACTTTAAAAACTAAAGAAGTTATTGATGTTTTTTAGTAATCTGGAAGCAAGGCATAAAAAGAAGCAGCTTCTCTTGAGTCCCCATCTTCTGTATGGAATCACCTGGAGGTAGGATGGCTGTTTTCTGACTTGTGAATGTTTTATTGAGCCTGTTCTCACAGGATAGATTTTTCCAGTCAATCACTCTGTCGATTTTGAGACCAGAAATGAATATTTCCTCAGGAGGAAAAAAGGGGAAAGTTTCATCTGCCTAGGATGTCTTATCTCTAGGGACTCTAGCCAAGTTTGAAGACACTTGAGTATAAGTACTTCCCTCACTGGACAAGCAAGGAAGCAGCCTTTAAGGATCGTCACAGCCAAGGGCCTGGTATTGTGGCTTCTGCAGTTATCTCTGGTTGCTTCTATGAAATAACCCCTGTGTGAACTTCTCTCTTCCTATATCTGGGCCTCCAGTCAAGTGTGGAAAGAGTTGTCTTTCATACTGTTAAAAAATGGTTAAAGAAGAAAATTTAGGTGGTACAAACTTCAATACTTCATGAAGTGGACAGTCTCAGAGAACTGCAAAATGGATGGAAAGTAAGACACTTATATAGGATAAAGTCTAAAATAAGAGACAAATGGAAAATATCTGACTGGCTGAGGCCACATTGTCAAGCCTTGTTTGAAGTGAGCAGGTCGAGTTGGCTTGGTGTGTGGGGATTGACTGGCTGAATATATCTGAATTTCTGGTCAACTGTCCATTTGCAAGGTGACAAAAATTATCTAAGTTTTGATTTGCTGATGTGCCATTCTAGGCAGGAGTTGCTCATAATTGGACCTGGAAATTTGTTTCAATAATAGGTAGGTGGGGAAGTAAGGAGTGCCAGGGGGTCCTAATAAGGAGCAGTGCCACTGAGGCAGGCATGGCTATATAGCCTGACCCAAAGGAGTACGTGAAGAACTATGGACAGAGGTTTGTGACATTGTACTTGGCAGAGATCAAGACCGTCTCCAAGAAAAAGAAATGCAAAAAGGCAAAATGGCTGTCTGAGGACTCCTTACAAATAGCTGTGAAAAGAAGACAAGCGAAAAGCAAAAGAGAAAAGGAAAGATTCACCCATTTGAATGCAGAGTTCCAAAGAATAGCAAGGACAGATAAGAAAGCCTTCCTCAGTGATCAATGCAAAGAAATAGAGGGAAACAATAGAATGGAAAAGACTAGAGATCTCTTGAAGAAAATTAGAGATACCAAGGGAACATTTCATGCAAGGATGGGCACAATAAAGGACAGAAATGGTATAGACCTAACAAAAGCAGAAGATGTTAAGAAGACGTGGCAAGAATACACAGATTGACTATAGAAAAAAGATCTTCACGACCCAGATAATCACAAAGGTATGACCACACTTAGACCCAGACATTCTGGAATGCGAGGTCAAGTGGGCCTTAGGAAGCATCACATGAAGAAAGCTAGTGGAGGTGATGGAATTCCACTTGAGCTATTTCAAATCCTGTGAAAGTGCTGCACTCAGTATGCCAGCAAATTTGGAAAACTCAGCAGTGGCCACGGGACTGGAAAAGGTCAGTTTTCATTCCAATCCCAAAGAAAGGGAATGTCAAAGAATGCTCAAACTACTGCATGATTGCACTTATCTTATACACAGGCAAAGTAATGCTTAAAATTCTCAAACTCAAGCTTCAACAGTATGTGAACTATGAACTTCAGATGTTTAAACTGGATTTAGAAAAGGCAGAGGATCCAGAGATCAAATTGCCACATCTGTTGGATCATAGAAAAAGCAAGAGAGTTCCAAAAAAGCATCTATTTCTGCTTTATTGACTATGCCAAAGCCTTTGACTATGTGGATCACAACAAACTGTGGAAAATTCTGAAAGAGATGAGGATACCAGACCACCTGACCTGCCTCCTGAGAAATCTGTATGCAGGACAAGAAGCAACAGTTAGAACCAGACATGGAAACACAGACTGGTTCCAAATTGGGAAAGGAGAGCGTCAAGGCTGTATATTGTTACTCTGAATATTTAACTTCTATGCAGAGTACATCATGTGAAATGCCATGCTGGGTGAAATACAAGCTGGAATCAAGATTGCTGGGAGAAATATCAATAACCTCGATATGCAGATGACACTACCCTTATGGCAGAAAGCGAAGAAGAACCTAGAGCCTCTTAATGAAAGTGAAAGAGGAAAGTGAAAAAGTTGGCTTAAAACTCAGCATTCACAAAACTAAGATCATGGCATCTGCTCCCGTCACTTCATGGCAAATAGATGCGGAAACAATGGAAACTGTGAGAGACTAATTTTTTTGGCCCCAATATCATATATGGTGACCGTAGCCATGAAATTAAAAGACTCTTGCTCCTTGGAAGAAAAGCTATGACCAACTTAGCATATTAAAAAGCAGAGACATTACTTTGCCAACAAACATTGGTCTAGTCAAGGCTATGGTTTTTCCAGTAGTCATGTATGCATGTGAGAGTTGGACTATAAAGAGAGCTGAGCACCGAAGAATTGAAGCTTTTGAGCTGTGGTGTTGGAGAAGACTCTTGAGAGTCCCTTGGACTGCAAGGAGATCCAACCAGTCCATCCTAAAGGAGATCAATCCTGAGTATTCATTGGAAGGACTGATGTTGAAGCTGAAACTTCAATACTTTGACTGCCTGATGCAAAGAGCTGACTCACTTGAAAAGACCCTGATGCTGGGAAAGATTGGAGGCAGGAGGAGAAGAGGATGACAGAGGAAGGGATGGTTGGATGGCATCACCGACTCAATGGACATGAGTTTGAGTAAGCTCCAGGTGTTGGTGATGGACGGGGAAGCCTGGCATGCTACAGTCCATGGGATTGCAAAGAATCAGACGTGACTAAGCGACTGAACTGGGTTGAAAGGGACTCCTAAGGCTGGGATCCACAGGATGCTATTGCCAAGTTGAAAGGACTGACCTGCTGACAGAGCTGGGATTAAAGGAAAGTTGCTGCCTAACAACCTTCAGTCAGAGAAGAGAGCCCCAGGATGGAACACATGTGAAACCATGAGTTTGGGAAGGGATGTTAGAGAGGATCTGTCTTTTCAACAAGTGGTAGATATTCAGTTTTTCTAGTAGTATAGTTTCATTTATTCTCACAGATAGACCCTAGTAGACATTTCAGTTCAGTTGTCACTGAGTTGTGTTTGACTCTTTGTGACCCCATGGACTGCAGCACACCAGGCTTCCCTGTCCATCACCAACTCCCGGAGCCTACTCAACTGCATGTCCATCACGTTGATGATGCCATCCAACCATCTCATCCTCTGTCATCCCTTGCTCCTCCCACCTTCAATCTTTCCCAGCATCAAGATCTTTTCCAATGAGTCAGTTCTTCACATCAGGTGACCAAAGTATTGGAGTTTCAGCTTCAGCATCAGTCCTTCCAATGAATATTCAGGACTGATCTCCTTTAGGATGGACTAGTTGGATCTCCTTGCATTCCAAGGGACTCTCAAGAGTCTTCTGCAACACCACAGTTCAAAAACTACAGTTCTTCAGTGCTCAGCTTTCTTTATAGTCCAACTCTCAACATGCATACATGACTACTGGAAAACCCATAGCTTTGACTAGAAGGACATTTATTGGTCAAGTAATGTCTCTGCTTTTTAACATGCAATCCGATTGGTCATAGCTTTTCTCCAAGGAGCAAGCATCTTTTAATTTCATGGCTGCAGTCACCATCTGTTGTGATTTTGGAGCCCCCCAAAATAAAGTCAGTCATTATTTCCATTGTTTCTCCATCCTATTTGCCATGAAGTGATGGGACCAGATGCCATGATCTTAGTTTGCCTAATGTTGAGTTTTAAACCAACTTTTTCACTGTCTTCTTTCACTTTATCAAGAGGCTCTTTAGTTCTTCTTCACTTTTTGTCATAAGGGTCTTGTCATCTGCTTATCTGAAGTTATTGATATTTCTCCTGTCAATCTTGATTCCAGCTTGTGCTTCATCCAGCCCAGCATTTTGCATGATGTACTCTGCATGTAAGTTAAATAAGCAGGGTGACAATATGCAGCCTTCATGCACTCCTTTCCCAATTTGGATTAGATTATGTTTATTTTCATATCACAAAGCAGAGCAGGGGGAGGGCAACCTAAGAACAACAACAACATAATTAACCAGCCAAACAACCAATGAGACCCAGTTGCCTATGGGCAACATGAATGTGAAGAGGACTATTTGAGTATGCCTTTATGTATCAGATTGTCGCGATGGTAGCGACAGGGGCTAGTCACTTTTAGAAATTTACCTACCAGGGTAGTATGTGCAGTGTATGAGTTTTCAGATTTAGAGCTGACTAACTTAAGATCATGAGTTGGAGTAAACTCCAGGAGTTGGTGATGGACAGGGAGGCCTGGCGTGCTGTGATTCATGGGGTTACAAAGAGTTGGACATGACTGAGTGACTGAACTGAACTGAACTGAACTGATGTTGGAGAAGACTCTTGAGAATCCCTTGGACTGCAAGGAGATGCAACTGGTCCATCCTAGAGGAGATCAGTCCTGGGTGTTCATTGGAAGGACTGAGGCTGAAGCTGAAACTCCAGTACTTTGGCCACCTCATGTGAAGAGTTGACTCATTGGAAAAGACCCTGATGCTGGGAGGGATTGGGGGCAGGAGGAGAAGGGGACAGCAGAGAATAAAATGGCTGGATGGCATCACCGACTTGATGGACATGAGCATGAGTAAACTCCGGGAGTTGGTGATGGACAGGGAGGACTGGCGTGCTGCAGTCCATGGGGTCGCAAAGAGTCAGACATGACTGAGTGACTGAACTGAACTGAACTTAAGATCATGATATCTGGTCCCATCACTTCATGGGAAATAGATGGGGAGACAGTGGAAACAGTGTCAGACTTTATTCTTTTGGGCTCCAAAATCACTGCAGATGGTGATTGCAGCCATGAAATTAAAAGACATTTGCTCCTTAGAAGGAAAGTTATGACCAATCTAGATAGCATATTAACAAGCAGAGACGTTACTTTGCCAACAAAGTTCCGTCTAATCAAGGCGACGGCTTTTACAGTGGTCATGTATGGATGTGAGAGTTGGACTGTGAAGAAAGCTGAGCGCCAAAAAATTGATGCTTTTGAAGTATGGTGTTGGAGAAGACTCTTGAGAATCCCTTGGACTGCAAGGAGATCCAACCAGTCCATCCTAAAGGAGATCAGTCCTGGGTGTTCACTGGAAGGACTGATGCTGAAGCTGAAACTCCAGTACTTTGGCCACCTCATGTGAAGAGTTGACTCATTGGAAAAGACCCTGATGCTGGGAGGGATTGGGGGCAGGAGGAGAAGGGGACGGCAGAGGATGAGATGGCTGGATGGCATCACCGACTTGATGGACATGAATTTGAGTAGACTCCGGGAGTTGGTGATAGACAAGGAGGCCTGGCGTGCTGCGATTCATGGGGTTGCAGAGTTGGACACGACTGAGTGGCTGAAATGAACTGAACTGAACTTAAGAATGACTCTTTTATAACTTAGCACCTAATATCTAGAGAGATCCAGATCTGCGGTTCTAAAGTAGGTCTTGCTGAATACTTCCTGCTGAACACTTTTGTAAATGGAGAAATATTAACCATGTCTCTGGAATTCTAAAAGAACTGACATACAAATTAGAAAAAAAATTTTACAGTGTTGATTTATATTTTTCCTAGATTTTACTGTTTTTACTTTTCAATTGTGCAGCCTCTTTTATAATACTCATACCTTCTCTAAATTAAGGGTATTACATTCCAGAGACAAACGTTCTAAAGTGGGAAATCTTGTTAGTGAAATTCTTTTTTAAGTATTTTTATGTCTACTGTTGCTCAAAGGCAATATTTCTTGGGGTGTATTTTCCTACACACATCTCTCTCTGCCCTTTCAATCTTACCCCTTCCCATTGCCTCTTCTGTACTGCCTGTATCTCCAGCACACACATGCTCATATCACATCCTTTGCTATCTTCTTTCGATCTTTGGGGCTTTCATAATTGAGCTTAATCACAGAGGATGAGAAGGTTGGAAGGCATCACTGACTCAATGGACATGAGTTATGCAAACTCTGGGAGATAGAGAAGGACAGGGAAACCTGGCATGTTGCAGTCCATGGGGTTTGCAAAGAGGTGGACACGACTTAGTGATTGAACAACATCGACAAATCACAGGGATGATTTTATCAATGAGCTGACATCAGGGCTTTGTTCAGGAGGTGAAATATCAAAATTATTAATTAAAATGAAATTTGGTGCCTCCGTACAGTTTCATGACATATGTGCCCCTGTGTCTTCTATTTCCTTGTTAGAGCTAAAACATTTCTAAATGTTTTTAAATCGAGGAACAAACTGACATGAAGAACCTCTATGAAAATATTATTACACACATTAACAGGGAAACATCTTCACCCTGTGGCTCTGTGGTGATGGGGAAACAGAAACCTAACAGCTCATAGATTTGGAACGTAAAGCATTAGGTTTTCTAGAGATACTTGGGCTTTATCTGCAGCTAATTAACATGAAGTCTTCAGTGGGCATGACTCTTTTCTCAAATACAGCTAGTTTTATCACTTAATATTCATAGTAAATATGCTACAGTATAGAAACAGACTCTCTAGAGAGAAGCAGGAAAATTAAACCACCAATCTAAGCAAGCCAGGTTTGCCACGGAGCTCGTACCCTTCAGCATCCAGGGTCCAGTAAGCATGGAGGCTGACACAGTAAACTGCAAGTAATAATGCGGTCACTCCTGTGAAGCAAATAGGTCAGGGCTGCTAGCTGAATCTTCCGAGACGAGCCTACACCCTCATTCCAGGCGCATCATCTCCCACAGTCTCAAATCTTGCCTCGGGTCCCAACACCTGTCTTCACTCTCTATTTTTTTCAATAACATTAACCTCTCTTCCTGCTTATTTTCTTGCATATGAAAAGCTTCAGAGCTCTGTGTTTCCTCCTGTTTCCCAGCCCCTCTCTGAGCAATCTCTGTCTTTCCGGGGCATTGGAGGGCCACTCTGGCAGTCAAGTAGATGGTTTTAATTAGGTTTAATTATTTTTAAAATAAATTCTGGAGGATTGGGAAAAGCAATAGCCAAAGAAGCATAAAAGGCTTTCTTTAGAATCTTTGTGATGGGTGTGGATACTCACAAAGAACAGGAGACTTTGTGAACAGGAGACTTTCCCTGCCCCCCTCCCTTTGGAGAGTAGAGGACTGCATTCCTTGTGGAAAGACCCCTACTATCACCAACACACACACACACACGTTTCTCTTTTAGGTCAAACTGGAATACAGTGACCTCCTTGAGGGAAATTTTAGATGAAATAGGCACGCTCTGAATTTTGCATCTAGTTAGAATTTCAGTATCTGCCTTATTGATGCTTGGTTTATTCTCAGTGCAGACTGGAAGCTCTTAGATAGTGCTATTGGTTCTGCCTATGAAGAGGAGCCCGAGATCATTTACAGTGAATGAGGAGAAGCAAAGCAAAGATAGTAAAGAAATTCTTGATTGATGGAAATGCTGGTTCACAGAATTGGGGAGGATTTTCTTTTCCTCCATAGATTACTTTAAGGAAGGTCAGTTAACCCTTGTGTTGTAAACTAGGATCAGTGTTTACCAAATGTATAAAAGACTGAATTAAGTAGAGTTAATCTGAGCAGCAAATTTCTCTATCTACGTGGTTTTACCAATGAAATTGCTGTTTGTCTTTAGTCGCAAATAAGTTGGACTATTTGGCACAGACGTCTTATTTATCCTTATGACTTTATTACTATTTCTTGCTTTCCAACCATGATGAGAGCCCTAATGAAGTAGGTCAAGGGTCAAGTTGTATTCTACGGGCCGAACATTCAAGTTGAAATATATACTTCATCAAAAACTCTCTGGTTTGGTATGCAGAGGAGGGAAGAGGTAAACTACTCAGGAATGTTCACTGGGTAGACCATGGCTTTCTAAACTTGGGTATATCTCCCTGCCACTTCAACACTAGCACTAATATTCTGTGTTTGAAAGAAATTAGGTCTATAGGGAAATCAAGCTTCTATATCTCACAGAAATGAAATATTCAATACTCTGCTTTTTTCCATATTCCCTATACATTTCTCAGAGAACATGTGAGGCAAGTCATAAAATTGCAGATGTTTGGATTATTATTATTTTATTCTTATTATTATTTGGAGCCTTTATAGCAGTAGGACAATATACAGTTTGGAGAAGAAATAGCAATGTTGATAATTGTTGGAATTGGTAGCCAGTAAATGATACCCTCTCCCTGTGTGTTTAAGAATTATTTGAGGAATAATGCACAAGATTCAGACAAATAAATATAAAAATACAATCTTTATTGATGGTAAAATTGAATTAGCAAAGGTAGGTTGAAAATATGACCATATATGACTTCTTTATATGTATCTCTCAGAATTAAACAAGTGACCAAGTCACAGTCAGAACCACAGGTTTTCCTATCCCTACCCCTATTTTATGCCCCCAAAGTTGGGAATTCTAAGATCAGAGTAACCCAAACAAGACTCTGAAGCCCAAGGTCATGTTTGCAGGTTTTTCTACCCTTACTATTGAGACAAGTAATGTCTTTTCCTTTGGGAGGAGAAAGTGAATCAGAAGCATGAGCTATTTCCCCCAAATTTCCAGGAATTGGAAATAATATTTCATTGGCCTGGTTGGGCATGCCAAGAAAGGATGAAACTGGTTCTTTTAACAGTAACCTCTATAAAGATACATTAATTTTATGGAGGGGTTAGCAATATTACAGAGTTAGTGATGTTTTAGACTTTATTTGAGGCTGATTTTTGAACCTTCAGCCAAGGTGAAGAGTTCTATAGTGGATAACTAAGAGAAACAGACAAATGAAAAATTGTGCCCTAGACCAGTACACAATCTTATTCTTTTTCCTTTCCATTCCTAACCTAGAAGGAAACCTGAACTTTTTACTTTCCTACATCTCTTGGGCCTAAAGTCAGTCCTGAGAAGTTTTTTGTTTTTGTTTTTTTGTTTTGCTGTTAACTCATACTTCCTCCTGGAACTATTTACAGTCCTAAAGATACTCCCCCTGCAAAGGATACTCATCTGCCACTAATCTTCTCAGATTCCTTCTGCTTCACTCTAAACCTCAGAAGCCAGATGCCCTCAGATTCTCCAGATTTCTCAAGTCCTTAATCCCCGTACTTAAAGCACAAAAGACCCGGCTTTGAGTTCTGTGATATCCTTTTGTGTATGTACGCTATGTCCTCACAACTGAGCTCCCTGCTTCATGCAGGTGTCTTTGATTGGCCCTATTGTGTCAAGTATGGCTAGCTGATCCCTTTCTTGGACCAGTCAGATCGAATTTTCCAGGTGTCTTTGTTCTTAGCTATGCTTAGGTATGACTATGTGACTAAAGTCGAGAGCTAGTGAAATGCATAGGAAAGTGAAGTGATGTACTTTACTTTCATTCTTACACAATAAAACGACCTGTCTATGAGCTGCCTTGGTTTTTCCCCCTTTGATGAGCTAGAATGAGGGTAATACCCAGGGGAGCCATAGAAGAAACATTTTGAAGGTGGATGAGTCTCCATTCATCTGGGCCCTTCAGTGGCTTCATGGAGCAGAGAGCTTCATCCATCTAAGTAGGAACATCCATTTTAAGACTTTACAGTGGCAGGAAACAATCTTAAGTGTACCAAGCCACTGAAAATTCGAAGTGCATCTGCTAGAATAGATAACGTTACCTTTATTAATACTCATGAGTATGAGTATTTGTTTCGTTTCATAATGAGTCCCAAATCTCTTTCAGCCCTAAACGCCAGGCCACTGCCTCCCATCATAGTTGGCACATGGAACAGAACTACTTGCCATTCTTGCTCCAGGGACATCCTTGGCATCTTTCTTCCCCCAGCCTGGGTATTGTTCTGTCTTTCTCTTCCTTTTGCTTTCCCACAGTGTTAATTATTTCCTTAAAAATTATTCAATTTGCTGTAATAAATATTTAAGAACCATAATCTATGACCAAGTTACTCATTGTGCTGATTAAGAAGAAAAAAAAAAGAATATGAGTAATTTTTCCTCCCCTACCCATCTCTTCCTTCAAGTGATTATCAGAGGCCTTCTAGGTCTCCTGTCTATGATAAAGGAAATGAATTCAGCCAGGTTGTGAGGTAACTAATAATTATCAGATAATTGTTACGTGTTCAGTCTTTTGCTTGATCATGTGGCAAGTTTAGAAGTATAAGAAGGGATCTTTGACTTTAAGAAATGTAGAATTTGTTATGGTAAAAATTGTTCACATGTTGCTATCAAAAATGCTAAGATCAAAGAGACAAATTTTTGGATTACTTATCTGCCAAATAGGGCTTCCCAGGTGGCGCAGTGGTGAAGAATCTGCCTGCCAGGGCAGGAAACCAAGAGACACAGGTTCAGCCCCTGGGTCAGGAAGATTCCTGGAGTAGGAAATGGCAACCCACTCCAATATTCTTTCCTGGAAAATTCCATGGATAGAGGAGCTTGGCGGGCTACTGTCCATGAGGTGGCAGAGTCAGACACGACTAAGCACACACACTCTCCTGCCAAATACTGTGTAAAATTCTTTCTATATTACCTTTATAATCCTCATCAAAATTTTTTTAAAGGAGAAGAGGAACCAAAACTCAGAACCAACATTTGTGCACACATATAGGTAGTGAGTGGTGGAGTCAGGATGTGAAATTACAGATCTGATTGCGGGGAGTCTATTCTTAACCTCAGGCTTGTACTGCATTGCAGACATTGTAAATAACAAACTTATCTTGCAATTACTAAGATAAACTTTTAATAGCCATTATCACATGTAATTATCACAACAACCCCATGGGGTAAACACCATTTTTTTATTGTTGTTTTACAATGGAAACTGAGTCAAAGACAGGTCTTGTGCAAGGACACACAGCTGGTAGATTGGGGCATTAACATTTGAAAACAGGCTGTCAATCATAAGACATTTCTTCCCTAAATGTTTGAAAAAATTTTCAGTTCGTGAACAAGTGCCCAGAATAGCCCAATACACACACACACACACACACACATCCATTGTCTAGGTTCACCAATTGTAACAGTTTCCACATTTGTAGAACCACTGCTAACCACTATAATTATATAGCTGAGTTATTTGATCAGATTGAATGCTATAGGGATCTATTTAAAAATTAAATTAATAGATATGAGAAGCTTTATAGAGGTGGGTCTTAAACTAGTTCTTCAAATTGTTAGATAAGTAGAGAAAAAGAAGATGTTCTGAAAGAGGGAAACTCTGAGCACAGCGGGATGCTCATGCAGCCATATGTGAAGGAAAGATTCAGGTTGAAGAAAAGTAGAAAACAAATTTCGGGCAAAATTATGAGTATCTGGAAGCCAAGAAAAGAGTTCAGGCTGATTATCATAGAAAAAAGGGAGCCTCTGACAGCTTTTACATCAGGAGAAATTGCAGCTAAATATTGGCATTTATAAATAATTAATTTCTTTGTTTTTTAAGAACTTCCACACAATATCACTACTGTGAGGGATCATAGCATTCTTCTCATTCTCAGACAAAATCCTTTGGAAAATCAGTAACCTGAAGAATTATTGCGATGACATTGTATTGAGTGACCCTTACAAAACTTAGCAAAACTGTAACAGAGGGAAAACGTGTTTTGTTTTTTTAAAATGGTTTCTTTACCCACGTTTAGCATCTTCTCTTTGTTCTCCTTAACTATTACTAGGACAAGGAAGAGAACAACTTTCGTGCTTGCTGTTATTGAGACTGCAGATATACTGCAGAATTGCATTTTATATTCCAGAATTTTCCCTTTCTCTCCAATCAAAAGTTTACCTGACTTGTACCCAATGTTTTTAAGGCCCTCTTAAGTCACATTATCCAGGCCAGCTAACCTAAAGAATTTAGGTGCTAGCTTATAAAAATATAATGTATTCCTCTTAACCAATGCATAGGGGTGAAGAGATTTAGGAGATGTTAAACAAGCTGAAGATATGGAACCCTTTACTCTTACCACATAGGTGGCAAAAAAAAAAAAAAAAAAAAAAAAGGACCTATGCTGTGTTCATCCCTGGATGTGGCCACTGGTTTTAATAAATGGAGAAGCAAAGAGTATGCTGAATCACTGAAGGTTTTAGAGTCTCACTGCATTCTAGAGGTGTGGCTTCATGGTCGCTGAGCAGAGGAGCTGGAGAAGGAAAGCTCTTTTACCATCTATATCTGAGAGTCACATTGCCTGTACTTCTATGCTTGACAGGAGGAACTGAGATGAATATTGCAAAACAAATATGCTGGCCATGTGTGTGATATGCTACTAACATTTCAAACATGATGCAAATACATGACACACCTGTCATCCTAACCTTGTAAATCCCTCTGGTTCTCAGAGTGGTGAGTTGTAAACAGTAATGTTTCCAAGTCAGTAGTTTTCTCTGCTATTTCAGGGTCAGAAAGCCTTGGAGTAAACAATAAATACAAAAGTTTATTTTATAGTCTTAGTCGAGTTAAACCAATTTCATGCAAAGATCTAAATGGTATTGCTTCCCCTATACTATCCTTCACCAATACAAAGCCCTTGGTAATTTAACTTCTGTAGTTATGTTGTGAGTTGTTTTTTAAAAAATGTTTTTTTTGTTCATAAATGAACCTAAAGCAAGGTGAATAGTTTTTGATATGACTGCAATTTTTTCCTTTTACTTGAAAATTGATGGCATGCAGGAAGCCTTAATATCAAATCAAGAAACTCAAGAAATGAGTAGTCTAAAACTGTTTCACTGCTGAAAGATTTCAATCAATTTTCAGGCAATCTAAGGTTGAAGCAATGATATAAAAGTGTAATAGTCTCTACAAAACTCTATTGTCCTCATGTCACTTTTCCTTAACTTTTTCTACATATTATTTACTGAATTACCATGAATAGTTCCTTTTAGCATAGTGATTCAATGGTCATTAAGAAATTTACCTTTGTACTAGATTTAAAAGAAACATAAAATAGTCATAAACATCAACAGGTAAAAAATTACTGTCTTAATTTTACCTTTAAAATATTGTCTGTAGCTAGGTAGATAATAATGGAGAAAGCATTGCTTTTTTATTGTTAATAAATTGTATTTTTTAGGAGAGTTTTAGAGTCACAGCCAAACTGATTGAAAAGTACAGAGTTCCCATATAGCCCTGCCACCACGCATGCACAGCCTTCCCCACCATCAACATCCCTCACCAGAATGGTACCTTTATTACAGTTGATGAGCTTAGATTGACAAATGATTATTACCCAAAGTCCATAGTCTACATTAGAATTCACTTTCTAAAAATGTATTTATTTTTGGCTGTGCTGGGTCTTTGTTGCTTCCCCTGGTCTTTTTCTACTTGCAGCAAGCTGGGGCTCCTGTTCATTGTGGTGCGCAGGCTTCTTGTTGCGGTGGATTCTCTTGTTGTGGAGCCTGGGCTCTAGACCTGTGGGCTTCAGTAGTTGTGGCACGGGCTTAGTTGCTCTGTGGCATGTGGGATCTTCCTAGCCAAGGATCGAACCCATGTCCTCTGCATTGGCATGTGAATTCTTAGCCACTGCACCACCAAGGAAGTCCAGAATTCACTCCTGACACTGTACAATCTGTGGGCTTTGACAAATATATAATAACATGTGTCCATCATTTTAGTAGCATAGAGAATAGTTTCTCTGCCCTAAAAGTCCTCTATGCTCTACTTATTCATCCCTCACTGTCTTCTGACCCCTGGGAACCACTAATCTTTGTACTGTTTTTTTGAGACCATCATAGAGTTGGAATCAGACAGTATGTTACTTTTTCAGACTGGCTTCTTTAACTTTTAGTAATGTGCATTTAAGATCCCTCCATTCTTTTCACGGCTTGATAACTCATTTCTTTTTTTAGTGCTGAATAATATTGCATTGTCTGGATGTACCACAGCTTACTTATCTACCCACCTACTGAAGGACGTCTTGGTTGCTTCCAAGTTTGGACAATTATTAGCAAAGCTGAGATAAACACCCATGTGCTGATTTTTGTGTAATCATAAATTTTTAACCCATTTGGGTAAAAATGAAGGAGTACAACTGCTGCATTGTATACAAAGAGTATGTTTCATTTTGTAAGAAATGGCCAGTGTTCAAAGTTGCTGTGCCATTTGGTATTCCCAGCAAAAATAAGTAAGAGTTCATATGAGAGGAAACTTACTGTGGATAGGAAGAGTGACTTCTTTGATAAGTACTTAGGATAAGGAACTAAACATATTTTGCTTAGTTTCCATTGGGATCTTTTTCTATTTCAGTTTCCCTATCCATACAGCACAGACCTTTATTCTCAGGCTCCTGTGAGGAGACCTATGGTTCTCCAGTGTTGTCTGTGATTGAATGGTCTAGTGTACCTATTTCAGAGGTAGGATGATAGCAAGGCAGTTTGTCTATAACCCTAATGCCAAATTTTCCTTTTGTGTTATTTTGTTTCAAATTCAGGTAGGCAAATAGAATCAATATTGTATTTATATATTGCCCTTCCCAACACCAATAGTAGTATTTTTAACTGAAAAAAGCTAATCCATAATATGATGAAATATGAAATCATATGAAAGATTATACTTTTAATAGTTACTACACTTCCTACTCCTGGTTCTAATCAGCCTTCCCAGAGTTAAAAACTAGTTTTTTTTCCCAAGAAATATTCTGCATATAGTTGTGCATTTGTATGTGTGTAATTATTTTAAATAAATTGTTTGTTAATCTTCCTTGTTTCACTTAAACATATATCTTGGTGATCTTTCAATACAGTATATTTGAGAGCTAGTTCATTCTTTCTGACTGCAGAAATGTATTCCATGTTACAGCTGTACTAATGTACTTATTTGGCCAGTATCTTATTAATTGACATATAGGTTGGGTCTTTTCTTTAGTTACTGAAACACTGCTTCACTAATACCCTTTGTGTGAGTGAGTACATTTGTAGCCCACATTCCTAGAAGTGAATATGCTGTATCAAAGAGTAAGTGGAACTAAAATTTGATACTTACAACTATTGTCAAATTACTTTCTAAAGGGAATTCTCCTACCAATGGCAGTTGAGAATGCCTGTTTCTCTATATCTTTTCTAATATTGCATAATATCAAATATTTTGATCTTAACAACTTTACTTTTTGAAAAGAAGATTAGATTTTCTTGTTGATGCTACAAATGCCATCAGGGTATAGCTTATTTACCTTTTTGTTTGATATGAAAATCAAAGCGACAAGAATGTATCAGTTTCATTTAACTCTTGATGAAAGAACTTTATAGAAAAAGGTGTGTGTAAATTCTCTGTTCTTACCCTCATACTTCAACCCTCAAATTCAAACATACTTTTTAGGTTTCTTTAAAAAAGCATGCACTTGGATACAAAACATTATTCTAATTTCTAATATGTGCAGCTCCATTTGCAAAGAGCAATACTAGCTATAACAGGTATGTAATTTCATGGTGTCTTATATAAGTAGTCATATTTTGTGAGGAGAAAATGCCAATGAGGCATAGTTAAAGGTCACCTATTTTAATGAACCAGTTTATGACTCATGGTGTTACCCTTACTTTTCTTTCACTTTTTTTTAGTCGGTTATACTTTGATTAGCATAGAGATTGTCTAATAATTGTAGTATTTCAAGTTTAAATAATTCTTTATCCAGTGTCCTTCTTCATCCAGAATTAAAAGCTGGTGAATTCTTACAAGTTTGGAGGGAGGGAGGAAGACAAAAGTAAGGAGGGAGGAGCTGGGACAGAGAGAAGGAGGGATTACAAAGGTGAAGTGGGAAATAGCTTAAGGAGAAGAAAGCTTGGGTCTCTGTTTTGTTAGCGTCCTCCTGAAATAGGAGGATTTCTCTGAGAAAAACGAATCCTGTTTCCAGGCTGAGTGGATGCTGTATTTTTTTCGTGTGACTTCATTTTATCTGTTATATTTACTTAGATTCATTGTCTCTCTACTCCTGACTCTGTTGTTGATAGAACATGGATATCTCATCAGCAAAATAGTAATCAACTTAATTCTTCCTAAATGATGTTAGTAATAGTTCTCCGACTCATTCTCCAATCCCCACATCTAACTCCCCTTCCAGGCTTTTAGGTGACATGGGACCTCTGCTCTGATGATTTTAAAAAATACTATATTCCTGCCTCAAATTATATTTAAACAAACATAAATTCACATTTACCCAGTAGGGACAATAGCAGAGCTTCATAGTGTCACTGTGGCTTTCTCTGGGGAAGGTACTAGTTAAGCTTATGTTAGTTGAGAGCGTTCTATATATAAGGTCAATGTGCTATTTTATTGAATCATCACAAGCCCTGTGAAGTAAGTATTGTTATTCTGGTTTTGTAGATTAGGAAACTAAATCATCAAGGCTAAGGACCTTGTCTAAATCACAGGGCTCAAGTCACCAGAGCCAAGTTTTGAGCCTACTCTAACTTAGAGCTACATTTTTTTTTCTACCACACTAGTTTGCTTAAATGTGTTGATGTTTGTAGTTTCTGTAAGACAGTGTACACAAAAGTATCTATATAGTATTTTTAACCTGACGCTGGGAAAGATTGAAGGTAGGAGGAGAAGGGGCCAACAGAAGACAAGATGGTTGGCTGGCATCACCAACTCAATGGACATGAGTTTGAGCGAGCTCCAGGAGATGGTGAAGAATAGGGAAGCCTGTGGCAAACTGCAGTTCATGGGGTCAGAGTCGGACACGACGAGTGACTGCACAGCAACAATATCAGTGCCCAAGGATAGTTTTCCTACGTATTTAATGACTTTATATTTCCTTTAACATGGAGTAAACAGAAGTGAACAGTTAAACAATTTAAAACTTACCAGACCTATGAAGAGATAGAGATGAAATAATAATTACATACCCATGTTCCCACAACACAACCCAGGAACCAAAACATTTTGTGCTTGCTAAGTTGCTTCAGTCATGTCTGACTCTTTGCGACCCTATGGACTGTAGCCCACCAGGCTTCTCTGCCCATGGGATTCTCCAGGCATGAATACTGGAGTGGGTTGCCGTGCCCTCTTCCAGGGGATCTTCCTGACGCAGGGATAGAACCTGTGTCTCTTATGTCTCCTGCATTGGCAGGCGGGTTCTTTACCACTAGCGCCGCCTGTTAAAGCTGTGCTGCATTGTCTGTACTTCTCCCCTGTCACTTAACGTTCCTTCCCACCCTTTCTTACATCTTCCTGCAGAGAAAACCGCTATCCTGAATGTGGGATTTATCATTCTCATTTATTTCTCTGATCCATAAGAAATACAGATATCCCCCACTTTTCAGAAGTTTGCTTTACATTACTTGGCTTTTACAGAAGACCTACTTTGATATCTGTTTTTGCTAATCAAATGAAGTTGAAGAGGGCTTTTACTTTTAGGAAAAAAAGATAAAATGTGAAAATAGTGTTCATTGATGGTTTTGCAGTGAGTCTTTATAGAGGCAGCACACCCTGAGCTTCCCTTGTGGTTCAGCTGGTAAAGAATCCACCTGCAATGCGGGAGACCTGAGTCCCTGGGTTGGGAAGATCCCCAGGAGATGGAAAAGGCTACCCACTCCAGTATTCTGACCTGGAGAATTCCATGGACTATGTAGTCCATGGGGTCACAATGAGTCTGAAAGAGTGAGCCAAAGACTGAGCGACTTTCACTCACTCAGGCAGAATGGTGCTGCCAAGCTCCTTCCCTGGGATCGATACTCAGTATCTCAGCATCAAGCTGCCGTAGCTTTGAACTGTGTCTGTGAGCATCTGTCTTCATCATGATTTAGTCTGTGTATTCCTTAGCAAGGTATGTCCTGAGGTAGTTGTTTCCTTGCTCTATGCCATTTCAGCTTACAGAAGTTTTCCTAGGAATACTCTACTTTTGAATAGTGAAAGAAAGCTGTATGGTTGACCACTGTTAGGAATGGCCCCCTACTTTCCTCTCTTCCCAGCAATCAAAAATCTTCCTAAAACTTTACATTTGGTGGTCTTCATCCATGCGTTCAATCAACCAGATTGTGTAATGCTGTGGTATTTAATACTGGAAAAATACACGTGTAAGTAGACCCATGCAGTTCAAATCCATGTTAGGGTCAACAATACATAGTAATATTTTAGACTTTTAAAATCTCTGTAGACATTCTATCATGTAAAATCAGTATATACATTCTATCATTGGCAACATACTTTTTTTCATTCAACTTCATGTTTTTTAGATTCTTATACCTTTGTAAGTATACCTCCTGATTTTTAAGTGAAAACATTTAAAATGTTCTTCTGAAATGCTGATAGTAAAAATAATAACAATACCTTGGTTCTATGAGATAGGCCCTGTAACTGAGCACTTCACATATTAATTTATTTAATCTTAAACACTAGGTTTGATTATTCTTATTGCTAAAGCTCAGAAAGTTTAAATTATTAACATGAAGTAACAAATAGTTAATAGCAGAGCTGGAATTCCAACGTGCGTATTTATAACCCTAGTTCTGCACTTTTTTTCTTTTATGCTGTACTGCCTACCTATACTGAATCCCAACTTTCATCTCATTCAATTTTCTTCAAGATCAAGGCTCCAGACTCCTGGCCCAGGGCAAGGCGCAGAGTAAGAAACAGTGATTCCCAAGTGTGCAGAAGCTGCCTTAATAATGCAACCCCCAGGGTTACCATCTCCCCACTGCCTCACATGGACAGAGGCAATTACCCTCATTTGGCATCACCTAGGGCACCTGTTTTCCGGAGACATCCTACCCATAAAAAGAAATAACTACTCCATGAATCCATCCCCCGTCTAAAACCTAGGCCAGTTCACCACCATGCACCATGATTAAAAAGATGCCATAGAAAAATATAACAGGCCTTCACAAACCAGCGGATGGAGCAATTGTTAAGCAAAATTGCTGGGTCTTCAATTACTACTATTACAAACTATCTATTGAAGAGCAGCCTCTGTCTCCCTCTTGACTCTTTCATTAGCACAATACTCCCACATTAGTGCCCAATTATAAACAAGCCCTATCCAAATTTACACTACTCTCCAAATTACATACACAGACTGATTACTGTTTCTTAAAAGAGCAAGATCTGTGTGAGCACTAAATACTCCTTTCCTTTGAGAGTGTGGTGGCTTTATAGTAGCCCGTTTTGAATACATGTGACAACATTCTTTTAACGCAGTCTGCAGAAACACGTATTGGTCTTGGAGTGTTTCTTATGAAGCTGAATTCAAGAGCAGCAGAACCCAAAGAGGTGTGTTTTCTCTTCTACCCTGGAAAGGATATTCCGTACTTTTTCCCCCTTCTGTTCCCTGCCCCTTTTCTTCCTCATTGTTCTCTCCTCTCTCCTTTACTGTCTCTGTAATTCTCCCATTTTAAATTGCCTGGCCCTTCTCTGTTTCCAATTCTCCTTTTAACCTCTTTCATTAGTAGTGTTTTTCTATATGCCCTGTATTAGCAGTTCAGCCAGTTTGAGTCTCACTGTGTTCATATCTCTTCTGCCTGATAGTTTTATGTTCCTCATGATTCCTCAGGGATCTCTGGTAGGGTAGTCCTGAAAAGACACCTTTGACACTGGTGAAGCTGGTCTGCAATCCACCCTCAATAGAAGTCAAACTTCTTGTCTCACTCGTCACTCCAGGCCTCCTTTTACTTTCTCAGAACACTGACTCTTCTCAGATTGTATGTAAGAATTACCCTGAGAATTACTTAGAATAGCCAAGCATTTATTTTTATGTTAGGATTTTTTGCAGATGAATTCTGGTGATTGGGAATGGAAATACAAATATATATTTGTGTGTGTGAATATCAGCTCTTTTTGGAGGATGAGTCACAACTTTGTGACTCCATGGACTGTAGCCCACCAGGCTCCTCTATCCATGGGATTTTCCAAGCAAGAATACTGGAGTGGATTGCCATGTTCTCCTCCAGGGTCTTCCTGACTCAGGGATCGGACCCAGGTCTCTTATGTCTCCTGAATTGACGTGCGTATTCTCTCTGCTCTTTTCTTTTGAAACCCATCCATGCCTTCACCTGCTCCCGGTTGCTTGTTTATCACTCCAGGAAAGAGTCTGAACTTTGTATTAATAAACCCAGGCCCCCTATCAACAGCTTTTTTTAACCACTTTGATGTCATGGCATGCTCAGAGGGTTTGGGTTTCTCTAACATGAAAGAATTCCTAATTTTGTAACTGAAGTTATTAATTTTCGGTATGTCTTTTGATTCTGTTAATAATCTAGGATGTCATATTCATTTTTGACCCTCAAATTACAAGGCAACCATCCTTATTTATTAGAATGAGATCAAAACTGTAAATAAGATCATTGTGATCCACTTTAAAATGCTCCAGTAGCTTCCACCAAGTTCAGCCTATCATCTAAATCTTTAGTCATGGTGTCTAAGGTTCTCCTGGGCTTCTCAGGTGGCTCAGCTGGTAAAGAATCCCCCGGCACTGCAGGAGACCCCAGTTTAACTCCTGGACCAGGAAGATCTGGAGAAGGAATAGGCTAGCCATTCTAGTATCCTTGGGCTTCCCCAGTGACTCAGGCAGTAAAGAATCCCCCTGCAGCCTGGGAGACCAGAGTTCGATCCCTAGGTTGGGAAGATCCCCTGGAGGAAGGTATGGCAACCCACTCCAGTATTCTTGCCTGGAGAATCCCCATGGACAGAGGAGCCTGGTGGGCTACAGTCCACAGAGTCGCAAAGAGTCAGACAGGACTGAGTGAGTAAGCCCAGCACAGCACAACATAAGGTTCTGCTTAACAGGGTGCCTGCCTAACTCTCACATAACCTTGGCGCTTGCTCCTCTCTCTTAACATGCTCCAACCACACGGTCCTTCTTAAAGGTTCTCAGACTCACCATATTCACCCCTGCCTTAAAGCCTTTGCTGTTCCTACTTGCTGTTTCCTCTGCTTAGAAAGTCCTTTCCCCGGATTTCAGAAAGGCTAAATTCTTGTCAATCATGGGTTAAGTTGCTTCAGTCATGTCCCACTGTTTGAGACCCTGTGGACTATAAACTGGCAGGCTCCTCTGTCCATGAGATTCTCCAGGCAAGAACACTGAAGTGGGTTGCCATGCCCTCCTCCAGGGGATCTTTCCAGCCCAGGGATCGAACCACATCTCTATGTCTCCTGCATTGGCAGGTGGGTTCTTTACCACTAGCACCACCTGGGTCTCACCTTGTCAGTCATATCTTAGTTCAAATCCCATCCACCCCTTTGCAGGTCTTCCCTTGTATATGTTATGTGCTTGATAAATACTTGTTGAGTCAATCAATTAAAAGTTGCTAATGCATTTAATTTCTATATAGCATATATTTTGTTTCTGTTGACCTTGATGATGTCATCTACTGTGTTCTCCCATTGAGTGAAAGCAGTGGTCCAAAATTTTCTGGTGGGAGGAAGGAGAAAGCCATTCTATATATCGTGTCCTGGTTCCATCAGATCCTGCAGTCCTTCTGTTGTTCTTTGTGTGTGTGTGTGTGTGTGTGTGTGTGTGTGTGTGTGTGTGTGTTTCCCTCAGTTAATTAATTTTTTTATTTTTTTTTCGGTGTTACTGTTTTGTTTTTCATTTATTTTTATTAGTTGGAGGCTAATTACTTTACAATATTGTAGTGGTTTTTGCCATACATTGACATGAATCAGCCATGGATTTACATGTATTCCCCATCCTGATCCCCCCTCCCACCTCCCTCCCCACCCCACCCCTCTGGGTCTTCCCAGTGCACCCGCCCTGAGCACTTGTCTCATGCGTCCAACCTGGGCTGGCGATCTGTTTCACACTTGATAATATACATGTTTCAATGCTATTCTCTCAGATCATCCCACCCTCGCCTTCTCAGAGTCCCAAAGTCTGTTCTGTCCATCTGTGTCTCTTTTCCTGTAGGGTTGTTGTTTTATTGGGACACTTCAGCCACATGAGTAAAGTTTGATAAAAAGATGGAAAAAGTAATGTAATCTTTTTTTTAAACATAACTAGCACCTGATTGAATCTGTGAGGAGGATCAGAAAGAGGCAGTTAAGCTTTGATGCTGCAAGTATCGAGTATTTCTTAATATCAAAGTATTTCTTTGAGTATTTTTCATAGTCGTATGGCTTCTACATTACCCACAATAAGTAGAAAGCAGATATTTACTGGGCAGACAAGGTGATTTATAATGCTATCTTCCTATCTTCCTTTCTGCTGCCCTATTTGAGATGGTTGATTCACATTTCTTCAACTTCCACCACTTTAATTCAAGAGAAAACGATATTACATTTTATATATGCAAAATGTATTTCCAGCTGTTTACAAGAGCACCATATCTACCCATACTCCCTGGAGGGTAGAAACAGCACAAAAAAAGCCTTTCACTTATCATCCTTTTAGACGTGGTGTATCTAGTTTCTTCTACTTGAGCACAAGCCTGACGAGTGGTAACTCCATAGTTCTTGTCTCTTTACATCTTGTCTTGTGTGTGTGAATGAAACTGACCATTTGGCCACAAACTTATAGTAGGATTTTAGGTGCGTCATCCCTGACATAATAAAGGCCCTCTTCCCTCACTACTGTGAGATAATTCTTTCGATCCAGCCCAAAATAGAATTGGCCTTTTCTTTCCTGTTTCTTTGTCAACAGCTATTTTTGCAAGGTTTTCATTACTTCTTAATTGTTCAAACTTCCTATCTTCATTTTTCTTGTTAAGGACCGATTTTACAAATGAGTTCATTATCTCTACCATTTTAGACTCATCATTAATTTCATGCTCCTCATTTATTAGTGGACCTATTTTCTCTCTGATACTTCTTTTTCAGTGCAGTATCTGTAAAATGCCTTTTTTTTTGAGTTCCCTTCACTAGCTTTATTAAGTTCTTTCTACATAACTGGTAGCTTTCCTATGTTTAATTGATGTATCTCTCTCTTTATTCCAAATAGCAATTTTTCTTCATTGAATTTAATATAAGATGTTAAAATACATTTGTATTTACACTTCATATTTGCACACCTCATTCTTCAAATACATTTTAAATCTGCTCTGGTCTTAAAATACCAACAGAAGTAATAGCAGAAAGAAAACGGAGATAATTCCACATCATATAAATGAATTACTGTATACGATTTATTTCTTCATCCTTAATTAGTGAAGATATTCATAATAGTTTTATCAGTTAGGCTGATAAAGAGCATAATTTAACAATGCCCTTGGCCAGGGCACATAGGAAAGCCAAGGTTTAGAATTTTAGTTGCTAAACTGAAAATATTAGCAATTTTAGCAACTGTGGTCATCTGAGGAAAGAATGTGTAGGCCTGAGGTAAGTAGCATGGAGCTAGATAGGGAAGAGCTGCTTCTAGATCACGACCATTCCTAAATGCTTCTAACCAAGTCTCTTGCTCTTTCCATTTGCTAGAGTTTCTATATCTTCATTTTGATTCTCATCTTCCTGTATTTCTTAGAAATATGGGAGTAGCAATGGGAAAGGGAGAGGATGTATTTGCAAGTAGAGAATGCTGGCAGAATCTAGGCAGAAAAAAATACTGTAATCCATGATTCCTAATCCAATGCTCTATAGTAGCGCAATTGGATACAGGAGGCCTGGGGTTTTCTTGTAGGTTTCCTGCTACATGACTTCTTGACCAATGGGCTTTCTCATTTGAAAAATGTCAGGGCTGAATTGGATGATAGCTAAAATTCCTTTGAAGTGTTCTAGATGATTCTTAAAATTTGAAGTTTATTAACTCATTCATGGGCTTCCCTGGTGGTTCAGATGATGAAGAATCAGCCTGCAATGCAGGAGACCTGGGTTCAATCCCTGGGTCAGGAATATCCCCTGGAGAAGGGAATAGCAGTCCACTCCAGTATTCTTGTTGGGATAACCCCATAGACAGAGAAGTCTGGTGGGCTATGGCCATTAGATTGAAAAAAGTCAGACACCTCTGAATGGCTAACACTTTCACTTTTAAGTCATTCACTAGGAGACTTATTTATGCATTGGAATTGTTAGGCTCCTATTAAGTATTTCAGTTTCTTCCTTGGAACGCTAAATGAGCCTGGCTATTTTGTACACCACATACGTGGCAGTCCGCAAAAGCAAGTCCTGTGGATACTGGCCTGTGTTTGATGTTAATACCCAGGGCTCCTGTTTGCCTAACCCCCCAGTGATTTTGTTTATAATCCAGTTTCACTTAGCTTTAAACTTTTGGTGTTTATGTCCTGACGTTGAACTAACCTTTCACCCATCAAGAGCTGGTGTTCTTTAGGGCTCTCTGTTTCATATGGCCTCAGTGTTCTCAACTGAACTAGGACAAATCTTTGACTTTAATCTTAACTTACTACTCAGGAGAGAACTCTCACTTGACTCTAGATTAAACAACTCCATTTCTGCAAGCCAAAGCAAACTAGTCGCTGATACACATCGACCTTTGTATGGCTGGGATCATATATCAGATAATTATTTATTAAATATTTTGTCTTTGGGAAAATTTTTTCAGAGACAGAATTCTGCCATTTGTAAAAACTGCTAACCTACTTTATCAAATCTGCTAAGGAAATCAAATGAAATAATTTCTGTTAAGCTTCTTTGACCAGAAAAGGTCAGTTTTCATTCCAATCCCAAAGAAAGGCAATGCCAAAGAATGTCCAATCTACCACACAATTGCACGCATCTCACTCACTAGCAAAGTAATGCTCTCAAAGTTCTCCAAGCCAGGCTTCAACAGCATGTGAACCGTGAACTTCCAGATGCTCAAGCTGGATTTAGAAAAGGTAGAGGAACTAGAGGTCAAATTGCCAACATCTGTTGGATCATAGAAAAAGCAAGAGAGTTCCAGAAAAACATCTACTTCTGCTTGACTATGCCAAAGCCTTTGACAGTGTGGATTAAAACAAACTGTGGAAAATTCTTCAAGAGATGGGAATACAAGACCACTTTACCTGCCTCCTGAGAAATCTGTATGCATGTCAAGAAGCAATAGTTAGAACCAGACATGGAACAACAGACTGGTTCCAAATCAGGAAAGGAGTACATCAAAGCTGTATATTGTCACCCAGCTTATTTAACTTCTATGCAGAGTACATAATGCAAAATGCTGGGCTGGATGAAGCACAAGCTGGAATCAAGATTGCCAGGAGAAGTATCAATAACCTCAGACATACAGATGACACCATCCTTATGGGAGAAAGCGAAGAAGAACTAAAGAGCCTATTTTTTTTTTGTTTTTCTAAAGAGCCTCTTGATGAAAGTGAAAGAGGAGTGTACAAAAATTGGCTTAAAACTCAACATTCAGAAAACTAAGATCATGGCATCTGGTCCCATCACTTCATGGCAAATAGATGGGGAAATAGTGGAAACAGTCACAAACCTTATTTTTGGGGGCTCCAAAATCACTGCAGATGGTGACTGCAGCCATGAAATTAAAAGATGCTTACTCCTTGGCAGGAAAGTTATGACCAACTTAGACAGCATATTAAAAAGCAGAGACATTGCTTTGCCAACAAAGGTCCTTCTGGTCAAAGCTATGGTTTTTCCAGTAATCATGTATTGATGTGAGAGTTGGAATATAAATAAAGCTGAGTCCCCAAGAATCAATGCTTTTGAACTGTGGTATTGGAGAAGACTCTTGAGAGTCCCTTGGACTGCAAGGAGATTCAGTCAGTCAATCTGAAAGGAAATCAATCCTGAATGTTCATTGGAAGGACTGATGCTGAAGCTGAAACTCCAATACTTTGGCCACCTGATGCAAACAGCTGACTCATGGGAAAAAGCCCTGATGCTGGGAAAGATCGAAGGTGGGAGAAGGGGACGACAGGGGATGAGATGGTTGGATGGCATCGCTGACTCGATGGACTTCAGTTTGAGTAAACTCCGGGAGTTGGTGATGGACAGGGAAGCCTGGCATGCCTCAGTCCATGGGGTCGCAGAGTTGACCCCATGACTGAGCAACTGAACTGAAGCTTCCTTATAAAGTTTCTTGTGCATCCCTGTGTGCAAGTCCCTAAGATAATATCTTTTCTGACCTTGCTTCTTATTCTTTTTAAACTTATATATGTGTGTACGTGTGTGTGTGTATGTTTTCACATATACTCCCACTTCTTTCCCATTCCCTGAAATAATCTCTATATTTTTTTCAATCTGGGCTTCCCTGGTGGTTCAGATGGTAAAGAATTCACCTGCCGTGCAGGAGACCTGGGTTCGATCCCTGGGTTGGGAAGCTCCCTTGGAGGAGAGCATAGCAACCCTAGTTGCTATTCTTGCCTGGATACTAACAATTCCAATGCATAAATGAGTCTCCTAGTGAATGACCTAAAAGTGAGACTTTTAGCCATTCAGTGATGTCCAGAGGAGCCTGGTAGACTATAGTCTATGGGGTCACAAAGAGTTGGACATGGCTAAGCAACTCCTATTCATTTCTCAAGACCCAGCTTGAAGGTTACCTCTTATGTGAAGCATTCCTTTCTTTTCCAGGCAGAGAAAGTGATGTTCTCCTCCATGGTCATTATGTACTTTGTTTACATATTTAGCCATCATTATAGCAGAATTGGCAGCAGTCCCATGGATAATAGGCTTTGAACACTTCATACATGATTGCATTGTACATCTCTTATTTCATCCTAAATCAACAATATCAAGAAATAAGTGACCTTGTAAAGCATTATGGAATTTAAAGAATCTTCCATTCAGTTAAAGAAGGTGGCTTTCTTAAGGTCATTATGGGAAACTAGGGTTAAATAACTTGCTGAACATCTACTGATTAGAAAGGGCCTAAACATAGACCAGAACCTAAGACTTAGCCCTCTCACTCCACCATATGACCTTAAAGGATCATCACAAGGGGATCAACAGAATCTACTTAAGCAGCTGTGACCAAGGGTAATGAATCTGCTCTCAGAGCTTTATTTTATTCTCACTGTCATGGTTTTGTGGTGCTGTATTTCCCTGTTCTGTATCACTTAATCTTTTCTGCTTTTGTGATTTCACTTTTTATAGTTCTTCAGTTCAGTTCAGTTGCTCAGTCATATCTGACTCTTTGCAACCCCATGGACTATTGCATGCCAGGCTTCCCTGTCCATCACCAACTCCCGGAGTTTACTCAAATTCATGTCCATCGAGTCAGCGATGCCATCCAACCATCTCATCCCCTGTCGTCCCCTTCTCCTCCCGTCTTCAATCTTTCCCAGCATCAGGGTCTTTTCCAATGAGTCAGTTGTTCACATCAGGTGGCCAAAGTATTGGAGTTTCAGCTTCAACATCAGTCCTTCCAATGAACATTCAGGATTGATTTCCTTTAGGATTGACTGGTTGGATCTCCATGCAGTCCAAGGGACTCTCAAGAGTCTTCTCAAACACCACCATTCAAAAGCACTGATTCTTGGGGACTCAGCTTTCTTTATAATCTAACTCTCACATCCATACATGACTACTGGAAAAACCATAGCTTTGACTAGATGGACCTTTGTTGACTAAGTAATGTCTCTGTTTTTTAATATGCTGTCTAAGTTGTTCATAACTTTCCTTCCAAGGAGCAAGCCTCTTTTAATTTCATGGATGCAGTCACTATCTGCAGTGATTTTGTAGCCCAGAAAAATAGCCACTGTTTACACTGTCTCTCCATCTATTTGCCATGAAGTGATGGGACTGGATGCCATGATCTTAATTTTTTGAATGTTGAGTTTTAAGCCAACTTTTGTACATTCCTCTTTCACTGTCATCAAGAGGCTCTTTAGTTCTTTGCTTTTTGCCATAAGGCTGGTGTCATCTGCATATCTGAGGTTATTGATATTTGTCCTGGCAGTCTTGATTCCAGCTTGTGCTTCATCCAGCCTGGCATTATGCATGATGTACTCTGCATAGAAGTTAAATAAGCAGGGTGACAATATACAGTTTTGATGTACTCCTTTCCCAATTTGGAACCAATTGGTTGTTCCATGTTCTCAGGAGGTCAGGTGGTCTGATATTCCCATCTCTTTCAGAATTTTCCAGTTTGTTGTGATCCACACAGTCAACGACTTTGACATAGTCAATGAAGCAGAAGTAGATGTTTTTCTGGAACTCTCTTGCTTTTTCTATGATCCAACAGATGTTGGCAATTTGATCTCTAGTTCCTCTGCCTTTTCTAAATCCAGCTTGGACATCTGGAAATTCACGGTTCAAGTACTGTTGAAGCCTGGCTTGGAGAACTTTGAGAGCATTACTTTGCTAGTGAGTGAGATGAGTGCAATTGTGTGGTAGATTGAACATTCTTTGGCATTGCCTTTCTTTGGGATTGGAATAAAAACTGGCCTTTTCCAGTCCTGTGGCCACTGCTGAGTTTTCCAAATTTGCTGGCATTTTGAGTGCAGCACTTTCACAGCATCATCTTTCAGGATTTGAAATAGCTCAACTGGAATTCCATCACCTCCACTAGCTGTGTTCATGGTGATACTTCCTAAAGCACACTTGACTTCTCATTCCAGGATGTCTGGCTCTAGGGTAGTGATCACAGTATCTTGGTTATCTGGGTCATGAAGATCTTTTTTGTATAGTTCTTCTGTGTATTCTTGCCACCTCTTCTTAAGATCTTCTGCTCCTGTTAGGTCCATACCATTTCTTTCCTTTATTGTGCCATCTTTGTATGAAATGTTTCCTAAGTAGCTCTAATTTTCTTGAAAAGATCTCTAGTCTTTCCCATTCTGTTGTTTTCCTCTATTTCTTTGCATTGATCACTGAGGAAGCCTTTCTTATCTTTCCATGCTATTCTTTAGAACTCTACATTCTTCCTTTCTTACAATTGGCAGAACTTTTAAATAATATTCACATTAAAACTCTCAATTTCTCTGTTTGGAATTCCTCCAAGTTTATACTGAGTTCAGAATTACTAATTTTGTTTTTATTTCCAAGGAAGTTTGCCTTCCCTGTAAAAATCCCTTCTTTCACATCTAAGCATCTTAATTTGACTATTACTTGTCTAATTTAGTTCAGCACTATATGAGGGTATTTCTCTAATTTCCAGTCTTGGTGGGAGGAGTTATAGAGCCCTCTGGGCTTGTGGCATGGGCTTCCCTGGTGGCTCAAATGGTGAAGAATCCGCCTGTGATTCAGGAGACCTGGATTCAGTCCCTGGGTTGGAAAGATCTGCTGGAGAAAGGAATCTCTACCCACTCCAGTATTTTTGTCTGGAGAATCCCAAGGACAGAGGAGCCTGGCGAGCTACAGTCCATGGGGTCGCAAAGAGTTGAACATGACTGAAGGACTGACACTTTGACGTTCACTTTCTGGCTTTGTGGCAGAGAAAAAGCATCTTTCAGGTTAATACTAATCTTCAAAAAGAAAAAAAAGCCTTTTGCAAAAAATCCTAGATGTTCTGATATTTCCCATGAGGTACTGTCGTATTATGAAACAATATCCTTCTATCCCTTACTCTCAGTTAGTCATGAGATATTGAATATTTACCATATTATAGCCACTTTGTAGAGGCTTTATCTGCATATTCATATGTTTATTCCCATAATTTTAAAACACTTAGATTGTGTCTCCATTTAATGCCAAACAGCTACAATGTTCAAGGCATCCTATGTGCCTCCTTAAGTGGTAATCGGCTCCCAAGGACTGGCTTATCAGGAGAGAATGAGTCCATTACTAATTTATGAGAATATTACACAGTAAATCTTGATCAAGTAGATAGTCCAATCAAATTATTTATATGAAATGCCCTCTAAGGAAAAACGGGCTTCCCAGGTGGCTCAGTGGGTAAAGAATACCTGCAATGAGGAGATGCAGGCAGATGTGGGTTTGATCCCTGGGTCAGGAAGATCCCCTGGAGGAGGGCATGGCAACCCATCCCCAGTATTCTTGCCTGAAGAATCCCATGGACAGAGGAGCCTGATGGGCTACAGTCCATCAGGTTGCGAAGAGTCAGACACGACTAAAGCAACTGAACATGCACAAGGAAAAATAGGTGAAAAGCCAGATTAATAATCTTGTAGAGACATTATAAAATCTATAACTTGCGACATATGTATCACAAAGTTAATTTTGTGTATTGGAATTTATGATGATCCAAGGTGTTCACAGTGATAATTCCATAATTTTCAGTGATCAAAGGAAAATGCATATCTGATCCCTATGGTATTAAGGAAAGAGGAATACTGTATTTGAGAAAGATTTTCAGTAATAAAAACTGAAATAGAAAGAGGTGTCTGTTTCATCACAGAATTAAATTGACCAGAACATCCCATTCTTCAAGCATTTCCATTAATCAAGGTTTTACTATACTTTTAGAGAGGAAGTCTAATCAAAACTATCTGAGAATTCAGGGTATTGGAATGTCACTTACTAAAGATCTCAAATATGCTTTGCAGAGCTTTTAGACTATGACTTTTAGGGAACACTCTCTGGTCAAAAGACCATTTGCCTATACAGTGTCGCATAGTACCTTAAACAATTGTCACTATAATCCGATTTCCTTGTCAAACAGGAGTGGCCTTATTCTGTGATTGCATGTGGCTAGATACATATGAAGGCACAATAAAATGCAGAGATGTGTTGATATATTCAAGACATGGCTTAAAAAATGAAGAGATCTTCCTGGAATCAAGATAGCCTTGTTTACTGGATCCACTTGCTCTTTAGACACTTGAGCGATTCAGGCAGAGGTACAGTTTTTGGATCCTTTTGTTTTAAATTGTATCATCCATTACCTAAATGCATTTTTAGCCAGCAAGAAATGGCAGAGCCCAAGGATTTATAACATCAACACTCCCAGAATCAGAAAAACGGTGATTCAGCTCATGGTTTCTTAAAAGGTATTAACATGCTTATATATGTCTGTCCTTTCCATATTCCCCCCCCCCAAATCTCAAATATAATATGAATATTTTATAGTTATGTTTAGTAATGAGCACCCAATCCAACCTTAAAATGACTCCTCTTTTAATTAGCACATTAGTCACTCAGTAAAAATTGAGTTGGATGAATTATTCAAATAGAATTCAGCAGAGGTTCAGGAGCAAATCTGAGAGACAGTGGAAAGAGGAAACAAGGCGGTCTAGTATTTTTCACTCACAGAAGGTTAAAGAGGGACCCTGCAAAGCTAAGGAGAGGGGCTCATAAGGGCTGTTTGTTAATAGAGGAGGCTGTAGAATGTGTCTGATGCTGCCAGTGTCTGAGGATGACCTTGAAGCAATGATAAACACCAAGCAAAGGAGGGGAACACGTGTTGGTGAAGTAATACTTCTTTATCTTTTGCTTTCATAGCTTAAATTAAACCCCAAAGAATACTGCTGTGTACATTTTGGGATGAACTCTCACTAGGCATTCACCTAGTGCCTAAAATACTTTGAACTGCACAGAAACATTCACGTTGAAGTTTTATTGCCTCAGGATAATTCTGTAATTTAGTGCAGAGAAATGGTCCGATTAGCAGTTGGGACCAGCAGGGGGAAGCTAACTAGAGTAAAGAGGTGAGAGAGTCAGAACTTAATTCCTCAAGCACAAAAAAAGAAAAAAAAACAAAAACAAAAAACTGCTCATGGGAAGTGGAAGTGGGAAAAAGCAGAAGGGAGTAGAAGTCAGTGGCAGTGGTATTTGGAAACAAAAAATGACTTTTAAAATACTGCAAGGCCAAAGTCCATAAAAACAAGCAGGGAAAAATCCCCTCAAGGATTTAGACTTTCTCATGAAATTGTTCAGACGAATGGATGATAAACAAAGCATGAACCCTGCAAGATAGATCCCTATCCCATAGGTTTGGGTGAAGACAAGAAATAACAGGGTTGAGAGGAGAGAAGCCATGAAAATCAGCCTGGCTCTCCAGGTAATTTATCTGCAAAAGACATTTGCTTGAACTATTTATTTTTGGTTGCTATTCCCTTTCCATTTCATGTTGCTTTAGTCAGAGAAAAACACTTGAAGGCAGGAAGCCTGCTGGGCTGTACTTTTTTCACGCTGAGTGAGCCATTTCCCTGGGCTCAGTAGGGACTAGTTTGACTTTAGCCTGATGTGCAACCTTAAGGAGAGATCTTGACTTCAAGAAACCAGGAGTCCTTCCCTGGCCGTTTTCATGAAGTGGGTTAATTTAGGACATCCTTGGCTGGTTCCAGAATATTTGGATTACATGGGGGTCCAGGGGTCATTACCTAGTGGCCAAAATCCCCATCAGTCTCCCAGAACAGACCCTGATTCACTTCCACTCTCAGAGTGGTCATCCGTTAATCTACATGCCGGCTTGAACTGTCAGGCCCAGATTTAATCTATACCCTTAACCCAGAAATAACCATCATTTGACTCAAGCATGCTTTGCTTCCCACTGATCATTTTCTGTAATCATTTGACCCCAGAGTAGACTTGGGCCAAAGAAATGTGTTCCTACCTACAAATAATCATTGAAGACTAGCAAAATCCTACACCGACCAGGAGGTCTCTTTCTCCCACTGGGCCCTCACCGGAGGTGAAATTCTATTCCCTAGAAGGAACATATAGAAACCAGTTCATTTTAGTTGAAATTATATTGTTTTTTAGCTTGTTTATTTGATCCATACTAATGTTCACTGATGTGTTTATTTCTACCCTTACTGCCCATCAAAATGTTAAGCCTTTCTGAGAGAATGGGAAACAACGCTGTGTATTTGTCATTCTGGGTACCTGCACATAGTCAAACAATAAAGATCTAAAATTAAAATAAAGAGTAAAAGCGTTTCTCACATTCTCCATAGGTAAACACAATTAACATTTCTGGTAGCGATTATTTCAACTTTTATTTCTTGACAAACTTCAGACAGTTCTTAGAAGTATGAAGATTTGAGCATTGTAACCCTGATTTTTTTTAACTGTATTGTTACTGTTTCACTGTCAAGTCATGTAAAATTTATATTCTGACTTATGGATAGTTCTCATTTTATTCATAGGTTGTCTAATAGTTTAAACAGAATAAAAGCATTCTTTGAAGTTTGTCATATACGTATTATTCACTCTAGATCTATGTTGTATGACTGAACTTATAGAGAAAAGAATATGATTCTTATGTTGAATCTCTGCTCAAATGAAAAGGATTTGTGTGCAAAGTTTCAATGCATTTCTTTCTAATTTCCTTTCTGCTCTCTTGTTTTTGTTGAGCTCATATTTTGCTGCCTTTGTTTCTTTTGCATCATATCACCCTTTTTCTTATATTATTCTTCTGTTGCTTTGGAATGTTGTCTTGAGAGGTTGTACAATTTAGGAGTCCATGCATGCTTCAAAATGTCTTTATTTTGCCTTCATATTGGTTGTTGACTTCATTTTAGCTAGAATTCTATTACCTTTTAGCTTGTTTATTCGATTCCTACTAATATACTTATTGCTACTCATGTTAGCCAACAAGATTTAGGCAGCCCTGAGGAAATAGGACATGGGATTGAATAAATGTGGGGGGAGGAGTGAGGAGAAGGAAGATTAAGCTGATATAGTTTGAAAAACAAAGGATCTAAAACAGGGGTGGCCACTGTAAAGGGCCAGAGAGTAAATATTTTAGGTTTCACAGGCCATAGAGTCTCTGTCACAATTCCCCTGCTGTAGCGCAAAAGCAGCCATAGATGATATATAGATATGAGCAAGGGCTTGTTCCAATAAAACTACAGTCATGTACACTGAAATTTGAATTTCATATAATTTTCATGTGCCATGAAAGTGATTCTTTTTTAAATTATTTCAAAATGTTAAAATTCTTTTTAATTTGAAAGACTGTACAAGACAGGCAGCAGGCCTGATTTGTCCTGCGGGCTTCCCTGGTGGCAGACAGTAAAGAGTCCACCTGCAGGGCAGCAGACCTGGGTTCAGTCCTTGGGTTCACAAGGTCCCCTGGACAAGGGAACGGCAACCCATTCCAGCGTTCTTGCCTGGAGAATTCCATGGACTGAGGAGCCTGGCGGGATAAGTCCTTGGGGTCTCAAAGAATCAGCCAGTACCAAGGACTACCACTTTCATCTTTTTCGTATTTGTGATCTATTGTCTAAAAGAAAAATAAGAGGTTTTCCTTTCTCTCCTTGTTATAATTACAAAATGATTTGAAACCTGACCACATTTCAGTTGAGTTTTTCCTTTAACACTATGAAGACTTAGTTCTGTTGTTTTCTAGCATCCCAGATTGCTGATGAAAAGTCTGATGGTGCGGTAATTCTCAGTACTTAGTAAGGAACCTGTGCCCTTTGCCTCCGCTGTATCTTTAAATGCTGAAATTTCACCAAGATCTGTGAAATGTGGATCTTTAAGATGTATTTTTCTTAAATCTTGATGGTTTGGTTCAATCAGAAGGGCTGTTAATTACTGTTCTTCAGCTCAGGGAAATTATTTTGCATTTATATGATTTTATTGCTTTTTCCTCTTTCTTCCCTCTGCCCTTCTTTAATTCCTGAATCTCGTCTATATATCATTCAAGAATCTCAATTTTTTTTTTTGACTCATTCTCTCCTAAACTTCATTCTGGGGAATTTCCTCAGTTTTATCTTTTAAGTTAGAAACTTCTTGCTGCTTTTCCTATTTGATTATTTTGTCTCTTCATTAGATTTTCAAAAACAAAAAAAAAGTCTGTCCTCATATTTTTAATTTAAAAGAATAATTGTTCACCCACAGTAAATTGTTGTTGTAAATGTGTTGTTTTGAGTTTTTGGAGCCTTTTCAGAGTACAAGGATGACCCACTTGTATGTCAGTTGTCTTTCCTAAAGATTTCTCTCTGCTTTTTCTTCATTGATCCAGTTCCTCTAGACTCTCTTTCTTTCAGTAAAACTTGTGTTTCACTTATGGTTCCCTTTTAATCCTTATTTCTACTCCTCCCCTCACCTCCCACCATCACAGAACTATTATGGCTTCTTTTTATTTGCAAATATTATTTCTTTCATTGAGGAGCAAGAAAACAGATGTACATCCTCAGTTTGTTTTCTTGAGCAAGTAGATAAGGATGAAGACAGCATAAAAGCTGTTGGGAGGATGCAAAAAAGGAAAAGATGTTGCTTGGATTCCTGTGGAACCTCATTTGGGATAACATGAGAGGAACTGAGTACCCTGTAAGAAGGAGGGAACAAAACCAGACTTGAATCAATTGATAATTAGGGGGAAAGGGCAGGAATGTAAAGCCTTTCCTAAAACAGAACCTATAAAATTTCAATTAAAGCTGTGTAGCTAATGGATCCAAATGTTAAGTAAGGAGTTTTACAAGTTAAAGTGTTATCATTGATTTGCTATTGAGATGTTGCAAATATGTTTGCACCAACCCATGCATTTAGTCATGCAGAAATGGCTAGTCTAGTTTTATTTGACTCCCTGGAGACCTAACCAATCAACCATGGATAAGAACAAGATGACAACTATGAGAAATTCCATGGTCCCCTTTTCTGTATGATGAAGTGATTAATGTCTATTTAATATGTTAGCAAGTCTTCCCAGTATTAATGCCTGTAATGTTCTCAATTAGTAGATAGATCCACCCATTTTAATGTTTTCTTGTCTACAGAAGCATTTTAATTTTCATCTTCTCAGTCGATGTCAGAGGCACATCACAGTAAAACCACATTTTCAAGATATTTGATAGTGGCTCGGTATAGACATGGTTTAATCCTGTTCCCCAAATTCTTTCATGTCATTAATAACCATGCTCAGAGTGTAGTTTTCTGGTGATATCACCTCCTTAAGAATGGTCCACAATTTGCATGAATGAGACCCAGAAGGGTACTCTGTCTGAGTTTTAATAATTTTCATGAACTGAGTAGAACTTTGGAGGAAAAGATAAAGAACATTAAAAAACCTACCTAACCTAAAATGTGGAGCTATTCCCAAACAGAATGTACAGACTGTGGATGTTCATTTTGTGTGCAAATAAACTCTGATCTTTTTCTCCCTCTCGCTCGCTCTGTCTCTCACTTTACAATGCAGAGCAACTGTAGCAGTTTGGTCTTTTCCTCTGAGCTCTCTGTTGCTGAATTGAATAGTAGCTTGAAACCAATCTGTAGCCCAGGGAAGGAAAACTGAGAAATTAATTCTTCATCCCCTACTCTTTATACCATATGTGTGACCCTTAATTATGTTCACGGGGTCCTATTCAGAATGTGTAATGCAGGCCTTGGAGACAAGGGAGCTACCCTACAAATCAGACAAAAAAGATAACCTTGCAAAGCTTTTGTTTGTGAAATAATACCATGCTGGGTTAGACGTTTTACAAGGGGGAAAAAAACATGAGAATAATAGGGCTTTCTAAATCAATTTGGGCTTCAGAGTTTCCATTTGGGGCTCACCCACATAAATGAAAGCAATGATATTAAACTTATTTCAACCATTTAATCAATGCTGAATTTAAATCGGATCATACATATAATAGAAAACACTGCGTGATCTCTTCAAGCTTATCGTATTTTTCAGGATGAGGTCATACCTAAAGCTGAAACCATTGTTACTGATTTCAGGGCCTATGTGTTAATTTATATGTGTCCAACAATTAAAAAAAATTTTTTTGTATGTATCAAATTATTTAAAATGGAACATATTTGGAAATATATAGCAATCTATTGTACCAAAATTGTTATATATGCAACATTTCATATGTGCACATATTAGCAGTTTTAATACATAAAGAAAAGGAACTGACTATGATAATAATTCACTGATCATTAAGAACTTTCATATGATTGTATATTTTTCTTGTTAATATAAATAAGCTTATCTACTACTGCTTGCCCATGGTACCTGGGCTGGTACCTGATTGGTGTGTAATAGAAAATATTAGAATGTGTTACAATGTCACTTTACCTTTCTGTTCCTCAGTTTTCTGATCTACAAAATAAAGGAGTTAGGATAGATTATATTGAAGTTCTCACTTGGCAAGTAGAATTTTTAGTGGTACAACTTTGTTCACTCTCAACCACCAGTTGGCATAATTTACAACAAACTTACCTTTTCTCATTGGAAATCTTGAGACTTGAGAAAAATCAAAATTGAAAAGCAAAGGAAATCAAACTGGAAAGAAAGAGGACCTATTCATCCTAGTCTCTTATTTCCTTAGATGACTTGTTCTATAAACAGTCCAGAATGTAAATGCTTAAACAGCACGTATATGTCTCTTTTAACACATTCCTTCTGCAATTCAAAAAATCATTGTAATTGCCTGCTATATGTTTGACTCTGCAAGTATATTTCCCATTTGCTTGCTAAACTTTGATGCTGTGTTAAAGAAATTAAAGGCCACTGTTTATAATTAGAAGGAAGTTTTAAAAAGCAATTGCCCTTAGAGGGGCAATGATTATTTTAAATGTAGAGTGGAATGTAGTTTACAAAATTATTTCCCAGCACAGGTTCATATTTTATAATGTTATTAAGGTATAGTTGACATAAAATTCAATTTACATGTTTAAACTATACAATTTGATGAGTTTAATATATGTGTATTGATACCATCATCACAGTCAACACAGTGAACATTTCTGACACTCACAAAAGTTTCCTCATAGCCCTTCGTAGTCCAGGCTTCTCTCAGCTGTGTGGCTATCCCCCAGGAAATTACTGTTTTCTCTTGTTGTAGATAAGTTTGCATTATGTAAAGTTTAATGCAAATGAAATCATATTGCATGTACTCTTCTTTAACTAGCTTCTTTTATTCAGCGTGATTATTTTAAGATGCAGTCTATGTTGTAGTGTACTTTGATAGTTTGTTCCTTGTTGCCGCTGAGATTTCATTGAAGGATATATCATACTTTGTTTAGCCATTCATCAGCTGATGGAAATGTAAGTTGTTGCCAGTTTGGGGCTACTACAGATAAGCTGCTGTGAATATTCCTGCACTAGGCTTTCAGAGGTTATATGCTTCCTTTCCTCTTGGATAAATACCTAAGAGTGAGATGGCTGAATCATATAGGAGGTGAATGTTCAACTTTCAGAGAAACTGTCAACTTGTTTCCAAAGCCATTGTACTGTTTCAGTTTTCAACAGCAGTGTGTGAGACTTCTGGTTGCTCCATACCAGAGATTGGCAAAATATATCCTACTGACTAAATCTAGCCTGCCATCCATTTCTGTATGGCCCATGAGCTGGGAATGGGTTTTACATTTTCAAGTGGTTGGAAAAAAGCTCAAAATAACCAATAGCACTTTGTAAAATGTAAGAATTGTGTAAAATTTGGTTTTAGTGTCCATAAATGAACTTTTATTGGAACACAGCCATATACATTCATTTATGCATTGTCCGTGGCTGCCTTTGTAGTACATTGTTAAATAGTTGTGACCAAGATCGCATGGCCAGTGTGGTCTCAATGTCTTTTCATTTTTGGTATGTTTTTGATGCAGCTAAAATTTTGTTGACAATTTTGTGTCTATAGTTATGAAGACTATTGGTGCATGGATTTGTCTTATTGTAATGATTTTGTCTTGTTTTCATATCATGGTAACAGCTTCACAGAATGATTTGGAAAGTGCTCCCACATCTGTTTTTAAGAAGAGCTTGTATAAAAGTAGCATCACTACTTCTTTAAATGTTTGACAGGATTCACCAGTGAGTTCATCTGGGTTTGGACTTTTCTTTGTTGAAAGATATCTAACTAGAAATTCAGTTTTTCTAATAGATAAATGAAAATGGGTTTTCTATTTCTTCTTGAGAGAGTTCTGGTGGTTTGTCTTTTTCAAAGCATTTCTCCATTCCATCTACCCCGCATTAATATGTGGGGTTTAATATAATATTGTTCAAAATATTCCTTTCTTGTCTATTAAATGTCTATAATATCTGTAATGATAGGTTTTCTTTCAGATGTTAGTAATTTATGTCTTTCTCCCCCCTGTACAATCTGGCTAAAGGTTTATTATTTTTGTTAATTTTTTTAGAAGAATGAGTTTTTGCTTTTATTCTTTATTTTACTTATTTGATTTCTTCTTTTAGCTATATTACTTCCTTCATCTTACTTTGGGTTTAATTTGTTCATCTTTTTCTAGTTCTTTATGGTAAAAATGCAGGCTGTTGATTAGAGACCTTTCTACTTACTAATATAAATGTTTGATGCTATAATTTTTTTTAAGTACTGAATAAGATGTATACCACAAGTTTTGACATATTATACTATCATTTTTATTCAACATGTATTCTAATTTCTCTTGTGATCTCTTATTTGAACCACAAGTCATTTATAAATTTGTTTTTCAAACTTATATGTGGGAGTTTCCAAAGAATTTTTTGTTATTTATTTCTGATTTAGTTTGAATTTGGTTGAGAACATTCTTTGTAACATTTCATTACTTTAAAATTATTAAGAGCTATTTATGGACTTTCAGAACATGGTTTGTCTTAGAAAATACTTATGTGTATTTGAGAGAAATGTTATTTGAAATGTTTTATAAATATCAACTCGGCCAACTTCTTATAGTAATATTTGTGTCTTTTATATGCTGACCAACTTTTGATATAATTTTGTATATTGAGAATGGAATGTTGAAATGTCTTGCTATAATTGCTTTCTGTTTTTCCTTGCTGTCTTTTTCAGTTTTTGTTTTTATTTTGAAGCCTATTATTAAATGCATAAATTTTTAGAATTCATATAGCTTATTAACAAATTGACCCCTTTATGAAATAATCCTATTTCCAGTAATATTCATTGTTCTAAATTCTACTTTGATATTAAAATTTGCTACTTTAGCCTTATTTTGATTAGTATTTATTATGGAAGCTTTTACTATCCTTTTATTTTTAGCTTATTTCTTTACATTTAAACTGAATTTCTTGCAGACAACATGTCTTTCCTTTTTATCCATTATGATCATCATTGCTTTCATAGACCATTTATATTCAATAGGATTATTGATATGATTGGATTTAAATCTATCATTTTGTTACTTGGTTTTATTTGTCTCATTTTTTCTTTCTATTCTTCCCTTCTTCAGAATTAATTCAATAGTTTTCATAGTTCTATTTTATCATCTTTATTAATTTATTAGCTATACCTTTTTGTTTTGTTTTCCTCTTTGTTTTTTTTTTTTGCTGGTCATTGCTCTAGTGCTTATAGTATATATTTTCACAGTGTCATGAGCACCTTCAAACAATATTCTTCTTCTTTTCATATATGATAAAACTTTTATAGTTGTACACTTCCATTTCCTCCCCATTGGCCTTCTTGCTGTTGTTTTCATACACTTTATATCTACATGAGTTATTAACTCAAAATATTGTTATTGTTTTTGCTTTAAGCAGTCATTTATCTTCAAGAGTTTTAAACAGAAGAAAAATATATCTTTTGTATTTATCTGTGCTTGTGTATTTGCTCTTTCTATTACCCTTCATTCATTTTTTTAGATCTGGTTTTCATCTAGTATTATTTTCCTTATGCTTAAAAGACTTATTTTAATATTTTTTATAGTGTAGGTGCTTCTGGTGATGAATTCTTTCAACTTTTGTATCTCTTTAAAAGTCTTCATTTCACCTTCATTTTTTGAAAGATTTTTCCTCAGGTTAATAGTTTCCCCTGTATTTTAAAGGCAATATTCCACTCCTGTCTAGATTGTGTTATTTCTGAAAAGAAATTTGCTGCCACCCTTATCTTAGTTCCTCTAAGTTCCTCTAATATGTCTTTCTGTTCTGTTTGCATTTCAAATTATGCCTGTCAGTGTTTTAAGCAGTTTGATTATGATGTATCTCACTGTAGTTTTCTTCATGTTTCTTCTATTTGTGCTTTGTTGAGCTTCAGGAATCCGAGTGTTCAAATTTTTTGTAAGCTCTGGAAATTGCTTACAATTATTTGTTCAAGTATATTTTCCTGATTCTATCTTCCCATTCTTTCTTCCTGAGATTCTAATTGCATGTAGATAGCTTAATATTCTTTTCCGACTCACTGATGCTTGATTCATTTATTTTCCTTCCTTTATTTTAGATAATTTCCATTTATGTCTTTAAGATTACCAGTTTGTTCTTCTGCAGTATTTAATCTTCTCTTAGCCTCATTTATTGTATTTCATCTCAAGAAGTATGATTTGTGTATCTATGTATCTATTTTTATGCATGTATGTATTTATAACTGTATGTATGTGTGTGTGATATCTCTCTTGGTCCTGCTCATTTTTCTCTACTTTCTTGAACATAATGAAGTACCTTTCTAAGTGCTACTGTGGTATACTTCCCTACAAATTAAATTATTCATGTCATTTCTAGGTCTGTCACTACTGATTGGTTTATCTCCTCATTTTGATAGATGTCAGATATTATGAATTTTGGTTTTTGGAATGCTGGACTTTTTTCTTCTTTTAAATATAGTGGGGCTTTATGCTAAGTTGTTTGTAAACAATTTGATCCTTCCAAGTCTTGCTTTCAGGCTTTGTTAGGCAGATCTAGAAGAACCCTTAGTAATTTAGGACTTAGTAATAGGACTGTTTGGGGCTTTTACTGAATCATTATAATTTTGTTCGGTTTGAGAGGTCTTTTCACTCTACTGTTTGAAAACTCAAACTGTCTCTAGTGCTATGGGGTCTCTAAGATTTGCTTGACCTGCTTCTTTTCGGTAGTTCTCTCTCCAGTGTTACTATTTTCTTCCTGTGGATGTGTTGATGAATATTCAGCTGAAGGCTCAGGGGTGTCTTTTACAGATCTCTCAAGTTTGCTGTCTCTGTCTCTGCATAGCTCTCTTCTGTCTGGCACTCTGCGTTGTGAATTCTGGCTGCTTGGCCTCCTTGAACTCTGAGCTGTATCTCCTCTACCCAGTGAGACCAGGGCCCCATTTCCTGCCCCCATGTGCATGGGTGCTAAGTTGCTTCAGCTGTGTCTGACTTTCCGCAATCCTACACAGTGTAGCCCACCAGGCACCTCTGTCTGTGGGATTTTCCAGGCAAGAATTCTGAAGTGGGTTGCCATGTCCTCCTTCAGGGGATCTTCCTGACCCAAGAATCAAACCTACATCTCTTATGTCTCCTGCATTGGCAGGCCGTTTTTTTACCACTATGCCACCTGGGAAGCCCTTCCTACCCCCACATGTGACCTAAAACCGGCTTTTATGTAAGAAGCTGAAACAGTGGTAGTATGCACCTCATTTGTTTCTCTTCCTTGAGGGATCATGTCCTGTCTGCCTATTTTCCAATTGCTGAAAACTGTTCCATATATTTAGTATAATTTTTTTTAGTTGATTAAAGTATAGAGTTTTTGTGGGGAGTGGTCCCTGAAAATAATCTATACCTGCTGACATGTGTGCCTACAGCTTATCCTGTATCCATAACCAACTTATTTATGACTTTTGTGAAAATGTTTTCTTTCTGACTTATCCCTTCTGAAGTTGTGCCCAAGACTGATGACTGAGAACATATGTGTCTGCCTAAAAACAGGGCAGAATAGAAATATGAATAGGAAAATGAGGTGTGAGAAACTAGCTTTACTTCTAGGGACGTCTACTCAAGTCTAGGGGTACCAGGTGCTTTAGTTTGATACATGAGAAGTTTTAATAGTACAGTTCCATCCTTTAGCTCTTAAACTTGGTATACTCTGCTATCTTTGATTTGAGAGTCAGTGACAATATACATAAACAGTAGAGGCTTTATCATCAGGTTAGGGGACTCAAAAATCCATTATGGATTCATCATTTATATTTATTTCTTATTTTTATTCATGGGTCCTCAAGTAGCTGTTAAATGATACAAAGGGAAAGGTAGAAATTTTTATCTTGGTGTGTCAGTCACAGCAAGAGAAAGCCAAGGTTCCATACCAAAGAACATGTCTCTTGTTTTCGTATCTATTTTCCTGCAGAATTTCTAGAAAACAGCCTTGCAATTCCTGGATTCATTTACAGAACTTTTACCATATGTTGATCCCAAAGAAAAACACTACTGTGCCTCAGAATTGCTTGATTCTATATGCGAGTTCCAGGAGGACATACATTTGGGAGTATAGAATAAAAAGTACACCCCTTGTACATTTCCTAGGCTCCCTCATTATGATTAATCATCTGAAAGTTTATATTTAATTTTTAGTCTTATCAGCAGTAAATGGGTTTCATGCATTCTGAAAACATATAAAATGTGTATTTATTATCTATAAAGGGCCGAAAGTTGGAAGTGTTGATAAAGGACCAAATTTTTAAAAAGATGAAACCAATCATTTTGTGTTTAATAGATGATAAAGAACTCCCCTGCCAATGCAGGAGACATGAGAGATGCCAGTTCAATGCCTGGGTCAGGAAGATCCCCTGGGAGAGGACATGGCAATCCATTCCAAAATTCTTGCCTGGAGAATCCCATGGACAGAGGAGACTGGCGGTCTACAGTCCATGGGTGTACAAAGAGTCACACATGACTGAAGCAACTTAGCACAAGCACAAGATAGTATTTACAAATATCTAAGAAACAGAAATTCCTGAACTTTGAGAATATCTGTGGCAAACCTTGTGACCCCATGGACCACAGCACACCAGACCTCCCTGTCCATCAAAAACTCCCGGAGTTTACTCAAACTCATGTCCAGTGAGTTGGTGATGCCATTCAATGATCTCATCCTCTGTCGTCCCCTTCTCCTCCTGCCTTAAGTCTTTCCCAGCATCAGAGTCTTTTCCAATGAGTCACTTCTTTGCATCAGGTGGCCAAAGTATTGGAGTTTCAGCTTCATCATCAGTCCTTCCAATGAACATTCAGGACTTATTTCCTTTAGGATGGACTTGATGGATCTCTTTGCATTCCAAAGGACTCTCAAAAGTCTTCTCCAACACCACAGTTCAAAATCATCAATTCTTCAGTGCTCAGCTTTCTTTATAGTCCAACTCTTACATCCATACATGACTACTGTAAAAACCATAGCTTTGACTTTATGGACGTTTGTTGACAAAGTAATGTCTCAGCTTTTTAATGTGCTGTCTAGGTTGCTCATAACTTTTCTTCCAAGGAGCAAGCATCTTTTAATTTCATGGCTGCAGTCAACATCTGCAGTGATTTTTGGAGCCCCCAGAAATAAAGTCTGTCACTCTTTCCACTGTTTCCCCATCTATTTGCCATGAAGTGATGAGACCAGATGCCATGATCTTAATTTTCTGAATGCTGAATTTTAAGCTAACTTTTGTACTCTCCTCTTTAACTTTCATTAAGAGGCTCTTTAGTTCTTCACTTTCTGCCGTAAGGGTGGTGTCATCTGCATATCTGAGGTTATTGATATTTCTCCTGACAATCTTGATTCCAGCTTGTGCTTTATCCAGTTCAGTGTTTCTCATGATGTACTCTGCATAGAAGTTAAATAAGCAGGGTGACAATATACAGCCTTGACGTACTCCTTTTCCTATTTGGAACAAGTCTGTTGTTCCATGTCCAGTTCTAACTGTTGATTCCTGACCTGCATACAGATTTCTCAGGAGGCGGGTCAGATGGTCTGGTATTCCCATCTCTTTCAGAATTTTCCACAGTTTGTTGTGATCCACACAGTCGAAGGCTTTGGCATAGTCAATAAAGCAGAAATAGATGTTTTTCTGGAACTCTCTTGCTTTTTCGATGATCCAATGAATGTTGGCAATTTGATCTCTGTTTCCTCTGCCTTTTCTAAAACCAGCTTGAACATCTGGAAGTTCACAGTTCATGTACTATTGAAGCCTGGCATGAAGAATTTTGAGCATTACTTTACTAGTGTGTGAGATGAGTGCAATTGTGCAGTAGTTTGAGCATTCTTTGGCATTGCCTTCCTTAGGGTTTGGAATGAAAACTGACCTTTTTCAGTGCTGTGGCCACTGCTGAGTTTTCCATGTTTGTTGGCATACTGAGTGCAGCACTATCACAGCACCATCTTTTAGGATTTGAAATTGTTCAACTGGAATTCCATTACCTCCACTAGCTTTGTTCGTAGTGATGCTTCCTAAGGCGCACTTGACTTCGCATTCCAGGATGTCTGAGTATAGGTGAGTGATCATACCTTTGTGATTATCTGGGTCATGAAGATCTTTTTTGTACAGTTATTCTGTGTATTCTTGCCACCTCTTCTTAATATCTTCTGCTTTTGTTAGGTCCATACCATTTCTGTCCTTGATTGTGCCCATCTTTGCATGAAATGTTCCCTTTGTATCTCTAATTTTCTTGAAGAGATATCTAGTCTTTCCCATTCTACTGTTTTCCTCTATTTCTTTGCACTGATCACTGAGGAAGGCTTTCTTATCTGTCCTTGCTATTCTTTGGAACTCTGAATTCAAATGGGTAAATCTTTCCATTTCTCCTTTGCTTTTCACTTGTCTTCTTTTCACAACTATTTGTGAGGCCTCCTCAGACAGCCATTTTTATATTTTGCATCTTTTTCTTGGGGATGGTCTTGATCCCTGTCTCCTGTACAATGTAACGATCCTCCGTCCATAGTTCTTCAGGCACTCTGTCTATCAGATATAATCCCTTTTTTTCACTTCCACTGTATAATTGTAAAGGATTTGATTTAGGTCATACCTGAATGGTGTAGTGGTTTTCCCTAATTTCTTCAATTTAAGTCTGAATTTGGCAATAAGTAATTTATGATCTGTGCCACAGTCTTCTTCCGGTCTTGTTTTTGCTGACTGTATAGAGCTCAATTTTTGGCTGGAAAGAATATAATCAATCTGATTTCTGTATTGACCATCTGGTGATGTCCATGTGTAGAGTTTTCTCTTGTGTTGTTGGAAGAGGGTGTTTGCTATGACCAGTCGTTCTCTTGGCAAAACTCTATTAGCCTTTGTCCTGCTTCATTCTGTACTCCAAGGCCAAATTTGCCTGTTACTCCAGGTGTTTCTTGACTTCCTACTTTTGCATTCCAGTTCCCTATAATGAAAAGGAAATCTTTCTTGGGTGTTAGTTCTAGAAGGTCTTGTAGGTATTCATAGAACTGTTCAACTTCAGCTTCTTCAGCATTTCTGGTCAGGACATAGACTTGAATTACTGTGATATTGAATGGTTTGCCTTGGAAATGAACCGAGATCATTCTGTCATTTTTGAGATTGCATCCAAGTACTGCATTTCAAACTCTTTTGTTGACTACGATGGCTACTCCATTTCTTCTAAGGGATTCTTGCCCACAGTAGTAGATATAATGGTCATCTGAGATAATTCACCCATTCCAGTCCATTTTAGTTCGCTGATTCCTAAAATGTCTTGCCATCTCCTATTTGACCACTTCCAATTTGCCTTGATTCATAGACCTGAGATTCCAGGTTCCTATGCAGTATTGCTCTTTACAGAATCAGACTTTGCTTCTATCACCAGTCACATTCACAAGTGGGTGTTGTTTTTGCTTTGGCTCCATCCCTTCATTCTTTCTGGAGTTATTTCTCTGCTGATCTCCAGTAGCATATTGGGCACCTGCCGACCTGGGTAGTTCATCTTTCAGTGTCCTATCTTTTTGCCTTTTCATACTGTTCATGGGGTTCTCAAGGCAGGAATACTGAAGTGGTTTGCCACTCCCTTCTCCAGTGGACCACATTTTGTCAGAACTCTCCACCATGACCCATCCATCTTGGGTGGCCCTACATAGCATGGCTCATAGTTTCATTGAGTTAGAGAAGGCTATGGTCCATGTGATCAGATTGGTTAGTTTTCTGTGATGGTAGTTTTCAGTCTGTCTGCCCTCTGATGGAGAAGGATAAGAGGCCTATGGAAGCTTCCTGATGGGAGAGAATGACTGAGGATGAAACTGGATCTTGTTCTGATGGGCAGGGCCATACTCCCTAAATCTTTAATCCAATTTTCTGCTGATGGTTAGAGCTGTGTTCCCTCCCTGTTATTTACCTGGGGCCAAACTTTGGTGGAGGTAATGAAGATAATGGCAACGTCCTTCAAAAGGTCCTAAGCATGCACTGCTACACTCAGCGCCCCCAACCCTGCAGCAGGCCACTGCTGACCCACGCCTCCGGCTGGAGACTCCTGGACACTCCCTGGAAAGTCTGGGTCAGTCTCTTGTGGGGTCACTGCTCCTTTCTCCTGGGTCCTGGTGCACAAGGTTCTGTTTGTGCCCTCCAAGAGTCTATTTCCCAGTCCTGTGTAAGTTTTGGCGCCTCTGTGGTGGGGTTGATGTCGACCTCCTCCAAGAGGGCCTATGCCATACCCAGGTCTGCTGCACCCAGAGCCCCCGCCCCTGCAGCATCCACTGCTGACCCGTACCTCCACAGGAGACGCTCACACACAGTTCTGTCTCAGTCTCTGTGGGGTCTCTGGGTCCTGGTGTTCACAGGGTTTGTTGGCGCCCTCTGAGCATCTCTGGCGGAAATGGGCTTTGATTCGAAACGCGAACTCACCGCTCCTGCTGCCTGCTGGGCTCGTCCTTTGCCCTTGTCCCTTGCTGCTGCCTCTGCTGCTGCGTAGTCACTCCGTCGTGTCCGCCTCTGTGTGACCCCATGGACTATAGCCCACCAGGCTGCTTTGTCCATGGGGATTCTCCAGGTAGGAATACTGGAGTGGGTTCCCATTTCCTTCTCCAGGAGATCTTCCTGACCCCACCCTTGTCCCTTATCCACCTCATTTTCCCTGTCTCTCTTAAGACCTGAGGCATGCACCTTCACTTCCCTTTGGCACTTCTGGCTTCATCACATTCACCTGACATGACCTCAGTCATTCTTGAACCTAAATCCCTGACTTTTCCATTCTTAAATTAATGCAGGTCAGTGTGTATGCAAATATCCATGTTTTATAAACTGATTTAACTTTTTGATTGATGAAGACTAACCTCAAATATACCCTTGATACTTTCCAGATAGATGATACTATTCTATCTACCACTATCATTTTAAAATTTATAAATCACTTCTTGTGTCACTGAAAAAATTGAAACAAGGAGAAATTTGCCACAATTTTCTACTACCACTTTTATCACATGCCCACAACTTTATACTTTTCCTGGTTGCCTGGTATTATGAATGAAATAACCCTTGGACTGCAAGGAGATCCAGCCAGTCCATCCTAAAGGAGATCAGTCCTGCGTGTTCATTGGAAGGACTGATGCTGAAGCTGAAACTCCAATACTTTGGCCACCTCATGCAAAGAGTTGACTCATTGGAAAAAGACCCGGATGCTGGGAGGGATTGGGGGCAGGAGGAGAAGGGGACAACAGAGGATGAGATGGCTGGATGGCATCACCGACTCGATGGACATGAGTTTGAGTAAACTCCGGGAGTTGGTGATGGACAGGGAGGCCTGGCGTGCTGCATTCACTGGGTCACAGAGTCGGACACGACTGAGCGACTGAACTGAACTGAACCATACTGTTGTCTCAGTACAGCTCCTCCATTTGTCCACTAGGTCCCAGTCCCTCGTCCTTACGGAAAGATATCACAACAGTAGTTTGATACTTCCCTTCTGAGTCACTGTGTTTTCTCCCTTTACCAGATCATTTTCCATCAGCATCCAAAAGTGCTGACAGTATCTTGACTGAAAAAGATAGGTCATTATCTTGACCTAATTATTTTTTTTTTTTACATATATGTATATCTATCCTTTGACAAATTCTTTTCCCATTTAGTTTATTACGTAACATTGAGCAGATTTCCCTGTGCTGTACAGTAGGTCCTTGTTGGTTATCTGTTTTAAATATAGCAGTGTGTACATGTCAATCCCAAATCTCCTAATCTTAAATCCCCCTCAAGCTCATACTTCATCTTTGTTCTATATAGCGAGATGCTCAAAGGAACCATTTACATGTGTTGTCTCCCATTATTCTTCCTTTATCTTCTATTGACTCCATACCAATCAGTCTGCCTCTCCACCTGATATGCTCTGGTAATATCCACCAATTAATCCCTGTGTTGCTAAATCTAAAAGTTAACTCTCAGACGTCATCCTTTATCATTTCTCAGTAGTATTTGACAGAGTTGATGATTCCTTTTTTAAAAAAAATACTTCTGCAACATGGCTTCAAGTTGCCACCTTCTTCTTTGGACCTTCCTGCCTTACTAACATTAAAAGACGCTTGTTCCTTGGAAGAAAAGGTATGACAAACCTAGACAGCATGTTAAAAAGCAGAGACATTACTTTGCCAACAAAGGTCTGTATAGTCAAAGCTATGGTGTTTCTGGTAGTCCTGTATGGATGTGAGTAGACCACAAAGAAGGCTGAGCACTGAAGAATTGATGTTTTCAAACTTTTATGTTGGAGAGAACAGAGTCACTTGTCTAGCAGGGAGATCAAACTAGTCAATCTTAAAGGAAATCAACCCTGTATATTGATTGGAAGGACTGATGTTGAAGCTGAAGCTATACTACTTTGACCACCTGATGCAAAGAGCCAACTTATTGGAAAAGACCCTGGTGCTGGGAAAGACTGAGGGCAGGAGGAGAACGAGACAGTAGAGGATGAGATGGTTGGATGGCATCACCGACTCAATGGATGTGAGTTTGAGCAAGCTCTGGGTGATGGTGGTGGACAGGGATACATGCAGTCCATGGAATCACAAACAGTCAGACACAACTGAGTGACTGAACAACAACCACCTCACCAACATACTCCTCAGTTTTCCACTAAACTTTTCAGAGCTCTGGAGCCCAATCTTCAGGGTTTTTTATGATCTAGCTATACTCATCTATAAGACACTTCCAAAATTTATATTTCCATCTTGAGCTTGTACTTTAACTCCAGGTTTATGTATCTAGCTGTTCATTAAACATCTCCATTTGGATGCCCAATAAGCATCTTAGACTTTATATGCCCAAAACTGAACTTCTGATCTTTGTCTCTCATCCACTATCTTCTCCATCTTAATAAATGATAAATATATCCCTTGGCTCCAGTGAAAAATTTGGGAGTTATCTTTCATTTCACCCATTGTTACATACTTTTTATTCATTCCCTCAGCAAATCCTGTTGGCCTTACCTTCAGAATATGTCCGTATTCCAATAGGTTGCCACCACAATGGTCTTACCAAGAGTGCATGTCAGCATCGGTGTTCTGTTGAATGACTGTAATAGTCTAATTACTTATGTTACTGGGGCTTCCCTGGTGGCTCAGGTGGTAAAAAAATCTGCCTGCAATAGCGGGAGACCCTGGGTTTGATCCCTGGGTCAGGAAGACCCTCTGGAGAAGGGAATGGCTACCCACTCCAGTATTCTTGCCTAGAGAATCCCATGGAAAGAAGAACCTGGCGGGCTACAGCCCATGGAGTTGCAAAGAGTCAGACACAACTGAGTGACCATTTCTACTCTGTCCCTCCCACTTATTGCTCTGTACAGTTACTAAACTGATTCTTGCAAAACTTAAATCCCATTCTGTTTCCCCCTGTTTCTCAAAAACCACTAATGACCTGCCCTTTCTCTCAGAGTCAAAGCCAACATCCTTACAATCACATCAGATTGCCTCATGGCTTTTTTCATTACACCCTTCAGCTTTTTTCCAAATGTCAGCTCCACAGAGTTCTGACCACTCAATTTAATATTGTAAAATATACCCCAAGCCCTGGAACTTCCTATTTCTCGTCAATCTTTTTTTCCCAAATAACTTACCACATCATTGCATAAGATATGTTTTATCTATGTAGTTTTTATTGTCTGCCTTTCCCAATAAAATATAAACTCACTGAGAACAGGGCTTCTTCCTTTTACTGTTTTGTCCCAGATTGTAATCTTAGCTTCTACAACAAACAGTACTTGGTACTTAATGTTTGTTAAAAGAATAAAAGAAATGAGGGTTTTTTTAATATATCTATAAGCTGAGCAATATATTGTTTTTAAAAATACATTTATACTTGAATTATTATAAGCTTTATGAATAAGCTCCCTGGAGGAGGGCATGGCAACCCACTCCAGTATTCTTGCCTGGAGAATCTCATGGACAGAGGAGCCTGGTGGACTATAGTCCATAGGATTGCAAAGACAGGACTAAAGCAACTTATCATGTATGCACACATGAATATCATATTTTTGATCATACGCTTAGGTGTCCAAACAAAGTATTAAGGTCTATTTCAGTAGCGATGTGAATAAAGGCGTGTGAGGTTATGTGCACAGGTGTGTTCTTCAGTCACCACTCCTGCTCATAGTGTTCCACGCTGTGTTCCAAGGTTCCTAACTTTTCCAAATTTACATACACACAGGCACACACACACAGACACACACTTTTCCAGACTGAGGCACACCCACCTAACATAGTTCATATCACTTCTCACCAAGGATCTATCATTTCTGCTATGCTCTCTTTACACCCAAGCCATCACCTATGAATTTTCCCAATGAGCAATGAACAATGCTCATTGTTCCCTTTAACACATGTGGCCAGTACTGACTTTCCTTATCTGCCTATACTTACAGACATGATCATATCATTCATTGTGAGATCTATCCTCACGTGCCTTGTAGTTGAAATAAATATGTGTGTCCTGTGGTGCCACTGACTTTCTAAAACACCCACTGGGGAAAGCAACTCTTCCCGAATTTAACTACTTGTCTTCTTAAGTCCATACTGCTGAGCACTAAGGGGCAAACTCACAATCTAGCTGATCAGTGCTCCTCTAAAGTCATGATGTCCATCTTCAGTTGGGTAGCTGTGGATTTCCTAGTTAGTTCTCACCCCCCTTTCTTTGCAACAGCTATTTCCAACCTTCTGCATGCTCCTTAAACCTCTGTTCCTGCCAATTTGCTTCTCTCCCCACAGCATATGTTCTAGCCTCCTACTTCGAGGAGAAAATAGAAGCCTACTAACGACTTTCTCAACTTCATGCAACTGAAGCAGCTTATTTGCACCCACACTTACCCTCTCCTCCTCTCTTTCATTTCGGTGTATGAGTTAGCTGCCTAATGCTACTGTCCCCACCTGTGCTCTTGATCTCCTCACCTTTTTGGTATTCTCACTGTATGAATCAGGGCAAATTCTTTCTCCTATATCTTCAGCTCTATGATCATTTTTGGCTTCCTTCATCAGTACTAAACCTGCTCACCAAACTTTAAAATAGCCTCTTCTTGATATCACAGTATTATCTCGCCACCACCTTTCTTATCATCCTTCTTTCATAGGTACACACTTTGAAACTCTTTATCATATTTGTGGTTATTCATTTCTTTCCAATCATTCCTCCATCTACTATATTCTAACTTCTGCCTCTAGCACTACAGTGAGACCATTACTGTAAATCTGGGATGAAGTCCTAATTTGTAGGATTGAAGAAGGCTCCCTTTTGATTCCCATCTCTATTCACGCCTTCCTCAGTGTTCATGTGCCCAACCTTTCTCCCTCCCCTGACAGTATGCACCACATCTTCAGTCCTGGAACATATAGTGATTTGTCTCCTTCTCTGACTTTGATATTTCATGTCTTGTGACTTTGATTGGTTAGCATTTTTTGTATTCTTCAAGTATCAGTTGAGACATTATTCAGAAAATGTCTCTGGCCTTGATCTTCCCCTAGTCTGGGGTTAAGTTGTCTGTCTATGTTGTCCTATAGCAAACTGAACTTCCTTTTTCATTCTGATTGCTTATTTAATTGTCTATATCTGCCACTAGATTGCAGATTTCATTATAGCATAAACCATATCTTCTTGTTTGTCATTATATTCTTGGTTGCCTACTACTTGTAGTAGGCTCTACAAGTAGAGCTTGTAGTATACATTCTATGGCATCAGATCAGTCATTGTGATTATTTTGTGTTGTGTTGTGTTAATCACTCAGTTGTGTCTGACTCTTTGTGACATCATTGACTATAGCCTGCTGGGCTCCTCTGTCCATGGAATTCTCCAGGCAAGAATACTGGAGTGAGTAGCCTTTCCCTTCTCCAGGGGATCTTCCCAACTCAGGGATCAAACACAAGTCTCCTGTACTGAAGATTCTTTACCATCTGAGCCACCAGGGAAGTGCTATATTAATTTATATATATATAAATTTCACTAATATACCTTTTGTGTTTTCCCATTTGCAAACATATTAGGTTTTGTTAGGTAACAGATGCAAACAAGGATTACATTGTTGCTATAAATCATCACATTGTTAGCATTTTTGGAATTCTAGAGAATCACTTCCATACCTATCTTTGATTGCAAATATATTTTCCATTGATATAGCCAAATTTCAGTATAATTTCTTGATATTAATATTATGTGCATATAAATAATATGCTCCCTGGTGGCTCAGTGGTAGAGAATCCACTTGCCAATGTAGGAGACATGAGTTTGATCCCTGGGTCAGGAAGATCCCCTGGAGCAGGAAATGGCAACCCACTCCAGAATGCTTGCCTGGGAAATCCCATGGGACAGAGGAGCCTGGTGGGCTATAGTCCCTGGGGCTGCAAGAGTCAGACACAACTTGTAACTTAACAGTAACAATGTTTATATATTAGTATAATATAGATGTTGGCTATCTTATTACTGTTATCGAGTGCCCAGGACATGGGGCCTCCATGATTGCTCTCCACCTACAGTGGAGGAGACATTGGAAATGTGAGTTTGATTCCTGGGTCAGGAAGATCCCCTGGAGGAGGAAAATGGCAACCCATTCCAGTATTCTTGCCTGAAAAATCCCATGGATGGAGGAGGTTGGTGGGCTGCAGTCCAAAGGGCCACAAAGAGTCAGACACGACTGAGCAACTAAGCATGCCCAGGACTTAATTCTTGATCCTTATCCCTTTTCCATCATTCTTTTGATAATTTTAATGAATCACATTGTTTAAATATTCTATCAGTTATCTATTGCTCCATAACCAACCACCCTCAAAGTTAGTGGTGTAAAAAAGTTTATTACCTTTCATGGTTCTGTGGGGTGACTGACAGTTACTCCTATGGTGACAGTAGGTTCACTTGTGCAGTGAACTTTTATTCAGCTAGACAATAGGCTGGAAGGTCCATGGTTACCTCTTATGCAGGTTTGGCAGCTGTTTCTGGCTGTCATCTGCGTTGCCTTGGTTCTCTTCCCTGTTACCTCACATCATCCCACAGGTCAGATGATGGGCTTCCTTACAAGGCAGTTTCAGGGCAGTGTTCTAAGAAAGTAAAAGGGAAAGCTCAAAGACCTATATAGACAACCTCCGAAGTTGTGTTATCCCTTCTGCCACAATCTGTTGGTCAAAGCAAGTCATGAAACCAATGCACAAGTAAGAGATGGGAAAATAGATTTCACTCCTTGATGGAAGGAGACCAAAGTTATGTTACAAAGGTGCAATCAAACTGGGACAGAATGAGCCTGTGTCTATCTACAGGAAAAAAAAAAAGAAGCAGTTTATATGATAAAGACTGTCAAAATTTTATCTTCTACCCACACATCATTTTCAGGATTAGACTTATATAATCTGACTTCCAACCTGACATCTAATGGATGTCTAAAATGAACATGTCCAAAACTGAACCCCTCATCTTTCTTACTCTGGAAAACGGCTTTACACACCACATTCACTATCCCGATTAATAGCAAATCCATCCTTCTAGCTGCCCTGGTAAAATCCATGATGTTACCTTTGTCTCAGTTCAGTTCGGTTGCTCAGTCATGTCCGACTCTTTGTGAACCCATGGACTGCAACACACCAGGCCTCCCTGTCCATCACCAACTCCAGGAGTTTACTCAAACTCATGTCCATTGAATTGGTGATGCCATCCAACCATCTCATCCCCTATTGACCCTCTCCTCCTGGCTTCAGTATTTCCCAGCATCAGGGTCTTTTCCAATGAGTCATCTCTTCGCATCAGGTGGCCAAAGTATTGGAGTTTCAGCTTCAACATCAGTCCTTCCAAAGAATATTCTGGGCTGATCTCCTTTAGAATTGACTGGTTGGATCTCCTTGCAGTCCAAGGGACTCTCAAGAGTCTTCTCCAACACCACAGTTCAAAAGCATCAATTCTTTTGCGCTCAGCTTTCTTTATACTCCAACTCTCACATCCATACATGACTTCTGGAAAAACCATAGCTTTCTCTAGATGGACAAAAAAACTATTAATTTGTTGGCAAAGCAATGTCTCTGCTTTTTAATATGCTGTCTAGGTTGGTCAAAACTTTTCTTCCAAGGAGTAAGTGTCTTTTAATTTCATGGCTGCAGTCACGATCTGCAGTGATTTTGGAGCCCCCCAAAATAAAGTCTGTCACTGTTTCCATTGTTTCCTCATCTATTGACCATGAAGTGATGGGACCAGATGCCATGATCTTAGTTTTCTGAATGTTGAGTTTTATGCCAACTTTTTCACTCTCCTCTTTCACTTTCATCAAGAGGCTCTTTAGTTCTTTGCTTTCTGCCACAAGGGTGGTGTCATCTGCATATCTGAGGTTATTGATATTTTCCCCAGAAATCTTGATTCCAGCTTGTGCTTCATCCAGCCCAGCATTATGCATGATGTACTCTGCATAGAAGTTAAATAAGCAGGGTGACAATATATAGCCTCTTTTCCCTATTTGGGACCAGTCTGTTGTTCCATGTCCAGTTCTAACTGTTGCTTCCTGACCTGCACACAGATTTCTCAGGAGGCAGGTCAGGTGGTCTGGTATCCTCATCTCTTTCAGAATTTTCCACAGTTTGTGATCCATACAGTGAAAGGCTTTGGCATAGTCAATAAAGCAGAAATAGATGTTTTTCTGGAACTCTCTTGCTTTTTCAATGATCCAATGAATGTTGGCAATTTGATCTCTGTTTCCTCTGCCTTTTCTAAAACCAGCTTGAACATCTGGAAGTTCACAGTTTATGTATTGTTGAAGCCTGGCTTAGAGAATTTTGAGCATTACTTTACTAGCGTGTGAGATGAGTGCAATTGTGCAGTAGTTTGAGCATTCTTTGGCATTGCCTTCCTTAGGGATTGGAATGAAAACTGACCTTTTCCAGTCCTGTGGCCACTGCTGAGCTTTCCAAATTTGCTGGCATATTGAGTGCAGCACTTTCACAGCATCATCTTTCAGGATTTGAAATAGCTCAACTGGAATTCCGTCACCTCAACTAGCTGTGTTCATGGTGATGCTTCCTAAAGCACACTTGACTTCGCATTCCAGGATGTCTGGGTCTAGGTGAGTGATCATACCTTTGTGATTATCTGGGTCATGAAGATCTTTTTTGTATAGTTCTTCTGTGTATTCGTGCCACCTCTTGTTAAAATCTTCTGCTTCTGTTAGGTCTATACCATTTCTGTCCTTGATTGTGCCCATCTTTGCATGAAATGTTCCCTTGGTATCTCTAATTTTCTTGAAGAGATATCTAGTCTTTCCCATTCTATTGTTTTCCTCTATTTCTTTGCACTGATCACTGAGGAAAGCTTTCTTATCTGTCCTTGCTATTTTTTGTAACTCTGCATTCAAATTATATCTTTCCCTTTCTCCTTTGCCTTTCACTTCTCTTCTGTTCACAGTTATTTGAATACCTTTTTCTAGAGTGGCGCTTAAATATATTTTTCACATGGGGAAAGAAATGGACATGAAAAGTAAATTAAATAATCTAATTTTTGAAGTAGGTATTTTTTAAAAATTTGATCTTATTATGGATCTAGAAATTATTCAAAACTACCTTCAAAAATAGTGTTTTCCTAAAATAAAATTTATATGCATTCTTATATTTTAAAATGTGCAAAATAGTAACTTTTTCATTGCTGATACAGTCAATGAATTCTACTCTGTACAGTATAACATTTATAAGTGAGAAAAGTACTGTAAGTAGTGAGGTCTCTAGGAAGCTCAGAGAAAATTCTGCTAAATGGAAGATGCTTCAATTCTGTTTTTTTTAATTAAGGTATATCTATAATTAATTTAAAATGTGGCACAATTTCCTTTTGCCTCCATTAAGAAGACCTTTTTTTAATGAAGTTTTTTTACAGTAAAAAATTTGACAAAGTATTTTCTCTACATATGATTCTTTTGAGTTTTTCATGAAGTTTAGATGCTGTAAAACCGTAGGGCTTTGCATATTTATTCCATTGGTTCTATATATATATATATATATATATATATCACACACATACACATTTACTTAAAAATAAGAGATCTATGAAGAGAACCTTTCCATGGTTCAGTTCAGTTCAGTTCAGTCGCTCAGTCATGTCTGACTCTTTGCGACCCCGTGAATCGCAGCACGCCAGGCCTCCCTGTCCATCACCAGCTCCCGGATTTTACTCAAACTCATGCCCATCGAGTCGGTGATGCCATCCAGCCATCTCATCCTCTGTCGTCCCCTTCTCCTCCTGCCCTCAATCCCTCCCAGCATCAGGGTCTTTTCCAATGAGTCAACTCTTTGTATGAGGTGGCCAAAGTACTGGAGTTTCAACTTCAGCATCAGTCCTTCCAGTGAACACCCAGGACTGATCTGCTTTAGGATGGACTAGTTGGATCTCCTTGCAGTCCAAGGGACTTCAAGAGTCTTCTCCAACACTACAGGATATTGCAAAATAAAGTTGTCAAATTTTAAAATAAAATTGTATACATCATTTGACCTGTTATAACTTATATTTTTCTGTTATCTCTTTGCTTTTACAGGAATAATTTTGGAAGTTTTTCTGTTTTCAGGCTTTAATTTTCATAATTAGCTATAATTTAATAAAATCTTAGTAGCTGGGGTTTATTTTATATTAGGTTTTATAATCATTGAATACATCAGTTAAAGATTTCCAACTGATCTGAATGAAAATCAACCAATCATTAAGAAAACTCTCTCTGAAAATGTCCATTGCCATTTACAACACAGTAGTTACTCATGTGGGATACACTGTATTGCTAAAGTTTTTTATTTAAAAAAAAGTATATATGTATATATATACTATTTATAATAAATTTTCAGAACGTATATTTTCTCTTTAAAATATCATCACAAATTTGGACTGAATTTTGTATTATATATGTTCTACAGTCAATTGCAACATATTTCTACTACATAAGGATCTTAATTAATAACATTGTTCTTTTCATTAGGATTATAATACCATATTCCCCAAAATTTGCATTCAGATTTTCACTGCAAAACAAGTACTTTAACTTTTATTGTTGCATCTAACCATGTGGCATTTGAATACCTACAAGGGAGTGAAATTTTAAAAGCTTTAATTTGCACTAGATGAAAAAAGTAATCCAACCATTAGTAGCTTAACTGATTTTCTATTTGAAGAATCTAATGAAACTCATATAACACCAGCATCACTTAATTATTCACAAATCTCTTCAACTATTGGACCACAAGAAAACTTGAAATAGAAGATAAGTAAAAGTAGTTTAAAATAATGAGCATTGATCTAAATGGAAAGTCATTCTTCATTTAGTCATCTATAAATCTACGTTTGTCAACTAGGAAGTAATTTGGGGGAAAAGTCTTTAAAATCCTTACTGATGCTTCATCATCAAGTTTATGTGTTCTGCTTTTCATGTGGCCTATGGTGTTAATAATACCACCCTGGTGCTGGTGCTAAGTCACCACCATGAGAGATGGTAAATATCAGCAAGTGTTTGTAGAGGTGGCATATTTATCATCAACTTTCTTGAGGAATGAAAACTCAGCACTTTTTGTTATTATTAAACATGAATTTGTTGTTTTGTAGTTTAGCAAAATCAAAATAGGGCTTCCCTTGTGTCTCAGACACTGAAGAGTCCGCCTACAATGTGGGAGACCAGGGTTTGAATCCAGAGTTGGGAGGATCCCCTGGAGAAGGAAATAGCAACCCACTGCAGTATTCTTGCCTGGAGGATCCCATGGACAGAGGAGCCTGGCAGGGTTACAGTCCATGGGGTTGCAAAGAGTTGGATATGACTGAGTGATTAACACAAAACCAAAATAGTTTGTTGAAAACTATTATGAAATTGTTACAAGATAATAAAAAAGATCTAGATTTCTGCCATACAATATGACATATATTAAATGATAAAACCATGATAATAAGAAAGCTCAGAATCTTTTCTAGATAGGACTAGTCCATTTCTGATTTCCCCTTTTATTTCACAGGTCATTGTGATTATCAGTACTGCTGTCTGAAGATTTGTTGGTACTGTGTACATACACACACACACACACACACACACACACACATGAATGGTCAGCAAGAATGACAGTGCTGAATGGCCTGTCTTCTAGGGAGCATGAGAGTTACCATTTGTAAGGGAGCATACTTCACTTTGTCAGAGGAGCACAGGATCTTCTCTTCACCCCACACCAGTTCATTACCACATCCTATTTTCCATACCTTCAAAATTTATTGAGAATCGTAACATATCTACAACTTCATTGGCCACCTCTCTGATTCAAGTAACCAGCATATCCACCTGGATTCCTGCAACAGACTCCTAAGTAGTCTCCATGCCCTACCTTTGTCCTTCAACAGTCTATGTTCAGTAGAGCAGCCAACTGATATTTTAAAAATTTAAGTTATCACCCTTCCTTAATTGTGTTGGAGGCCCTGCAGTGACTCCCTAATTAACACAGAGTAATAGTCAAAATCCTTGTTCAGTGTCTAAAAGCCCACTCCACTTGGCCCCATTACCCCTCTGAACTCATCTGCTACTCTCTCCCTTTCTTATTTTCTCCAGTCACAGAGCTCCCCAAATATTCTAAACATCTTCTCCCCTGAGGCCTTTTTCCCTAGCTGGTGCTACTATATGGAGTACTTCTTCCCCAGATGTCCTCTTGGCAAAATTCTCTCACTTTAATCCAGAAGGCAGATTCAAATCTCATCTCCTCAGTGGGGTTTACCTGACTATCCTACTTAACACTGCCATCTGAGCACACCATATCTTACTATTGACCCTCTGCACTCTGTTCTACTTTTCCCCTTTGCCCCATAGTGCTTATCAGGGTTGATACCACTCCAGCATTCTTACCTGGGACATCTCATGGACTGATGAGCCTGGCAGGCTACAGTCCATGGGGTCACAAAGAGTCAGACACGACTGAGCAGCTAAACAACAAATACTATATTAACTACATTACTGGTCAGCTTAGTCTATCATAATTCTGTCATACTGTGGTAAAACAAAAAGACTACAGTGACTTACAATACCAACCTTGTATTTGCCTGGCTTGACTGAGGCTCTGCTGCAGTGTCTTCGTCATTCTGAAAATATGCTGAATTGCCTTTCTTCTGGTACAAGGAGGAGAGACAGCAGAAACTTCTGCTTAGAAATAACACCCATCCCTCCCACTGACATTTCATTAGCTAAAACAAACAACATGTCCAAGCCTGAGGTCAGCAATGTAGGAAGTAAAATCCTCCACAGAAGGGGGCTTAATACTAGTTGATGTTTATTATTTATTGTGTGCTTCTCCCACTAGTACCTCAAGGCCAGGGTTCTTTATCTATTGTGTTTGTTTTTTTCCCTGATAAATAGAAGTACCTAGTATGGAGATTGTCACATAGTAGCTAGTAAGTAAAATTTTATTGGATGAATGAATGAATGAGAGAAAATACAGTTTTCTGTATGGTTTTGCAACGCATAACCATCCAAAATCTTAAAGAGTTGCCGTCATTGTTGTGCTCAGCCATTCAGTCGTGACTGACTCTTTACAACCCTATGGACTGTATCCTGCCAGGTTCCTCTGTCTGTGGGGATTTCCACGCAAGAATACTGAAGTGGGTTGCCATTTCTTTCTGCAGGTGATCTTCCCAACCCAGAGATCGAACCCCCATCTCTTGCATCTCCTGCATTGGCAGGCGGATTCCTTATCACTGCGCCACTTGGGAAGCCCCAGAGTTGCCATGGATACAGTGAATGTTGTATCTATTACTTAAAAAAAAAGATTATAGGCTTCTCTGGCAGTTAATTTATTGTTGATTTTTAACTTTCAGTGAGGATGTTAGAATATTCTGGAGGATAATGAATGACATCCATTCTGACATTTGTGATCAGGGGTGTGGATTTGCAGTTGGTTCTGTAGCTTTGTTACTGGCTACTTGCCTTGGGAATGTTTCTTTTGTTAACAGCATCCATATAGCAGTGCACCTCACCCTAAGGAATGTGTCATGATTAGTCTAGGCCAATAATGGCATTACTTTTCTTCTCTTCCCCCTTACAGAGTTTGTTCTGGGATGATTTCCTGGAGGAAAAGTTTGCCGAGGACATCTTGGAATTAATTTCCTTCCTAATGAAAGAGAGTTGCATAGTGAAAATATCTTCTTTAGCCTTCCTCTCCCTATCTTCCATCTTGGATGCCATTGGGTGAAGATGACATGACTGGAATTATGGCAGTCATAATGTGACCATGGACAAACATGAGGTGAAGACAGACACATGGAGAATGAAGGATTGGAGCAATGGAAAAAGCCAGTGTCCTTTGTCCCATCATTAAACTCCCAGAACCACCCTGCAATTGCCAGCCTAGAGAATTCTTAGTAAGTAAAGAATGCATAATCTTAAACAGTGGTTCAAAACACTATAATTTAGGTATTTTGTTCTAGTAGCTGAATGCATCCTAACTGAGACAGATCACTTGGGTCAAAAAAACTCATAAATTATAACATTTCATAGTACAACAAGTTTCAAAAATATGTGACATACATAAGGAATACAAATTAAGAGAATAATTTTGGCATATTGCCAGGATATTTGATATGGTTAAAATACTAGAATATAAATAAACTGAATTGACTAAGGTTGGGTAGCATCACTGACTCAGCAGACATGAACTTGGGCAAACTCCAGGAGACAGTGAGGGACAGGGAGGCCTGGTGTGCTGCAATCCATGGGATCACAAAGAGTCAGACACAACTTAGCTACTGAACAACAACAGCGGCAACAAAAATGGGGGGGATTTTAGGAAATAATTAACTTGATTTTTACTTACATTGACTCAAAGAAGTAGCTTAAATATTTATTATGTGTCAACCAGCTGTTTTAAAACTGCACAAAATCAATCATAAATTGAAACATTCTACTCATGGCTTATCACCACTTTAATGTGAAAATACAAAATACATAGTAATTATTTTAAAATTTACCTAGCATACAAGCTTGACTTTGCAAGTGTCTAGTATTACTTGGAGCTAAATATGGTTTTATAGTTTTGGAGGCAATGGGTCATAACCTTTGGAAGCATCTGTAAATCAACACAAGAGTTAATGTATCTCCTCTGAAAAATGGAAATTTTGCTGCAAATTCAAAAGGACATTGTGGGTTTCTGAAGGAAACATAAGCTATATTTGCCCCTGTGGAAAGATGTCAGTGACACAAGCAAGGGAATAAATGGCATTCCTGTTGAATTGAAAGGTGTATTAGTTATGAACCCATTTGACAGTAAATAATAGATAATTCTATTACCATGGCTTAAACAGGTTTTCTTTGTCTCATGAAGCAGGAAGTTAAAAGTGAGAAATTCATGACTGCCATGATAGTTCAGTGGTATCATTAGGAACTAAAGCTGTTTCCATCCTCAGCCCCTCTGTCATCATGTACTTATTCACCCTTATATTTCCTGTATCAAGGTTGAAAAATGGAATTTTCACTTTATGTTGGCATTTCTGGCCAGCAGAGGGGTGAAACCTAAGCTTCATTAGATTTTGCCTTTTGATTTGAGAAGGAAAATCTGATGACATCTCATTGGCCAGAACTGTGTCATAAGCCTGCCTCTGGCAGCAGGATGGAGTGAAAGGCTGAGTATTTCAACTTTCTGGCCTTATTAGTAGATTAATGCAAGGGTTAATGTAATCACAAATGGAATCTGGAGACTCAACAAAGAGTATGATTATATGGTAAACAGTTATATGTACTTTTTGCAGTCTCTCCTGTCTGGAGTTGAGAAAGAACTTTGGACTCTTCGTAAACACAGAAGGAAAAAATATCTCTTTCTGCCATTCCAGTCCCACTCTCCCTTCCTGAAATCCATTCTGTTCTTCTATGTTTCTACAATATGAATACTATTTATCAGGGTCAACTACATAATTTTTGGTGTCCTGTGCAGAGTGAACCTGTGGGACCCTTACCAATGGTTGAAAAGTCAATCTCCCATTCTGATGGGACCATCACCCCAACCCATGGCAATGGGTGAACCCCACTCCCCATCCGCCGTGGGATTGCCACCTCTGTGCCGGGACACACTTCATACCTGGATCAGGAGTGCTTGAGAAACATCTACTTAGCTGCTACTGGATGTACCCTTTCTGACTCTTCCAGTTCCATTTAGTCTCTAGTTGTGATCTGTGTGTGATCATAATTCCCTAGTCCGACAATAAGCCCCTGGGTGGCTGTAGCTGTGCTTTACACTTTCTTAGTTCACTCCAGTCCTGAGCCCTTGGCAGATCCTCGACACATCATTAATTGTTCTTAGCCTTTGTCCTTAACTACAGCAGGCAATATCTTAATGGTAGTTCCAGTCCTGCTATCCCATGGCCAGCAGTGAAGTCCTGTCCTATGCTGTAGAATAAATGTTTGCACAGAGAATTTTCTGGAGGTGTTCATCATACTCTGGGTCATTCTTACTGGGAACGTCATGTCCAAGACTTCATGGAGAACCTAAGGCCACATGCAGTATTCCCATTTTAAGAAGGGCTACAGAGACTCATTTTCTCCCTCCTGAACTTAGATTTAGTTTCTTCTTTAATTCCTATTATAAGCTGGGCCCTGACATTGTCTATTTTTTGTGCATTGTCACATTCAGAGAAGTAGTTCAGCCATCAAAAAGTAATTAAAAGCAATCCCACCTTTTACTGATATTTCTTGAAGAAGGTCCAAGGGGGTTAATTCATGTCAATATCTTCATACTCTGTCACTGCCCCCCAAACCGTGGTGTCCACACTGTATAATCCACATCCTACAAAATCCGTTATAGAAGCACATGCTATTTGTTTCCTGGAATCTTGACTGTCTTCCTCACTCTATCAGACTTTTCTTTCATTTAGTTTTTAGTATGAGTGTAGTTTTTCCTGCTCTCTCCACCCTAGTGATATTCCCCCTCCCCCACTTGATGCATGGGCTTCCTTGGTGACTCAGCTCGTAAAGAATCCACCTGTAATAAGGGAGACCTGGGTACAATCCCTGGGTTGGGAAGATCCCCTGAAGAAGGGAATGGCTCCCCACTCTAGTATTCTGGCCTGGAGAATTCCATGGACTCTATAGAGCATGGGGTCGCAAAGAGTTGGACAGGACTGAGTGACTTGCACTTTCACATGATGCATAGAAAGGCCCAGAGACTTCTCAGAAAGGTTCAACTTTTCCCTTCAGTGTTTGGAAATGGAGAGACCAAAAAGGCAGTGAGGGACTTCATTTTGTGAGGAGAGGGGAACATTTATCATTAAATATCTTTTGAAATTCCCATCTCTCTAAGTATGACTACCCAATCGGCCTGTACTCCCTCCCCCAGACCGGGAAAAGATCTAATCTGTCTGACTGAGAACACATAGAAACTATGCTTGGGGGCAGAGAGCCAGGATTGGTTTCTGTTTATCATGGAAAAGAGCTCAAGGTACTTAGTTTTAAGCTGCACTGAATCTAGTATCATTCATCTGTTTATGTTCTTTTTTAAAAAAAAACCTTTCAAAATTCGATGCAGAACAACAACAAAACAAAAAAGCAAATTGTCCTTTGATTCCATAATGGCTTTTATTCCCCCAGAACTGCAGTGTGCAAATAAAGGAAAGCAAATTATGTTCTGAATTAAACTTTCTCTGCTTCAGCTGGGCTGAGTCACCTTTGACGTTCCATTTTTTGAACAGAGCCGGCTGCACATCTAGAGCTATTTTAAAAGATGTCACGTACCAATTTGCAAACTTCAGAATGTTCTTCTTCAGGCAGGTCATCTAAAGGAAGGTAACTGAGCTGACTTCAGTCCTATATTTCCCTAGGCTTCAGTTCCCTCCCAAATCTTTAGAGGGTGTCTATAGAGCATCCAAAATATTAAAGTACAATCATTACAGAAGCAGGCCTCTCTGGTCTTCTTGGTTGCACCACAGATAGCAAGATGCAATCAGAGGGAGAAGATAAATGCATTAAACTCCTTGCATGTATCCCATGGTAAGGAGATAAGCAAATGGTAAGTAATTTTTCAGTAAACAACTTGAGAATGTTTTTTAGGTTTTCAAATAGCCAAAAACATAAGCAAGAGCCCACAGTCTTAATAACTTAAAAACATCCATGGCAGAATCAGACACAATGTTATCTGTGGACAGTGATAGAAGAGTGATAGCAAACGTACATAATCAACATCAAGCAGAATGTACAGTGCAGTCTTCCAAAGACTGAGGTTCCTATTCTGAAGTATTTCTGAGAAAGAAACTCACTTGCAGTGGTTAGAAAGAAACTTCCAGAGGAAGCCATGGAATCAATTAGATACCTCTTATTTGTGTGTGTGTGTGTGTGTGTGTGTGTGTGTGTGTGTGTGTGTGTGTGTAAGTTTAAAGGAGATGATTTGGTTTATGGCCTGGGGCATGGATTTTAGAGTCAGAGAGACCTGTTTTTAAGTCCCAGTTCCAATGCTTATTTGTTGTTTGACCTTGGGCAAGCCACTTTACCTCTCTGACTCTCAGATTCTTTATTTGTAAGTGATCTTCTGCCTGGGCTTCCCAGGTGGCACAGTTGGTAAGGAATACTCCTGCCAGTGGAGGAGACATAAGAGACATGGATTCGATCCCTGGGTTGGGAAAATCCCCTGAAGGAAGGCTTGGCAACCCACTCCAGTATTCTCGTCTGGAGAATCCCATGGACAGAGGAGCCTGGTGGGCTACAGTTCGTGGGGTCACAAAGAGTCAGACATGACTGAAGCAACTTAGCACACACAACCTACTGCCTAGGGTTGTGTGGATCAAGATCATACATTCATAGTTCCTAAGACATTGCTTGGCACCTTCTAGATGTGTATAAATGGTAGCTAATATTATCAATGTCATCATTAATATTCTAGCTGTATTGAAACACTATCTGCTCTCATGTGTTGCCCCTTAGTGTATTATCCTCATTCATGACTCAACAGAAAATGCTTGAGTCTTTCTTGACTCAGGCATTGTTTGTAGGTCATGAAGACATTGATTTGAGAAGTTGAAGATGTGGTGAAGTGGACTTGCATGAATTTCTAACACTTATCTGGTAATTATTTACAAAGTGCTAGAGGTGTGCCGAGGAGAGGGTCTTGAATCCTGACTGTAGGGATGGGGTAAGCTTTGTAGAAGAGCTGATATATTTTCACAGGTTCTAAAGGATAAGTAGAAGTTCATTACCTGGGCATTGGGATTTGGGAGAAGAGAATTCCAGACACAGAGAAAGAACCATGTGTGTAGAGGAAAACAGGTTTAAGTTCTTTGGCGTGAGTAGATTTAAGAAACCAGCGTGTGGGTTTAAGGAAAGGGAGCTGGTTGTGGGGTTGGGAGAGCAGAGCAGTAGCAGGATATGAATGGAATTACAGTCAGAGACCTTGTAAGGCTGACAAGTTCACGCTTACTCTGCACACCATGGAGCCGCTGGGAGGTTCTGAAGCCTGGAAATGTCACAGAAAGATTTGTGTTTTGGAAAGATAATTCTGGTATGTTGTGAAGGGTTTATGTGGGAGAAATTTGAGATGAGATGCAGGGACACTAATTAGAAAATTATTGCAAAAAGGAGGCATTTTAGGTCAGAGTCAGTGGAAAGAGAGAGATGAAGGTGTATTTCAGAGAGAGAAAGGCAAGACTCTGAAGTGAAAATTTTTATCCCTCCCCACAGAGTCTCTCTTATATATTCTAAGACAACTGTTGTCAGTTTTCTTCGCTTTGTCAAGGCAAACATTTCCTAGCCCTTTAACTGTTTCAATTTAGAGTTGCTGTCCTCCCTAGCATACTTTTTGTGAGTAACCTAAATCTGTTATTTTCCTCCTTTCAAATAAGGAGCCTAAATTAAAACTGATACTTCAGATTTAAACTCATCACCCCCCACCAGCCAGATAATGTACATCTAGTAATTTATTATAAAATGGCATTCTCTTTTTAAAAGTCTTGTCATAATTTTTGAACCTGTGGTCAACCAATACCCCCATATCTTTTTTTGCTTTAATAGTCGTTAAGTTACCTTTTAGCACTTAATTTGCGTGGTTCCCATTTGTCCACATAATCTGATAATTTGACAGACTGAATTAGTTGGGCAGGTGTCTGGGAAAATCCCTGGACAGTTATATTTTAAAATAGCTTATGCTGCTATATAAGTGAAAGTGATTCGTGAATTACCACATCTATTAAGCTGTTTGGTAAACTGCTGGCATGGACTTCTGTAGAGTAAGCCATGGTTCAAAATATTTATCTTAAATCTGGAGTCCAAGACACCTAGCTCTGAAATACCCCCTCCCCCAGCTATTTTACAGCAGAGGAATGTGTGGGAGAAATGGGCAGTCTTACTTTAAAAAGTGCATTTAGACTTCATTTGATTTGTAGGTCGTCAACAAATTCACCCATCATTTCCAGTAAACCAAAATCATCTATATAAATACAGGATGGTGAAAAAAACTAAAGATTTTCATTGATAAGCTCATAATGTAACCTTCAGCATATCTTCCTCTCAGATGTACCTTAGTTTATTCATCTGTAAAGTACAGAAGGCAGCAGTGAAAATAGCAATAATTCATGGGGGTCATTGTGAGGATTAATCATATTTATGAGATAATTAGAATTCTGTCAGTCTTATAAAAAGCGTTATATAGTAAGCACAGTGTACATGTTTGTTAACTAAGCAAGTGTCATTCTCTCCATCACTACTACAAACTTATGCAGGCAACCTTCCCCAACCCCTTTCATAGTCTATATTCTCTAGCTTACCCTCATCTGAATAAAAATATTTGATCATCCCCCAGGAAACATTTATTAAGCACCTACTGTATTCAGACACTGTGTTTAACTTGTGCTTATACACAATTAAGATAGAATGATCTTTATGGAAAAGATTTAAAATCCAGTGGTTTTTAAAGGTGCTTAAATCATCAATGATAGCATAGGCTATGTGAACAAATCAATGACTCCCAACCTGTGAAGTTATTGTAGTATCTGAGCACCTATATCTATTTATATATTTTCTTTTAAAAATGGTTACTAGAAGTATGACTATTGTATATGGTAGGAAGGTGGTGACTATCATGTGTTTTATCCTAAAAATAAGTCCTTAAAAATGTAGGCACTCTTGATCTGTCAGAAATAAATGAGAATTCTTGGGTGCTGAGATGACTAGAATACAGTGGGGATAGAGCCAAACTAATGTTGATAAGTAATTATGGCCATATTTATTCATCATGGAAGTTATCTTTGCTAGACTGTTTCAGACATTGTCATCTCCAACCTTTTTGGCAATGAGATAATAAATAAATAGCATAACCTTATCCACATTTAACTGAGCATACTTGACACACAGATCAATAGAATACCTTTTCCTATGTGTGCCTCCCAGCAACCCCCACATAAACCAGAGGTCAAATAGCATTTTGAAAACATTGATTTTTTTTTTCACTGCCATACTATGGTCATTTTAAACATTTCCAATCATTCTTCATTGACAATACTATTATAAGTCAATTTACCTTGAAGTAACCTATACTTACCAAGCTGACCACTGAAATGGTCAGACTAGCTATATAGCATTCTTTCCTACCTATATCCAAAGTCTAATTGTAATTTTTTCAAATACAGCAGAAAATGAGGCTGGCATAATACGACTGTCTAATCCTATCTCAGAGGAACTTAAACTGTTTCTATTCAGGAACTTCCCTGGTGGTCTGGTGGTTAAGATTCCACACTTCCAATGCAGGGGGTACAAGTTTGATCTCTGGTCCGGAACTAAGATCCCACATGCCACATGACACAGTGCCCCACCCCCCCAGAAAAAAGCTACTAAACTATTTCTATTCAGTACCACTCCCTTTCCTCCATCATCCCTCCTTCTCTTGGGATGACGGGTGTTCTGGAATATTGCAGGATTAAATTGCAGGGATAAATTGAAAAGGGCCAAACCAGGTCTGCGTCCGCAGGCAGAGAAACGCACCACATCCTCTGGGACTGCACTGGGGGTTTCCCATGAAGACCAGTGCTCCCCTGCAACTCGGGGGAAGGCAGCCCAGTTGAAAACTTGGCTTCGGACTTTGGACATACCTCACTGGAGCAAAGCCTGGATGTTCTGCAAATTATGATACAGTGTTCACAGAGCTTTTGAACACACCACAGAGTTCCCTTCTGGAAGTAACTTGGCTGAGCCATCTTTCATTCCTGTATGAATCCTACAGATTCACCATGTTTCTCAAAATCCTTATTTTCTCTCCTTCTCCCTCTCAAATGCATTGCCTCCATTTTTTATGCTTTTGACACGGACATCTAAAATAATGCATCTAAGAAAATCTATACATTTGTATACACTAAAGGCAGATTGGCAGGCTACTTCTGTTTCCTACTCTGTAAACTTGAGGACACGTACCAGGAGCCCACTAACTGCTTGAATGGAGATACTTAAGGGAGAGAAGGGACAGGTTGAGAGGAGTGAAGAGTATAAGCAAGGAGAAGAAAAAATTGATTAGTATTTCAAACAGCTGTGCAGTGGCTCAGTTACACATAGAGGCCTCCATGGTTCATGGACCCTGGAGTGAAGTTGTGAGGTTTCAATTCCTCTTCTGGCGCTTGCTCTTGGAGTCACTCTCAACAAGTGATTGGATCTTTCTAGGCCTCACGGATGTCCTGGTGCACAGATGAGGATAACAATAGCTCTCTTTCTCATGAGTTGTTATGAAGATTAAATGAGTAAATATGTAACATCATGAACATAATAAACACTCAAAAATTGAAATGCTTCAATGAACTGTTAGAACTATTAATATATGGGTACTTGTTTTACAGACTCACATATTTATAACCCTCAGAAAATACATTTTACCAATCCTAAAATTGCCCAACAGTTAGGAAGTTAGACAAGTAGTCTTGTTACAGTCTCATAAAGGGTAACTAGTAAGGTTTTGTAAATATTCAGACCAAAGAAGCCTTGGGACTCAGCTCAAGTTGTAACACACGTAAAGACAAAGAAGTTCTCAAGTTTAGAGAAGCAGGGTCAGAAACAGGTTGGAAAAGAGATTTCTAGGCTGAGCCAGAATCTTTTAATTCACCTTAAACTCAACCACTCTCTAAACTACTTCCATGTTGGCAGGTTATTTATTTATTTATTTTGCTTTTGTTTTTTTGGTTGCTGTTTCTAATTCTATTTGAGGATATTTTTCATGGGATCATATTTCTGGGTAGAAATAGGAAATCATGGTAAGGCAGGTTTCACTTTGCTGAACTTATTGATTCAATAAAACACGTATGTACATCTGGCCAGGGCAAAGGGCACTCGGCAAGGAGTCAGGCCTGCTTCTTTGTAAACTGCCTTTCTTGGCCCTTTCAAATCCAACAGGGCTGAAAAGGAAAAATAAAAGGGGTGTTCTTTAGCTTCACACAAACTCAGCCATTTTGATGACAAGAAAGTAGTGTTGCTTCCCAATGTGTCTTTGTTCGAGTGATAGCAGGCCCATTGAAACCTCTGATGGAGCTCATTGAAAATAATAGGCCCCATTATCTTCCCTGGCAATGCTGCCATGAGAGCTTCAAACACTGAAATAATGACAGCACATATTGGACATACAGTAGAAAGGCAGAGCGTGATTATGGGCAATTTCTGGCTCCCTTCTACACACCTCTGTGTCTGAGGAGGGGGCTGTGGGGCAAGATGGGAAGGCACAAAGGATGGGCATTTTGTCTCTATGTCCTTTGAGGATGTTTGTATCTTTCAAACTTAAATGTTTTGTCTTAATATAATTTGTAAAAGTGAAATATCAATTTCAGAATCGCTGAAGTAACTAGAGTTGGGGAGCAACAGCTTTTTAAATTTACTATCGAAATTCTGTCATATTTGGTCACCTGCGGAATTGGTATGAAAATTCTCTCCGAGAGACAGCAGAGGCAGTTAACACAGGGTGACCCAGGGCTCAGTCGATAGACAGTTCCTGTGAGACCACAAAGGCCTTCCTTTCCCCAGGTCAGCTCTCTCTGCAGTCCCTGGTATTCCCAGCAAATCTGATTTTCTGGAGTGCAGAGGAACAAAGGGGAAGAGGGAGAAGCCTGGAACAGAGGAAAACATTGGCCCCCCAGGAAAACACATGCAAGGTGTGAGAAATTACCAGAAGGAACACTCTCCTGAGGGCTCAGTGAAAGCCAAGCAGGACAGGACTCCCCAGGGGGAGAACTAGCTCTGGTTCATTAGAAGCCGGGGGAGGAACCGGGGGAACCTTTCTTTTTGTCACTTGTTATTATCTCCATGTTTTCAGAAATGAAATGTCTTAAAACCACCACCCAACACACACAGACGTTACTCTTTTCTCATCGGAAACAAGTCTAAAGAACACGGTGTGCCGTGTACATCACCCCAGAGGCTCCTATTTAATATCAGAACAAAATGGTCTTCCTGCTTCCCTCGTGCCTGACTAGATCTGGGGAGAGGCCCGTGGCAGTAACAGCGTCGTCCGGCCGCTGTGGAAAAATGAGAAGTGACAGGAAGGAAAAGGATATCTAATAGAAACTGCCCACAATTCTGTCCAGTGGATGAGGCTGGCAGTTACATCCCCCTAGTCCCAGGTACAGAGCATTGAGAGGCGGCTCTAAGGGCTTATTGGGACTTCCATCTATATAAGGAGTAAACTTCCTCTCTCCACTCATCCTTCTGGCATATGCTTGTCTATATTCAGTCTGGCATGTGACTGCTACCTTCAAGGGACATCCAAGTGACAGCGTTAGTTATTGTGTTTGAGAGATGCCCCCTTTGGGAGACAAGCGCCAGTCTACCTTACCAGCATGTGTGATCACACACGCACACACACTGATGCCACACACGGCCCCACAGTGTCACTCACGTTAAACCCCAGAGAGGCCTGAACCAGCGAAAGGCCAGTGAGTATATTCTGGGCAGCTTGGTGTCTGCATAGCAAGGTGCCAGCTGGGTCTCTACTTCCTGACGCAACCATTTCTGCAGCTCGACTACAAGCTCCTTCCAAGTTGATGACAGTTCTGTCTCCATGTCTGGCACCTAATGGGTGCCCTGTAGATATTTCTGAATTAAACTCTCAACCGAATATAAAAGTCATTACTCCTAAAAGTAAGATGTAAGCTTTTAAGAAAAAATAAATAAATGTCTTGGTTTATATTTTGAGCTTCTTAAATTATGTAATTTTTGCTTTTCTAAAATCTCCTTGAAGTAGAATTCAAGGCCCACATTTCATTATACTTATTAAACTCTCTCTTAGTCCCTTCAGCTTTCTACACCAAAACACCAGAGACTTGATATCTTACAAACAACACAAATTCAGTTCTGGGGGCTGGGAAGATCAAGGTGTTGGCAGATTCTGTCTGGTGAGAGCCCACTTCCTGGTTCATAGGTATGGGCTTTTTTTACTGTGTCCTCATACAGTAAAAAGGGTGAGGGAGCTCTCTGGAGTCTCGTTTATAAGCGCACAAACCTCATTCATGAAGGTTCTGCTTTGGGCACACAGACACTCAGACCACAGCAGACTCAAGTAAGTTCTTCTCTTCCCTTTGAATCTGGCAAGGTGTTTTACTCTCTGACCATTTCACTGTTACAGGTGCTTTCCCCTGAATCATCTCTCTTAACAGCCGTTTATCTCCTTATCTACCATGCTTGTTTTGTTCTCTTATCATTTGGGGGGAGGGAAGTAATATTTATTTACTTATTTCCTTATTTACATGTTTGTTTATCCTTTAAACAAAAGGGCTGACCTGGTGAATTAGAAGTCTTAATAGTCAATAGGAAAAAAAGTTACAAAAAGGCTTCCACTTTTCTGATATCTACAGTTTCTTAACATTTATTAAAGTTTAGTTCAAGAATAACTTAAATGGGATTGTTGGTCATTTAAAACACAAATTGTAGGCTCTACCCCAAATCTTCTGAATTGGAAGCCTTAGGGACAGACTTCAGGAGTCCTGCACTTCCAGGAGTCCTGTATTTCCAGGAGTCTGTCCAGCTGGGAATATCCCAGACAGTTCTTATCCAAACAAGCGTATGAGAATAGTTAGATTCAAGCCTCAGAAAGCATACCTGGACTCATGTTTCTGGTTGAAACTTCCCAGTTATAGCTTCCAAACAAAATGACTTAAGTTCTGTATCACCTCTCAAAAGCAATCTCTCAATATTGCACTGTTTTCTGTTCATAGTGTAAATAACAGTACTGAAGAGTTTTCCAAAGCCATAGATTTTGTTTTAAGTGGCCGGAGGGAAGATAGGGCACAATGTATCAGAGAACATGTTTCCACTCCTAGGACATGTCTAGAACTGGCTGTGAATTAAAATCTGCTAAGTGTTCAGCAGTGTGGTCAGTTAATAGCACAAACAGAGCACTAACCTTTCAAAAAAACAGTGCTTAGGGAACTTTTGAATTTCTTCTTCTATTGTACCTAGGTTATTTGATCCTCTGAATGGACCAATTAAGTTACTTTCAGTAATGATCATGTAATAACCAGCAATAGTCATTAATTGCTTGATTTATCTCTTATTGTTAAAGCAAAGAAGTAACAACTTAAAAAGAATACATTTTTATTTGTTGTCTATACAATTCTAGTATGATAATTTGGAAGGGTGGTCTTTAAATATATTACTCAACACCTTGTAGAAAAAAAGAATGTATTTCAACTTTAAGTGAGTTATTCAAATTTGTTACATTATTTCATGTATAATCTAAAATTTGCACTTACCAGCAATGTGCAGTTCATTTGTTTCACTCTTGCAAATTTTAAACACAGGTACAAACTTCAAATAGTCACCTAGACTAAGTGATTCATGGTCTCTTTCTTCATCTTACAGTCATGTGCAGTCATTGTTCATCTACTGTTTAACCCTAGGAATGTGTAGAACATAGCATTTGGAGACAAACGTGAAGGTTGTCAAACCATTTAAAACTGCTTTTGAACCAAACTTATGCAGCTCAGTCCACATGTGTCAGGGGCTTCTGTGTGACTGAGTTCTCTAAAGTAACTTTTATGCATAGTGTTTATTAAGGAATAAATAATAAAATATACATATGACCATCAGCACATTTAGAACTCAACTATAATCTCAATGATTGTTTAGGAATTAAGTCAACAAGAAATTTTTTTCAGTGGAGTATTTTATCATTCTACATTGTTTAGAATTACTAATGTATGTGTGTGTTCAGCCATTCAGTCATGTCCGACTCTCTGCAACACCATGGACTGTAGGCTGCCAGGCTTCTGTGTCCATGAGATTATTCAGGCAAGAATACTGTAGTGGGTTGCTATTTCCTCCTCCAGGGGATCTTCCCAACCCAGGGATTGAACCTGCATCTCCTGAATAGGCAGGTGGATTCTTTACCACTGAGCCAGCTGTCATGGTGGTTATGAAAAGTGGACAGTTTTTTAGTAGGTTCGATAGTAATAAGTTTATAGTAAATACAATTTAAAATTCTCTGCCAACAGTGCACCTCTCTTTTGTCTGCACCTGGGATAGCAGATCACATTGAACAGCTGTGATTGGGTAGTGGAGAAAGTTCAGCATCTGTATTTGTCTCTCTTTGATGGATCCTGGTAGCTTGCGTAAGTTTAGGCATTGAACTATGTACCTCACCTTGGTAGTTAGGGGACTCTCTGCTCTCACTGGTTGTGTTCCATTGGACCAAATGGTGCTGGTGGTGCTGGGCAACTCAGGCTTCCTTATTGATACCACTGGATGCAGATAATACTGGCATTTCTTTGCCTGGAAATAGTCACCTGGTTTTATACCATCCCAAGGTGAATCAGTAATTTTCACTTGGCAGCTTCCCCATATGTAAACCTGGAATCTGAAGTGGATAGCTACCTTCACCTTGGTGTTATTGTGAAATTAAGTACTGCATACTTGTTCACGGTAACTAGGTAATAAACATGTAAAATGGTAGTACCATGTATTTTGCATCAGTTAGAAATGGATTTGACTGAAAGTAACAGAAAATTTCTCTGTCATTTAAACAAGGAGGAGTTTACTTTTCCTGTATAATCTAAAAACCAGAGGTTAGCTAATGCTGGTGTTGGTCAGCAGCTCAGTGATGTCAGGGTCCATGTCGCCTGAATGGTCTTCATCTTCCTCTCATGATGACAGATCACTGTAGCAGCACCAGCTGCCGTACCGTGTTCTAGAACAAAGTAGGTAGGAAGAGGAAAATTGACATGAGATGTGTGTTTTCTTTTATCCAGAAAGCTAATATTTCCCTAGAAACTTACATAGCAGACTTTCTTTCAGATCTCATTGGACAGAAGTTTTTATATAACTATGTCTAGGAGTTTTTAAAGTAACAGAAGGGACTGTCGAGAATGGCTTTAGCCAATCATTTCATTGTCTAGGGTTGGGCATGTGTGTTTTCGTGTGCTCAGACGATAAGTTGTGTCCAACTATTTGCCACCCTGTGGACTGTAGCCCACCGGGTTCTTGTGTCCATGGGGTTTTCCAGGCAAGAATACTTCTCCAGGGGATCCTCCTGACCCAGGGATCAAATCCACAACTCCTGTGTCTCCTACGTTGACAGATGGGTTCTTTACCACTGTGCCACCTGGGAAGCCCAGGGTTGGGCATATTCTGCTCTAAACAAAACAGTAAGCCAGAAAAAATGCTAAGAGGGGTTCATGTCTTCCACATACATGCTGGAGATGTTATGAGGAGGGAGGTTTTAGAAGGAGAGAAAAGCAATACACTAGTGTTTGCTCTGGACATGTGTACCTGTGTGTGGTGATAGTGGTAGTGGGAGTGTAACCTTTTTCTTCCTTGATTACTAACTGCCTAGTTTGGGAAAAGGCTGGCAGAAATTCATGTGGTATGTGATGTCTTTAAAGTGGTGGATTCTTTTAGAATCAGCTAATTTTGATGCTGCCCTGTGGAAATCCCTACTTTTCTGGCTTTGATAAGGTAGAGTAATGACTGCAGTCTGTCTTTGCAAGAGCAGGAGCTTTAGCTGACTTTCCAATCTGCTGCATACTTTATTCTTTGAGTTTTGGTACTGAAAGAAAGTATTCTGTATCATCAGTGTGAAGTGCCTGTTGGAATGAGCGTTCTAAGAGTACTAATTACAGTGTATGGTAGAGAAACTCATTCGGTCTGAGAGGCTTCTGACTTATGGCTTCTCCCTTAATTATGGGATCAACGCACTATGGCATTCCTGTTGTTTCTTGTGACCCACCGTTTCTTTCACATGGCGACATGTGGCATACTTAAATAGGGTATTCATTCCATCATCTGCTTGACTACAGTCCTAGCGTCCCTTCCTTCCCCTCTCAGTAATTGCTCTGCTTCCTTCCCATTCTGAAAGTGACTAGAATCTAGTGCTCTGACTCCCTGCTTATTTATAAAGTCAGTGTTTACTTTATTGAATCCATCAGTGTTTAAAAAGGAAAAGAGGAGGACATCAGTGACCCAACTAATGACAAGAGGTCGCAATTTACAACTGCCAAATTGCCAAGTAATTTTGTTAATATCAGCTTCTGGAATGCAAGGAAAAGGTGCTTTTAAAGCCTTTGGTCATATGGCAGGAATGCAGTCCTATATGATTATAAGCTATTTTTTTTTTTGCACACACAGTAGAGCCTGGATTGTTTACAGTTCATCAGAATGCTTCAGGGTTATATTGCTGCCAGCCAACAGATTTTTTTAAGATTGCAATAGATACTATATATTTTACTGTAGTAAATTTCTCATTTCTTACTCTAGTCACAGAAAAGTGAAAGGTCCTTCAAATTAGCTGGAGGACACTTAGTAATAATTTACACTTACCACAATAATGATAGCTCCATCCTATTTTTTAAAATTAATTATACAGATACCCTCAAGATTTTATTTGCAGTCTTGATGGAAGTTTTCATTTTATTAGGTTTCCATGGCTTGCCTTCTGGATTCAAACAGAAGCCATTTTGAAGCTGTCTTTATTTCTGGTTTTTTTCAACCCAACAAAGTAAAATCATTCTCTTCTTGGCTATTCTTCCAAATCTGATTCGTTGTCTTGTGGTCCATTTGGAATTAACATGAATTGAACTGTCAATTCCACGTGAATCAGTAGGTTTTTTAAATTATTATGTGTTACTTGCTCAGATACTGTGGTTTATCTGAATTCAGGTGAAGTCAAACTTTACTACAAATCCATATTAGGGAGCCTTAGTTGATAAGTTAAAGGTAAAAGCAGCAAGACTTTTTCTTCTTAAAACTTGTCAGTATTAATTGAACAAATAAAAGTTATTAGAGACTCAATATTTCAGAAAGATGGCTGTCATAACAAAATATGATACACTGGGTGGATTAAATAAAAGAAATGCATTTTCTCACAGTTCTGGAGGCCAGAAGTCCAGATCAGGATGCTAGCATGTTCTGGTTCTGGTAAGAACTTCCTTTCTGGCTTGTAGACAATTGCCATCTCGCTATGATCCCTTTCAAGGAGAGACAGAGAGCAAGCTCTGTGGAGTCTCTTCTTATCAGAGAATTAATCCCATCATAAGGGTCCCATCCTCTTGACCTGTTTACCTCTCAAAGACCCCCATCTACAAATGCCATCATATTGGGGGTTAAGACATCCACATATGAATTTAGGGGGTATACAATTCAACCAGTAATACTGACTAAAATGTATCCTCCAGCAAAGAAATTTAATACTGCTAATACCAAAAAAAAAGTGTAAATGTCAATTGAATTAGCAAAAAAGAAAAATAAATCTTCAGATGCTAAAAACAAAAGATCTTTAAACAGAGAAGGGAAATTTACACATAGGTTGACCAGAGTAGGTTATTGTCCAACTAACATAATAGATTGGATTTTAGAACCCCCATCAGAGAAAGAATATGAAGCTCTGGACCCAGATAAAACAAAGTGTTGGCACTATGATGTACACGTAAGTCTGAGAACTTGGAAGGGTGGACTAGAAAAGAAAATCATGGTAGAGTTAAATAGTAGACTTAATAAATATGAGGATATGTTTGTACCCTGTAAAACAAATCTGAGGAAATTACCAGATAGAAGCAAGAGAAATAAAAATATAGAAAATATACAATGGAGTTTAATAAACAAATAAAATAAGATTGTTCAACATTCCACTAATAGGGTTCCAGAAAGAAAAAAATAAACAGGTAATAAATTTTGAAAATTTGCCCCTTGGTACGCTATAGACCAAATATGGAATGCCAAAGACAGAGTAAACCTGAGAAGCTAATAGGCAGAGCATAGTCAAAAAACCACTTGACTGACTACAGACTTTTCAACTACAGTAACAGGGGTCAGATGACAATGGAATGATATCCTCAAATTTGCTGAATAAAATGTTCTTTGAGACTAGAAACTTATGGTTAGTTAACCTAGCCTTCAAACATAAGCCCAAACTGATATTAATGAATACACTTCTGGAAGGAAGTACATTATCTTATAAGTAAAACAGGAGATGCAATAAGCAACGGAATGAATTTTACCTTTTACATACTTTTTTGTATGTCTGCAGAGAAGGCAATGGCACCCCACTCCAGTTCTCTTGCCTGGAAAACCCCATGGACGGAGGAGCCTGGTGGGCTGCAGTCCATGGGATCACTAAGAGTCAGACACGACTGAGCGACTTCACTTTCACTTTTCACTTTCATGCATTGGAGAAGGAAATGGCAACCCACTCCAGTGTTCTTGCCTAGAGAATCCCAGGGAGGGGGGAGCCTGGTGGGCTGCTGTCTGTGGGGTCGCACAGAGTCGGACATGACTGAAGCAACTTAGCAGCAGCAGCAGCTGTATGTTTGAAATGTTTCATGATTAAAAATAAAAATTTATAAACACCTTTTTAACTCATGATGGAAGCATGGTTTTCTGACTCCCCACCCCCACCCTTTCTCTTTCTACTTTTCTGAAGAACTTAAAACTTATGCAAGACAGTTGAACCATTATGCAGTGTAAGAAGAATATCTAGGATCTGTGAACTTTCAAGAATATTTGCTACTTGTATACAGCTTTACTGTCTCCAAAATATTTTTTAAACTGCAGTCAAATTTTTAAATGTTTATTAAACTGTTAATCACACAAAATATTAACAATTTCATTAAACATTAAATTCTATGATAATTCCAGTTTGTAAGAAACATTTTAGATTATTTTGGCTTTTAAGGAATTCCTGAAATTCCAAGTTGATAAATAAGAAATGAAGAATCCGCCTACAATGCAGGAGACCCAGGTTCAATTCCTGGGTTGGGAAGATCCCCTGGAGAGGACAATGGCAACCTATTCCAATATTCTTGCTTTGAGAATCCCATGGAAAGAAGAGCCTGGTGGGTTTCAATCCATGGTGTCTCAGAGTTAGACATGACTGAGCGACTAACACATTCCCTTTCAAATGGTTTTCATAGCAAAATTATTTTTAGAAACTCTTTCAAAACAGTTTACCTTCTGAATGCTTCTCTTAACATGGGATTTGAGTTTATTTTAATATGCTTGATATGTAGAATATGGCCTCCAAAAATAGAGAATATAGGGTCCATGATGGTTCTTCAGTGGCCACCTTACCAGGAATATCCATTGTGCAACATGTAGAAAGTATGGATGGATTTGGTCCAACAATTATGCTTTTTACCCTAACTCATTTTCTTCTTCTTATGGCTATCACAAGAATAATGTTTATTGAGTTATCATATGTCAGACACTGTGCCCAGAGTTCCAAGTGCTTTAACTCCCTTAATCCTCATGATAGCAGTGGGAAATAGGCTCAATTATCTTTAGTTTAAAGATATGGAAATTGCAACTTAGAGAGTTATGTAACTTGCCAAAAATCCCACTGATAGAAAAGTGTTGAAAAGAGTTAGGAAATAAGGCTTTCTGTGACTTCAGTGTCTTGCTCCTGCCCCTTATGCTATGCTGACCTCACAATCTCTACAGAAAGTAAGAATATTGTTGGCAGGCCTAATATTTGCCAAATGAATTCAATTCACTTTCATTATCACTTCTAAAGCATTGGACAGAAAAAATTCGTATGGTGATGGCTTGAACTTTCTAGTGATGACCAGAAAGCAAGGCCTTTAAAGGTCCCAAGGACTACAATATTAGAGTGGATTATGGAGATTTTTTTTTGGTCCCTCCCTACCCTGCATCTAACCAAAATATTAAAAATGCTAAACTGTAAAATTAAGGATGAGATAGCCAGAGTCCAATTTTTCCTGATGATGATTGTTTTTTTCTGAAATATCACATATCAGATTATTTTCAAAAGTCTTTTTTTTTTTTTTTTTTAAAGTACCATATTTTGCTGGTGTCTTAAGTATAAGGGTTTCCCAGGTAGCTCAGTCTGCCTGCAATATAGGAGACCTGGGTCTGGAAGATTCCCTGGAGGAGGACATGGCAACCCGCTCCAGTATTCTTGCCTGGAGAATTAACATGGGCAGAGGAGCCTGGTGGGCTACAGTCCATAGGATCACAGAGTTGGACATGACTGAGCAAAACCACTTGCACTGTCACTTAAGTGTAAACTTGGTCTGTGTGATGGTTAATTTTATGTGTTAACTTGCAAGGCATTTTTGGATGAGTTGAACATGTATATTTAATTGGGGAACTGTGAGTAAAGCACATTGCCCTCCATTATGTAGGTGAGACTTACCTAATCATGGAATGCAGGAATAGAAGACTGGCCTCCCTGTTCAGGAAGGAATTCTCCAGCAGAGTGCCTTCAGATTTCATCTGCACCTTCATCTCCTAGGTCTCCAATTTGGGGGTCCACACTGCAGATTTTGACTTGCCAGCCTCCATAATCACATGAACCGATTCCTTTATAACAAATCTCTTTATATATATACACACATCCTATCAGTTCTGTTTCTCTGGAGAATCCTCAATAATACAGTCTGTCTGCTGGGTAATCCATGTTTCCAAAAAGCCTACTCTCAGTCATGTGTCCTAAATCTGTTTTTTGGTTTTTTTTTTTCCTTTTTCTCTGTTTAGCTACACTAGGTCTTCTTTGAGGTGCACGGGCTTTCTCTACTTGGGGCACATGGGTGCTTCTCTAGTTATAGCACGTGGACTTCTCTTGTTGGGGTGCAAGGCGCCCCTCTGAGCATTTCCTAGAAGTGCAACCCACCTGCTTGAGGGTTTTCATATCAGTTTCAAGCTCATGAGAGACTTGTTTCCTACTTTTTAATATAAACAGCTATTTAACTGGCTCCCACTGATTCTGTGAGATCCTCCTACCTTTCACCAGTATGTGGGGCTCAGTAGTTGCAGTACTCAGGCTTAGTTGCATGCGGGATCTTAGTTCCCTGGATCAGGGATCAAACCCTCATACCCTGCATAGGAAGGTGGATTCTCAACCACTGGACCACCAGGGAAGTCCCTGTATTTTCTCTTTTAATGTTAATGTTTGAATTTGAAGTCTCAGTATGTTTGCAGAGCACGAAATTGAGTATTTACTAAGAAAACTGATGTTTCTCCCTCTTCCATCTATGGTGCTGAGGAAACACTCCACAATTTGTCTTTTTCCTCATGTCTTCTACTGAAATTTAACTTCAGTAACATATGTGTGGACACGGGCTTTGGAATCAGTCCTTAGTTTCGGTCCGAACAGGCTGTGCTCTTGGGTGAGTCACTTTGAGCCCCACTTCCCACATTGGTAAAATATGAAGCTCAAAAGAGATATTGTTTGTAAGAATGTTTTACAAGGTGGTGCTAATGCAGGTATTTGATAAATATTGATTATTTAGATTATTGTGGATATTATATTATTAAACATGTAAGCATGTATGTAATTCCTCACCTTAAAGCCATAATTTTTAGCCATTGGTAAGTGAAAGCAACATTGCTGAGTTGTGTCTGACTCTTTGCGACCCCATGGACTATAGCCTATGAGGTTCCTCCATCCATGGAATTTTCCAGGCAAGAGTATTGGAGTGGGTTGCCGTTCCCTTTTCCAGGGGGTCTTCCCGACCCAAGGATTGAACCCGGGTCTCCAGCCTTGCAAGCAGACGATTCTATCATCTGAGCCACTAGGGAAGCTCAGCCATTGGTAAAGATGGATCTAAAAACAACTGATTAAAGGGTCCCTTTAGAGCTGTCCTAGGGACCCACAGTGGAAGGGATTTGAGATTCTGCATATTAACTAAGAGACCCTGAGTATGAACTGGGCATAGATATTGCTTTTCACCTATCCCCTGTACCGAGTAAGGCAGCAGTCTTCAAACAACTTACAACTCTAGAGTAACATATGACTCCTTGTTATCCAGCTACCATTTCTCCACTGCTGAAAACTAGGGCTGTTCTTCTCTAGCCTGCGGTCCAGCTGCTGAAGACTCTGTGGGTGGCTGTGCTTAAGTTCCCTCTCCCCATCTCCTCCCTGAGCTGGCCTCACAAATGCAAGTTTGGTCACTGCCTCCTCTACACAAAAGGCGCTTCTCTGAGCATTTCCTATGAGTGCAGCCCACCTGCTTGTGGTTTTTCCCATCATTCTCAAGCTCATGAGAAACATGTTTCCTACTTTTTGGTATACCAGCTGTTTAAATGGTTCCCACTGATTCCATGAGATCCTCCTACCTTTTGTCAGGAAAACATCAGTGCATACAGTACAAGGTACCTGTAAAACTTCTTTTTTTGTGTCCAGATATTTTTATAATGTAAAAACAACTTCAGTTTAAAAAAATTAAATTCCAGATCCAGCAAGTTCTAGCACTGAGGATTTTCCTCTATCCCCAAGAACAGGGAAATCACGGGAGTTTCCATTTTAAACTATTTAAGAATCCTGTGCTTTCTGAGTGGAAGCCTTGAGAGCCATGACTTATCTTGTGTTTGCCTCAGTGTTTGGTTCTCAGAGACAAGGGTCAAAATGACTTTCAAAAGGCTGGCTTTCCCCAGGGGCTACTTTTTATGTAGAAGCCCTCATCTCATAAACAATTGAATTAGTTCACATTAACCACTATCAATAGCAAAAGTACACAAAACCTAAAGAAATCACCTAAAATAATGTTTTTGAACCAGCTGCTAAATTAAGTAATGTATTTGTTTTATTGCACATTTGCATAATAGGGCAAACTAGAAACTCTCTGTAACAGATGTGCTGGTGGCAGGGAGATTTGATTACTGGCTTCTGTTATTAATCACTGCACGAATCTTAAATGATTTGTTTCTACAGTTTGATCAATTTACATCTCAGAATGTACATTTATGTACACAATGTAGAGATGAAGCATCTGTTCACACCTTTCTGGAGGCATCAATATATTTATGGAAATTGAAGTTTTGTTAACCAAGGTACAGGAAACTTTGGCCGAAGACTGACGACTTTTGGAAAGATCCCATTATTTATTCCTCATCAAGCTAGTTAATAAAAAACCATTTTAGTACTTTATGTTCTAATGTCTATTGTCTCTTTCATGGAAACAAACAAAATATATGCTATTTGAAACTCACAGGATTTGAACCATGGACATTTCTATTTCCTACAAATCACTTCAGAATTTTGAGGAATTAGAGAGTACCGTGATATAATTGAGAACTACTGTATAGAGTTTTGAAAATAATCCTTCTCTTTTTAATTTTATATTTGACATTTCATAATACTATATCTTTGATTTCCATCAGCATTTTAAATAGGTATAATACATTTTAAGATGGCATGCTTAAATGAAAAAAAAAGTAAAAATATAAGCAATATAAATACTGTTTCATTAATTTCCAATTACACATGATGAATGTATTGGTTCTACACATAAATGTTTCTCCAATAAGTCAAAGTACTAGATAATATGATTTTTTTCAGTTGTGAGTATTGCAGTTATTTTGTAAGCAAAAATTTTTTAAATAGTTAAAATACCCATAGAATGAAGCTAACACTTCAGCCTATTGATTCCAGGGGCTGATTTACATTATAAGGATTTGCTATAATGATTTACTATTTGAACTCTAACATTCCTTTTAATATTTTTTACATTTTCATATATGCCCAGTTTGATAAATTTTGACCTCTTCCAAAATCACAATAACCAACTGGTATGGAAGAGAAAGCTTTGGGGATTTTGTTTCTCATACTATGCTGTTTTCCTAGTTTGGCCTCCTATTTCTATATGGTGAGAGGTAAAAAAATAAATAAATAAAGGAAAAAATAAAAGAATTCAGGACTGAAATTAAATGCATCATTTCTGAAAACTGGATGACATTCAGATACAGGCTTTGTTTTTAATGTGTAGGAAAAAATTAAAATGTATATATTTTTCTCAGTCAGAGGCAAGACTGTTATGGTTGCAACCCCTGCCTTTTTATAGTTCATCCTGGGAGCTAATGAAGCATTACATATTGGTTTCAAATTCAAAGCATATGTAGTCACTGAGGCATTTTTTTCTTTGTACAGCGTGATTTCAAAAGGAGCCCCAAATGTGGTCATCTTAGAAAATGTAATTTGGTTGAGCACTAAAGAACTTTTTCCCAGATGACAAAAACCTTCCCCTTTGAGTTGCCTGTGAGAATACAAACCGACTGTGAAGTACACTCACAACTCTCTGTGAACGATGTACAGGAGCTGATGAAAATATATTAAAGGACTGGGATGTCAAGGCCATGAAGGGCATTGGGCAAATTTGGATAAATGTGTCCAGGTTTCACTGAATCAGAATCAGAAGTGAGTTAGAGGACAATGTAAAAAGATGTCAAAGAGGATAATATAATCCAGACAACAAACTTAACAGCGTTACATACCCAGAGCCATCTCCCAAGTCATTAACGCCGTTGCCGGGGGTGCCTGCCAAAGAGCCAGATGTCATTCTGTCACATCTTGGCATTTGATGGTTGTCATTTATAAGAGAGAATCGAGCGAGGACTGTAATTAGGTGTGTGCTGAATGGAACCCTTCCTTCCGACTCCTTTGGGGGCTTTTTCTAGTCTTGAACACATGGAGAGCAGAGTAGGGGAACTGATCTGCCCTTCAGACTCCTGAACATTCCTGGGTTTTTTCCTCTGGGGCAAATGTATGGTTTATAGTTTTTTTTCATTTATTCCCCCACACATTAAGCATTTATTGCACTCTGGAGGTGACAAAGACATGTTCCTGGACCACCCCCACCCCGAAAAAAAGAACACCTGCACTCCAGTGGAAGAATTGTCATGTAAACAGATCAGTTACAAATATATCATGGCAAGTGCTATGTTAAGGAAATTGGTTTAAAAATGGTGTTGCGGGAGTGTAGAGTGGAACAACAGCTCTTTGGAGATTTGGGAAAGGGCTCCACAGAGGAGATATTAAAGGATGAGCAAGCATTTGGCAGGTGGGTGAAGGAGGGGGTGAGCATTCTAGCAGAAGAAATCACGTGTAGACAAGTGATTATGAAATCATTTATGGAAAGGTCTGCTGTACTCTGGGATTGGTGAGGATTTGTACATGATAAGAATCTGAGGCACATAGACATTCTAGAGGAGAGTCGATCGAGTGAGGCAGAGAGGGGAAAACTGCATATTGAATCCTTCCTTAATTCCTGCTTTTTTTTTCGAAGAATAAAGAAGGTAAGTATCAACTCATGGTAATATTCCTAAAACTTTGATAATAATAAAAAAGCTAATATCTGAGTGCCTTGTATTCAGAATTATGCTAGTTCTTACCACGATCGTATGAAACAGATTTTATTTTTATTTTCATTTTACAAAGGAGGAAAAGGAGGATTAGAGGTGCTAACTAGCATATTTAAGTTCATCTCACAGGCAGTTAGCAAATCAAGGGGAAATCCAGAAAGCCTGTGGCTTCGCTCTCAAATACTGCACAGTGTATACCTCTGAAGAGCCGTGAGCTCAGCGCCTATGGACTGTCATCATGTTGGCTAGAAAAATAATCATCTTCTAAGTAGAGAGAATGTGACCTAGCATAGGCGTCCAGAATTATCAATCCACTTTTCTTTTTCTTTTTGGCTACACTAGGCATGGCATTCCTGGACCAGGGGGACTGGCGGGGAGGGGGACCAGGGATCAAACCCATGCCCCCTGCAATGAAATTGCAGAGTCTTAACCACTGGACCATCAGAGAAGTCCCATCAATCTACTTTTCTAGATTAAATCTAGACATGGTAGTGAGAAATAAATTTTTTAAATTAAGACATAAAATTATCTGCCTCATCCCCAAATACCTTCAACAGGGCCTGGAGACATTACCCAAATCAAAGGACACTTTTTTAAGCTTTGAAAATATTCTTAGAAATATATAGAGATGCTTATTATATAGTTCAAATGGGGGGATGCAAAACTTTATATACAATATGGTACTCAAATTTTAAGGGGGGTAAATATGAATCAGAAACACATATACATGTATACATGCCAAGATAATATTAAACATTGCCTGAATGCTAGGATTGCAAGTGATTCCTTAAAATGTTTGCATCTTTTTCCCATTAACAGGTAGAATTTGTGCAAATAGAAAACAAAACACCAAGGAAGAGTGAGTGCAAGTGAAGGAACATACACAAGGTCAGAAGGAACTTGGAGAATATCAGAGCAGCAGCCCATGAATTCACCTGAGAAGGGCCGAGTCCTCCTGCAAATCAGCTGAGGAATGAGGTACCGTCTGCCGTGTGGACACATTAGTTTCATTAGGAGCATCCTTAATGGCCTTGGTCCCTCTGTGCTTTAAAACTTTGAGTCAACTCTTCTAGTTGACTCCCAGGAGTCACCCATTCCACCAGGAGGAAAACTTGAAGCTGAGGTAACAACTGACTTCAACAATAAAAGTATCTCACATGAAAAAGCCCCCCTCCCCAAGGAAAAAGGAGTCCAGTAGTCCTAGATTTCCTTGAGGACACCCAGAACCCTAGTCTGTTGTGCCTTTCTAATCCACTCCAACTTTCTTCTCAGCGCCGAGGCTGCTATAGGCATCCATCCCGATGACCATGTTCAGGCAGGGTGTTCAGAGGCACAGATGTGGCACAGCTTTCCTATGGCTTTAAGCATGGAACAGCTTTTTAACAGCTGAGTAATATTCCATGGTGTATATGTACCACTGCTTCCACAGTCCATAGGGTTGCAGAGAGTTAGGTATGACTGAAGCAACTTAGCACACATACATGCTGGGTTATACTTCAGAAACTCTATGACAAATAATAAAACAGATGAAAGAAAAGGAGAGGATAGTCATGAATCCAGACCACTAGATTGGGTTCCTAGGATCCAAGGCTAAAAATTGAATCCAGAAGTTTTTAATGTTTCTGTTATCAGTTATTAGGTTTCATTTACATTATTTAATAAAAAATTGTTCTTTACCAAAAAAAAAAAGAATTGAACAGATTTTCCGGAAAGGGTGTTGGCAGCTACCTTCTCATATTTTGTCATGTCCTCATAGGGAAGTTTTTGAATTGAATGAACTGGGTTTTTTGAAAGTTCAGTTTCCATTTAACTTCCTTTTGGATGTGGGCTATGACATGTGTGTATTCAGTTGCTCAGTTATGCCCGACCCTTTGCGACTGTAGCCTGCTAGGCCCTCTATCCATCGAGTTTCCCAGGCAAGATTACTGGAGTGGGTTGCCATTTCCTTCTCCAGGGGATCTTCCCAACCCAGAGATAAAACTGGCGTTTCCAGTTTTATAAAATAAAATTGGCAGGTGGATTCTTTACCACTGAGACACCAGAGAAGCACTAAACAGCACTAATATACTTCTTGGAGGCCCAATTTTTGAAGCAATTGACTAAACAGATGTGTGCCCATCTTGTTAGAGAAAAACAGGAGGGCAAGGATCCTATTCTCTGAACCAGTGAGGCTATAGTCACTGTGCTAAAAGCTTAGTAGGCAATTTCTCTCCTATGCTATATCAGGTATAGCAGGTGATAGGATTGGATAAACAAAGCTTTGCCACAAGATTTTACTGAAACAATGAACCTCTTATTCTCAAAATATCTGCACACAGTTAGTTGGGTTTAACATAAGGCTTCTGACCCAGTCCTGCTGCCTACAGTTCTAAGGCAGCTGATGAAAACTTGGGACTGAGATTGGGCTTGAAGGAAGTGAAAGGATGGGCTGTAAGAAAGTGGAAGTATGGACTTGGACATGAATGAACCTCCTTTATCAGTGGACCAAGGTATTTCCTAGCTATAGAAGCAGCCCTGTCCCAAAATGTATGGTCTTCCTGTCCTTTTAGAATTGTTTCTGCTCAAATGACAACGTTGTGTCATTGGAGGGGGCAGTGTTCCCCAAACTATGAAATTTATTTTTTTATCCATCTGGGTGTGCCCATGTATTCAGCTTGACCTCCAGCTAGGCAAGGTGAGTCACGGTCTTGGCCAGATTGTTGCCTTTGATAATGAAAGGAGCCTCATGGTGTTTCTGAATCAAGCAAGCATCATGCCAGACTAGATCCTGTAGCAGTTGGGGCTCCTTGACACTGCAGACGACCAGGTTGTATTGCTGCCAGTGTAGCAGAAAGCTGTGCTGGGAGGGTCATCTGAGGCGTCACCAGTGACTGGCTGATGGAGACCTGGGGTGTCCCTAAACCTCATCCTTCTGCAGCCGTCTCCCAAACCACCATATATAAACAGCATCCAAATAGAGAACAAAGTTATTTCCTTGGTAGAAACAAAGCACTGCTTCCAGCCAGAATTTGAGTCTTGAAAGAGCAGAATTCTAATATTCTTAAAGCTCAAAGCGTTATTTAAAGCAGCCACATCAGGTTGCAGAACAAAATGATTTCTCTTCCATCCTGCTACTTCAGGTGTTTAAGAAAGTGTCATTTCTTCTCTGGGTTACCGCCAACTACCTTCTAACTCCATACTCTTGTCTGTCCATTTCTTATAGAGCAACCAATGTTCTCAAAAAAATTTAAACTAGGAGGTCATGTTACTCTCCTGCTTAAACTCCTGTAATGTCTTCCCTTATACTTAAAAGGAAATCTGAACTCCTCCCCATGGCCCTCAAAGCCTCACACAACCTGGGCCCATCTACCTCTCCAAGATCATCTTTTCCCCACCTCCCCTTTCACCACCAGATGAAGCCACATAGCCTTCTATTCATTGCCAGGAAAAAAAAAAAAAAACTTAAGGTCATTCTCTCATGGCAAGTCTTACAGAAGCTCGTTACTCTGCCTAAATGTACCCTAACTGCCCTGCTCCCAACACTGTCTGCATGTTCATGTCATCAAGCTCCAGCCTATCATTTCCTCAAAAAATCTATTCCTAACCATTCTACGTAAAATTAGTCTCTAGCTTGTTTCCTTAATGATTTGTAATTTTTTTTTATCTTTGTCTTTGTCCTTATTTCTATAATTAGAACGTAAGCTCTTGAGTCAGGGTGCCATGTCTGCCTTGTTCCTTTTTGTGTCATCCAGTCTTTGACAGGATGTGATTTAGAAGTCATCAATGAATATTTATTGAATGACTAAATGTATCAGTGAATCAGGAGAGAAGTAGGAGGTAAAATTCCACCTCCTCTAAAGAATATTTTCTAACTGTGCTACCCAAAGTTATCATGATGGTCTTTTCTCCCCGGTCTCCTTTGCATTGTTAAGTTAGGTGCATGCATGCTCAGTCATGTCTAACTCTTTATGACTCTATGGACTATATATAGCCTGCCGGGCTCCTCTGTCCATGGGATTTCCCAGGCAAGAATATTGGAGCAGGTTGCTATTTCCTCCGGGGGATCTTTCCAACCCAGGAGATTGAACCCACATTTCTTGCATCTCCTGCATTGGCAGGTAGATTCTTTACCACTAGCACCACCTGGGAATCCCCTTTATGCATTGTTGCCATTGTAATAATATTAGCTCCCATTGAATGAGTGCATGTTCTGAATGTTAGACCTACTTAGAGATATAAGACTTATTTTCTTTCCTGATGATTTAACTAAAGTACAAACAATCAATGAGAAAAGAGAATGACCACAGAAGACTAGAATTTTGAGAGGATCTTCATGGAGGATATTTTTGGGATTTAAGATCAACACTGAAGGAGGAATTAAGAATTAGAACCTATATAAAGGAAAGGAAGGGACACTCAAGACAAGCCAGATGGGAATTTGGGAGAGAGGCTGGAATGTGTGAACAAAATAATGTTTATATATATATATATAAATTTGATTGACAGAAAATGTCTGAACAATTCTTACTGAGTACATGATCTGTCCCATTTATTTTAGCCATGAATTTCATCCTACTTTGTCTAAGTATCTTCATTTGTTGTCTTGAACCATAATTTGAACTGTGTTATTAGTCTCCATCATAAACCTATCTTTCTTTCTGAGGGGGAGATTGTAAGCATAATAAAAGCAAAGGCCTTATCCCATTAATCTTTGCAGATAAAGAATTTCTAGGACTTACCTAGTGATCTGGTGGCTAAGAATCCATGTTCTCAGTGCAGTGGGTCCGGGTTAGATTCCTGGTTGGGGAACTAGATCCCATAAGCTGCAACTTAGAGTTCTTATGCTGCAACTAAAAATCCTGTATGCTGCAACAAAGATTGAAGATCCCAGGCGCCACAACTAAGACTGCACAGCCAAATAAATAAATAATAAAAAAAAAAAAAAAACAACCCACAGTGGGGCAGGAATGGGGGTAATCTTATTTAAAAAGAAAAAAAGGAATTTCAGATCATCCAAATTGGGAACCACTCTGGTAATCCTTTTAGCTATGTCTTCTACCTGAGAATGGTGCCTCTCTATGGTGTCACTCATGAAATATTATCCAGTCTCTTGATAAACTTTTCATAGCAAGATTATTATTAAGCAGTTTGCTTTAATCTCACATATTTTTGTGGCAACAAATGCTTTAATATCTCTCCTCCACTTTCCACCACTAACCCCAGTTAACTTCTCTGAAATTATACAGGAAGAAAATAATCCACTTCTGCCAGATACTCCTTTGAATATTTGAAAAGCATAATTATTTTCTCTATGTTATATTTTAGGTTAAATATCCCTATTTTTATTGGCTATTCCTTATGTATATTGTGGAGAAGGAAATGGCAACTCACTCCAGTATTCTTGCCTGGAGAACTCCATAGACAGAGGAGCCTGGTGGGCTACAGTCTGTGCGGTTGCAAAAAGTCGGACACGACTACTGAGTGACTAACACTATTTTTATTAACACTCATGTTTAAACATACCTATTTTGCTAAACAATTGAATAATTGTTGTAAATTCCATGACAACATGTACCCACCCTCCTTGTCTCATTCACACTGAATTCATCTTACTTGTAACTATGACTCATGCATAATAGGCAATCAAAAAATATTTGTTGAATGAATAAATGAAGAAGTAGGAATACAAGCCTAGGTGGTGCATAAAGCAAGAAAAAGACATAGTAGGCATCTAACTGAAAAGGAAGAAGTAAAACTCCATTCTGAAACATTATCATCTTTGAAGAAAATGTACAGTATATCTAAAATGACACAATTTAGTAGTCTTGGCAAAGTTTCTGGATACAATATCAAGCATACTAATTGTATTTTTATATACTGTTAGCAAGCAAAAGGAAATTATAATTAAGAATACCATTTATAATAACATCCAAAAATATTAAAAACTTAAGGACAGATTTCACAAAAGATATGTAAAACCTCTAAACCAAAAACTGTAAAACATTACTTAGTGAAATTAAAAAGAACTTACATGAAAAAAATAACCACCTTTATGGATTGGAAGGCTCAATATTGCTGAGATGTCAGTTTCCCTTAAATTGATCTATAGATTGAACATCATCACAATTAAAATCCTAGCTGATTTTTTTTTTAGAAAATTGGTGAATTGATTCTTCAAGTCCAGTGGAAATGTAAAAGATGTTGCTTAGCCCAAACAACCTAGAAAAATAAAAAAGTAAAATTGAGAGATTAACAATACCTGAATTCAAAACTTAATTAAAAACTAATAATCAAGATAGTGTAGAACTGACTTAAATATAGGCAAATAGATCAAAGAAACAGAATTAAAAGTCTGAAGGAAAATGCAATAGAGAAGGGAGAATCTTTTAACAATTTGTGCAGAACTAAAGGATGCATGCGTGCTCAGTTGCTTCCGTTGTGTCTGACTCTTTGCGATGCTATGGACTGAATCCTGCCAGGCTCTTCTGCCCATCGGATTCTCCAGGCAAGAATATTAGAGTGGGTTGCCATGCCCTCCTTCAGCGGATCTTCCCAACTCAGGGACTGAACCAGCATCTCCTGCATCTCTTGCACTGCAGGTGGACTCTTTACCACTGAGCCACCAGGGAAGCCCTAAAGGATACTTATAAGCAAAACAAATAAGCATAAATCCATACCTTAAGCTGGAAACAAAATTGTTCCAAATGGCTCATATACCTAAAAGTAAAACCTAAAACTGTAAAACCTCTAGAATAACACGTGCAGGAAAATCTTTGTGACCTTGAGTTAGGCCGATTTCATTAATTAAACAAAAAATATGATCAATGAAACAAAACATTGATAAGTTCTACTTCATCAAAATGACCAATTCCTATTCTTTGAAAGACATTGTTAAGAAAATGAAAGTCTTTAGAAGATACCATTTTTAAATGGTAGAAAATATCTGAAAATTATGTATCTGATTTAAAACACTATATTCAGAACACAAAACTTAATAATAAAAGAAGTACCCCAATACAAAGAGGGCAAAAGAACCAACACTTCTTCAAAGATACACTGATAGAAGGTAAACATGCAAAAATAGATGCTCACCCTCACTAGTCACTAGGAAACACAAATGAAGCTCATATTGAGATACTTCAACAAAACTATTAAAATAGTTAAAATAGTGATTATATTTAATATTGGTGATGGTGTGTAGGAACTGGGAATTCTCATACACTCTCAAACTGAATGGAAAATCTTAGAAACTACTTTGAAAAACTGTTTTGAAGTTTTTTAAAAAGTTAAACATGTACTCACAGAATCGCCCAAGGAAAGCATATGTTCATATAAAGACTTCACATTGCACATGACTATTCAGAGTGGCTTTATTTGTGATGACCCCAGATTGGAAATAATCCAAATATCCATCCATCAGTGAATGAATAAATAAATTTTGGTGTATCTATAAAATGGAATGCTATTCAGCAATGAATAAGAATATTAGTGTACAAAATGCTGTGAATGAATCTCAAAATAATTATGCCAAGTGAAAAAAATTGATAAATGAGTCCATACTATAAATATTCATTTGTATAAAATCCTAGAAGATGCAAATTAATCTATTCTGACAGAAAATAGGCGATTGGTTGCCTGGGGTTAGGGTATAAGGGAGAGGTAGAAGGGAAGTATAACAAAAGAGCATGAAGAAATGTTTCTTAGTGACATATATATTCATTTTCTTAATTGTGGTTACAGTTTCATGGGTATATGTGTTTAAATTTTATCAAACTTGACACATTAAATATATGCAGTGTATTTCATGACAATTGTACTTCAAAAAAGCTATTTTTAAAAATAAATCAGTTAGGTTCTAGATTTAAGTTTTACCTTGTCCACTCAAACACTATGTGCCTTTGGACAAGTTATTTGGCCTCTCTGAGGCTTATTTTTATTTTGATTCTATTAGAATCCTTTCAAGATTCATAGAAGTGATGTGAATGTATGTAATAAAGTGTCTTAAAAGAGTGAAGGAGAGAGCTCCTACACCAATGAAATGGTGCATGTTCCAACCTCCCTGTTTGTAGCCTTTAATTCGCAAGGAAACTGATGAGTTCAGTGAGCTTCCACTGTATTCATGTAAATCTGATGCACTGGGAGGTCAGTGAAAGATGCTGGATAGCTAGAAGGATGGAGAATCCCCTGAGATAGAACTTCCCAAAGAGAGGAAGCTCAATGATGGTGCATAGAGGAATAGTTTGCCAGCTACAGCAATGGCTGATGCTCAGACACTCAGTCGTGTCCAACTCTTTGTGACCCCATGGACCATAGCCTGCCAGGCTCCTCTGTCCATGAAATTTTCCAGGCAAGAATACTGGAGTGGGTTGCCATTTCCTTCTCCAATAGCGATGGCTGAGCTCATGCTAAATTCAGCCATCCTGAAGACAGGTGTGTCCTCTGAGGCTAGAACTGCTTCAGTATGTCCTATAAACTTTAGTGTCCACGTAGCTTTATGGTGGCGTATTCTAAACTGAATACAACTGGGGGATAGATCCGCCCGTATATTCAGAGACGCTTCCCTGCAGCTGCTAGGTCATTGGTGGTGTGCACCGCTCTCATATTTCACCGGCAGCAGGTGTGGTAAGTTTCCATCCCTACTGGTAGCAAAGAATAGCCAATACTGTTTTATAGATAATGTCAGCATCCTTGGAGATTCCCCAGTTAACTAAGGTGTGAATTTTCTTTTGGCCAGCGTGAGATATTTTGCAACAAGAAAAAGCTGGGTATTCATTGCAACAAAACGACATCAGTTGTCATTGCTGGTAACAGCTGAGAAACTGAAGTTACAAATAAGAAAAATTACAGTTAAGGTATTTTTCCATAGCATGTCAGTAGAATAATACCACATCTTCAAACATAATAGAAACATTTCCTTCCTCATCCAGGTCAACTCTTTGGCAGCACTCAATACAGTTTCCATCATAGCCTTCTTGAAACGTTTCTTCTCTGACTCCTACGATACCACCCAGTCCAAATTTTTCTCTTACCTATCCAGTTAGTTTTTCTCCTTTGTCTCCATATATGTTTTTCCAACTGTAGTTCTCCAACCCAAGCTTGACTTCTGATCTCCACATTTTGGTATCCAGTTGTCTATCTAATAGCTCCACATAGGTATCTCATGCATGCATGCATGCTCAGTCACTTCAGTCATGTTCAACCCTTTGCAACCCTAAAGACTGTAGCCCACCAGGCTCCTCTGTCCATGGGATTCTCCAGGCAAGAATACTGGAGTGGGTTGTCATGCCCTCCACTAGAGGATCTTCCTGACCCAGGGATCGAACCCTCATCTCATGCATTATAGGTGGATTCTTTACCCACTGAACCATCTGGGAAGCCACATGGGTATCTCATGATATCTCAAATTTAATTTATTCTCTTTCTTCCTAACCTTGTCTTCCTTCAGTCTTCAGTTCAGTTTAGTTCAGTTCTGTTGCTCAGTCGTGTCTGACTCTTTGTGACCCCATGGACTGAAATACACCATGCCTTCCTGTCTATCACCAACTCCCAGAGTTTATTCAAACTCATGTCCATGGAGTTGGTGATGCCGTCCAACCATCTCATCCTCTGTCGTCCCCTTCTCCTCCCACCTTCAGTCTTTCCCAGCAACAGGGTCTTTTCCAATGAGTCAGTTATTCACATCAGGTGGCCAAAGTATTGGAGTTTCAGCTTCAGCATTCATTCCTTCCAATGAATATTCAGGACTGATTTCCTTTAGGATGGAATGGATGGATATCCTTGCAGTCCAAGGGACTCTCAAGAGTCTTCTCCATCACCACACTTCAAAAGCATCAATTCTTTGGTGCTCAGCTTTCTTTATAGTCCAACTCTCACATCCATACATGAACACTGGAAAAACCATAGCCTTGACTAGACGGACCTTTCTTGGCAAAGTAATGTCTCTGCTTTTTAATATGCTGTCTAGATTGGTCATAACTTTTCTTCCAAGGAGCAAGCGTGTTTTAATTTCATGGCTGCAGCCACCATCTGCAGTGATTTTGGAGCCCAAAAAAATAAAGTCTGACACTTTCCATTGCTTCCCCACCTATTCGCCATGAAGTGAAGGGTCCAGATGCCATGATCTTAGTTTTCGAATGTTGAGTTTTATACCAACTTTTTCACTCTCCTCTTTCACTTTCATCAAGAGGCTGTTTCGTTCTTATTTGCTTTCTGCCATAAGAGTGGTGTCATCTGCATATCTGAAAGTGAAGTGAAGTGAAGTTGCTCAGTCATGTCTAACTCTTTGCAACTTCATGGACTATAGCCTGCCAGGCTCCTCCATCCATGGAATTTTCCAGGCAAGAGTACTGGAGTGGGTTGCTATTTCCTTCTCCAGGAGATCTTCCCAACCCAGGGTTTGAACCCGGGTCTCCTGAATTGTAGGCAGACGCTTTACTGTCTGAGCCACCAGGGAAGTCATAAGCATATCTGAGGTTGCTGATATTTCTCCTGGCAATCTTGATTACAGCTTGTGCTTCATCCAGCCCAGCGTTTCTCATGATGTACTCTGCATATAAGTTAAATAAGCAGGGTGACAATATACAGCCTTGACGTACTTCTTTCTTGGTTTGGAACCAGTCTGTTGTCAACCCAGTTATCCACCAAGTGATAGGGAGCCCAGAAACCTGGGAATAATCTCATCTAGTCCATGGTCTAGCACTTCTATGCAATAAGGAAATTAATTCATCATGCTTAAATTGTACTCTGTGAATTCATAAGCTTTTACATCTCAAAGGTCTTTTCCATGAACTTAAAAATATCAATTTAAGAATCAGTTATAGGAAATTTTCAGAGAATCATTTCAAGTGTTCTCATAAATAGTATGTCATCTCTGACTTCTCTTTCCTCATTTCCCTATTCTTGCCCACTGAAACATTTAGAGTTTTTATTGGTTTAGACGATTTGTTATAAATACTGAATGTGTCATGCCATTTATATTGGATTTGAACTGTTTGTGACCACCTGAGGCATTTTCTTTTCTCCTCTCCTTCACTAGTGGCCTTGATAAACCTGCCTGTCCAGGACTGCAGTTTCACTCCCAAAGGTAGGGTTACCTTTAGTTGGTGTGGCCACTGGGGAGCAAAACGGAATAAATGGTATTAAACTGAAACAATAGGAGATTTAGGTTAAAGAGAGACATGTTGAGAAAAGGTCACTTAGACACGGGACAAGTTTCCTTTGTGAATTTAAGAATCTCATCATCATAAGTTTTGTTTTTTTGTTTTTTTTTAGCATAGTCAGACTGAAGTTCAGTAAGAGTCCCCACTTCATAGGGACAATTCAGTCATTTTTCTACCTTAATGAAAAGGTGGGAAGAGTCCATATTACTTGCATATGAGATTTAATATCCTATGAAAAGGAAGCATTTCATGTTATATCCTATATAAAATTTCTTCTTTTGTTTTTAAGCATCTACTTGTGACTCCGAGGAACGAGGTTGAAAAACCACATTTATCACTAATGATGAAATTCCGTATCTGTTTTGAATCCTGGACTACACATTTGTTTTGAAGGATTTGTTTGAAGCTATTAGTCTATGACTGTTTTATAAGGCCTAGTGGAGTCATCTATACACACTTAGCACTTAGTTTCTGTTCATAATGCTGTTAAATGGAGTTAGTTCTCTAATAAGTGTAACAATGAAATCACATCTCTTTTCCCTGCAGGCTAAGGCATGATGCATTCTGCTAGCAGAATGGTGGTGTCTATCAGTCAAGGGATTTGTAATTGGAGAGAGAATTCTAGCTGTGGTAGGACAGAGCTCTATATTAGAGGCAGGCTACAAATAGGTGAAATGGGAACTTGCCTTATTATTAATACCCTTGTCTTTACACCTTTATTGGTCAGATGCCCTGTGCAAATCACATCAATTGACTGATTTCTTAATTGTTTTTCTCTTAACCCATCAATTCTTAATTTGGCATCCCCTCTATTGACACATGTCACCATTATTAAGGGCTAATCACGTTAGTTTTAGAATAATGAATGTATCACTCTGACATAAACAAATTAACATGTTTAATAAACTTCTCACAGTAATGCAATTCTCCAGCTTTCCTTGGCCCCACCTGTGGATCTGTAATGTAGTTCATTGGAGGTGATGGGGAGGGAGCAGAGTCCTTCTTCATAATTTTTATAGATGTTGAATGGTGTTGAAATAAAGGTTTCATGCTGGTTGCCTATGGGCAGGATTGAATCTGCAGATACATTTTGTTTGGTCCACATAATGCTGTCAAGATGTTTGATGGAGAACTTTGGTTCTCCTGGTAATGGCTCAGGAGATTGAATTCTCTATTGAAACATTTTGATAATCTCTGTCTAATGATAGTGGCTGGATTGTCAAAATAGATTTTTGTAAAGAGCAGAATTACTGAAAAGAATTACAAATTTTGAGCTAGTTACAAAACAGCTTTGAGTCCTTTGTCACCATCTATTGTTTACTCCTTTTTGATTCCATGATATACTTCTGTCAGTGTCTTTTTTGATTAGTCTCTTATACTTGAAATCTCAGTTATATCCCTTCATTTTAGCTATGATTTATCCACCTTCCCTTTCTGAGAAGGATCAAGGTATCTTTTGAAAACTTAATTTTCTCTTCTCTACTGCATCATTGCTCTGTTTCTTTAAGATTTGTTTCATCCTCTTTTAGTTGATTTTTTCCATTCTATGATCATGCTTTGAATTTTTCTGTCTCCTTTTATGACGATTATTTATCTCATCACATATCATTTAGTCAGTCTATTAATTTAAAAGAAAACATTTATTGAACATCTGCACAAAGGTGTAAGTTTCATCAGTTGCCAGGTTCTACATCTTTGTTAACTAAGACAAAATCAAGATCTTATAGACAAATTGTTTTTAAACCATTAATTCTGCTATAATAAGAAGGTATTTATAAAGAAGAATCTTCAAGGAACTATGAGAATACAGAGATAGGGGACTAATTCTGCTTATGGTGTATGGAATGTAAGGAGCTAGGTCTAGGAGACAGGAGACTCAAGGAGAGCATCTACACTGAGGTGGTTTGAATAAACCCAGAAGTGGACTTACTAATGAAGTTTATACTTCAGGGCCTTGCAGGTGCATGGATCTCTTCCACTGTGTTCTTATGGTCTTATGTTTTGTGCAGTATATTTTACCCATTGGTATTTAAGATCATTTTTCTTTTTTTCTTACTCCAACATCCCCTCCAACACACTTCCTTTTGGTTCAGATGGGCTTGGAGGGGCCACATCCTTTTTAGAATGTGATTAGGAGAAAGTAGACTTGGAAATAGTTTGGGTTGGTGGGAAACATTTCTGTGGTTTGCAGTCATATCCCTGTGTAGATAAGTTATTGCTAGCCATCACAATGTATATACAAGTTCTAGGATATTCCTCCAATACAGTGTCAGCTCACTCAGGGTTGGGACACAAAGGTGCAGGGCCAGAGTTCATATCTTGGTACGAATATTTCCTATGGAACTGACACTATAAGAATGTGGATGGAGGAAGAGAAGCAAGATTTAAAATGTGCAGAACAAGAAATTAATCTGTAGGAAATTCTTCTAGTCATTCAGTGTATAAAATTATAAACCTAAGAGGATTTGATCTCATTGATGAGTGGCCAAAATGAAAAAATAGTGTATTCTCTCCTCGCAGGAATACACTCATTAGTGCCTTAAAATCTTAGAATATGTATATATGAATAATATTAGAGAGAGGTTTTTCTCAGATTTTCACATTCCTAAAAAATGACATGATCTTGTAATGTTATGAAACTTAATGAACTTTTCTAACTATCAAAATATTTTTCATCCATACTAGAGGAAAGATCAGCTTATCTTTGTGTTTTCTCTAGTGAAAACAAGATTACAAAATTGTTGTCATATAAAGAAATAAAGAATATTTGAGCAACAGATGTTGGCAAAAGCCTATCACAGAGCTGTGTCAAAAGGTTGATAAATAAAAACATTATTCTATTTTCTCCAGTTTGGGAAATTTTGTAATATAGTTTTTTAAATGTGTAGCATGTTATCATTTATTTTCTCATTCTAAATACCTATTATACATAGATCTATATTTATAAATTTGTATTATTTTTCTTAATGAGGGCCCCTAAAATTGTATAAACTTCTAGCAGCACAAACCAGACTAAATGAATTAAACGTCTCCAGGCAGACCTTGAATTTTCCAAGTTGAAGAAATAGTTTGTATAAGATTGTTGTCACATATGATGCAAGATCCCACTAAAATTAGGCAAACTCAAGTTGGACTAAATTAAAGAGTTCAATAAAGAGATATTATAAAAATGTGAACAGGATATAGAGGAACCATAAGGCATAGTGCATCGTATCTATTACCTGTTTTTTTAATCAGCCCTGAACCTAAAGGTGTGAGGGAAAACAGCAGCACTAGAACTCAGAACCAAGAACTTTGGCAAGAATGCCGCATGGATAGGAGTTGAGTACTTTGGAAGGCAAAGACACCAAGGTAATAACACTGGGATGGAGTTGGTGAATTACATACACAAACCTCTCCTTTCACTCCCTCCAATCTCCTGACTCAGTCTTCCACTTTCCTAACCCTACTATAGCACAAGGGACCTAGCAAGGCCGTTCACATATATCAGAAAGCAAGAGGCAGAAAATAAGGTAGAGATGTGTATAACGTGGGTTTGACAAGGCAAACAAAAATATCTGGCTGTATATAGTATACATATATATACATTCTTAGTGTATAAGTGAAAGTCACTCAGTTGTGTCCTACTCTTTGCGACCCCATGGACTATACAGTCCATGGAATTCTCCAGGCCAGAATACTGGCGTGGGTAGCCTTTCCTTTCTCCAGGGGATCTTCCCAACCTAGGGATCAAACCCAGGTCTCTCACATTGCAGGCAGATTCTTTACCAGCTGAGCCACAAGGGAAGCCCCTTAATGTGTGTATATATATACACACATGTGTGTGTATGTGTGTGTATTACACATAAATGTGTATATATATATATATATATATATATGCAGTATGCTTGCAGTATGTATAATTGCATTCAAAAATGAAATCACACCTTGATTATTGCCTTATAACCTGTTTAACTGACTTAATAACTGACAAAAATGATAAACTCCTCTTTATTTGTGTCATGAGGTTTTTTTTTTTTTCTTTTAAGCACATCTTCATAGAGCTATGTAGTCCTAAATTCTGTGGCAGATGTATCAGAATTCATTTAGGTTACTTCAAATTTTTCGCCATTATATAAAGACTTGTAATAAGCATTCCTGTAGATCATTTTTAAAATCAACAATATACATTTCCTTAAAACAAATTCAAATAAAATGTCATTGCTTTTGTAATCCAAGGGGATTCCCATTTCAAGTTCTTACCACCAAAATGCTCTCCAGAGGGACTTCCCTGGTGGTCCAGTGGTTAAGACTCTGTGCTTCCAATTCAAGGGGTGTAGGTTTGATCCTTAGTCCGGGGGCTGAGATCCCACATGCTTCATGGCACAGCCAAAGCAAAAAATGCTCTCAGGAAAAATGGTGCCTCTTTCCCTTTGCCATTATCCACATATTAATGCTTATTTTCCTCACATCCTGTCCAAGTTACAGGCCCAAATATTTTAAAGACAGAGCTGCGAGCAGACTCCCCTGCCATTTTCTCACCCCTTACTGTTTGTAATCTGAAGTTCTCTTGGCAGTGAACAATGACTTCCCGATTTTGCATTCCAATGGCTATTTATCATTCTTATCATTGACCTTACAGCATTTGATGTTATTGACTTCAAAGGTCTATTTGGGGGAGAAAAAAAAAGAAAACAACTCTCTTCTTTCTTGGTCCCTTAAAATACTCAATGCTGATTTGAATCCTCTCTTTCTGCCCTTTCTCTGCCTTCCTCTTTGGTTCCTACCTTCCTGCTCTTTGTTAGGCGTGGCCATCTACTCTGGCTCAGGGCTCAGTGGGCTGTGTCCTGGCAAAGAGTCCAGCAAGTCTTCATGCCTCTCACACTGGTCTCCTCTTTTCCTTCTCCAACACTCCTACTCTCGTTTGAGCCCTTCTTCTTTTTACTGGTCCCCCTGCTTCTAGTTCCAGATGTACCTTCCTAAAACATTGCTTTGCTTACAGCAGTCTCCTGAGCAACGGGCTTGAGCATCCTGCGTTCCTATTAACAAGCAAATGAAATACAAGCCAACATTGGCATCCGCCTTCCCCAACTGCTGATCATGTAACCTACGTTCCAGGCTCACTGCATAAGTTATCTTTTCTTTTCCTTCCATCAATAATTCATTTCCTCATCTGTGCCCTTCAAAAAATTCTCCCCTTTCATTAAGACTTGACTCAAAGGCACCTCCTTTAAGAATCTTTCTCTAGTCACCTCCATTAAAAATGACCCCAGTCTTCCAGGGTCTGTATTTCGGACCTCTTTCTACGGACATTGTAGTCAATTTGGGAGCCTTAAAACCTCTATGAGATTATAAACTGATTGACAGTAGAATCAGGTACTGTTTACCTTCCCCTGAGTACCCAACACAGGGTTTTATTGTTGGTAAGTGATTAATAAATATTAAGTGAAAGAGCCAGCCTAAGAGCAATTGTACAGAGTCTTTGGGTTTAAGAATAGTTAGGGAAACCTCAGAAATAGTCTACTGTGCCAGAAATCTCTTCAGATTGATTCTTAAGAAGCATCTGACTTAAGGATAAGACAGAAATGTAAATTTCATGCCTTTGGTTAAGCAGTGAATATGTCTAAAATGGCTATATTGGCTGCCCCAGAATTCTGAAAACTGTAACAGGATTTGTATTTCATTGTGAAAGATCCAACAATTTCCTCATATTTAGACCGCTGAACAATTCAAAGTGGAACACATTCTTTGAAGGTGCATTGCTACATTTGCTACTTGCAAACACCAGGCAGACAGTTAACTTCTCTGTCTCCTTTGCTGCATTCTGGCCTTGCCCAGAGCGGGCAGACTGCATTATCCCATTCCCCCAGTAGTGTTTCAGAGGGGCGAGTTAAAATCATGGAAGCAGTTATTAACCATGGGATCAGAAATGGGAAGCAAGGAAAACCTCCTTCCGGTCATGAACAACGTAAAGCCATGTTGCCACTTTTAACAAAGCAAGAAAGATGCAGCTTTGCGGTGTGGGAAGGACTCATATGATTTCTGTTCAACTTCACTGTGTGTTTGGCTTTCCCTTCCTGGGTGGCGTCAGGCTAGTCATTTCACTTACTTGTGCGTGGCCATGGCCTGAGGTTAGTAGCACCTCCCCACTCCTACCCCGACCTCCCAGGCTGGAGGAGCGCCACTTGCTAATGCTGTGAGGTCTTCCTGGCCTGGCCCTGACTTCCACACGGTGAGGTATCCCGTGTAATTTGTCCAGCACCTTTCCCAAGCATGGAAACGTCGTACAACCCCGCAGTGAACAATGAGGCGGCAGGAGGCAGCACCAACGGGCGCAATCTAACATGTTCAGGAAAAACAAAATTAAGCAGCAAAGCTCTTTAGAGCAAGAGAAGCTTTTAAAGGGAGTCCTCCCAGGTCATGTAAGCAGCTGCTTTCTCACCGCTCTCACGAGGGCACGCCACAGGGCCAAACAGGCAACCCCTCCAGCCTCGGGAGAAAGAACTGAGCGGCAACAGGGACCAAATCCATTTATTTTCATGTTGCAATAAAAATACTGGATAGTTTGTAAATCACAAACGCTCTGATCGCATTCCTTTTAAGAATACACAGCAGGTTTTCTTACTCTGGGCGCAGCCAATTTATTCACATGGGGGAGGCGTTTGATCAGCCTCCCTGCACAGGGGTTCTTATATGAATGTGGCTGCTCGGTTTCTTAGTAAATTAGGAGCTGCAGAGGAAGTGTGACCAGAGATGGAGTGCTGGGAAGGTGCAGGAATCTTCATGTGGAAAATTTAGCTTGTGCCCTACAGGGACTACGCAGGTGGGAAACGGCATTCGTGTCTGGTCAGTTTTAATTTCGAACACAGCTTACAATCTGCAGTTCAGCCACATGTTGACCCCCAATTAAACCATGCCATGTAAGGCCCCAGTGGCATGAATACAGAGAAATCCCATTCTCCACAGTGCTGTCAGGAGCAGAACAGAATGGTAATTTTGCATTTGGTCTTGTTTGTCAGCCTGCATTTTAATGCGTTTTCTAATATGACCACCTGATCCAGAATCGAACGCGCATTGTTCTTCCTGATAAGCCTAGGGGAAAAAATTCCTCTCAGGCATCTTTGCAAAGGGACTTATCTCTTTAAGTTTGTTGAGTTTCTGAGTGGGTGGAATAGGTTATGCTTTGCATTTCAAGAAATAGAACAAAATGCCACCAACAACACAGAATTTAAATAGTGCATAGCTGGAGCTCAGAATGTGCTCTTCAAAGAAAATTTGATTTGACCCACACCTGAGATGTGTGTTGTTATGACTGCTAACTGGATCCTCAAATCATTTTAAAATGGCTGTCAATGCCATGAGTGTTTTAGTTATCAAATGACTGGGGCTAGGTAGTGTTGAAAATCCTATGGTGGTACAGACAGTAAAGAATCCGCTTGCAGTACAGGAGACCTGGGTTTGATTCCTGGGTCAGGAAGATCCCCCAGAGAAAGGAATGGCGACCCACTCCAGTATTTTTGCCTGGAGAATCCCATGGACAGAGGAGCCTGGCAGGCTGTAGTCTGTGGGGTTACTAAGAGTTGGACACGATGTAGTAACTAAAACTTTTGCTTTTCAGGTAGTGTTAGCTTTATACATGAGAACAAAATGTTACAGCATAATGCCTGTGAAGACCTTGTAACTATATAGGGGAGTGATTAAGAGAACAGGCTCGCTCAGTTCAAATCCTGGCTCTGTCCCTTGGCAGAGTGACAAATTCCACCTGTTTGAAATGGGGTGATGGTAGCCTCATAGGATTGGCATGAGAATTAACTGAGATAAATTGGCTTAAGGGCTATGCACCATGCCTTACATAAAATGTGCACATACATAAATGTTTACTTTTATTGTGATTGAGGGTCAGATTAATGCATTTTGAATGCTTTATCTTTGAAAACTTATGTCTAGGAGAGTAGCATAGTACCTTGTGGTCTTATCATGAAAGAAGGTTTTATTATTGGAGCTCCCTCGGGCCTCCCTGGTTCACATAAGTGCTGTCTCCCCTACTGCTCCTCCTCCTGAATGCACCCTCCCTCACCAGGGTTACTGCCTCTCTTGTAGGACCCTTGACCCTGTTATTCAGCCCCTGATACTTTTAACCTTTTGTTATTGTATATATATTTTTCCCACATCCCTCTTTTTGAAATAGACTATAAGCTCTTTGAGGGCAGGTAGCATATCTCTATATACATACCAATTTAAGGTTTGTTAGGTGCATTTTCTCCTAGAAAACAAGTGGATAAAAACTAACTCTCAGAAAATTAAGTCTGTGGCTGGCAGTATCTTCCCAGTCTTGGAAAGACATTAGAAAACCTTGCATGATTTCCACACACACAGCCTTCGTCAGCATTGGTAAGCCCTTAGCCTCTCCAAAGAGACTGTCAAGAAAAAAAGACTATAAAGATGAGAGAAATAGAGAATTAGAAAGACATTTCAGCTCTTCACACTCGCACTTTAAGCCTCTTCACAAAGTATCTTATTCTCTACCCATAGAAACAGAGTTAGGCTCATGAATTTATGAATTCAAGGCAGAGAAGCTATGAGCTGACACCTAAAATCCTATCATTTATCTATCTGTCTGTCTGTCTGTCTGTCTGTCTATCTATCATCAGTGCTTCCCCTTGGAGTGTGTGCAGGGACACAGCAAATCTGAGGGTATGTCCTCTTTTGTACTATTCTGATCATCTTCATGAGAAAGCCAGTTGACCATAAACATAACTAGGGCTCCGATGAATACAGCTTGGGTTGCTGCTCTCAGCGGTCGACACATAGCCTTCTGCATGTACAGATGATCCGCCCATCTCTCTCATTATTGTGCTGCTTGCACAATCATTGAGAAACAACTGCAGCCTCGTGGCTGACGGACCAAATGCCAGGGTGAGGAGTGCATTTCCAGTATGTCTGCCACTGTTTTCTTGAACGATTTTTCAAATGAATACGGTCTCCATCCTTCCGTCCTTTAGAATGTGTGTGTTGAGCTTCAATGATTTCAAAGCTAATGGTAAAATATGCACTCTGCAGCATCGCTCTGTCAAGAAGATTTGAATCATTATTTGTCCTCTTCCTCTGGACAGACTGTAGGGTTAAATGGTTGGGGTTTTTGAAACAAAAGATTTATACTGCATTTTCTTTCGTACTATCCATCCACGCCTCCTGTAATAGGAGCCGGTTGGAAAGCTCTGCGTCTGGGTTGTCATTTCTCTTGCACGGTATATATTAGAGTCCAAACGACCTCTACACCATCAAGGTTCCACAAACCTTAAATTTAAGCTACCTGCTCCACCAAAGTACCAAAAACAATAACTTTTTTATGTTGCAACAAACATTACATTTAATGAGTACAGTGTACATGTAATGATACAGTGAATCAGTGTGAAGCCTCAAATAATGATTTCTGTTGGCACTATAAAAGGAATGTAATTTTTCTTGTTGAAATACCATTTTTCAGTTACTGCATGAGTGATGTGGTAATTATCCCCTACACCTGGGATTTAAATCCAATCCTACAAGCCCATTTTCTGTTTGCAAGCTGTCAGGCTGATGCATAGGCTTTGTTCTTATCTGGCAGTAGGCAAGGAATCGGTAATTCAGAAACAACAAAGCCACTGATGGGTCATCATGTAATCTGCACTGAAAATTGCAATCTGTAATGAGATTGGAAACGCAGATGAGGTGACTAAAATTGATTACCTACCATATCTGAAAATTTCAATTTTATTGCACAAATATGATCAAACTAGTCCATAAGTTTGGGGATTAGTTGAGAAAGAATAAAGATTACTTTTAAATTAGGTGAATGCAGATAAGTTATTTAAATGTAAATTATTTGCTTTATAGCAATATGGTTGGTCTGCAGGGTGATTCAAATGGCCACATATTTTAAGTTCCCTGATGGCATCATTTCTGTCTGGGAGTTCCAATTAGAGATGACATATACACTTTCCACTCTTAAAGGGAGTACAGCAAAGCAGGCTGTGAATGAAGCTCACACCAATCCCCAGGCCACAAAAATTCACCTTTCATAAGCTTATTATGGAAAGAAATAATCATCTAGATGTCTTGGGAGCTTCAAGGATCAAGCAGCAGACTGTGCTTGGAGTACTGTAAACATTTCCGCCCCCCACTTACAATATCTTCTGAGGAGTCAGGCCTTGTGAGTTTAGCTTAGGAGCTAAGATGACACAGGTTCACAGCCCTTTGCTTCTCATAGGAAGCACAAACTTCATATAATCTTGGAACTCTAAGAGATACTGGTGATATTCTGGTCCGACCTCTAAGCTACTATGAACATCTCTCTACTCCTTGTCAGTAGTACAACTATAAACCCTATATACTGGAAGTTTGGCAGAACTTAGTGATCTTGAAACAAAAGGTATACCTGATAAGGAATCATTATCATGACGTGATTTCAGAAATGAATGACAATGATAATATGTTCATATAACATATAATGCCACCAAAATATTTTACCTCTTAGTCTAGCTTCCCAGAAAGTATCTATTAGAGTGACAATAAAAAGCATTGAGAGATCAATTTCCGTTTGAGGGAATATCCTCTAAGAAAAATATCAAAGCTCAACATGCCTTGTCTTTTTGGGTCACCAAGGCAAAAAATGTTTTCATCCTGTGGGCTATAGTTGCTGTTGCAACTGCTAGAGAGTCTCCTATTTTTGAAAGTTTTTTTAAAAAATAGATTATGGAAAAAGAAGAGTTCCCCTCTGGCCATTGTATTCATAATCTTTACTCTCATAAGTTAGTTGAGGAGCTAGAAGGACATATTAGTGAAGAGTTGGGTCACATGCTCTGAGTTACTTTTCCAGCATAAATTTCATATTCAGAAACACCTTCAGAATTTCACTGGTTTCCTTTTTTTTAGGAAAGGTACAGTCTTTTTAGGCCTTTTTCTGTAAACCAGCTCTATTCAAAAGGGAGATCTTTAGGAATTTCTCAATCTTTAACAGGTTATTATTGTTTTTACTATCAGTAGTAGTAGTAGGAATAGCAGTTCCAGTAGCAGCAGCAGTGAGTTTTATTTTACTTGGTTTTCACTTTGGTCCTCTTACACTGTGATTTTCCTGTGCAGTTCCTCTGAGATCCATAGAGAGAGTTCAGTGACAGCTCATACGGGATGAAGTCATTGTTGCTGATCTGCAAAGTTCCAGAATAACTGAGGTTCTAGCAGTACAAATTAACATTTGCTAGGCTTTATATTCCATTGTTATTTATCTCACCCATTTTGTATTTTCTTCTTCCATAGTAGAAAGGAAAGAACGGAAGGAGTTCTTGTTCATTTATTAAACTGTAGAAAGGCTTACAACATTCCGAGAATCATCTACATTCTTTGGAACAGCTTTCTTTATTCTTACTCTTTCTGTTTCAAAAGTTAAACCATTTCCTTCTGCAGTAAACTCATTTTCTCCTTTACATCATTTTTTTTTTCCTCTTCTGAAAATCCCATTATTCCTTTACATGAAAAAGATTTTTTAATGCTTCTCATTTCTGGCCTCCAAGTCTCACATTCAAAGCATGTAAGAAGAGATGATATCTGCTGTCCCTGCTCCCACATAACCCATCTTTACTTCCTCCCACACAAATCTGACTCCTGGCCTCTCTTTTTTATTGAAACTGCTTATTTCATGAACCCTGGTCCAAGCCACTACAGTTTCTAGCCTGGAGGGCTGCAGAGTCCTAAAGGATCTCTCACTTCCCATCATGCATCTCTAAAATTCAGTCTCCATAAAGTTGTCAGATTTATCCTTTTAAAACATAAACTTGATGATGTCACTCATGCTTAAACCCTCCACTGACTTCACTTGACACTGAAAATAAGATCCCAATACCATACTCTGGTCTGCAATTTTATGGTCTCTGTCAATCTCATCTCATACAGTTCTCAGGCTCATTCACTGCAGTATAGCCACCCTCTGCATTTTTGAACTTAACCAAGTTGTTCCTGCAATAGGATCTTTGCCATAGCGTGTCAGCTTTTTATGGCTGGATCCTCCCAGTAAGTCAGATCACAGCCATATTACCCCTTCTTCAGAGAGGCCAAACCAATCAAAAAGAAAAGTATTTTTTGAGTCACTTTTTATTGGAGCATTCTCTTCAAATTCCTTGATAAGCATCTATCATTTCTGATATTTCTTTTATTATTGGTATTGTCATTTTATTACTATTATTATTATTATTGTCTTTTCCAACTTAATGTAAGTTGTATGAGAGCAGGGATCTTGCTTGTCTCACTCACCTTTGAAACCCAAACTTTAAAAATCTCATGGCACACAGTGTACATTCAATAAAGGTATTAGAAAAAATATCAACACATCTCCTACTAATTTTGTCTAATTGCTTTTTATTCATTTTTTTCAGTAATCAATTTTCCATATCTTAATGCAGAACTGATTCTGTTGACATATTCCTTCTTGAAATTCTCTTGGCCTTTAAATTCTATTTTATATATGCTGTGTTTTCTTCCTACTTCTTCAGTTCCTTTTCCAGTCCTATAATTAAATGGTTGAGTTTCCCCAGTTTACATAATTGTCCTTCATCTCTTTCTCATTGTCTTTCTTGGGTATTTCAAATACTCCCATGGCTCTGATGCATGCGACAAAGGAAAACTGCAAAACTGTACTGGATAAGTTAAAGAGAAAAGGAAGACTTTATTCAAAACCTTTGCAATAGATGAGAGATATTGAACTCAAGTCTGCTGAGACAAAAGGCAAGAGAGCTTAAAGCAGTGGGGTGAGCTTGTGGAAAACTCATAGAGAGTACTAGGGGGAGGTTGATCAATGTGTATAGACCATCTGTGTTTGCTAATTGGTGCTTATTGAAGTTAGGCTCATACCCTCCCATAGAGACTGAGGGATAAAAACACTATCTTTCTTGAAGATTACATTTCAAAGAGATGGCTCCCAGGTCCTTGAACAAGACTTTCCTGGGTTATAAAACTAGCAAGAGAGGCTGGGAGAAAATTTACATCTTGATGGGCCAGACCAAGAATTTACAATTGCACATTTTCTAAAGTAAATGCTCTAAGAAAAATGAAGTTAGAGTATTTAGACTAAAAGAAATCTGTCTAAAGTTTAGTTAGGCTGAGAGGAACATTAAGGTCATCTTGGTTGGATTCATTTATCAGGTTTCTTTTCATATTTGTATGTGCAGACCTGATGCCCTGACAAGCTTATATCCTGCATTTTCAGTTGCCTGTTGAATACCTCCAACTGAGTATCCCATTTTCACATCCAACTCGTTATGTTTAAAACTGAATCTTACCTTTCTTTTCTTTTTAAAAATTGAGATAGAATTTAAAAAAAAAAATTGAGATAGAATTGACATATGCTGTCATATACCAGTTTTATGTATACAAAGTAGTGATTTAATATATGTATATATTGCAAAATGATTATCAAAATAGTTATCCTTTATCACCACACATAGTTAAAATATTTTTCCTGGGATGAAAACTTCTAAGATTTACTCTCTTAACAACTTTCAAGTATGCAGTGCACTATCACTAACTATAGTCACTGTGCTATACATTATATATCCACAACTTATTTACCTTATAACTGAAAGTTTGTACCTTCTGACCACCTCCATCCATTTTGCTGATTCTCTTATTCCCTTCCCCAATGCCTCTGAACCACTAATCTATTTTATGTACCTAGGAATTCATTTTTTGGTTTTTTTTTTCTTCAGTTTTATTGAGAAATAATTGACGCAGGTCACAGTAGAAATTTAAGTCATATAGCTAGATGGTCTAATTTACATGTATTCTGAGATGATTATGAGCTAACATCCATCTTTTCAATATAGGAACAGTTTTAAATAAAGGAAAAATGAGAAATTTTCTTGTGATGAGAACTCTTAGGAGTTACTCTCCTAACATCTTTCATATATGTCCTCCTGCAACATTAGCTATAATCACCATGTGTCCATTACATCCCTAGCATCTGAGTATCTTATAACTGCAAGTCACTTTTGACCACCTTCCTCCACCCTCTGCCTCTGGTAACCACAAGTCTGATCTCTTCCTATGAATTAGTTTTTTTTTTTTTAATTCTTTTCTTTTTTAAGATTCTACACATAAGTGAGATCATACAGTATTTATCTTTGTCTGACCTATTACCTGGCATAATGCCTTCAAAGTCCATCCATACTGTTGCAAATAGTAGGATTTCTTCACTTTTTAATGATTAAATCATATTCAGCTGTAGCTATAGATATACCACGGATTCTTTATTCATCCATTGGTGGATACTGAGGATGTTTCCATGCCTTGGTCATTATAAACAATGCTTCTGTGAGCTTAGGATTGCCGATATGTTTTTCAGTTAATGTTTTCATTTCCTTTGGATATACTCCTAGATGTGGAATTGCTAGGTCATATGGTATTTCTATTTTTAATTTTTTAAGGATCCTCCATACTGCTTTCTGTGTGTGTGTGTGCTAAGTCACCTCAGTCATGTGCAACTCTTTGTGATCCCATAGTCCAATAGGCTCCTCTGTCCATGGGATTCTCCAGGGAAGAATACTGGAGTGGGTCGCCATGCCCTCCTCCAGGGGATCTTCCCAACCCACGGATTGAGCCCACAGTTCCATGCAGTCTCTTGTGGTTCCTGCATTACAGGCAGATTCTTTACCACTGGGCCATCAGGGAAGCTTCTGCTCTCCATAGTGACTGCACCAAATTTTAATCCCACCAACCATCAGTTCACCACAAATCGTATTCAAGGGTTTTTTCTCTACTCCATTGCAACATTTGTCTTTTTGATAATTGCCATTCTAACAGGTGTGATGTAGTTTTGATTTCCCTTTCCCTTATGACTAGTGACGTTGATTGAGCATCTTCATGTAACTATGACCACTCATATATCTTTTTTGGAAAAATGTCTATTCAGCTCTTGGCTCATCTTTAAATCTTTGTTTACTTGCTATTAAACTGTATGTATATGTATATCAGATTTAAAGTTTACAAATATTTTTTCCCCATTTCATAGGTTGTCTTTTCACCTTGAAGATTGTTTTCTCTGTGTATAAGCTTTATAGCTTGATGCAGTTCCACTTGTTTTTTGTTTTTTATTTTATTGTTTATGCTTTAGGTGTCATATCCAAAAGATCATTAACAATACTCACGTCAAGGAGTTTTATTCCAGCGTTTTATACTAAGGGTTTCATGGTTTCAGGTCTTACATTATAGTCTTTGATACATTTTTAGTTAATTTTTGTGAGTAGTATAAGATACGGGTCCAGTTTCATTCTTTTACATTTAAATATCCAATTAACCTAGTACCATTTATTAAAATGAATCCACTGAGTATTCTTACTTCCCTTGTCAAATGTTAGTTGACCATGTACACTTAGGTTTATTTATGGGCTCTCGATTTTCTTCCATTGGTCTATTCGTTTTTATGTTCATCCCATACTATTTTGATGACCATACATTTATAGTATATCCTGAAATCAGAAAGTCTGATATCTCCTGCTCTTTTCTTCTTTCTCAGACTCTCTTTGGCTATTCAGGATCTTTTGTGGTTCCATATAAGTTTGAGGAGTGTTTTTTTCTATAAAATGTCATTTTATAAAAATGTCAAAAGAGTTGGACATGACTGAGTGACTGAACTGAACTGAACTGAATATTGATACTGCATTGCATCTATAGATGGCTTTTAGTAGTACTGACATTTTAAAAATATTAAGTGTTCCAATCCATGAATATGAAATACCTTCCTCATTTCCTTGTATCTTCTTTGATTACTTTCACTAGTATATTGTAGTTTTTGGAGTAGAGATCTTTCACTTTCTTAGTTAAATTTATTTTTAAGTATTTTATTGTTTTTGATGCTATTATAAATGAAATCATTTTCTTTGTTTTTCACAAAATGTATAGTTAGTGTATCAGAAAATTATGAATTTTTATGTTATTTTGTATCCTGTGAACTTTACTGAATTCATTGATTAAATATAACAGTTTTGGGGGGAGGTAATCTTTAGGGTTTTCTACATATAAAATTATGTCATCTGCAAATAAAGACAGTTTTGCTTCTTCCTGTTCAATTCTGAATTTCACTTCTTTTTCTTGCCTGATTGCTCTAGCTAGGACTTCTATGTTGAATAGGAATGGTGAGAGTGAGAATCCTTGTCATATTCCTGATCTGAGAGGAAAGGTTTTAACCTTTCACCATTGAACAGGGTGTTAACTGTGGCTTGTAATATATGATCTTTATTATGTTAATGTATGTTCCTTCTATGTCTAATTTGTAAATGATCTTTTTTGAAATTGTGAATGGATGTTAAATTTTGTCAAATGCTTTTTCCGTATCTATTAAGATTACCATGATCCTTTTCTTTCATTCTGTGAAAGAGATGTAAAGTATCACCTCAGTTGATTTGCACATGTTGAAATACGGGGCTTTCCACCTGGCATTCGTGGTCAAGAACCCACCTGCCAATGCAGGAGATAGAAGAGATGTGGGTTGAAATATTCCCCTGGAGGAGGCCATGGCAACCCACGTGGAGAGTGGGTTCTTACCTGGAGAATCCCATGGACAGAGGAACTTGGTGGGCTACAGTTCAAACGGCTGCAATGAGCCAGACACAACTGAACTGACTTAGCACGCGCGTGTGTTGAAATATCCTTGCACCCCATAGATAAATCTTACTTGATCATGGTGATTAATCCTTTTAATGTGCTTCAGAATTTGGTTTGCTAGATTTTTATTGAGAATTTTTGTATCTGTAGTCATCAGCAGTATTGAGCCAAGTATTGAGCAGTATTGAGAAAAGTATTGAGCTTTTCTTGTATCATCTTTTTCTGGTTTTGATATCAGTATATGTGTTAGTTGCTCAGTCATGTCTGACTCTTTGTGACCCCATGGACTGTGGCCCACCAGGCTCCTCTGTCCATGGGATTCTCCAGGCAAGAATACTGGGATGGGTTGCCATTTCCTTCTGCAGGGGATCTTCCCAATTCAGGCATCAAACCGGGGTCTCCTGCATTGCAGGCAGATTCTTTACATCTGAGCCACCAAGGAGTCTCTGGTGAAATCAGTATGATCCTGGCCTTCTAAAATAGGTTTAGGAGTGTCCCCTTCTCTTCCACATTTTAGAAGAGCTTGAGAAGGACAGTTTAATTTTTCTTTAAATATTTGATTAAGTTAACCAGTGAAGCCATTTGATCTTGAGTTTTTCTTTGTTGGTAATGTTTTGATTATTGGTTTAATTTCCTTCCTTGTATTTAATCTATTCAGATTTACTATTTCTTCCTGATTTAATCTTAGTAAGTTGTATGTTTCTAATTTTTTTCCCCATTTCTTCTAGGTTGTACAGTTTGTTGGTATATAGCTGTTCATAGTAGCCTTCTATAAATCTTTGAATTTCCATGATATCTGTTGTAATGTTTCCTTTTTCATTTATAATTTTATTCATTTGAGTCCTTTCTCTTTTCTCCTTGGTTAGTCTAGCTATTTTGTTTATCTTTTCAAAGAACCAACTATTAATTTGATTAATTTTTTCTACTGATTTCCTATCCTCTGTTTCATTTATTCCTGTTCTAAACTTTATTTCCTTTCTTTTGGTAACTTTGATCTCAGTTTCCTTTTTACATTTCATTTGATCCATTGGATGTTCAGCAGAGTGTTGATTAATTTTCATGTTTTTGTGAATGCTCCAATTTACCTCTTGTTATTGATTTCTAGTTTCATGCCATTATGATCAGAGAAGATACTTGGTACAATTTCAGTCTTCTAGAATTTGCTAAGACTTGTTTTGTGGCCCACCACAAGTGGTCTACCCTAGATTATGTTCCATGTACACATGAGAATTCTTTGTGGATGAGCTACCGCTATGAGTATTATATTTTTTTAAGATTCCACAAATAAATGAGATAATATAGTATTTGCAATTCTCTATCTTATTTTACTTAGCATAGTGCCCTCGGGGTTCATTCATATTGTCTCAAATGGCAAAATTTCCTCCTTTTTATGGCTGAATGATATTCCATTGTGTATATGTAGACAGAGAGTATATTTTCTTTATCAGTTTTTCATCAATGAACACTTAATGCTGTTTTCATGCCTTGTCTACTTACATAAATGTGCAATGAACATGGCAGTGCTAGACATCTTTCAAATAGTGATTTTGTATTTTTCAGATAAATACCCAAAAGTGGAATTGTTACATAATATTATAGCTCTATTTTTAACTTTTTGGAAAGTTTCATGCTGTTTTCCATAGCTATTGGACCAACTTAAATTCCTACCAACAGTGCATAAGAATTTCCTCTTCCTTACATCCTCACCAACATTTGCTATTTCTTATCCTTTTAATAATAGCCATTCTAACTGGCTATTGAAGAAAGTAGGGAAAACCACTAGGTCATTCAGGTATGACCTAAATCAAGTCCCTTACAGTTAAAACAGTGAAAGTGACAAATAGATTCAAGGGATTACATCTGATAGAAACAGTGCCTGAAGAACTGTGGATAGAGATTTGTGACATTGTACAGCAGGCAGTGATCAAAACCATCCCCAAGAAAAAGAAATGCAAAAATGCAAAATGGTTGTCTGAGGAGGCCTTACAAATAGTTGAGAAAAGATGAGAAATGAAAGGCAAAGAAGAAAGGAAAGATATACCCATCTGAATTCAGAGTTCCAAAGAATAGAATGGAGAGACAAGAAAGCCTTCTTAAGTGATCAATTCAAAGAAATAGAGGAGAACAATGGAATGGGAAAGACCAGAGATCTCTTCAAGAAATTTAGAGATACCAAGGGAACATTTCATGCAAAGATGGACACAATGAAGGACAGAAACAGTATGGACCCAACAGAAGCAGAAGATTTTAACAAGAGGTGGCACGAATACACAGAAGAACTATACAAAAATGATCTTAATAACCCAGATAACCATGATGGTGTGATCACTCACCTAGAGTGAGACATCCTGGAGTCTGAAGTCAAGTGGGCCTTAGGAAGCATCACCATGGACACAGCTAGTGGAGGTGATGGAATTCTAGTTGAGCTAGTTCAAATCCTAAAAGATGATGCTGTGAAAGTGCTGCACTCAATATGTCAGCAAATTTGGAAAACTCAGCAGTGGCCACAGGACTGGAAAAGGTCAGTTTTCATTCCAATCCCAAATAAAGGCAATGCTAAAGAATGTTCAAACTACCACACAATTGCACTCCTCTCACATGCTAGGAAAGTAATGCTCATAATTCTCCAAGCCAGGCTTCAATAGTACATGAATTGTGAACTCCCAAATGTTTAAGCTGAATTTGGAGAAGGCAGAGGAACCAGAGATCAAATTACTAACATCCATTGGATCATAGAAAATGCAAGAGAATTCCAGAAAAACATCTACATCTGCTGCATTGACTACACTAAAGCCTTTGACTGTGTGGATCATAACAAACTGTGGAACATTCTTCAAGAGATGGGGATACCAGACCACCTTATCTGCCTCCTGAGAAATCTGTATGAAGGTCAAGAAGCAACAGTTAGAACCGGACATGGAACAGACTGGTTTCAAATTGGGAAAGGAGTGTGTCATGGCTGTATTTTGTCACCCTGCTTATTTAACCTATATGCAGAGTATATCATGTGAAGTCCTGGGCTGGATGAAGCACAAGCTGGAATCAAGATTTCTCAGAGAAATATCAATAACCTCAGATATGCAGATGACACCACCTTTATGGCCAAAAGCCAAGAGGAACTAAAGAGCCTCTTGATGAAAGTGAAAGAGCAGAGTAAAAAAGCTGGCTGAAAACTCAACCTTCAAAAAACTAAGAAGATGGCATCTGGTCCCATCACTTCATTGCAAATAGATGCAAAAACAATGGAAACAGGGACAGATTTTATTTTCTTGGGCTCCAATGTCACTGCAGATGTGACTGCAGCCATGAAGTTAAAAGACACTTTCTCCTTAGAAGAAAAGCTATGACAAACTTAGACAGCATATTAAAAAGCAGAAACATTACTTTGCCAACAAACATCCATATAGTCAAAGCTGTGGTTTTTCTGGTAGTCATGTATGGATGTGAGAGTTGTACCATAAAGAAAGCGGAGTGCTGAAGAAGTGAAGCTTTTGAACTGTGGTGTTGGAGAAGACTCTTGAGAGTCCCTTGGACTCCAAGGAAATCCACCCAGTCAATCCTAAAGGAAATCAATCCTGAATATTCATTGGAAGGACTGATGTTGAAGCTGAGACTCTAATACCTTGGCCACCTGATGCGAAGAGCTGATTCATTAAAAAGGATCCTGATGCCGGGAAAGATTGAAGGCAGGAGAAAGGGACGACAGAAGATGAGATGGTTGGATGGCATCACCACCTCAATGGACATGAGTTTGAGCAAGCTCCAGGAGATGGTGAAGGACAGGGAAGCCTGGCATGGTGATGTCCATGGTGTCACAAAGAGTCAGACAAGACTAATTGAACAATAGCAACAACATTCTAACTAGTGTGAAGTGGTTTTGTGGTTTTGATTGGCAGTTACCCTTCTTTTCTTTTGAAGTGTTTCTTATATTTATCATTTCCTTTTCATTTCTACTGTCACTGCTTTTATTAACTAAATGCCGTTTTAACCCTTTTCCCAACTTCATTCTTTTGTACTCAATAGCCCTATGGTAAGTTCCTAAAATACTACTCTAAGCACATCCCTGTTGTATAAAATCTTCAATGACTCTCCATTATCTGCCTGGTCCTAAGACTATCCACTCTAGAACTGGAAATACTCTTTAACACTCAAGTTATCAAGATTTTTTAGTTTTATAAAAGACCCTATTGATTTTAACCACTTAGGGTGACTGGGGAATTCTTAAAATTGTAGTAAGTAAGAAAAATAGTAGTAGGAAGAGAGTGTGACCCAGATTTATTGGAATGGTGGCTTTACAATGGTATAATAAGTGATAGTAAGAAAACCAAAGAAAGAATTTCAGAGAAGAAGGCAGTATCTCCATTCATGGTCTTTAAAAATCCTCCATTAGGTCAGATCTTAGTATTTATCTTTTTGTTGTCCCCAGTGCATATGGGCTTATTCATCTGTTAATGTTTTCTACTACCTAAACCAAAAGCAACTTGTATCAATTTATATACATGCAAACAAAACTGGAAGCCATTTTGCAAAGTGACTCCTGGAAATTTATTCATTGGTCAATCCAGTCATATGACTATGAAATAAAATTACTCACAAACTTGTCTGCAATCAAGAAGAGGTGGTAAAATCAGCTACTTAAACTTCAGTGAGAAGAAAACACTAGGATTACTAATGTTCCTTGCAGGATCAGTTGGAATCACAGATAGCCATGGAAGAGAAAATGCAATTCGGAGAGAAATGTACTTATGTTTTTTAGGCTGAGCCAACTCCTCAGGTTTCTTTGTACTTCATTTTCCAGGGCATTTTTTCATTTCAGTATTAATTTTTATGGTAAAAATCAGAATGAACATGCCATTCTAGGTACTCAGAACACAGATGCCAAGCTTCTCCATATGTGTTTATGTGTATGCATTAAGTGTTCAAGGTTGGCCTATGGAAAGTCAGCAAAAGGAAAAGAATTCACAGAAACTAAATTGGTCAATGTGTAACTAGGTAGCTTCATTTAAGGACAAGAAGCCAAATAGATCAAGAAATACCCCCGATTCTATCAGAATAGAAGAGTTATCTTTTCTGAAATACAGGCATAACTTATTTTATTGTTTCATTTCATTGTACTCCCCAGATACTGAATTTTTCGCAAGTTGAAAATTCATGGCAAGCTTGCATTGAACAAGCCTATCAGCACCTGTATCCAACAGCATTTACTCATTTTGTGTCTCCATTTCACATTTTGGTAATTATGACAGTATTTCAAATTTTTTTCCTTATTATGGTATTACTGTGGTAGTCTGTGATCAGTGATCTTTGATGTTACTGTTGTGAAACGATTATGACTTGCTGAAGACTCAGATGACTCATTTTTAGCAATAAAGTATTTTTTATTTAAGGTATATACATTGGTTTTTGGGTGTAATGCTATTGCACACTTAATAAACTATAGTATAGTATAAACATAAGTTTTACATGCCCTGGGAAATAAAAAAAATCATATGAATTGCTTTATTGAGGTAGGTGATCTAGAACAAAACCAGTTTCTCTGGGGAATGCCTATAGTGCTACTTTATTGAGTTTTTCTAGATATGGAGTCAACTATAGTATCTAAACCATTTTACATTTTTAAGCAGTGGTCTATTCTTAGATACATTTAATATAATATTAATTCAGTATTTTTAGTTTGTATGCCTTGGTTTGGAGTTTCATTTTTATAACAGTCCTCACATTTTCTGTCTAAACAAAAATTCATGCTGTATCACTCTATATCAATTATTGATAAGAGGTGAATTACATGGGAGAACAACATTCACTGCGAAGTCTAATGCTTGTAACAGTCACTTTCAGGATGTCAGTATTTCAAATAAAATGTGCTACTTTTAAATATTAAAATACCAGTATATATATCACCAAAAAATCAGAATTTTTTCCTTTTGTTGTTTAATACTTCACTAGTTAAGATAATGCTTACTACCCCAACAAATAAAGCCTGAGTCTTAGTGACTGAATTCAACAGAAGTTTATTTCTTAATCAAGAAAAGTCCACTTGACAGAGTGTCTTCTAAGGCCAATCCAGTCCTTGATATCAAGCTTGTTGGGTAGAAGAGAGCCTGGAGAAAGCACACCTGCTTCTTGAATGTCCTTCCCTGGGATTAACACAGAGCAGTGAGCATTAGTCCCGTGCTTCCATTGGGTTTCAAGGGATCTGGAAAATGCAGTCCCTGTCCTGGCAGCTGCTGCCCAGCAACAATGCTACAGCATGAAATAGGATCAGAGATCTTTGGTATCCAGTTAGCTATTTCTGCCACAAATACCCTTATTTATGTGTTTAAGCAAAATTTGAAAACTCAGTTATTTACAGCTTAAAATCAAGATCAGTGACTCACTGTAACTGTGTAAATGGATACACATTTGCATAGATTGCAAGTTTAGACAGATATATATCTGTATAGCTGCATTACTAAAAGTTTGTTTTAGAAAAATACTTTTCCTGAATTTGAAGTCTTCCAAAACTAGTATGGAAATTGATATCAGTTATTCTGCAATAGAAGTTCCATCTACATGAGATAAAATTGAAGAAAATAAAGAAATCTAATTTTTAAAATATGTACAATCCATTATAAGTTTAAAAATATTTTTCAATAAATAGTTCATTCAGGTTCTAAAGTAAGTATAGTGAAGAAAGTTTTGCGTTAGTTGCTCAGTTGTGTCCGATTCTTTGTGAGCCAGTGGGCTGTAGCTCGCTCGTCTCATCTCTCCATGGAATTCTCCAGGCAAGAATACTGGAGTGGGTAGCATTCCCTTATCTAGGGAATTCCGTATCGAACCTAGGTCTCCTGCATTGCAGGCAGATTCTTTATCATTTGAGCCACCAGGGAAACCCCTGAACTCTAAATAGGCACATGCATGAGACAAAAAAAGAGTTGGGCCAAAAAAATTGAGTCAAAAGAAAATATTTGAAACTAGAGAAAGGGTTGAGAAATTATGGCCAAAATTATAGGAGGAGTCTGGCCTATAGACTATAATGCAAATAAAGTTCTTGGAAAAAAGCCATGCCTATTTACTTACATATTGCCTATGGTTGCCTAGCAGAGTTAAGTAGTATTCCCTGCAAAGTTGAAAGCATATTCTATCTAGCCCTTAATAGAAGAATTTTACTGCTCTCTGTACTACATAAATAATTGTCTCTTCACCTTTCTACCAACTCATGTAAAGTCAGGAACAGGTTTATCAGTAGCTAGAAAAATTTGCACAAAAATACTTTTAATTGAACAATGACATTTGACACACTTTGTTTTTAATCTTACCTGTTAAAAAATCGCATATTATTTTATTTTCAGTTTTAATGACTGATTAAATTCCCTTCATTTTAGATAATAATTATCATATTATTAGGGGCTTCCCTGGTGGCTCAGCGGTAAAGAATCCACCTGCTGTGCTGGAGACCTGGGTTCAATCCCTGGGTCAGGAAGACCCCCTGGAGAAGGAAATGGCAACCCACTCCAGTATTCTTGCCTGTGAAATCTCATGGACAGAGGAGCCTGGCGAGCTACAGTTCATGGAGTCACAAAAAGTCGGAAACAACTAAGCAACTAAACCACCACCACCACTAGTCAGGTACCTTAGAGGGTAGGTTTCAGTTTTTATCATATTATTTGGATAGTGTATTGTCTTATCTGCTAATGATTTGTATTAGAAAGATAATATACTTTAATATATTATAAATTTATGTTTTATTTTAAATGTGTAATATATTTATCCATTTTGTATTTAAATTGTATTAGATGTATGGGTAGATAAAATATGTATAAATTCTAGTCAGTACATTCTCATTAAGCCTCAGTATTTCAATCACTGGGAAACTCCCACTCTTCTATTGATATGGGTGTTCAAGTTAAAGGAAGAGTTAAACAAGCTATACTTTGAAATCACCTATCCATTCATGTACTGAGTCTCTGACAAACATAGAAACCTCCTTTTAAGAAACTTCTGGAAAATCAGTGGGAACTGAATGAACGAAGAGTCTCTAAAGTCTATGGATAGAAACTCGAATAGAATTGTCACTTTCCTTCTCAGAGGTGGATATGAGAAAAGCTGATCAGTGGTGGATGTTACTCAATGACTACAGGGACAGTTGGAAGTTCAGATTCAGATTTTAATTAGCTAAATCACCTTGGAAAGATGTTTCAACTCCTCTGAACTTTCATTGATTCAACTCTTGAAGGAGGAACAGACTAGTGGTTTCTCATATACTTTAATATGAGTTTGTATATTTCAGGGCATGCTTGCTCTTATAGATAGATAACATAGATGATAGAGAGACAGATACATAGATACATCTTCCTTCATAACAGATGACTGAGAAAAGGTGATCAGTAGTGAGTGTTATTCATTATTGCTATAGGAAGAAGTAGGAAGAGAAATGTAGAAGTAGAAAGAGAAAAGGCTGGGCTTTAGGTTTCCAGAGTACAAATTCTGACTTTGATTTTATGTTTAAATAAATTAGGGGGGAGGGGGGGGAGAGAGAGAGAGAGAGAGAGAGAGAGAGCACCTTAGAAACCCTTTCCACTCCACAATCTTATAGAACATAAAATATAAATCGAATGATTGAAGTGGAGGATGAGAGGCCTTGGTGCCCATTTTCTAGTCCATCCATTTTTTTCTATTGCTTTTAAGACTCTTTTTAGGAATCTCTAATGGAAAGCAACATTTGAAAATGACTTTCAAAAATAATATCTAACCTTTTACCTTCTACATTGTTTAAAGTCCCTCTTTGTTAGTGAAGCATTTCTTGACCCTTTTATTCTTTTCCATCTTCTACCTTGTCTTCCAGTTTCTGCAGTACTTCTTCTGTTTAACTCTTTCATGCCCTGCATTTTGAAAGCTTGTCTATGATTATATTGATTTCTTGAATTTTTATTTACTTTATTTTTTTAACACAAAAAACCATTTTGTATTGGGGTATGGTTGATTAGCAATGTTGTGATAGTTTCAGTTGAACAGTGAAGGGACTCAGCCATACATATACAGGTATACATTCTCCCCCACCCCTTCCCATTCAGGCTGGCACATAACATTGAGCAGAGTTCCATGTGCTATGCAATAGGTTTTTGTTGGTTATCCATTTTAAATATAGCACTGTGGATGTGACCTTCCCAAAGTCCTTAACTGCCCCATTCCCCTGGAAATCATGAGTTTGTTTTCTAAGCCTGAGTCACTTTCTGTTTTGTTAAATACGTTCATTTGTATTATTTCTTTTTAGATTCCACATATAAGGGATGTCATATGAGATTTCTCCTTCTTTGTCTGACTTACTTCACTCTGTAGTCCATCCATGTTGCTGCAAATGGCCTTATTTCATTCTTTTTAATGGCTGAATAATATTCCATTTTATATATATATACACACACACCACATCTTCTTTATCCATTCCTCTGTCGATGGATTTCACTTTTCATATTACATTTTACTTTAGTCAGAAAAATGTAAAAATGGAGCTGGCTAATCAGATTGTTTAATACCATGGTACTCTGTACCATTTGCCTCTTGCCTGTTTTTTTCATTATTTTTTTGTGTAGTTATAAGGCTTATGAGAATCTTTAATAGTATCCATTGCAGTCAGGCAAATAAAATTCTTGCATCCTGCTACTGTAAAGAATTCTGATAATTATCACTCATTCCTGAAAAATGAATTACCCAAAATGGAGTATTCTAGATCTTGAAATTGTAATTTTGCATTACAATAGGATTGTGCTGGAAATGCACTCTAAGCTGACTGTTCAACTAGCATACTGTGTAGCTAAAAATATTTCCTATTTGGATATTTGAAAGAAATTAACAAGGTCACTAAATATAATGGCTACTCAAAATTTGGAAACAGAAACAAATGGGCATGCATGTGTGTGTGTGTGTTGAAATGATAAATCATATTTATGTCAGAGAAGATAAGTGAACTTCAATCTCAAGATGAACCCAGCTAAGTTACTTAGATACCGTGAAAGGTCTACTAAGCTATCCTGAGTCTTATTTGTACATTACTGTCAGGTAAAGCAAAGAAGAACATATTTCAGCATTCAGAATCCCTCTAGTGACTAAATTGCTTATCTGTAGCCATTTTTCAAAAGCCATAAAATCACTTGACATATTAAAAACAAAATGCTCCATTTTGGTAGTCTGGAAATATTTACAGGGACCTAAAAGTTAAACTGTTGTCTTTATAGAAGCTTCTTATTGATGCATATTCAATAGTGCAGTACTCTGCATTTTTATTTCAGTGATGAAGATACATGATCCATCCATAGCATCTTACTAGTTGTTCCTTAGAATGATAGCCTTTATTTATAAGATAAGTGATGGTGAAGAGAGCTATCATCATTGACTAGAGAATAGGATAAAGCCACCAGGCCCTATGGTGATAAAATGAACCTTGGCTACTTTTAAAAAATTCTTGTAGTAAGAGTTTTATATTTCTGGCTATGGTGAATTAATTTGTAAAGACTAGCCTTTCTTCCTATAAGAATAAGTAAGACTGGATAAGATGAAGAGAAGTCCATTTGAATGCACTGGAAATAATACAAAGTCAGCAAGGACTAGAGAGGCTGAGATCTTAGAGAAATACTGGAGAGAATGGAATAACAGAGAGGGGAGCTTAATATTCAGATTTGCTTTTTCCTCCTCAGTGTTTATTCACTCATGGAAGTGGCCAAGAAAAAGCTAAGAAAAACTTTATTCAGTGTCCTAGAGCTTGGGAGACAAAAATTGGAGTTAGGGACTGTCAAAGCCAGATGCCTGGGCTTTGAGTTGGGATTTCTAAAGGTACATTTTGTGACAGTGTGAGTGAGAGAGCCGTGGAATATCTTATGAGAAAGAGCAAATCACAAAATTGATCAGCCTTCGTGAAACTGAAACCTAGCTTTAATCAGCTCAGTCACAGATTGGATTAATACGTTTTCCTCACAGGCTAAAATTGTCAAAAATAAAAACAAAAACTATTAAATCCTTGATAGAAGAGGACAGAATCTTTCAGACTCTCAAAATACCTCATGGTTTTCACACACAGTGATTATTATTTAGTCAAAAGTTACCATACACAGCAAAAAACATTGCCAAATGGCAAAAAATTATGGGAATGTAAGTGACAGTAGGAAGACACCCATGAGAGATACAGATTTTGCAGTTATTAAACACAGACTTTAAATAACCATGATAAATATGTCCAAGAATACAGATGACAAGATGGGGAATCTATTAAAAAGAATCAAATGAAAGTTATAGAATTGAAAATTACAATAATCATAACTAAGAACTCAATATATGGATATAATAGAAGATTCAATAAATCTCTTCTTGTCTATTTTTCTATCTTCCACCACTAGCAATATAAGCAGTTTATAGAATGTCAGTTTTTTGAGAACTGAGATTTTCTTTGTTTTTCTGCAGCATCTTTAACAATACCTAAAGTCTGATGGATATTCAACAGATATTTTTTAAATGAAGGAATTAATGATGGCTTCAGTGTGTGTGTGTGAGTGTGTGTGTCTGTGTGTGTGTGTCTGTGTTGTTAGTTGCTCAGTCATGTCTGACTCCTTGAGACTCCATGGACTGTAACCCACCGGGCTCCTCTGTCCATGGAATTCTCCAGGGAAGAATACTGGAATGGGTAGCCATTCTCTTCTCCAGGGGATTTTCCTGACCCAAGGATCAAACCCAGGTCTCCTGCGTTGCAAGCATATTCTTTTCCATCTGAGCCACCAGGGAAGCTTGGTAAGAGGCAAATAAAGTGGCCTACCCTTTTTTTAAGGCCAGAGTTGTAAGCAAGGAGATGAGAAAGGAAAGACATAGGCAGAAATATTTGTTGGCAGAAGGGCAGCAAAAGATGAAGATAGGAAAGAGCTGCAGATTCATAGACAAGCCTTCACTCAATTTGTTCTCTTATTTGCCACCCTCTAATTCTCTCAACTCCCCCATGATAATGAGACTTTGTTTGGGTATAGAGAAAAATAGTTAAAGACCACCTGTGATTATGCACCTAGTATGCAATCATGGGCTGCCCGGAAGAAACAGTGAGTTACTAAGTTGGTTCAAACCTCAATAGGAGAAGATATTAATAGAACCAGTAAATGTCCAGATAAAACTTTCCTCATTCAGATGGTGCTTTTCTCTGACCCTCTCATAGAGGAGTTGCAGGGAAATCCTTAGAATCCTCTACAGCCCAGGGGAACAGGGTTTACATGAACTGCTTTTGTTTCAAAGGACACAAGAGGTCTCAACTTAGGTAGCAGTTTGTAATACTTGTGGTTTCAAAATTAGATGGTAATTAAAAGGAGCCGTAATAATTGGAAAAGAAGGCAGGGGTTAAAAAAGGTGAAGAACACAGGCAGGAACCAAGTATTCCAGGTAGTTTATAGGCAATGGTTCTAACTTCAGATCCTTCTATTATGGCTTCTCTAAATATCTTCAAATTAACAGTAAGAGGGAAAGAAAAGGATTAGCTTTAGCTATAAAGTAGTTAGACTATAGGAAATGTTGAAAGCAAAAAAATAAAAGGCTAAAGTTAAATATCTCCAAAGAGCTTTTCCTATCTCTGTAGCACACACAATTTTCTGGGAACTTTCCCCATTGATGTATAGAGATTATTGTTAGATGAGCTCACCAGTCTAGCCTGCCGTCTGGTTTCTTTGCTTTGATTTTCAGTTCAGTGTTAGTGGTGTCTCTGTGAGGCTGGTGCAAGACATCTACTGTGGACCTTAGCTAGGTCAAAATGGAAGAGTCTGAATGGGTGCAGTTGAATAACAAATCCAGGCCCAGTTGAAGGAGAGATGTTGGGGGCCATGGCCAGGAAGCCATTCCTAGAAGAGCCAAGAAGACACACCAGATTCCCAGCAATCAAATACATGAGGCCCCCTCCCCTTGGCGATCTGGGGTGAAGGCTGATTGGAACAAAAGCTGGTCAGGGGCAGGCACTCGGGTCATACAAGGGCAGTTTACATGTTCTCTTTAATTTATAGGGACTAGCATTCTTTGTTAAGGTCTAAGAATGGCCTCTTCATACTCTGCTTAAAGGGGCAACTTGCCCATTCACTGTATCTTTTGAAATACAAAAGTCATATTGGGTAGTTGGATCTTCTTTCAACCAGTCCCATTCTCCAAAGCAATATAGAGCAATTAAAAGAACACTGGAGGTGTGTGAAAATATTAATGCTTTCCAGAGTTTGACTGATTATTTGCGCTTAGCTTATCTGTGCTTTTGCACAGTCCCAGTTATTAAGAGGTGTTGTTTTAATAGCTGAGAAGAAGGCTCTCTTCATTGAAACATGGCAAAGAAGGAGAGAGAAGTTATAATGACAGTGGCTCGAAGGATTCTGGACAACTCTCTGTTAAAATTATGCAAAAGAATACACATACAATGCATATATATAAACTCATACACACAGTGAAATACAAATGATTCTACTGGAGCCCATTAGCTATTTATTTTATTCCTTTAAATCAGTGCCTTGCAATCCAGTAACACACTAGGAAACTAGGTAAGGGGGCTGTTTTTGTCACTCAGTATGTCATGGTATAATTTTACCTATCATTATTTCAGCTGAAGGTGGCATTTAGGAGTTCATTAGCGATTAATAGAGCCCGCCATTGCTCAGAGATGATCTCAGATATTTAAGGAAAGCATTTAGTTTAGATTGACAGTTTTTCTACTCTTAGGATGTCTCTAAAACAAACAAACTAAAAAGTTATGGTGAATTCTATTAAGAAAAGTGTATTTCATGTAAATTTGCCATAAGCTGAAAGCCTTCATGACAATGAAACATAGCTTTCTCTCTCTCTCCCAGCAAGCTTCATTTCCCTATCAAAAGAGAGCAGTGCTTGCAAGGTCTGAGTAGAAGACTCCTACCATTTTTCAGCACCGTCACTCTCTTTTTATGTTTTGTTCATAATGGCAACTGTCTGGCTTGATACATTGGTTCTGATGCTTTCACCTGCTTGTTGTCATTCAGGTGCTAAACGAGGAGGATGAATATGTATAATTCTTTCAAGAGCGCATTAGAATGACCCATCTTGGCATATTTTATGACATATCCCACCAGACCCTGATTATTTTGTGAAGTTGGCATTCCAGTTATACTGGTTGGCTTTAATAGCTTTTGCCAACTTCCTCTGAGCATATGATTAATCAGTACAATAAAATGAGACACTCTAAAATGCAGGATTGATGCATGGGTAAGGATTTTAAAACTTTCATTCCTTTATCAGTCATTTGAGACAGTTTTAGTGGCTCGTTACGGGAAAGTATTTTAGGAAATCTTCCCCTATTTGATCACTGTTGCCAGTATTGTATAGCCTCTCTGGGGAGAAACGAATCTTTTGATTTTGATTGAGTCTCTTTCTTCCAGAATGAGGATGAAGTATTTTCTTCTTTGGAGCAGTGTCAGGTACCTTTGATAGGTAATAGAAACCAATAGCAGCTGGGGAAACTTAGGCCAAATTACTTTAAATGGCCTCCTGAGAAGGAAGTGTGGGCTTAAAATTGGAAAAGCCTCCTCTATATATGCCTGTTGCAGGGTACCAGGAAAAACACACTTAAAGTTGGAAACTTGCAATTGCTTTCATTAATTCATTTATTTCATAAATTCTTAGTGAGCTCTGCATGTCAGGGACTAGGATAGAAATGATGATGTCAATAGTGAGTCCCTGTCCTTAAAATACTCATAGTTCAGTTGCAGAGAAAGATGAATATATGGAATCTTTCTGAGTTTAATGGGTGGAAGGAAAGTGTTCATAGAAATCAACTGGTAATCATTCAAGCCTTAGAAGGGCACTTTCAGTAAATGCCTTAGCAAAGATCATGGCTTTGTATCGATGACTTCAAGAATCAACAAATGCAAACCAGATCAGTTAATATAGAAAGAAAAAAAAAAGCATATACTACAGAAAAGAAGAGTCAGGTTGGACTCTTATTCTCTTAGTCACATCATTTAAAATTTATGGTCATTTCCTTACTGTGAAGGTTTGGAGTTTCATTTAAGGATACACTATATATCTTTCAAATTTAGTTTTCTTTAAGTATGTCTATTGGAGTCTATACACTTTTCTTTCAGATTGTTAAGCCATCTTTAGAAAATTATTTTCGTCATCTTCATACAATGCCAAGTTAAAGAATCTTTTAGCTATTGTACGTACAATACTGGAACCTGGTGAACAACTTTAACTAGTAAGATCAAAATTGTGGTTCCCAGTGGCACATTTGCAGAATCCTATCTCATCTGGCCAAATATTGCTAAGGCATGGACAGAACCACCATGGTTTTCCACTCCTAACAAGGTCTCTTCATGGGAGATAAATGAAAGAGGATTCACAGGAGTGCAGGGAAAGCTAGGAGAAGATTCAAAAATTTCTAAAGTTTTAGGACCATTTATCATATTTTGCTACTTCTCAGCAGAAGTAGCAATACTGATTCACCACAATGTGTGCTGTATGTCTCTTCCAAGATCTCTTTGTGTTCATCTTCATTCCTCCTATTGGCAACAGGAAGGAGTTGATGAAATTTGTCGCTCCCTTTATCTTCAATCTGTCCACAGAATCACCCCCAGTAAGCCTACTATCTTAGTAAAATCATGTTCGTAGGAAAGTTTCCTTTCATTCCAGTTCCTGTCCCTCTCCCTAACTGAATTTGGTCCTTAAATGCCCCATGGATATCCCTGCTTCTTACTTTTTTTTTTTAATCCCCAACCAAAACAACAAATGAGGACTGGATAGGATAAAACATGGGGGGTGGACAGTTACCTGCAAGTCATAGTCCCTCTGTGCTACCTCCCCTAACCCCAATGGATTTCATAGGATAATAAAAACACCAAGAGCAGCCTGTGAAGGAAAAACAAGTTATCAAAAGACAAATTTTACAAACAATAATAGTAGTTAGTGTTTAACACTTACTTGATGCCAGTTGCTGTTCTGTTTGCTTTAGAATATTATAGCACTGATCCTTAGCTTATTTAATTCACACATGTACTCCCGGTATGTAAAAGAGTTAAGATTTAGGCCTGGGTAGTCTGAACCTAAAGCCATGTCGTTATACCTGGAGAGCAAGTTTTTTTCATCCTACTATCTACTTTCTCAAGCAACTCAAGGAGGGGGTGCAGAGTGGCAGCTTTAGGATGAGGGGGTGCTTTTGTACCTCTTTCAGGGCTTTGAATTTGAATTGATTGATCATTTGATATTTATGAAGGAGTCAGTGCTGGTGAAAACAGGTTCTGTCTAGGAGATAGAAAGGGCTCTGTTTTCTTAGTGCTGTGTTGACTAGATTACAGAGTTAACTATCTAATTGCCAATTTTAGAAAAACCAAAAACTCTGTGACAGTTACGAAGTAGGTTGAAAATATGGAATAAGTCTGTGTGCATCTTCACCTTGCCTTCCAGATGCCACTGGATTTAGATGAGGAGCTCCTTGGAGACAGACTCACTCCCTGCTTGTCCAGGACCAGTTTATCAACACAAAATTAATTTTCTCTACACCTGTTCATTTCATGGGGAGACTAAGAAGATAATCTCTGTAGACTTCCAAAGGTAAGATGCTGCTGAATGCTTGATTTTTTTTTCCACAAAAAGTAATAAATGGAGTGCCTGAAATTAATACACAGTGTTCAAAACAGAACCTTGGAGACACCTTTGATAAGCAGAGGCTGACTTAACTGAAAACAAATACATGGGGCTTCCAAAACTGAGAAACAAAAGCCGGGGTTTCTCTGCCCAGTTAAATAATTACATTTGGAAAGAGGCAACCACAAGTGGTAAATTTTTTTTCTTTAAATCTATAGGGAAAAGACGTCTGATACTATCCTCAGCTTTTTGGTCTTTTGAGTTCATTTTCCAAATCTATACAATAAGACAGTGAGAATACAGTAGAAAAATGTGTCCAGGAAGGAAATAAGTGCATTGGGGAATTGAATGAAAATGATAAAAATCACTCACATTTCATTGTAATAATTAAATATGAAGTGGAGTGGAGAGTGGCAGATGAATTCTAATAGTAATTGAATTGGCACTTAAGAGTTATCTTATCTGCATTGCCACAATTCAAAAGTTCCACAGTTGTTTTCTCTCAGTCCGGATTATACTCATTACGCCTCTCCTCCATCCTGATGTTGACCGAAGTAGTTAGTATGTGTGGAGAGGCGCCCAGCTCTCCTGAAGGGGTCTGGTCAGTACTAACTCCACATCCTCCTTGAAAATGCCATCCGCTTCTTGCGTACACCGCCATGGGGGACCCTTCCCTCCCGCTTTTGGAAAAAAGAACATATGTTTCTATTTGATGCGATAGATGGTCAGGAAGAAGGGGCAGGCCCGGAAGTGCGTCAGCGTCCACTTCCGGGATGCGCTCGGTTGCCGCCTTCTAGCAAGTTTGTCTTGGTTTCTGTGTTTGAGAAAATCTTGAACTTTGCTTCGTGTCAACTCCATCTCCAAAAGTATCTGATTCTCTGAAAATAAGTTCTCTCTTTTTTGTGTATCTTCAGGGATCCCAACTAGTGCATGTTGTTCGTGCAAGATACTTGCTGATAACTTATCTGAACGTGAATGTTTGTGATAAAATTATTCTTCATTTAATATTATTTTAGTATGCAATATATTCATTTCATGGAGAGGAGAACATTGTTAACCCATGTTTTCCAGTCAGTTTAAATTATTCAGCCTCTGATCATCATCCTTTGTTTTGGTTGGGAAATATAATTAAAGATGATTCTGACTATATTGAAGTTCTTTCCAATTTGAATATATGGAGCAGTATTTATTTTGTTTTAGCAGTCTCTAGTTGGAAGGCTGTATTTGAGGAGTGGGAATTTTGCTTGCTAAAATCCTTTCTCTCTTACTGTTCTGCTTTAATAGCTACAGCAAAAAAAAAAAAAAAGGAGGTATTAACTACATTTAACCTAAGGCCTCTTCTTAGTATCTTCTGCTTCTGTTAGGCCCATACTGATTCTGTCCTTTATTGAGCACATCATTGCATGAAATATTCCCTTGGTATCTCTAATTTTCTTGAAGAGATCTCTAATCTTTCCCATTCTATTGCTTTCCTCTATTTCTTTGCATTGATCACTTAGGAAGGCTTTCTTATCTCTCCTTGCTATTCTTTGGAACTCTGCATTCAAATGGGTATATTTTCCCTTTTCTCCTTTGCTTTTCACTTCTCTTCTTTTCACAGCTATTTGTAAGGCCAACTCAGACATCCATTTTGCCTTTTTGCATTTGTTTTTCTTGGGAGCGGTCTTGATCACTGCCTGCTTTACAATGATAGGAACCTCCACCCGTAGTTCTTCAGGCACTCTGTCTTTGCCAGTGGACCACGTTTTGTCAGAATGCTCCAACATGACCCACTGTCTTGGGTTGCCCTACACAGCATGGCTTATAGTTTCACTGAATTAGACAAGGCTGTGGTCCATGTGATCAGTTTGATTCAGTTCAGTTCAGTTCAGTCACTCAGTCGTGTCTGACTCTTTGTGACCCAATGAACTGCAGCACTCCAGGCCTCCCTGTCCATCACCACTCCTGGAGTGTAACCAAAGCCATGTTTATTGAGTCGGTGATGCCATCCAACCACCTCATCCTCTGTCATCACCTTCGCCTCCTGCCCTCAATCTTTCCCAGCATCAGGGTCTTTTCCAGTGAGTCAGCTTTTCACATCAGGTGGCCAAAGTATTGGAGTTTCAGCTTCAGCATTCTTTCCTTCCAATGAACACCCAGGACTGATCTCCTTTAGGATGGATTCGTTGGATCTCCTTGCAGTCCAAGGGACTCTCAAGAGTCTTCTCCAACACCACAGTTCAAAAGCATCAGTTCTTCAGTGCTCAGCTTTCTTTAGAGTCCAACTCTCACGTCCATACATGAACACTGGAAAAACCATAGCCTTGACTAGACAGACCTTTGTTGACAGAGTAATGTCTCTGCTTTTTAATATGCTCTCTGGATTGGTCATAACTTTCCTTCCAAGGAGTATGTGTCTTTTAATTTCATGACTGCAATCACCATCCGCAGTGATTTTGGAGCCCCAAAAAATAAGTCAGCCACTGTTTCCACTGTTTCCCCATCTATTTGCCATGAATTAATGGGACCAAATGTTAGTTTTCTGAATGTTGAGCTTTAAGCCAACTTTTTCACTCTCCTGTTTCACCTTCATCAAGAGTCTCTTTAGTTCTTCACTTTCTGCCATAAGGGTGGTGTCATCTGCATATCTGAGGTTATTGATATTTTTCCCGGCAATCTTGATTCCAGCTTGTGCTTCCTCCAGCCCACCGTTTCTCATAATGTTCTCTGCATATAAGTTAAATAGCAGGGTGCAATATATAGCCTTGACCTTCTCCTTTTCCTATTTGGAACCAGTCTGTTGTTCCATGTCCAGTTCTAGCTGTTGCTTCCTGACCTGCATACTGGTTTCTCAAGAGGCAGATCAGGGGGTCTGGTATTCCCATCTCTTGAAGAATTTCCCACAGTTTATTGTGATCCACACAGTCAAAGGCTTTGGCATAGTCAATAAAGCAGAAATAGATGTTTTTTCTGGAACTCTCTTGCTTTTTTGATGATCCGGCAGATATTGGCAATTTGATCTCTTTTCCTCTGCCTTTTCTAAAACCAGCTTGAACATGTGGAAGTTCACGGTTCACGTATTGCTGAAGCCTGGCTTGGAGAATTTTGAGCATTACTTTACTAGCATGTGAGATGAGTGCAATTGTGTGGTAGTTTGAGCATTCTTTGGGATTGCCTTTCTTTGGGACTGGATGAAAACTGACCTTTTCCAGTCCTGTGGCCACTGCTGAGTTTTCCAAATTTGCTGGCATATTGAGTACAGCATTTTCACAGCATCATCTTTCAGGATTTGAAATAGCTCAACTTGAATTCCATCACCTCCACTAGCTTTGTTCATAATGATGCTTCCTAAGGCCCACTTGACTTCACATTCCAAGATGTCTGGCTCTAGGTGAGTATGAGTGATCATATCATCATGATTATCTGGGTCGTGAAGATCTTTTTTGTACAGTTCTTTCGTGTATTCTTGCCACCTCTTCTTAATAGCTTCTGCTTCTGTTAGGTCCATACCATTTCTGTCCTTTATTGAGCCCATCTTTGCATGAAATGTTCCCTTGGTATCTCTAATTTTCTTGAAGAGATCTCTAGTCTTTCTCATTCTATTTTTTTCCTCTGTTTCTTTGCACTGATAACTTAGGAAGGCTTTCTTATCTCTCCTTGCTATTCTTTGGAACTCTGCATTCAAATGGGTATATCTTTCCTTTTCTCCTTTGCTTTTCACTTCTCTTGTTCTCACAGCTATTTGTAAGGCCTCCTCAGACAGCCATTTTGCTCTTTTGCATTTCTTGTTCTTGGGGATGGTCTTGATCCCTGTCTCCTGTACAATGTCATGAACCTCTGTCCATAGTTCATCAGACACTCTGTCTTTCAGATCTAGTCCGTTAAATCTATTTCTCACTTCCCCTGTATAGTCATAAGGGATTTGATTTAGGTCAGTTTGATTAGTTTTCTGTGATTGTGGTTTTCATTCTCTCTGCCCTCTGATAAGGGATAAAGGTAGGAGGCTTAGAGGGGCTTCCTGATGGCAGAGACTGACTGAGCAGGGAAACTGGGTCTTGCTCTGATGGATGGGGCCATGCTCCCTAAACCTTTAATCCACTTTTCTGTTGATGGGTGGAGCCTTGTTTCCTCTCTGTTGTTTGACCTGAGGCCAGACTATGGTGGAGGTGATGAAGATAATGGCGAGCTCCTTCAGAAGGCCCCCTGCACACACTGCGGCACTCAGTGCCCCCGACCCTGCAGTGGGCCACCACCGACCCGCGCCTCCGCCGGGGACTCCTGGACACCCACAGGCCAATCTGGGCCAGTCCCCTGTGGGCTCCCTGCTCCTTTCTCTTGGGTCCTGGTCCAAGGTTCTGTTTGTGCCTCCAAGAGTCTGTTTCCCCCGTCTTGTGTAAGTTCTGGCAGCTCTATGGTGGAGTTAATGGTGACCTCCTCCAAGAGGGCTTATGCCATACCAGACCCCCTGACCTGCCTCCTCAGAAATCTATATGCAGGTCAAGAAGCAACAATTAAAAGTGGACATGGAACAGCAGACTGGTTCCAAATTGGGAAAGGAGAAGGTCAAGGCTGTATATTGTCACCCTGCTTATTTAACTATATGCAGAGTACATCATGAGAAACGGTGGGCTGGAGGAAGCACAAGCTGGAATCAAGATTGCTGGGAGAAATATCAATAACCTCAGATATGCAGATGACACCACCCTTATGGCAGAAAGTGAAGAAGAACTAAAGAGACTCTTGATGAAAGTGAAAGAGGAGAGTGAAAAAGTTGGCTTAAAACTCAACATTCAGAAAACCAAGATCATGGCAACCAGTCCCATCACTTCATGGCAAATAGATGGGGATGCAATGGTAACAGTGAGAGACTTTATTTTTCTGGGCTCCAAAATCACTGCAGATGGTAACTGCAGCCATGGAGTTAAAAACCTTGCTCCTTGTAAGGAAAGCTATGACCAACCTAGAAAGCATATTAAAAAGCAGAGACATTACTTTGCCAACAAAGTAATAGTTTTGTTGTCCATCTAGTAAAAGCTGTGATTTTTCCAGTAATCATGTGTGGATGTGAGAGTTGGACTATAAGGAAAGCTGAGCACTGAGGAATTGATGATTTTGAACTGTGGTGTTGCAGGAGACTCTAGACATTCCCTTGGACTGCATAGAAATCCAACCAGTCAATCCTAAAGGAAATCAGTCCTGAATATACATTGGAAGGACCGATGCTAAAGCTGAAACTCCAATACTTTGGCCACCTGATGTGAAGAACTGACTCATTGGAAAAGACCCTGATGCTGGGAAAGATTGAAGGCAGGAGGAAAAGGGAATGATAGAGAATGAGATGGTTTGATGGCATCACCAATTCAATGGACATGAGTTTGAGTAAACTCTGGGAGTTGATGATGGACAAGGAAGCCTGGCAAGCTGCAGTTCATGGGGTCACAAAGAGTTGGACAGGACTGAGGGACTGAACGTATTCTACTTAACCTAAGGCCAGTTAGTAAATTACCTGCTGGGGTTGGGTAGGTTGGGGTAGAGTGGGGTGGAAAGCACAGAGATAATAATAAGAAACACCATCCAGGGAACTGACCTATGCAGCCTCAGGGACCTTTTATCTATCTGTGTATAATATATGCATCACCTGAAATTACTCTTGTTCATTGAGGAAGTAATGTCATTGTCAAGCAGAAAGTGATTGATGAATACTTAATCCTTTGTGTCACAATTCTGAGGTTTCCTCTCATACAATAATTTCCTTTTGATGGTAGGAGATGTGATGTAATTTTCAACCAACAAAAGTGTAGCCTTGAATATTAATTATTAATATATTGTATCTCCAGCCATCCAGCCGGTGATCAAGTAATAGTAGGATAGGACATGGGAAGTGTTGGTAGAGGGGTATATTTTGTGAGGCCTCAGAGCATAAGAAATCACAGCAACTACTGGGGAAAAGAAGATAGACATGGATGTACTGGTTGATTTTTCTCAATATTAACTTTGTATCTATGTCACTGTTGCTGTGCTATGCTCAGACCTGTCTGACTCTTTGCGACCCCAAGAACTGTAGCCCACCAGGCTCCTGTGCCCATGGAATTTTCCAGACAAGTGTACTGTAGTGGGTTGCTATTTTCTACTCCAGAGGTTCTTCCAGACCCAGAGATTGCACCCTCTTTTCCTGCAGTGCTCGGCGGATTCTTTACCACTGCACCACTTGGGAAGCCCCATCTATATCACCGCAACTAGTTCACTCCAGAAGTCATTCTTTGCTCTTGTTATTTGACTCATAAATCGTTCTGTCTTGTCTATTATCCTTAGTTTCTGGCCAGACTGAGATTCAATCAAGAATAGATTTTCAGTCTCCATTGAGACCCCAAACTTGATTTTCACATTCTGATCCACCAAAATGTAGACCAGACTGAGAGACTATGCCTATACCCTGCCATTCAATAAAATGGATATTGGAGATAATAAGACTTTTTAGAATGAGGAACACTAATTTCAAGGTATAAATACTTTTTAATTTTTAAAATATTTCTTGGTATTTTAAAATGGTTCCAAAATAAGATATAAGATGCCAGTTTTGGCAATCTTTGATAGAAGGGCTAACCTGCCATAAAGTAAAAATATGATCCTGAATTACTTGATTAGACCATCTGTATTTATCAAATTCATTACTTACTAAATCTACCTTCTTGCCTAGACTTGATGGACAAGGCAGTAAGTGTACAGGCTTCAGAAAGAATGAAACTGTTAATGTTGTAACAGAATGAAAGATTTAACACCAAACAGTGTGATTAACTAATGGAACTGCATTGCAAATGGCAGTGCAATAGGAAAATCTTTGCAATATTGTGAGAAAAAAATTAAGATGATAAAATGAATTAAATTATACAAATGAGAAGGAAAAGTTGTAAGGAAGAAAACTTAAATTCTAGTGCAGGAAAATCAGCTTAGTGAAAATTGAAAATGCATGTAATAAAACTAATTCAGGCAGGATATTAATCTTGTGTAAAAAAGATAAAAGCATGTTAAAGCCTGATTGTAAAATATTAATGTGCTAAACCATCATAAAACTTCACATATGCCCTTTAGCGATAGTATTGTTCATGATGATAAAAACTTATTTGCAAATTCTTCTTTTATGAAGTCTGGAAACAGAAAATCTGAAAAACTACTGATGTAGACATCTACGGTGTGTAAAAGACAGGAAATGGTGAAGGTTAATGAGGTTCAGGGTAACTGGTCTCTTGACATTTAATTGTGTGACCATATCAAGGACCCTCTGCAGTCTGTGAGTGTGAGGATTCAATGTAAACAAGTAGAGTTTTCACCCTGATAAACTTGGGGTATTCTTAACTCTATTCCTGATATACTGATGGCCCAGAATGCTCTTGGAATTACATTTACCTTGGTTCACTATAAACTATAAGGCACCTACATCCCTAGACTTTATCTTTCCACTGAAGCTCTATTTATGGAAAGCAAAGAGAATATGTACCCATCCTTATTTTGCTTTTGTGTTATTTTATTACTGGTTTTAAATTGCAAGGCTGGATTTGCTGGAATTCTGTGATAGCTCAGGGCATTGTTTTTGTGTAATAGAGACAGCATTATATAGCAGGAAGAACTGAACTAGATGGTAAAATTGAACTAGATGGTGAAATATACCACTTACAATAGGATATTGATTAGTTTATCAAACTTCTCTGGGTCATACATGCTTCATAAGAAAAACACATAAACACACAAATAGGAATAATAAGTAATAATTGAAGTCGCTCAGTTGTGTCTGACTCTTTGTGACCCCATGGACTATAGCTTGCCAGGCTCCTCTGTCCATGGGATTTTCCAGGCAAGAATACTGGAGGGGGTTGCCATTTCCTTCTCCAGGGGATCTTCCTGACCCAGGGATTGAACCATCTCCTGCATTGCAAGGAGACTCTTTACCATCTGAGCCACCAGGGAAGTTGCCTCTAAAGTTTCTGTCATGCTTCATGTGCTCAAATGTAGTAAAGTGTTTTCTGTTACTAGGGTTTTCTCTGCTTAGAAATTTCTACTGTCTGACCTCCCACACATTTCAAGATTCCTTCAATCCATTTTTATGTAACTGGAATATTTTCCTTCTTCCCCTATGTTTAAGTAAATTCTGTTTATATCTTAAGGTCCAGACTATATCCTACTTCCTCTATGAGGCATTTTCTAACTGCTCTATTACACAGTGGTCAATCTCTGGACTATGTTGCTTCTCTGAACTTTTGTTATAATTAGTGCCTTTCCTTTTCTGGTTGAATCATGTTTTGTTTCCCCCTTGGTGGTGGAAACAATGACTTGTACTTTTCTTGTGTCTCACCTTCCTCACAACCCCCTAAAATATTTAGCCTGTTACCACAGTCTGTACTCTCTTATATATTAATAATTAAGAGATAATCCTTAATAAAACATGGTTAGCATGAATAAGCTTAAGACAGGCTCCTGTGGTCATGTCATACTGAATACTATTTGGATTAAACCACCAATAAATAGAAACATTTGTAATATGATATTTCTAGATTAGATGAAGAAGCACCTTGGACATGATAAATCAAAAGATAGAAAAAACTCCAGACAATTAAATGAAGTTTACTTTTATCATTTTTAAGACTTTTCAAACACTCTTGACTTTGGGAAAATAAAAGCATACATTGGCAGTGATTCAGTTCTCCATTTGACATCCTAGATCCATATTTTGTTTCTTCTTATTTAGGATGTATATTTTCAGATACCATGAAATTTAACTAATCTGATTATGTTTTGCAGACCTCTTTTTTTTTTTTAAGGAGTGTTTATTAGCAGAAGGCCTTAGGAGCTTCATTAGTGTTCTGCAGAGAAACAAAACCAATAGGATAGATCAGATAAATAATAGATAGGGGATGGCAGATAGACAGATAACTGGTGATAAGAGGAGATTTATCAGAGAATTGACTTACTCAGTTATGGAAGCATAGATGTCCCAAGATCTGCTATCTGTAAGCTGGAGACCCTGAAAAATTGCTAGTGTAATTCAACCTGCGTCCTAAGGTCTGAGAACCAGAGCAGTCAATGTCCAAGGGCAGGAGATGTCTCAACTCAGACAGAGGAAACAAATTTACCCTTCTTCACATTTTGGTTCTATTCAAGCCCTTAGTGGATTGGATAATGCCTGTCCACATTGGTGAAGTCCATCTGCTTTATTCAGTCTCTACTACTCAATTTAAATGTTAATCTTTTCTGAAGATACACTGGAAATAATATTTTACCAGCTATCTGGGTATTCCTTCAGTTCAGTTCAGTTCAGTCACTCAGTCATGTCTGACTCTTTGTGACCCCATGAACCGCAGTTGTTCCTTGCCGCCGCTGCTGCTGCTAAGTCACTTCAGTCGTGTCCGACTCTGTGCAATCCCATAGATGGCAGCCCACCAGGCTCCCCCTTCCCTGGGATTCTCCAGGCAAGAACGCTGGAGTGGGTTGCCATTTCCTTCTCCAATGCATGAAAGTGAAAAGTGAAAGTGAAGTCGCTCAATCATGTCTGACTCTTAGCAACTCCATGGACTAGAGCCCACCATGCTCCTGCATCCATGGGATTTTCCAGGCAAGAGTACTGGAGTGGGGTGCCATTGCCTTCTCCGGCAGGTGTTCCTTAGCCCAGCGAAATTGATCCATAAAATTAACCATCACAGTAGCCATTTGATCACAGGAAGAGACCTTGTAAGACTGTGACACCAGTTAATAACATCAAATTTTTATAGAGTGAAGTATATTTAGCACTTGATTGTATGTTGTTTGTATTGGCCGCTAATGTTTTACATGTCTGATCTTCCCAGCCCAATTGTAAACACCTCTAGGTGTTTCTTTCACTATTTGTAACAATGTTTGATGCTTACTGTTGACATATAGTGGAAAATATTGGTTTAGTAATTAGAAGACTGAGTCCTAACCCAACTCTATCTCTTACTAAATCCAGTGAGGTAAGACAAACTACAAATAACACTGAACTTCAATTATACTTCTAATTATACTTGCCTTGATTAATTTATAGGCTCATTCTAAGGCTTGAATGAGATATCAGATCTCAACAGTCCTGTTGAGTTTTAAAGTCCTATACAGAAATTAAGTGCTATTATTCTGATAGCTGACATCCAAAAGTGGTTTCTGTTTTGTGTGGTATTATTATAATGAGATTGGTAGCTAAACATTTGGTTCTCTGAAATAATTTTTTATTCATGATATAAAAAAATAAGCAGTTTCTTTATCAGTAACATTTTCTAGATTCCATATACATGCATTAGCACATGATATTTGTTTTTCTCTTTCTTACTTACTGTGTTCTGTATTACAGGCTCTAGATTCATCCACATCAATACAAATGACTCAATTTCATTCCTTTTTTATGGCCAAGTAATATTCCACTGTATATATGTACCACGTCTTCTTTATCCATTCACTTAGTAGGAGACATCTAGGTTGCTTCCATGTCCTGGCTATTGTGAATAGAGCTGCAGTGAACACTGGGGTACCTGTCTCTTTTCGAGTTATGATTTTCCCAGTGTATATGCTCAGTTGTGGGAATGCTGGGTCATATGACAGTTCTGTTTTTTAGTTTTTTAAGAGATCTTCATACTGTTCTCCACAGTGGCTCTGTCAGTTTACATTCCCAGGGTGAGAGGGTGGCCTTTTATCCACACCCTCTCCAGCATTTCCTGTTTGTAGACTTTTTGGTGATGGCCACTCTGATTGGTGTGGGCAGAGCCAGACTAGAGCTGCAGGTGTGGAGAACAGGTTTGTGGACACAGGAGGGGAAGGCCGAAGCGGGGGATGGATTGAGAGCGTAGCATACACTACCATGTGTAATATGGGTAGCGAGTGGGAAGCAGCTAAATAGCACAGGGAGCTCAACTCAGTGCTCGGCTATGATCTAGACGGATGGGTGGGATGGGGGCTTGGGAGGAAGGTCCCAGAGGGAGAGGATATATGCACACATATGGCTGGTCAATGTTGTTGTACAGCAGAAACTAACATTGTAAAGCAATTATATTCTAATAAAAAAACCAGTTTCTAAAATATTTCATGTAATTCTAATTGTAGCTTATAGACCATGATAATTGAAAATATAATTTTATATATTTCCTCATATTGATGAGATAAAACCTGCTTTATCTTCTGAAGAAGAAAATGTTTCTTTAAGCAGAATATTTTTCATAATTACAATATCTAGATTCACTGAATTTTCCATAAAGGTGAGAGATGGTACATTAGTTTTTCCCAAATCTCTTTCAACACATATTTTGAAAAACCAAAAAATTCTAACTAAAATCATTAAAATTTTCATTGCTAACATTTTTATTCTCTATTCTTGTTTTCTGAGAATTAATAAAATATTATGACTCAATATGGAAATCTATTAAAGAACCTCTTCATTGCCTGTAGGTGAGTGGAGGCAAATTCCAGTGACTAGATTGCTGAGTATAGTATAGCCAAAGGAAGGAATATATGTAAGTTTTGATTTTTTTTACTCCTAAGAAGTCAGCAGAAGGGTTAACTTAAAAACTTTCCTATTCTTGGTGACTGGATGCCTAATATAAAATCCCAGAACTAGAACTATGCCAAGGCAGTGTGTCAGTCATTTTTTTTTTTTTTAAAGTTCTTTTTTGCCATTACAAGCCAACTCATTCCTATATCAGTGAACCATAAATAAAAGAACACAGAATAGATCAGAAACAGAGGAGGAAGAAATTATAAAACTTTCTTCTATTTCATGTCTTTATCCTTCCCTTAACAGCCAGACTTCTTAATTACAGAAGAGTATGTTTAATAAGACACTTTTCTTTTCTTGTTTTCTGGTTCCAACACGAGGTACATGGGATCTTAGTTCCCCAACCAGGACCAGAGATGGAACCTGTGCCCCATGCAGTCCATGGAGTCCTAACCACTCTACCACCAGGAACTCCCAGAGACGCTTTTCATTATACAAAAAGCTGTCCCAGTCCCATGACACTACTGGAACTTCTACTGAAAGTCATATATGCTTTTTTTTTTTTTCTTTCAGTAAAACAAATGGAAACTTCTTAGAACTCAGCTTACTTGAAATCTTAGCAACATTGAGCACCACTGATGACCACCTTGTTTTTGAAGTACTTTCTTCTTTTGACCTCAGTGACACCCAATTCCCCATGTCCCTGGTTGTTCCTTTTACAGGCATCCCTTTCTCTGCCTGAAGATCAAATGTTTGTTTTACTGAGGGTTCTGTTCTCTTCTAGACTTACATAATTTTCCCATGGGAAATCTCATTCAACATTTATATGCTGATGACTCTTAATACAACAGAAACTCTTTTCTGAGTTTTAAACTCAGAAAGCCTAACTGCCTTCAGCTCATGTGTATTTTCCTGCCCTACTTCAAACTTAAATTGTTCAAAAGTGGATTTAGTATCTTCATCAACTCCAAAGTCTACTGTCCCTTCTCTGTCTCAATAAATGGTGCTTGCCCAAGCTGGCAACTTGGTGAAATTTTCATCTACACTTTTCCCCTCCCTGCCTCATGTTCAAACTGTATCAGTTTTTTTATTTTTCTGCCTGAAAAGTCTCAAGTCTCTGCTTCTCTCTGTCTTTAATTTTAGGCCTGTAGGAGTATTACAGTGACCCAGGGAAAGGAAGTGTGGAGAACTTGAGTCCCCTCAGTCTTTGATATATGCTATCACTTCCATATTCCCCTGGGACCAGAAAAGCATTAAAATAATTCCAGATTAGATGTACATATTAATATTTTTAAGAGCCACTGATCTCCTGCACAGATTGGGAAGACTCTGAAATTTAGGCTGCTGCTTTATGTTAGTCTTCCCAATCTGTGCAGGAGATCAGTCTTGTTGCTTAAACACTTTATTTCATTAGGCCAATTGTTTATCTTTCTATGAGATATGTCACTTCTAAAGCTAAAAAAAAAAACCCAAACTGGCAATGACAATATTCTTTCAATGACCCTATATTGTATGTTTGTATATAACCATATATGGGACTTCCCTCGTGGCTCAGTTGGTAAAGAATCTTCCTGTAATGCCAGAGACCTGAGTTTGATCCCTGGGTCAGAAAGATCCGCTGGAGAAGGGATAGGCTACCCACTCCAGTATTCTGGCCTGGAGAATCACAGGACTGAGTGACTTTCATTTTCAACCATATATGTAGTCATAAATAGTATATAATTAATTTTCATATTAAATATGTGTATAACCAGTCCGTCCTAAAGGGTGTTCATTGGAAGGATTAATGTTGAAGCTGAAGCTCCAGTACTTTGGCTACCTGATGCAAAGACCTGACTCTTTGGAAAAGACTGGGAAAGATTGGAGGCAGGAGGAGAAGGGGACAACGGAGGATGAGATGGTTGGATGGCATCACCGACTCAATGGACATGAGTTTGGGTGGACTCCGGGAGTTGGTTATGGACAGGGAGGCCTGGTGTGCTGTGGTTCATGGGGTCGCAAAGAGTCGGACATGACTGAGCAACTGAACTGATAAATACACGTTATTTATGATTAGTGTTATATATACATATTTGTGTGTGTGTGTGTGTGTGTGTATGTGTATACAGGCTGAATCCCAGGTGGCTCAGTGGTAAAGAATCCACCTGTCAATGCAGGAGACATGGATTTGATCCCTGGGTAAGGAAGACCCCTTGGAGAAGGAAATGACAACCCACTCCAGTATTCTTGCCTAGAGAATTCCATGGACACGGGAGCCTGGCAGGCTATATAGTCCATGGGTTCCCAAAGAGTTGGACATGATTGTGTGCGTGCACACACACAGGATTATATATAGCTTACATAATCTGAAGAATGTCCTCATATTTTTCTATGGATATTTTATAATGTAACATATAATTGCATATGATTTATATAATTATATAAAATTATTATTAAGAATGTTCTCATAGCTCCTCCACAGAGAGGGTTGCAATTACATCATCTAATCTCCTCCGTAAATCTTTATGACATCCCATTTCTTTTCAGTCCAACAGAGAGTTTATTTGTGATGTTTGAGACTTATCCCAGTTTAGTTTGGGTGCAGTCAGCTTTACAACCTTTGTGTTTACCACTACATGTTCTCCATGATCGGGCACAGCCTGGATACATAAAAGCAGACCCAGTGATACAGGAAATACAACATACAATTTTCTAGCCCTACTCCATTTTTATAGGCTATGATGCTATAGAAATGCTTGATTTCCTGGGCTATATTAATTGCATTTAAGCTTTCTTAAATTTCTTACACCACCAAATTTTAATTAAGAAGCTGTAATTGGAAAATTCATAAAAATAAGCCTACTGTTTTTCTTATTCTGGAACTGCAGAGAAGTGTATTCCATGACATTACTACTGAGGGATACCATGTGCTGTCCTGTACTCAATCATGCCTGACTCTTTGTGACCCCGTGGACTGTAGCCCGCCAGTCTCCTCTGTCCATGGAATTTTCCAGGCAAGAATACTGGAGTGGGTTGCCATTTCCTACTTCAGGGGACTAAGGGAAATTAGGGAATTGTAATTCATCAATATGGATACTGTCCATAATTCTCCAATGATGAGGTAGGTGTACAATGAAGGTGATGATCATCACTAACAGACTCTTTCTTTTGTATCAAGATCTAAATGGTACAAAGATGAAAAATAAAAATAACGATTATGGTCTCAGCTTTCCTGAAAGCAGACAGTGTATGGACATTTACACAACATGTACAGACATAATTACAATGCAAAGCAGAATCTAAAAATAAAAGCAGCCATTTATTGCTAGTTCTTAATATATGCTGAGAATTACCAAAGGTATTTGTATGGATAATTACTAATATTTACCAAAAACCAGATAACAAAATGGATGCTTGGAGAAGTTAAATTATTTGCCCAAGTTTAACCAGGTCAGGATTTAAACCTAATTCCATATGCTTGTCTAACCATAAAATACTTGCTGCTTTATAAGTTTCAGGGAAGCAACTCTGAGGAAGTTTTGTGTGGATTCAAAGTAAGTTGTAATTATCCCTGGCTGATACTGCAAGGGAGAGCTTACAATAAAGACTTCAGTGGTATTTATGTTGAAAGGGTTAGTAAAGTTTCCAGAAAAAGGTAAGTGTTCCAGGTAGAAAGAATAACAGGAAAGGCACAAAAGAAAGAGATGAGTATGTACAGAAAGCAGCAAATTATATATTTTCCTTGTAGATTAAGTGAAGGATGGAAAGATGTGCTTAGTTTATGGAGGTGCTAAGCAGTTGGGACTTAACCCAGTAGGTTACAGGCAGCCATGTATGTTTTCTGAGGAGCGTTATGACTGAAATATAATTGTACTCCAGGAGATTTACCTGGCAACAGCATGTAAATGGACAGGTGTGGGGTGGGGGGAGACTGAAAGATAATAATTGTGACAGACTGTTGATGTAATAGGATAATGATCTGAACTGGAACAATGGAAGTAGGAAGGGGAAGGAGGGACTGTGTACCATCGTTGTCTTCCAAACTCCACAAACCCAGAGGATTGTTACCACTCATCCTCAAATAATAGATTGTGGTTTGAAGCTTTACAGGTCTAGGAACTGCAAGCTGTAGGAACTAAATGGTTCCATTTAGATCCATAGTACTTTTAATTATTGACCTGCCTTAAATTCTGTAAGGAAGAAACATTCAGAAGAAATACTTTTGTGCAGCCTGAGAGGCAATTTACCACTAAAAATGCTTGGTTCTCTCTGGAGTAGAAAGGAAGAGTTATTAAATGGTATAATCAAACCCCTAGGTGTTTTATTGAGGTCCCAGCATAACTGGTAGGTGACTTAGACTTCTAGGCTGCAGGTTTCTCATTTGGAAAATGTGTATAGTAATAATTATCCTCCTTGCTTCTCTTGGCTTTTGTAGAAAATCAAATGAGATAATTAATATGGAAATACTTTAGAAAATGCAAAATTCTGTTTTTAAGGGTAGGTACTATTTTGTTTATGCCTTCTCATAGTTCACATTGCATTGTATTAAGTCCACAGTAGGGGCTGGAAATATTTGCTGAGTGAGAGGGTAGACACAGAAGTTTTGGCAGGAGAATGACCCTTGTACCAATGTGTAGTAAATGTGTACTCCAAAGTGTACCCGTGCTTTGATACTATGTGCTGTGTCGTAAATGTGTTCAGTTTAGTCACTCAGTCATGTCCAACTCTTTGCAACCCCGTGGACTGCAGCACGCCAGGCTTCCCTGTCCATCACCAACTCCCAGAACCTACTCAAATTCATGTCCATTGAGATGGTGATGCCATCCAACCATCTCATCCTCTGTCGTCCCCTTCTGCTCCTGCCTTCAATCTTTCCCAGCATCAGGGTCTTTTCCAGTGAGTCACTTCTTCACATCAGGAGGCCAGAGTATTGGAGTTTCAGCTTCAGCATCAGTCCTTCCAATGAATACTCAGGACTGATTTCCTTTAGGATGGACTGGTTGGATCATCTTGCAATCCAAGGGACTCTCAAGAGTCTTCTCCAACACCACAGTTCAAAAGCATCAATTCTTTGGTGCTCAGTGTTCTTTATAGTCCAACTCTCACATCCATACATGACCACTGGAAAAACCATAGCTTTGACTAGATGGACCTTTGTTGGTAAAGTAATGTCTCTGCTTTTTAATATGCTGTCTAGGTTGGTCATAACTTTCCTTCCAAGGAGCAAGCGTCTTTTAATTTCATGGCTGCGGTCACCATCAGCAGTAATTTTGGAACCCAGAAAAATAAAGTCAGCCACTGTTTCCATTGTTTCCCCATCTATTTGCAATGAAGTGATGGGACTGGATGCCATAATCTTAGTTTTCTGAATGTTGAGTTTTAAGCCGACTTTTGTACTCCTCTTTCACTTTCATCAAGAGGCTTTCTAGTTCTTCACTTTCTGCCATAAGGGTGGTGTCATCTGCATATCTGAGGTTATTGATATTTCTCCTGGCAATCTTGATTCCAACTTGTGCTTCATCCAGCCTGGCATTTCACTTGATGTACTCTGCATATAAGTTAAATAAGCAGGGTGACAATATATAGCCTTGACGTACTCCTTTCTTGATTTGGAACCAGTCTGTTGTTCCATATTCAGTTCTAATTGTTGCTTCTTGACCTGCATACAGATTTCTCAGGAGTCAGGTAAGGTGGTCTGGTATTCCCATCTCTTGAAGAATTTCCCACAGTTTGTAGTGATCCACACAGTCAAAGGCTTTCGCATAGTCAATAAAGTAAAAGTGGATGTTTTTCTGGAACTCTCTTGCTTTTCTGATGCTTCAGCAGATGTTGCCAATTTGGTCTCTGGTTCCTCTGTCTTTTGTAAACCCAGCTTGAACATCTTGAAGTTTATGGTTCGCATACTGTTGAAGCCTGGCTTGGAGAATTTTGAGCATTACTTTGCTAGAGTGTAAGCTGAGTACAATTGTGCAGTAGTTTGAGTATTCTTTGGCATTGCCTTTCTTTGGGATTGGAATGAAAAGTGACATTTTCCAGTCCTGTGGGCACTGCTGAATTTTCCACATTTGCTGAGTGCAGCACTTTCACAGCATCATCTTTTAGAATTTGAAATAGTTCAACTGGAATTCCATCACCTCCACTAGCTTTGTTCATAGTGATGCTTCCTAATGCCCACTTGACTTTGCATTTCAGGATGTCTGGCTCTAGATGAGTGATCACACTATTGTAAATATCTGCATCATGAATATCTTCTTTGTATAGTTCCTCTGTGTATTCTTGCGACTTATTCATATCTTCTGCTTCTGTTAGGTTCATATCAATTCTGTCCTTTATTGAGCCCATCTTTGCATGAAATGTTTCCTTGGTATCTCTAATTTTCTTAAAGAGATCTCTAGTCTTTCCCATTCTATTGTTTTCCTCTATTTCTTTGCATTGATCGTTGAGGAAGGCTTTATCTCTCCTTGCTATTCTTTAGAACTTTGCATTCAAATAGGTATATTTTTCCTTTACTCCTTTGCCTTTAGCTTCTCTTCTTTTCTCAGCTATTTGTAAGGCCTTGTCAGACAACCATTTTGCCATTTTGCATTTCCTTATCTTGGGGATGGTCTTGATCACTGCCTCCTACACAATGTCACAAACCTCTATCCATAGTTCTGCTGGCACTGTTTCTATCAGATTTAATCCCGTGAATCTATTTGTCACTTCCAGTGTATAATCGTAATGAATTTGATTTAGGTCATACCTGCATGGTCTAGTTGTTTTCCCTACTTTCTTCAATTTAAGTCTGAATTTGGCAATAAGGAGTTCATGAGCCACAGTCAGCTCCTGGTCTTGTTTTTGCTGACTGTATAGAATTTCTCCATCATTGGCTGCAAAGAATATAACCAATCTGATTTCTGTGTTGACCATTTGGTGATGTCCATGTGTAGAGTCTTCTCTTGTGTTGTTGGCAGAGGGTGTTTACTATGACCAGTAAATGTGTACTACAAAGTATATGCATGCTTTGATACTATGTGCTGTGTAGCCAATGTGTACTATAAAGTGTACCCATGCTTTGATCCCAAGTCATAAGCCTTTATAGAAAGAAAAGAAAAAAAAAGCACAGCATAGTGATGACCTGCTCCATTTTAGAGACATGAAATACAGTGCAATACTACTGGTTCACTTTCTGCTAGAGATCCTTTAATGCCTATTCTAAAGATATAGAACTACAAAGGGAAAAACTCTAGTAAAGTAAGCATGTAGGCTATAGACATTCTCCCAGAGATAGCAAAAGATTGGCTCTCCTACAGCAGGTGCTTCATTGAACTATCCCTGGAGGAAGATGGGGCAGAAAGAGGACTATCTAATTAGTGTGTGGACTGTGAAGGAGGAAGCACCACGTCTTCCTGTGACATGACTTTAGTACCCTGGGCTTTGTTAAAGGGACAGACCAAAAAGCGATGTTCAAGGGAATGAGGGGAAGCCACATACTTTCATCCACTCAACAAATACTTATTGAGTATATAAACAGGCATTGAAGGAAATAAAGCACGTGTGAGGCAAAGATGCTGTTCTCCAGAATTCACTGCCTTCAACTCATGAACTTTGAAGGTAAAACACTGAGGAATTAGTTTTTAAATAAGCACATAATAAATTGTGTTTCTGACAAATACTGAACACAAATAACATTCAGCTTTTAAGCTATAAGAGGAATGTTTCAGTTCTGAATTTGTTTTCACTAAATTGAAACACATTTACTCTATGACAGATGGAGCACAAAGGAAATAAAAATTAAAAGAGGGATGAAAATGAGTAAGTGTGCTTTTCATGTAGTTATTTCTACCCTAAGACAATTCTCCTTTGATTATCAGGACATTGGTTGAGTTTTGATTTTAAAAAGAAAGTAGCTACTGTCCAAAAGTTTCAAATAGTAGGTCTTCATTTTTCAGGGTCATGGTGAACAATGTATTTAATAGCTATTAAATTTTGCATAAAGGGTGTGGATATGTGGAACAGTCTTCTACAGAGTTACAAATGGAATCAAAACAAAATCAGAGGAATCCAGCTGAATCCACATTTGGACACAGAACAAATAAAAAGGCACTGACAGTGTAGTTCCAAATGGAAAACATTCACAAAGAAGGAAGCTAGGGAATATAAATTTTTGAGGCGAATTTGGCAAAAGCAGAGATCGTCTGTTTCCCATGATCTAACAGACAAGATAAAATTTTGCTTATCCTTTTCATTTTCAAATGCTTTTTCATTTTTGATCATGCATCTATTTCCAGTATATGGGATTTATATGTAAACATGTAGCCAATCGCACAGGTAAGATTGAACAAGGAAAGCTGACGTGGAAACAGAAAAAGACCAAAGAGACAAGGAAATAGGAGACAAGATGCATTAAAGGGGAGGATTACCCTTGGGTTTGTTTTTCATTACTTTCTTTTTTCCATTGACTAAAATATCATTTTTCTATCTTGAACATAAATCCTTGTCTGGGGTCGCAGCTATATTTCCTTCCAGTTTAGATGACATATTCACTCGTATTTTGTATTTGATTTTGTGTTGATCTGTAATCTTGTAGCATTCTTATTTACAGGAAGTCGTAACTTCAGATAGCAAAACCCTCTTGTTTGCTACCGAGACAGACTTACCTAAAGCATTTATTTGGTGGCATTTAAAAAACTCAATTGTGAATTTTAATATTTATAAACATGCTACTCTAAAAATAGATGCTGATTTTTTTCCCCAAATTTGGAAGCATGCAAGATATTTACTTGGAACACCTTTGAGGGATATGTGTTGGTTTTCAATTTGATAATACCCACCATCATACAATGCACCTGCACATCACTAACAAAGGAAAACATGGGAGAGTTCTCATTTCAGCACAGTTCAGACTGTTGCCCTTCACCAACGTTTTGGAAACAGAATAATGGTATCTAATAATTTCAGCCATGCTAGGTATTTATCACAGCTTCAAACAGACGGTAACTCACTTATATTTATTTTCTCAGAATGTAACACTAGTTTGAATTAAACATTATGATACATACCTGCACTAGTATAAACTATTTTTTAAAATTTTCCTAGTCAAGATTTCTTTCTCCAAGAAGAAAATTAGACAGGTGCAGCACACCAAATGAGATGAACTTTGTCCTCAAAGAAAATTGGTTTTTCCTTTTCAATTTCATTTCAAAGAGATCTGACAAGTGTGGCTTTGAACAAACTTTAACAGCACAATATCCTTTGTGTAAGTTTTCCCTTGTCAGCTTTTCCATTCCAGCAGGAACTTAGAACAAAGTGGATGCTGCCCTTTGAGTTGAGAACTTCATCAGTTGAATGAACACTAGTATAGTGCAGTGAAATTGAGGGCATACTCTCTCCTCGAATCTCAACAGTGCAATGTCTCAACAAATATAATTTCTCTATCTGGTGTAAGGAGACACCAGCTATACATTTAGTTTCATACACTCTCCTTCCTTTTTTCATAGTAGAAGCCAAGCTATTTGGCAATATACCCACTTGAAACTTTTACAAATTATGCAAAAGAGCCTTCCATTGTGTGTGGAACAGAAACGCAATATTTTGTGATGTTGTTTGGAGCCACACCATTTTATACCAACATCACAGGGAGCCTGAGGTTAGAGGTGCAAAATCAGACTTTCAGGTGCACACAGTTTTCTTTATATGCGAAAGAAAAAAATAGGTTTTTCTATTTGTTTTGCTTTGTTTCATTTTTAGCATGTAGTTTTGTGACCATTTGAAAGTAAAATTCAAAAGCAGAGGAAACAATACAGGAAGCTGCTTCATAGAGATTCTAATCTGTATTGCACAAAAGCTTGTTATGACTACTCATGCCTTAGAGTTTTAGATTGTGTATAAATTGTGCTATTTTATACTGGTTACGATCCTCTTTGACAAGCTTTTTTTTTTCCCACATACTCTCCTAACTTTCTAAAGGTTTTTTTTATTACAATTGCCCCTTGCTATGTTTTTCTTTCTCTTGGTTCCAACTGTTTCTTTCATCTTCTTTTTTTCCCTGTGCATTAATATTTAAAGACTGTACTAGTGTCAAACATTCATGTAGAGACAACTTAAATGCAAAGTGGATAAGGTTACAGAATAAGTCCATGCCCAATTTAATTACAGCATTTTGATTAACACAGATTGTAAGTAGTTTGAACTAAGAATTTTAAGTTGTTCAGCTTGAATATTACAAAGGCTAACCAGAGATGAAGTGTAACTTTGACTCAGAAACTGCCAGAAAACACTCTGATTAACCAATTTAGATGTACTATCTAATTAAGGATCTAAATATCTTTGGATCACAGAAATTCATGTTTATTGATAAGATAAAATATTTATTACCCAGAGAGCTGAATTAGCAAAAAGAACAGCTCTAATCAGGTGCTAACTCCCAGAGAAAAGAAACTTGAAAATATAATACTTGGGAGCAAACCTAGCTTGTTTATTCAAAGGCCGTGCTTCTTACCAGCAAACTCAGCATCCTTGAAAGGTTAGAGTTGATGAAGTCTGTGGCCAAGTTTCTAAATGGGTTCGATAGATAATGACCGCCCATAGCAATTGCTAATTGAGAATAATAACTGGCAAGGAAGAAAGGGCACAGATCAGATCAGGGGTGGAAGAAAACTGCTCTGAAGCAGGGGCCAGAAAACCCCTCCAAGGTCAAGGGGAGAGAAACCCAAGCCTTTCATATTTACTAAATAAACAGCCATTAGTTGACCCCAAATTTTTTTGATAAATACAATATTTTTTTTTAAATTATAAGTGTAAAGAAGATGAGGCTATATTATAAGCTCTTATAATATAATTCCTAGTTCTTGCCAAATGCCTACACAGAGAAATCACTATATTTACAACTTTTTTGTCTTAAGAAACATGAAAATAGAGGTTCTCTGATTTCTCTGTTATATTTCATTTTGTGTTAACTTGTTTTTATTGTTCTTCAATGCATCCCAAATAGAGATGAAATCAGGTGTGAGCTATGCAAAGAGTGAAAGCAATATTAAGTAAGGTGATTATTCTTTAAGTTCTAAAATTTTAAAAACACTGTGAACACAGAGTTTTGTACTCATGGATTTTATAGGTAGATTACGGTTTCTGATAGAGTAAAATCACATGAAAGAGCATGCCATATTTTATGTGTTTAATCATATTAGAGACAAACTAAGTTCCAATACCTTTTTAAAGCCAATATGTTTTCAAAATGGGATTATTATCCAGGTAGAACCATTTGCTTGTTGGTAATTCTATTCAAATTATAATTAAAACGTAAAACATACATGACTCACACAGACATACACAAGCCCCATTCTTTCTAGGTTTGCAAACTCTTAACATAAAAAGGATAAAGTCTAAGATTAGAGTAATGACAAATATTTCTTGTTTGGATGACCTTTACCTGGCGACACTTACTAGAAAAAATTTAGAAGGGGAGATGCTAGAACAATTTATATATCTCATGATTATAGTTCTTGGCACATATGACACCTTTGTTTACTTTAAAAAGGAGATTTTCTAACTACAGAGGTATATTCTGCATGTCAGATCCTGTAGTTAGAATCACCACTGTTCTGGGCCTTACAGTTTGCCAAAAATGTCAATTCAAATGCCAGTAAATGCAATATTAAGAGAATCAGGAATGAAAAGTAGGCAGCTATTCAATATAAACAAGTGATAATCCAACCATTTCTTAACTACTTTTTCATAATTGACATTTACACATGTATTTAGTGAGACCTCTTTTTGGTTTCCTCTCCCTTTGTTTGGGCACAATATAGTAACTGCTGCCAAGGCTGAATAATGTACTTATTCCCTAGAAATTAGAGTTTAATATATTATCCTATTAAAGTAATATATTACAGCATTACCAGCATCATTATTACAAAAATGGATTCAGAGCAATAAGCCAAATTTGACCAGGGGACTGTGCTGCTATAAATCTACTGGAATCACATGAGGCGTGGTGTTGCTGACCAGAAATTTTCTGTGCACAGGCCTCTTGAGACGTGTTAGTTAGATTCGTGGGCATAGGACACAAAATTGGTAAGCACTTCTGTCTGAGTGCTATAGAGAAACCATTTAAGTAGATAATGTCCTCCAAGAGCAAAAAAAGGAAAAAAAGTTCTGTTGAGATCAGTATCCACTGACTTTTATATTTGGAGGAATATCAAATAGACGTTAGAGTAAGACTTCTAAAATGGCTACATGTAAATAGTGACAAGCTTTGCAATTAAATTTAGTGCCCATAGTGATTACAAATTAATATAACCTATTGCCTGTAATTGCGGTCTGGTTCTACGCAGAATTATAACTCAAATTCAAAATTATAACTCAAATAAAATTTATCTCTGTTTTCTCCATGACTTGCATTTTTTACTCTACTTTTCAACTGGCTACTTTCCCCACTGGCTACTTGATATCTTTATCCTAGGCCCAGTCAGCTAGGGTGCTCACTTTCTTTACAAGAAAAAAAAAATAACAGACTGTTGGACTTGGAAATGTTCTTATTTAACTTGCTCAACACACTACTTTTAAAAGTAAGGAAAGACATTCTGACATGTTATCTGAATCACTCAACGTCACTCCGATGCTTCATATCAGATTCTCAAACAGGGCACCTCCTTTGTTGATAAGATGCAGTATGTTCCCCTGGTATTGTTTTCATTAATAGCAGGTAAATCATTAAGCCAAAAGTGTATATTACTAATTGTGAAAATGTGGGTCACATCAGTGCAGTGATTCTGTGTATGTGTTCAGTGTTCAATGGGGCTTAAAGTAGAAGCCTAGCAAAGATACCTTTGTAGTTTGGAAAACCTCCACCAGTGATTCCTGTATGTAGAAAGGAACATGTTTCTCATGGAACCATCAACATTTTGAAGAGTAGACAGAGCTCTTGGTTAATGCCTATGTTTTCTTGAAAAAACAGACCAGTTGATGGATGTCATAGAATTATTTTTAACCTCGATTTCCTTCTTTAAAGAAAAATAAAAATTTGGTTCCTTTAAAGTTCCATTCAGTTCAGTTCAGTCGCTCAGCTGTGTCCGACTCTTTGCGACCCCATGGATCACAGCATGCCAGGCCTCCCTGTCCATCACCAACTCCCGGAGTTTACTCATGCTCATGTCCATCGAGTTGGTGATGCCATCCAGCCATCTCATCCTCTGTCGTCCCCTTCTCCTCCTGCCCCCAATCCCTCCCAGCATCAGGGTCTTTTCCAATGAGTCAACTCTTTGCATGAGGTGGCCAAAGTATTGGAGTTCCAGCTTCAGCATCAGTCCTTCCAATGAACACCCAGGACTGATCTCCTTTAGGATGGACTGGTTGGATCTCCTTGCAGTTCCATTAGTAGTTTACAAATTACTTGACAAATACACAAATTGGTAATTCCCTTCCTCCTTGTGTAATTTATCTGTGAGGTCTGTCCACATTTGAGTGCATGCGTACTTTCGGCATGATCCAGAGCAGCTCTTCGCAGACATCAGTTTGTATAGATAGCTCCTGGGCCAGAGATGCTGTTAGCTCTAAAAAGCTTCCAAGTGATGCCCATGCTGTGCCTCTAGGGGCCAGGTGTTGCTACAGACTGAAGAAAGGATGCCAGCCTAAGGATCAGAATGTTTGAATTTGAGTCTGTGTCCTAGTTCTGTGCTTTTAGGAATATACAAATGTCCTTATGTGGCTCTTCTAACTACCTGGACAACCTAACATACGTGTCTTTACCTATAAATGAGAATTACCTTAACCTTTGCAGCTCCTGGAATTGTTGAAAGATCAAATGATGTAATGCATTGAAATGCTTCATAAATTACAAAGTGCTATGTTGTTAATGTTAGTTATTAATATGTTATATCAAGGTCCTCATCTAATTCAGCATAACACTAGTCTGTGAGAACCAAAATTCCCTGGCAGGAAAAAAATAACTGAGCTTTGTCTACCCTTTATTAAAGTCATATAATAAATTTCTAGGAAATATATGGCATTTGGAAAGGACTTCATCCCTGATTACTAAAAATGCAAAGTTAAATAATAATAAAACCTGTCATATTGGCAGTTATTTTCTCACTATGATCCTTAGTGATGGGTAAGGTGCAATGAGATGGGCACTATGATATACTGCTGAGGAGAGTGTAAATTGGTACTCAGTTTCTATAAAGCATTTGAAAAATATGTGTTAAGAACCTTAAAAAGTGTTGTTATACTCAGTAACTTCACTTCTAGGAATCTGTTTTAGGGAAATAAAAAGAGATATGGTAAAAATAATTTATACATCAAAGTACAGAATTATTATCATAATCAACTTTTGCATGATCTTGAATGGCCAGGAATAGGAATACTGCTAAATAAATCTAGTGTATCAAATATAATGAAATATAAAGGCAGAACTTCATTCAGAAACACTTGAACTTTCAGATTTTCAATTCACTAGATAAAAACAAAGTGGCTATCCACCAGAGCAAATTTTGTGAAATAGAAGAGCCTTAGTATGCAGTAAAATCTCAAATATTCTAAATATTTATTAAGATTTTTGACTTTGGTAATATCAATTCTAGGAATCTACTTGTTCCCATTCTCACAACTGAAGTAATCTGTTTCATAAAAACATGCCTAAAAAAATAAAAACATGCCTAGTTCTAGGATTCCATTAAGTCTGCACCTTGTGAGAATATGTAGTTCAACTGCCATTCTTTAAAATTCACAAGGTGGCATTTTTTAGGGCCTTTGAACTGCCCCTGCTTGATATTTTTTGATAGTTTTAATAGAGTCCTTTATTCAAGAGATATTTATTGATACCTACTATATATCCAGTATTACTCTGGGTATGATGGATAGGAATTTAATGATAAATACAGATACAACCTTAATTTGGGTCTCGTAAAAGGAGATAATCTGAGAAGGCAATGGCACCACATTCCAGTACTCTTGCCTGGAAAATCCCATGGATGGAGGAGCCTGGTAGGCTGCAGTCCATGGGGTCGCTAAGAGTCGGACATGACTGAATGACTTCACTTTCATTTTTCACTTTCATGCATTGGAGAAGGAAATGGCAACCCACTCCAGCATTCTTGCCTGGAGAATCCCAGGGACGGGGGAGCCTGGTGGGCTGCCGTCTATGGGGTCGCACAGAGTCAGACACGACTGAAGTGACTTAGCAGCAGCAGCAGCAGCAAAAGGAGATAATACAATTAAGTCATATGTAATGCAACATGACTGCAATAATGTAATCATAAGGGAAACAGAAAAAAACACTGATGAAAGACCAGAGTGGGTGACTTGTGGTGAAGCAAGAATAAAATGGTTCCAGTGGAAAGTAGCCTGAAAAATGAGTAGGACAGGTGAAATGGGCAAGAATGCGGACAGATTTTCTGATACAGAAATTTATAAAAAACAAATGTAGCAAACAAAATTATGCTACATTCAATTATGCTACATTCCAATAGGAATATTGGAATCTCCTAGATTAGATTGCAACAGTGGACAGTTTGGGGGAAAAACTCAAGGAATTTTGATGAGATCAGATCAAATCATCAAGTACCCTGAGTTTAAGGCCAAGTATTTAACTAATCTTAGAGGGAATGTGAAGTCATTGAAGGTCTTTAAGAGCAAAATGACACAAAGTCAGACTTTAGGAAGATGATTCCGATAATACTGTGCCAAAGAGTTTTGTGGGAAATTGTATCTAGGAAGTTTATACAAGAGACAGACAAAATTCCAAGCCCATCTCAATAAACTATTTATGTTGCCCTAAAAAAGTTTTTTCCTCTCCTTTGTGGGATTTATCCTACCACCAACATAAATAGACCTTTGTGTGAATTAGAAAAGGAGCCGTGTGGGTCAGGCAGCACCCAGAAGCACACTGCAGAGCCATACAGCATGTTTGTACAAAGAAAACACTTCCTTCAGGTCGCTGAATAGATTTTGGCAGTGTGATGTGTGTGGGGAACATGTTGAGTGTAACCCAGGTTGAGTTTTATCCCTCACTCTCCACTTAGTCATGTATGGAATCATGTTTCACTTATCTGTGAATTGAGACCATCGATCCTACCTTCAGGATTGTGCTTAAGTCATATACCCAGGGGTTGTGGAGGAGACTTGTATTAGATGTCCAGTGAGTAACAGTGATGGTGATTACAATGGTGATGGTGATAGTGAACAGCAATAGGAGTAGTAATTTTAGTCATAATGCTTACTGCTGTTATCTTGACTTGGGCTATTAAGGGCTTAGGCTGATATTCAGAGAATGGAAGTGAACAGGTGAATAAAAACTGCAGAATTAAGGATGGATGGTACTTTATGACTAGTTATATCTGCAGAGTGAGAGAAAATAAGTCAGTGCTGATTTTCAGTTTGGTGAACGAAAGAAGAATGATGATGCTCCAGATGGAAATAATGAAGTTAGAAAGAGCTGTTATGGGCAAGATAACAAGATCTGTTTTGCTTTGTGTTGTGTGTAAGGGAAACAGTGAGGTATCCCAATAGAAATATTCATCAGGTGATTGAAAATATGGAATTAGAAGTCAGTGTGAAGATGTAGACACAATATATCTGAGATGCAGGTGCATAATAAAGCTTAAAAACTGATGTGATCACTGAAGGGATGGTACATAAAAAAAATGGGAGAACATGGACAGAAGATTCCTTTGTGCATTTATTACACATTATCTACTGCAAGTTTCGGGTGTTGCCATTCAAAGCATAGTTAATATGATAAAACTCTCACATAGAGGGACAGTGCACCTCTGTAGAATCATAGATGGTCCTGTTTGAGGATTTCCCATGTTTAGGAGATGATAGAGGAATAAGCACCATCCACTTTGTCAACATTCAGAAAACTAAGATCATGGCATCTAGTCCCATCACTTCATGGCAAATAGATGGGGAAAAAGTGGAAACAGTGGCAGATTTTATTTTCTTGGGCTCCAAAATCTCTGCAGACAGTGACTGCAGCCATGAAATTAAAAGACACTTGCTCCTTGGAAGAAAAGCTACGACAAACCTAGACAGCATATTAAAAAGCAGAGACATAACTTTACTGACAGTGGTCTATCTAGTCAAAACTATGGTTTTTCCAGTTATGTATAGATGTGAGAGTTGGACCATAAAGAAGGATGAGCGCCAAAGAGTTAGTGCTTTCAAATTGTGGTGCTGGAGAAGACTCTTAAAAGTCCCTTGGATGGCAAAGAGATCAAACCAGTCATTCCTAAAGGAAATCAACCCTGAATATTCATTGGAAGGACTGATGTTGAATATGAAGTTCCAGTACATTGGCCTTTGGCCAACTGATTCGAAAAGCTGACTCACTGTAAAAGAGCCTGAAGCTGGGAAAGATTGAGGTCAAGAGGAGAAGGGGGCAACAGAAGATGAAATGGTTGGACAATATCACTGACTCAATGGCCCTTAATTTGAGTGAACTCTGAGAGACAGTGAAGGACAGGGTACCCTGGTGCGCTGTAGTTCGTGGAGTCACAGAGTTGAACACAACTTAGCAACTGAACAAGATCTTGTCTGAAATCTAGGGGGTGGCCACAGAAACAAAAAGATGAGGAGGGACCCCCCCCCCCCCGCCTCTTCAACTGATGGAGCTGTGGTCCCAAAAAAGTGAGATGAACCTTTGTTGCTTTTGTGTCCTGTCTCTGTCTGTCTGCCTTTTGGCTCCCAATGCAGTCATGGAAATACTTGGGAAAATGAGGCAACCAGAGGCTCAGACTTTTGGCTGGAGGACCAGACAGGGGAGCCCTAGAGAAGAGGAAACTCACAGAGAGATGGCAGAGAAGGAGAGCCTCAAGATAATGTTGTTTATGAACACCTTCATTCACTCAAGCTGTGCATGTATGGATCTAATCAGCATACCAGAGACTTTGAGAATCAAACTAATAGATCGCTGCTAACAGTGGTTCATATGTAGGGCAGATCTGAATAACACTACAAAGCTTTTGAAAATCGAGCTGCCATGGGAACCACAGTCCACAGAAGCAAAACTGGTTGGAACCTGCAGATTGAACTTAACCATGCCAATTGCCTACTAAGACAAAAATCCTAATATTTTCCATAAAATTTAAATAGGTCTAGAGTCCCATAATATTCAGAATGTCCAGGACACTATCCATTATTACTCAAGATATTTAAAAAACAGGCAAAACCTCAACTCTCATGGGAAAAGACAGTAGTTACTAGTGATAAGAAGACACATGTACTGGATTTTCTGACAGATACTTTGAAGCAGTTAATATATAAGTGCTTCCATGAAAAGATGCTCAACATTGTTAATTACCAGAGAAATGCAGATCAAAACTATGAGATACCACCTCACACTGGTCAGAATGGCCATCAATCAAAAGTCTACAAGTACTGGAGAGGGTATGGAGAAAGGGAATCCTCCTACACTGTTGGTGGGAGTGTAAGCTGGTGCAGCCACTTTGGAGAATAGTATGGAGATTTCCCAAAAAACTAAAAATGGAATTGCCGTATGAACTAGATATCCCTCTCCTGGGCATGTATCCAGACAAAACTGTAGTTCAGAAAGATACATGCACCCCTGTGTTTACAACAGCACTATTTACAATAGCCATGACAACTACTTAAATGTTCATCAACAGGTGAATGCATAAAGAAGACATGGTACATATATACAATGGAATACTACAAAACCATGAAAACAGTGAACTAATACCACCTGCAGCAACATGGATGGACCTAGAGATTATCACACTAAGTGGAGTAAATCAGAGAAACACAAATATCATATGATATCATTTATATGTGGAATCTAAAATATGACATGTATGGGCTTACCTACAAAACAGACTCACAGAGAACAGATTTGTGGTTGACAAACGGAAGGGACAGTGGGGTAGGAATAGAGTGGGAGGTTGGAGTTAGCAGATGCAGACTAGTATATATAGAACGGGGAAACAACAAGATCCCACTGTATAGTATAAGGAACTAAATGCCCTATCCTATGATAAACTGTAAGGGGAAAGAGCTCAGTTTAGTTCAGTTCAGTTCAGTTCAGTCACTCAGTCGTGTCCGACTCTTTGTGACCCCATGAATCGCAGCACGCCAGGCCTCCCTGTCCATCATCAACTCCCGGAGTTTACCCAAACTCATGTCCATTGAGTTGGGGATGCCATCCAACCATCTCATCCTCTGTCGTCACCTTCTGCTCCTGCCTTCAATCTTTCCTAGTATCAGGGTCTTCTCAAATGAGTCAGCTCTTCGCATTAGGTGGCCAAAGTATTGGAGTTTCAGCTTCAACATCAGTCCTTCCAGTGAACACTCAGGACTGATCTCCTTTAGGATGGACTGGTTGGATCTCCTTGCAGTCCAAGGGACTCTCAAGAGTCTTCTCCAACACCACAGTTCAAAAGCATCAATTCTTCGGCACTCAGCTTTCTTTATAGTCCAACTCTCACATCCACACATGACTACTGGAAAAAACCATGACTTTGGCTAGATGGACCTTTGTTGGCAAAGTAATGTCTCTGCTTTTTAATATGCTGTTTAGGTTGGCCATAACTTTCCTTCCAAGGAGTAACTGTCTTCTAATTTCATGACTGCAGTCACCATCTGCAGTGATTTTGGAGCCCCCAAAAATAAAGTCTCCCACTGTTTCCATTGTTTCCCCATCTATTTGCCATGAAGTGATGGGACCAGATGCCATGATCTTAGTTTTCTGAATGTTGAGCTTTAAGCCAACTTTTTCACTCTCCTCTTTCACCTTCATCAAGAGGCTCTTTAGTTCTTCTTCACTTTCTGCCATAAGGGTGGTGTCATCTGCATATCTGAGGTTACTGATACTGATATTTCTCCCAGCAATCTTGATTCCAGTTTGTGCTTCATCCAGCCCAGCATTTCTCATGATGCATATAAGTTAAATAGCAGAGTGACAAAATGCAGCCTTGACATACTCCTTTCCCGATTTGGAACTGGTTTGTTGTTCCATGTCCAGTTCTAACTGTTGCTTCCTGACCTGCATACAGATTTCTCAAGAGGCAGGTCAGGTGGTCTGGTATTCCCATATATATATAAGTGCTCCAATAAATAATGACAGACATTCTTGAAATGGATGGAGAAATAGAAAGTTTTAGCAAAGAATTAGGCTTCCTCAGTAGCTCAGCTCGTAAAGAATCTGCCTGCAGTGCAAGAGACCCCAGTTCGATTTCTGGGTCGGGAAGTTCCCCTGAAGAAGGGATAAGCAACCCACTCCAGTATTCTTGCCTGGAGAGTCCCCATGGACAGAAGAGCCTGGTGGTCTGCAGTCCATGGGGTTGCAAAGAGTTGGACACAACTGAGTGACTAAGCACAGCAAAGAAGTATAAGATATGTACAAGACTCAAATGTTATTTATAGAACTGGAAATACAATAAATAAAAATCTCACAATGGACTCAATTGCAGATTGGAGACTACCTTAAATCTGAAGTGTGAACTTAAATGATTAATAACAATTATCCAGTCTGAGATGTACAGAGAAAAAGAGCTTTAAATATAAGCTAAGCCTTAAACCTATGGGGTAATATAAAAGACCGAATATTTGTGTCATGAAGAGTCCTAGAAGAAGAGGGGAAAGAGTGTGATGTTTTAAACAATAGTTGAATAAATAATGACTGAAAGCTTCAAATTTTTGGTTAAAGATAAAGATCTCCATCTTGGGGGAACATGACAAACATCAATCGTAAACCCCAGTGTAAACCTCCCAAAATCTATGTTTATACATGGTATAATCAAACTGTTGCAAACTAAAGAAGATGAATACAGTCTTGAATGCAACCGAAGTAAAATGGTGAATTTCCTGGAGGGGAACAGTATTCACATGAAGATGAATTTCTCATCAGAAACCATGGAGATGATAAGGAACTGGCAAAATAGCTTTAAAGTGCTAGCAGAAAGCAACTGTCAACTCAGAATTCTACATCAGGAATGAAGGTGAATAAAGATATAGCATGGAGAAATTTTTTTTGGATGATGGAGCTGTTCTGTATCCTGATTCTGATGGTGATTGCACATATGTATGTGTGGTGTATCACTTTAATGGTGTCTGACTCTTTGTAACCCTATGGAATGTAGCCTGCCAGGCTCCTCTGTCCATGGGATTCACTAGGCAAGATTACTGGAGTGGGTTGCCTTTTCTTCTTCCAGGGACTCTTCCTGACCCAGGGATCAAACTTGCCTCTCCTGCATTGGCAGGCAGGTTCTTTACCACTAGTGCCATCTAGGAGCAAATGTATACATATGTTAAAAATTTGTAACACTTCTTTTACATCAGGAGTAATTTTCCTGTATGATAATTAAAGATAATTTAAAATTAAGAAAGAAAAATAATGAATAAGAATCTAAATCCAGAAAATAGATGTCTTGATTTTAATATACTGTTTCCCTCTCACTGCTATATTTCTCTTCTTGACCATTCACTAAGTTTAGAAAGAGTGACATCATAGAAAATATTTAGTGAAAAGGTGATATTATGATTATTTTTATGATTAAGTAGGATAGCTTTTCCCAAAACAATAAATTCCTTGTGGCAATTTGGAAATGATATTCAGTATTTCAGGTCATTAAGATATCATTTGTTGAATACAAATGCAGTAACTTAAAATGTGACAGCCAGTGGCTGATGAACCATACAAGGCTTGTAAGAGGGATCTCATTGACCAGTAACTTGGAAGCCATCTTGTGCTACTCACCATGGAATGAATGGTGAGAGTGTCATGATCAGAGCTGCTAAAAACAGTGTCAGCAGGAGTGAGTTAGGAGCAACTGGTAGAATTGTTTATGTAACCCTACACTTTGACTAATAACATACTTGACTCATCCATGGTCACTTTATGGTTCATGGCAACATTTTTAAAACACTGTTCTGGAAGACCTAGGGTTCAGTATGGGTGGCCAAGTAGCCTTGCTGGTGAGGCTGTGACGAGACCAGGTAGGAGTTGTTTCCAGCCACCACCCCAGCCTCAGCAACGCAGGCTCCAGTATTTGATTTCTATAAAATATTTTCTTGAAAATAGGGTTGTATTTCTAGAGAGGGAACAGGCATTGTACAGGTCATATTAAACACTGGCCCACATAGAAGCATTCAGCCAAAAACAGGTGCGCAAGTAAAAGAACCACATTCGTGAATTGCTTTTTAGAAGAACATGTGGGAGACTTTAGGAGCAGCTGGCTTCTTCAGGAAGTTCAAGCACTGCTTTAAGAGAAGCTACTAAAACAGGAAGAAAGAAAGAAAAGAAAATGCTGAGGAAGCCTATTGGAGAATAGTATATCCAATGTTGAAAATCAGAGAGAAACATACAACAAAATTTAAATTTCTTACTTGACCCGCATGCAGATGAACTGAGATTGCAGTGTTACCTTCTGGATTCTCAGCACAAGTTCTTTGGAGCCACTTCACTGAGAATGTGAAAGAGGTTACCAAACGGAAGGAGCATGTAATGACAAGGAGAGAATAATGCTGGCCCGTGGAGGTGAACAGTTTTAAAAGCACTAAAGAATACAAAGAAAAACCAGAGAAGATTTTAAAAGGTATGATTTGAGAGCCTAAAAAGGGAGAGGATGACTAAAGAGAAGAGCATTGGTTCTTATACAGCCAAAAATGAGAGTCAGCTATGACAAGTGGGGTCTGGGCCGCAGGAAAGTGGGTAGAATTTTAGACTTATCCCATCCTCACAGGAACAGGTCATATGCCTGCCACAGGGTTAATAGATACTGCTGCAGGACCACAGTTGGTCTAAGAGACTCCCACAAAATCGGGGCTATGACCTCTCAGTCTCACTTCTTCTCAGTGCTTTAAAACATGAGGGCCAGGTGTGTAGCTGGGGTTTAGGTGCAGCGTCGACTCCCAAGAAAAAAGTCCTTTGGTCTTGCTTTTAGTAGCAGAGATAAAACATTATGTTAAGAATCTAAAAATAAGAGGTTAGCAAAGAAAAAAAGTTGTTTCTCAGGTCATGTTAACTCATGGCAAGAGAAATAGCAGGAAGTGCCAGAGAAGGCATTGACTGTTTGAAGACAGACCACTATAGATTTCTCCCATCTCCAGCAAAAAAATTCATTCAGCAAGTCAAAAGGTAACATGTCTTCAGTGTTGTGAAAGTTGAAAACTTCTAAAGCTGCTTTTCCAAGAGCTGCTGGTTACGGAGGATTTGTATTTGGGTTTACTTTCTTTCTTTGTTTATGTTTAAAAGCAGGTTTTCTGAACCCAGTAATTTTCCTTGTGGTCTAGCAGGTCAATACATGCTTTGGAAGTTTTAGAAAGCATGTTTTATTTATTTTCTCAACCAACCAAAAAGCCCCTTAGGAACCATTGTAGTCTGTTGGTTAAGTATGGTTTCATTCATATGCTTCTTTAAAAGGTCTGTTATTTACAGACAGACAGTAATGACTTTATCTGAGCTAATCTAGTTCATTATGTCATTATATATTTAGGGCATGTCCTGCATTCAGAAAAAAATCCCTGTGAGAACCCGGTACAGAGTGCCAAGAACCACAATAGTATTCATCAAATTTCCTGATTGCGGTGTTACATGCATTGTTGTCTTTTTTTTTTTCCTCTAAGCAAAGATTAGCAATTCACTTCTTGCTCCAGGAGTACTCAAGCAAAAACAATTCAGATACCTGGTTTCAATTACTTTTCAGTAACTGTCCAGAACTTTTCCCCAGCTGGACAGGTAATAGTAGAGACTTTTGGACATTGAGTGGTGTCAAGGGCGAATACAGACACAAATTTGTCACTACCAAAGTAACTATCAGCTATTTGGTATCTGTGAAGTGCATTGCTTTTGGGGTCCCCAGACAGAGAAGAGATTTTAGGAAGTGGGTAGTGCTCATTTCCACTTAATCTCAACTGGGCTTCTTATAAGAGATTCTTTTAAGTTTTATTTCCTTCATAACCACTGTATGACCCAGCAATCCCACTCTTAGGCGTATACCCTGAGGAAACCAAACTTGAAAGAGACACATGTATCCCGTTGTTCATTGCAGCACTATTTACAATAGCTAGAACATGGAAGCAACTTAAATGTCCATTGACAGATGAATGGATAAAGTTGTGGTACATATACACAATGGAATATACTCAGCCATAAAAGGAACACATTTGAGTCAGTTCTAGTGAGGTGGCTGAACCTAGAACCTATTATACAGAGTGAAGTGAGTCAGAAAGAGAAAGATAAATACCATATTCTAACGCATATATATGGAATCTAGCAAAATGGTACTGAAGAATTTATTTGCAGGGCAACAATGGAGAAACAGACATAGAGAATAGACTTATGGACATGGGGAGAGGGGAGGAGAGGGTGAGATGTATGGAAATAGTAACATGGAAGCTTACATTACCATGTGTAAAGTAGATAGCCCATGGGAATTTGCTGTGTGGCTCAGGAAACTCAAACAGGGGCTCTGTATCAACCTAGAGGGGTGGGGTGGGGAGGGAGATGGGAGGGAGGTTCAAAAGGGGGGTGTATATGTATACCTATGGCTGATTCATATTGAGGTTTGACAGAAAACAGCAAAATTCTGTAAAGCAATTATCCTTCAGCTAAAAAAAATTTTTTTTAAAGGTTTAAAAGATAAAAAACAAGTTGTGGTTTCTTTTTTAAAACACTGATATTCCTTATTGAACTTTTTTTCTTGTAGCTGAAGGAGGGAGACTTTGGTAAAATATTTATTTTATTGGCTATATGTTAATCCTTTTTGTATATACATCCCCAAGATCACCACTCTGTGGGAAGTGAAATCTAAGGCAAACTCAGAAAAAATGGTTATGAATGCATATGAAGGAGCCTTCAAACAGATATATGTAGATTATGGGGCAGTAAGTAAGATGCAATCATTCAGGGTGATGCAGCCGTTTAAACGCTTGCCTCTCAGGGGTGTCCCCAGTGAGGGGCCCCTTAGGTTTTGGCTGCTTTGCTGGTCTCCATGCCTTGCTTTGTGACACTCTTCTTTAAATGCTGTGTCACATCTCCCATTATTTGTTGAATTTTGGGGCATAGTCATTGGCCCTTTAAAGTGAATGAACTGGAGGAGTAAATAGAAAATAGATCTTTGTCTGTTCACCACACTTCAGATTAAGATCTGTTTTCTAGTTACTCCTTCTGTAGCTCATTTGGTAAAGAATCTGCCTGAATTGTAGGAGACCCGGTTGGATTCCTGGGTCAGGAAGATCCCCTGGAGAAGGGATAGGCTACCCACTCCAGTATTCTCAGGCTTCCCTTGTGACTCAGCTGGTAAAGAATCCACCTGTGATGTGGGAGACCTGGGTTCGATCCCTGGGTTGGGAAGATACCCTGGAGATGGGAAAATAGATCTTAATCTGAAGTGTGGTGAACAGACAAAAGCTGGTCAACAAAACTCTGGTGAGAATGCCTTGTAGGAGGTAGTCATAATGAAACTGCCCAAAACAAAGACAACAATGACTTCTGGCTTGCAGAGGGGAGGTGTGATGCTCTAACCTTTTAGGTCCTGACCCAGCTCCTCAAAGCTATGCTAACATGTATTCAATTACATATTTTAAATAACAAACGTGAAGCAGGCATGAGCAAGTATGAAGGTCTTGAGGATGATACATACCTAATTTTCCATTTTCTACATTTTTCTTTTGTTTCAGACAATTCCAGACTCCATTCCCAATTTTTTTTTTCTCTCTATGTGCAAAAACGAAGGCTTTGTGCACTCTGTTGCTATGGAAACAGGAGAGAGAGAAACAGTTTATGTATTTCAAAAGCTGTCAGCCTATATGCTGTGGATTTTGATAACTAAACCTACACGTGAACCATCTTTTCTCTACTCCCAACGCCCAACACTATAATGTTTATTTTATTTTATACATGTGTGTATGTGTTGCTTGAGAAAATTAAGGATCTATTTATTTAGCTTTGGTGCAATCCATTTTATATTTAATTTAATGTCCAGGGGACAGAGAGAGGCTTTGGTGATGCAGTTAGAGAAATATAAAACTGTTCTTAATAAATGCTTACTAAATCAGAATGAGGACAGAGTTAGCAGGCATCACAACTCAATCTATTGGCAAAATAAAAAAGATTGAAGCTCTATTAATTTTAAAACAGATCTGAACCTTGCTTGGCTTATATTTCATATAAATGTACTGTCTGCTATACACTCTTCAGCTCTCTAATAAAAGAGCTATTTTGAAATTACAAAATACACTGTGTTCTCCCCAAGAGAACCCAGTTCAATAGCTTATTGATTTTCCCTGGCATCCTTACTCTGGTGTGAAGGGGTTTCTGGGCTCCTGGACCTGGAAGGCGAGAGTGTGTTTGTAATTGATTCAGATTCTGTTCAGCAGAGCACTCCCCACCACCCCTAACAAACGAATAGTCTTTATGACAGTCCAGCCCATTAAGTGCTGGCCTTCCTACTATTCTCAGTTGCTTCCCAGCACTTCCTAATATTTTCAAGAAAATGACTGCCATTGTCAGGTCATTTTTATCAAGTTTAGATGATGCAGTTAAGTGGACCAGGAAAAATACTTAAGAACTTCGACCTTCAAATCTAGAGCACACTCCAGTAGCTAAAGGGTCTGTTGGGCTCTCTGCTCTAAGGCCTGCTTTCCCAGTCTTTATAACTAGATGATTCACTTGAGTCTGAAAATCAGGTCCTTGTCTCAAAGTGTCTGTTCTTTCCCCTTCATGAAGACATACTAGCAATAATTGATCTAAGTGTGTATAAAGGATAAGTGAAAGATGAATGGGAAAATGAAGTTAGTGATGCTCCCTACTGTCTTTTTTTTTAACAAGAAAATGGAATGTCTTTGATCTAAACACATACATGTACATGCACACACACACATACAGACACATACACACACACCTCTTAAGTTCAAAATCTTTTCATCACAGTGTGAGTTTCAGGGTTATAGTAACTTAGTCTCCTTGTCCAGTGTAGTCACTTCCCCAATAAATGATAATTGTTACAGAAAGATTAGTAGGACTCTCCAAAGTAACTTATTTTGTTATTCTTAATAATCATAGACATATAGTCCTTTTTCCTCTAAGAAACTTGAAGCATCCAATTGACCTTATCTCACAGATACCCTGTTTCTGAGAGATGATACACTTTAATTTTCCATTAAATTGCTGGGGATAAATAAAACCCAGAGATATAAAATAGCCCCATCAAGACATTTGTCAAATTGTCTATAATTATTTACAGGTAAAATAGAAAAACAAAATCTGACTGATTAAATCTTAAGGATGTAAATTATAGTGTCGTCTCCATTAATTTGGAAAAAGGTTTTTACAAAGTATCCAGAGATTCTGTTTCTGTGGCTTTGTCCTGCTCACAGATTTTTCTAGCTACTTAGAGTATTAAATGCATGATTATCAAATGTTCAACTGGTATGTTTTATGCTATAAGAAATTGAAAATATATTATACAGTAGCATCTGATTTCAAAAAGATATTAATATCTTGGGACAGTGGCTACAGCCAACAAAGTTAAGTTTAGTAGTAATGTATGTGCCTAATCTTTGATTTATTTTTTTAAATAGAAACATCTGTGAAAGAACATCTAGGGGAAGATGTAAATATTATTTTTTATAGATTTTAATAAGAATAACAGTCTGGTGGTGTGTCTGATAAAAAGAGGAAAATGGTCTTGGGCATAATTATGATATTCTGAATAAAGAAAGTGTTGGTTTGTCTGTAATCCAGCTGGTCAAACATTCTCTAATAGGCTCACCCCACTGATGTTAAGAATCACCTACACCTCTTGATACAGCATCTCCTGGGCAAGAGACTCAGACAAATTAAAGGAGTTTATACCAGAAATGGGAGGAGGGTTCAGGAGGAATTAAAGCCTATTCCATGGTGAATATCTGATAGAGCTGGTAATGCTCAGCCTAGAGAAAGGAGACCAAGGGAAGACTGATAGTTGTCCTCACAATTTCTTCAGAGAAAAAATTAAGACTGATGTTTTGAAGTTACAGAGGCCAGGTTTTTTGTGACATAACTTTTAAAATTTTATCTGTATTTGGCTGCGCTTGGTCTTAGTTGCAGCATGTGTGATCTTTTTTTTTCTTTTGTAGTTGTGTCTTGGAGGATCTTTAGTTGCAGCATCTGAACTCTTGGTTGTAGCTTGTAGTGTCTAGTTCCCTGACGAGGGATCAAACCTGGACCACCTGCATTGGGCACATGGAGTGTTAACCACTGGACTACCAGGGAAGTCCCTGTCAGTCAGTCAGTTCAGTCGCTCGGTCGTGTCTCACTCTTTGCGACCCCATGAATTGCAGCACGCCAGGCCTCCCTGTCCATCCCCAACTCCCGGAGTTTACTCAAACCCACGTCCATCAAGTCGGTGATGCCATCCAACCATCTCATCCTCTGTTGTCCCCTACTCCTCCTGTCCTCAATCTTTCCCAGCATCAGAGTCTTTTCAATTGAGTCAGCTCTTCGCATCAGGTGCCCAAAGTATTGGAGTTTCAGCTTCAACATTAGTCCTTCCAAGGAACACCCAGGACTGATCTCCTTTAGGATGGACTGGTTGGATCTCCTTGCAGTCCAAGGGACTCTCAAGAGTCTTCTCCAACACCACAGTTCAAAAGCATCAATTCTTTGGCGTTCAGCTTTCTTTATAGTCCAACTCTCACATCCATACATGACCACTGGAAAAACCATAGCCTTGACCAGATGGACCTTTGTTGGCAAAGTAATGTCTCTGCTTTTTAGTATGCTGTCTTGGTTGGCCATAACTTTCCTTCCAAGAAGTAAGCATCTTTTAATTTCATTGCTGCAGTCACCATCTGTGGTGATTTTGGAGCCCAGAAAAATAAAGTCAACCACTGTTTCCACTGTTTCCCCATCTATCTGCCTTGAAATGATGGGACTGGATGCCATGATCTTAGTTTTCTGAATGTTGAGCTTTGAGCCAACTTTTTCACTCTCCTCTTTCACTTTTATCAAGAGGCTTTTTAGGTCTTCTTTACTTTCTGCCATAAGAGTGGTGTCATCTGCATATCTGAGGTTATTGATATGAAGTCCCTGTGGAATACATTAAAAACTTTTAAATAGTCTTAGTACTCCAAAGAGAAATGTTCTGCTTCTGTAGATAGTGAGTGCTCCATGGCTGGATCCAATTTTCAGATGGGTAATTAAATTATTTAGCCTTTGAAGTCAATTCCAAATTGCATTTATAATTCTGTGATTCTAGAATTTGCTCCAGAACACCTGTAGTTATCTGTGGCACAAAGTAATTAAATATATAATGGGCTGATACATTAAAACATAAACCCCTAATGCATCTGGACAGTTGAATGCCAGAGCTTCAAGTTTGTCTGCCTAGCATGTGTAACAGGTTTTTATTAAACCCTTCTTAATCTAATAAGTTGTAAATATGGTGACTGCAGCCATGAAATTAAAACACGCTTGCTCCTTGGAAGAAAAGCTATGACCAACCTAGACAGCATATTAAAAAGCAGAGACATTACTTTGCCAACAAAGGTCCATCTAGCCAAAGTTATGGTTTTTCCAGTAGTCATGTATAAATGTGAGAGTTGGAATATAAAGAAAGCTGAGCACTGAAGAATTGATGCTTTTGAACTGTTGTGTTGGAGAAGACTCTTGAGAGTCCCTTGGACTGCAAGGAGATCCAACCAATCAATCCTAAAGTAAATCAATACTGAATATTCATTGGAAGAACTGATGCTGAAGCTGAAATGCCAATACTTTGGCCACCTGATGCAAAGAACTGACACATTGGAAAAGACCCTGATGCTGGGAAAGATTGAAAGTGAGAGGAGAAGGGACGACAGAGGATGAGATGGTTGGATGGCATCACTGACTCGAGGGACATGAGTTTGAGCAAGCTCCGGGAGTTGGTGATGGACAGGGAAGTCTGGTGTGCTGCAGTCCATGGAGTCACAAAGAGTCAGACACAACTGAGTGACTGAACTGAACTTAACCAAAATATGTATCTACTAAGGCAGGGGGGTCTTCATATCTATCACTTTGATGTAGGTGTTCTCTTGTAGATTCATCCCAGTTACCATCTGCCACAATTGTCCTGCACATTGAATGGTAGACAGAAGAAATTCAGAATGGTTGCCAGGGCCTGGGAGACGGGGTAATGGGAGTTAATGTTTAATGAGTGTAGGGTTTCAATTGGGGAAGATGAAAATATTCTGGTAATGGATGGTGGTGATGGTGGTACAACAGTGTGAATGTACTTAATGCCACACAACTGTATGCTTAAGAAAGTTAAAATGGGAAATTTTGTTTTCAGTTCAGTTCAGACTCTGTGTGACCCCATTAACTGCAGCACACCAGGCCTCCCTGTCCATCACCAACTCCCGGAGTCCACCCAAACCCATGTCCATCGAGTCAGTGATGCCATCCAACCATCTCATCCTCTGTCGTCCCCTTCTCCTCCTGCCTTCAATCTTTCCCAGCATCAGGGTCTATTCCAGTGAGTCAGCTCTTCGCATCAGGTGCCCAAAGTATTGGAGTTTCAGCTTCAACATCAGTCCTTCCAATGAACACCCAGGACTGATCTCCTTTAGGATGGACTGGTTGGATCTCCTTGCAGTCCAAGGGACTCTCAAGAGTCTTCTCCAACACCACAGTTCAAAAACATCAATTCTTTGGCGTTCAGCTTTCTTTATAGTCCAACTCTCACATCCATACATGACCACTGGAAAAACCATAGCCTTGACCAGATGGACCTTTGTTGGCAAAGTAATGTCTCTGCTTTTTAGTATGCTGTCTAGGTTGGTTGTAACTTTCCCTCCAAGGAGTAAACGTCTTTTAATTTCATGGCTGCAGTCACCATCTGCAGTGATTTTGGAGCCCAGAAAAATAAAGTCAACCACTGTTTCCACTTTCCCCATCTATCTGCCTTGAAGTGATGGGACCAAATGCCATGATCTTAGTTTTCTGAATGTTGAGCTTTGAGCCAACTTTTGTACTCTCCTCTCTCACCTTCATCAAGAGGCTCTTTAGTTCTTCTTCACGTTCTGCATTAAGGGTGGTGTTATCTGCACATCTGAGGTATTACACTAGCTTGTCTTATACTTTGTGTGTATCTTTACCCATGCATATTGTTGTAATGGCAGGCATTTATTTGTGAAATCTTATTTTTTAGTTATACAAACCTTCTAAATATTGATACACTTTTATCATGCAACAGCAAACAGTCATACCACATTTATTAATTTCACCACTGTTCTTAGGAGAAAAGTCTTAACATATAGAGAAACCGCCAAGTTTGTAATAATGGATAAACTTTTCCCACAGTTCTAATTATTATGTGAAAGCTTGAACGTTATAGCTTGCAACAAATGCTGAAAGTTATTTTTCTTGAAGAAACAAATTCACTTAACTTTAGAAAAATGAATGACAAATACATAAATCTGTCAGTCATTCTTTGAAGTGTTTTAAAAATAAATATTCCATGAAAATGGTAGCTAGTTCAGTTTGCAACTCAAAAACTGGTACTTTTTCTTGAGACAGCCATTTTACTTTCATGTACAGTAAATATGCTTTATTCCTATTTCTCATTTCATGATAGAAATAATCTTCAGATGTGTATTCATAGATTGAGATTTAATGAAATTACTAATTTTTACAAACTTTTAAAAAACTTTGAGGTTATGTTGGTAAAGAATACAATAACTACTAGTATATTTTGGCAGTGCTATGTTGATCCATCATAAATGATCGCAGTTTTTCCCACCACTGCCTTTGGTGACACTATGCCTGTGGACTGTGAATTTCACAAGTGTTTCTCAGTTTTTTCCTCTCCCCTTTAGGTGGGATAGGATGGTTACAGTGTGCTGGAAGTGGGTATTCCCTTGCCCCTAGATCAGTCATGCTCTCATGACCTAACCCCATCAGGTGGGTCCTGGTTAACTAGTTTCTCTTGAGGCCTTGTTAAGCAAAGAGTGTTCTATTTCAAAATGATCCCTTTTCCCCACCTGTACCCTATAAGAAGTGTAAAAAGATTTTTATTTACTGTGGGAACCTGGTTAAGGTAGAACTTACAAAACTGTGAAGTTGCCCCTATGACTTGGTCCTCCTAGAGTTTTAGCTCTCAGAACTTGTTCACACTCAGCCTCCAGCAGTTCATCAATTACTGTCCAGGTTTTTCTACTCCAGCACTGCTCTCCGCTGCATTTTCTGCTCTGAGTTCTCTGCTCTGTGACTCCTTGTGTTCGCCTGTCTCTCCAGTCTTGGGACTTGTGTCCTGACCGCTCTTTGAGATCCAATAAGAGTTGATATTTCAGTCTGTTCAGCTTTTTTGGTGGTGGTAGAATGAGCAGTGATGTGGAAACAGAAAGTGGAAGTTCCCCGTCACTGCCTTTGTATTATCTGTGCAAAACCAATAAAGTGAAAAAGGCAAATAACACCTTAGTATTACTTTGAAAAAAATTTTGACCTCACAGACCTGAAAGGGCATCGGAAACCTAGGGGTCTGCAGACTGTACCTTGAGAACCTCTGATGGACCCCATCCAGTGGTCATGTATTGAGGAGTTCAGGTTGAAGTTAATGCTATTATTACCATGAAGACTCATTGAAAAATACCCTGATGCAGGGAAAGATTGAAGGCAGGGGGAGAAGGGAATGACAGAGGGTGAGGTGGTTGGATGGCATCACCAGCGCAGTGGACATGGACATGAGTGTGAGCAAGCTCTGGCAGTTGGTGATGGACAGGGAAGCCTGGCATGCTGCAGTCAATGGGTCTCAAAGAATTGGACATGACTGAGCAACTGAACTGAACATGAAGAGAGAAGCTAACATTTTTGTGCCACAAATTTTTTGAGTTTCAAATATATTTCATTCAAGCCTCACCAGAAGATGAGAGTGATAATACTTATTATTATCTCCATTTTACAAGTGAGGGATATGAGGTAGAAAGAAGTTAAGACACTCACCCAAGATCACAAAGTTGGTGTGTGTCAAAGCAAGAATTATCCTTCAGACCTTTTTCTGTAAGTGAGAGATGTGTGCAATGGGAAGAGGCATCACCTAGGAACTGAAGCCTGGGACATCTGAGATGGTCCACCAGCAAGAATAGTGAATGGAAAGTTGTCTATCAAGGTTATGCTTGCCTGGATAAACACTATCAACCTGTCTTGACAGTACTTGGATTTTAGTTATTCTTAATGGAGAAAATACCTGTTCTATAAACATCTGTTTCCTTACTTGCATCATTTTCATTTTATCTCAGTTTGGTTGAAGAAGCTTAACCAAATCCATTGCTTTAGCTTTCTTAGTTTTCTTTACAGATGATCTTTTACAACGAACTTTATCAACAGTCACTGCCTACTCACTCAGATATGTAAAAAATATAGGTGCATTTATGTGTCTGTTAAGTATAAACTAGAGGAGAGGCTTTGCCTCTAGACATTAAAAAAAAAAGATATACCATATAAGAAATTCTATGTGACTCCAGAGAGTCACATATTTACTCACAAATATTAGAGAATAAACCATTTATGTGCATCTGTTCCCGTCATTAGAGGGACCTAGTCCACACATAAATGCCCATATTCTTTCCAAATATTTAACACCCATTCTGCAGCTGAAATCGTTTGCTTTTCCATATATTTTGATGTTTCCATTTCATAAGGAGACTAGTAGGATTCAGATAAAACTGCCATTTACTCAGTATCTATGTTATGCTCAAGCTAAGTCCATCCTGTTTTTCTCCTTTGCCATCTCACAAGTCTTTTGAGACAATTCATGTCTAGTGACGTCTACTGTGACTTTATTGACATATCTGTACTTTCCATCTGCCTTCAAAAGAAGAAACTGAAGCTTAGAGAAGTTGAGGGACTAGCCCATAGTCATGCAGTTTTAGCCTGAGTTTTAGCCTGAGACTTCTAACACCAAATCCAGAGAAATATGAGAACAGAACAAAAAAAAGAAAACTGCATAGTTTTGTTCAAACAGTATAGTATAGTTAGAACAGGCTGGTAACATTTATCCAGACAAGCTGCTTTGGTCTATCCAGTAAACCCTGTATCTTTTTTTTTTTTCCCCTAGTAACCCTGTATCTTGAAATAATAAAACACCTATGAGTTGATCAGAGCTAGCTGTCTCTCAGCAGTTGGGAGATTTTCTTTTTCTTCCAAACAGTAATGAATTAAGAGTTAGAATATGTATGAATGGTATAGAGAAAGCATGAGGTACAATGATGCTGTTCCCTTCTATGTAGTTTACCGTAGTTTTCTTTTCCATGAGCCCTGAGGTTGCTTCAATATTCTTTTCAACACAGAACTCCAAGTACCACTACCAATTGATCACAGTTAGCAATTCAAGATGAAAGCAGTTTTCTTCTCTGGTTTAAAGTAAGTCTTCATCATTGTAAAGGACTCAAGAACTATTTTCTCTTTTAGAATTACATATTGAAAGATCACATTTCTGAGCTGTGCATGTTTAAGATTAGATGGATGCTCATTATCGTAAAAGAAATAGTCCGACACTGCTTAACAGGTTAACTCTGTACCTAATCACACAGACAGGGTAAATCGTCCATTACCAGACAGCATCTGTGCCCTCTTCTCAGAACGTTAATGCAGCCACTTGCCACTTGTTTTTCTTCTGTGCCCTTCAGTAAGTCAAGGAAGGTTAGCGTCAGAGCTCTATACTACCGGGATCCAAAGAAAATGAGTCATACACACCTGAGTTCTGTGAGCTCCAGCCCAGACATCCTCTCTTGCTCACTCATCTGCCCTTGCCTGCATACTCAAAAAAAGAAAAGGACAGAGTTGAAATCTTGGATGAGCTTCCCAGAAGAAATCCCTCAGCTATACTAACAGGACTCTTAATCAACTGGCAAATTCCCTCAGGCTTTTCAGAAAAGTTAGGCAAGGTCTGCAGATAAACCTCTAATAAAAATTACGGTGATTATTCATTGCAGTACAATAGGAGAACCACCATTTCCTGGTAGGCAGCAGGGAATGGTCCAACCCAACAGCTGTGCACTAACATCGAAGCTCTCCCACGGGCGCTTTCAAGCCTCAGTCAGGACAGTGACGAGGGAACTATATTGGAAATATGGAGCTTCTGATGGCTCAGGTGAGTCGGTCAAAATCAAAAAAAAAAAAAAAAAGGAAGAAAAAAATCACACTTCAAAGGGTTGTCTGCATTAAGAAAAGCACAACAAAAGAGAAGAGAGAGGGCAGCCCCACACCTCCAACTCTGTCATGGAGACTCTTCTTATCATTCTGCTCCAGTCCCTGTGATTACGAGGAGGGAGGGAAAGCACCCACTAATCAGGGCAGTGTGGTGTGCTATTCACAAGCTCATAACTGGCAGTAAAACAGAAAGGCCCGTGTCTGCTCTGCTGAGTAATTTCCACACTGAGGCCCTGAGCAGAGATGTTGTGTCATTTGTAACATCTGCCTCGGCATCCAGGAGCCAAAGTAAGCTAGTTAGAGAGTTCCACTGCTTCTCTCTCCCTCCTCTTATGACAAGTCTAAAGGACTCAGGGTTATTTATAAAGCAAACTAGTCTGAGCTCTTCAGAGAGTTGTCAGTCTGATGCAGGTGAGACAGAAGAGAGGATTGGAAGCTAGGAAGACACTCTGGCCTCTTATTTACCTAGAAAAGAGGGGAGAGTAGGATCAGGTATATATGGAGAAATCCTCAAGTATCAAAGAAATAGGAAGAGTAGAGGGGGGTCATCAAAACTGCACAGGAGGAAAGATGGTCTTTATGCCTTATTAGTTTTCAGGCTCTTCACAATGTCTCAGACAAGAGTGAACAATTTTTATATATAAGACAAAGCTCCCGGAGTAATGGGGCTTCCCAGGTGGCTCAGTGGTAAAGAATCTGCCTGCCAATGCAGGAGGTGCAGGAGACAACAGTTTGATCCCTGCGTTGGGACGATCCCGTAGAGAAGGAAATGGTAATGCACTCTAGTATTCTTGCCTGGAGAATCCGATGGATAGTGGGAACTGGCAGGCTATAGTCCATGTGGTCGCAAAGAGTTGGTCACGAGTGAGCACGCATGCACACATGCTCAGTAGTAATGATGGGGCTCAGTACTAACTGCTAAGTGTAAAAGTAGTTGGTTTTTAATTGTAATCTTAACCTTTCCTAGTTATCCTAAAACCCAGGTCCTAGACCAGTGCTTCTCACTCTTAATGTACATACAAATGACCTGGAGATCTTGTTAGACCAAGGATTCTGATTCTGAAGCTCTTGGTGGGACTGAATACAACTTCCAGGTGATACCTATGCAAGTGGCCTGCAACCCCCAACCCTTGTCAGTAGCACAGTACTGCATAACACATTTTTGGGCCATGGCGGCATTTATTAAAAAGCCTTCACATTTTCTTTCTTTCATTACCTTGACTTAAAAAAAAAATAGAGGGTCCGAATTGCAGTCATAGCATATGAACCACATCTTATGGAGAGAGCAAGTCTCATTTCTCACATAGATGGGAGAAGCAAAGCTGTAAAGGACGACTCCACCCAGGCATGAACAGGTGTGGATGGTCACTTTCTTATGAGCTTGAGGGTCCAGCAAAGCTTTATTGGGTGTTTGTCCAAGCTATACACCTGTGCAACTGACTGCATATTTAGAGAGCCCAAAGAAACTGGAAAATAGAAATATGAAACCTCTTAACAATTTGGCACTTAGGAATTATTTCTATGTAATACAAGGAAAGTCAAAGCCATTAGCCATTCTACCCAAAAGTTAAAGTCCCAAGGACCTTTCATTATAGTTTCTCTTGGCCTTGAACCGTTGATTCATTGAACTAATGACTCTCAACCGGTAGTTTCTTTGATGCAAACTCTAATGTAGATACTATGGATCACGCAAAACTTGAAGAAGACATAGTAAATGGCATCAAGAAGCCTTTGGAAAGCGGGAGAACAGAGGATCTAATGCACATTTTTTTTTATTTGATATGTTTCTATTATTGTCCTTCAAAATCTCCATAAAGCAGTTCTTGCCTCAGCAGTTCCTAAAAGGCTGGCTACACACAACAGCCAATGCTATATTGAAGACTTGCAGGACCAGTATTGCCAAGCAGTAATCATTTTAATGACATTTATACCAAATGATCTCACACTGAAATGGTTTTAAACTTTTCCATTGTCCTTTTTGTGTGTTAATTGTGGAGGGGTTCTGCCTCATAGCTTCTCTGAGGATTTTTGTCAGTATTCCTCTTTCCATTTTACAGATGGGAGGACTGGGCAGAGAGAGGTTAAGCGACTGCCTAAAGCACGGGCTGGACTCAGCGGCAGTGCTTGGGCCCTCTGCTCTCATCCTTAACCACTGAGGCTTCCTGGCTCTGTCACCCCGACTTCCTGCAAACACCAGGCCTGCCAGCCACTGGAACAGCCAGTGACAGCCGAGTCATGATGAGCCGCTATGTTGGGAAAAGAAAATATAAGCCAGATTCTCATCCTATATAACTCTAGGGGAACTTTAAATTGCCAGATGTCAATCTGGAACCTTTCCTGAGCGGGAAGCTCTCAACACGCAGATGGAAAACACGGTTCCCTGCGGAGGATTGGGCTTTAAGGACACATTCAAGGCAGACCTCAGTCCAGAACACAGGAATGGCACCTGGCTCTCCATGACTCAAAGTGTCCCTCTGCTGTATGTCATTTAATCTTTCCAGACACCGGATCTCATCTCTAGAGGGGATTTGTTTTCTCATTTGCCTGTGAGTCAGAGTACTGTGTTGGAAAGATAATAGGCTTTGTTATCGTCAGACTTGGACTTGTATCTTGTCCCCACCCCTCATTAACTGTGTGTCGTTGGACCAGCTGTTGAACCTTGCTGGGCCCCACTGTTCTCATGTTTCAAAATTTAAAGCTTCCAGAAGCAATTTTCACTGTGATACCATGAGGGTTAAATGTGAGGACATAACTAAAATGTTGCTGTTGTATAACGGACTCCCAGTGCATGCCCTGTTTCTCTCATTCTTTGTTGATATTCATGAATGAAATGTCTTGGAAATATTTGGTAAAGGGAAATAATGTTAATACATTAGCCCCATTTAATAAGCATTCACTCTGGGTCAAAAATGTATCAACAAGTTATCTCATAAAGAAGCAAGGTAATTGAGATAAATTAACTGGAAAAATGGAATGCTAAAAAGGGGTTAGTTAATTGTCCTCAAATAAATGAACTGCTTTCATTCAATAAATTATGGTTTCTTATTAGTTTTCACCTCTGCTGAAAGACACAATGAAATGTGTTTAGAATCAAGTAATGTATAAAGAAAAACCTAATAGTAATAATGGTTAAAATCTAGAATATTTTTCTTGGAGAGAATGCCCAGAGGTTTATGGAAAGACAGGAATAGTTCCATTTTAGGGCAGCAGAATCAATGAGAACCTGCAGTTACACTAACATTCCTAAAATAATATATGACAAGTATGGGGAATTATTTGATTAACTAGAAAACTATTAATAAGAAGAAAGGACTCACAGAGATAGCCTAATATTGAGAGGAAAGGATAAGAGTTATTATCTTGTAACTTTCCTTTTCACCTTACCTCCCAAGAAAGGGTATTATAACTGCCCTCTTTACCTTAGATAAATTTAGTTTAGTCCTCAGTCTCCTTGTATATAAGTGGGATTGTTGAATTACCTTATTTTAGGATAATTTTTAAGCAGTTGGTTTCTTTCTGATTTAAGATATCTCTAGAATTACAAAATAAAGGGATATTTTCATACTTTTTTAAATTTAGAATCAGACATACTTTGCAAGATGAAGTATGTCTGAAATACAAATTTTCACCTATCTAAAAATGACGAAGCTACTTTTCAGTTTGGAGGCAGAATGATGGATTCGAGGTCACAGTACACATTGCATCTATGCCTGCCATGCAAATGTTCAATAAGACTTTTTTGAATAAGATATTGCAAAACCAGACAATTTCAGATAGTAGCTCTACAATCTTTTCAAGCACTCATTCAGCAAACCTATTCTGTGGCAGGCAGTATGTCTGTTATTTGCAGTAGTATTTGGATATGATATGAGCACCAAATTTAACTCTTTAAGAGTACCCTCTACTCAATTAAAAAATTTCCCAGTACTCTCAAGGGCAAGTGAAATCAGGTGATTTTGTATAATTGAGTAGAAGCTGCTAAGGACAGTTTTCTGACCTTGATATGCAAGTTTGTCTCTTCAGTAACCAAGGCTCTCAGGGAGGAGAGTTGAGATGAACTGGAGGATTTGTAAAATTCTGAGGATAAAGGAATTTTCTCTTAGTGTTCAGCAAATGAAGTGATGGGGCACTAAAGCAGTGGTAACTTGGAGAGAAAAATGAGATTTCTGGTAAATGTAAACCTTATTAATGAATCACTAAATTGTTAATAACTCAGGCTACAGTGAAAAAGGTGAAATGGACAAGGATGAACAGGAAAGATGTGTGCAAGTAGATTTTCACGGGGATTTGACATGCAAACTGATTTTCAAAGGCTTTGACTCAGAGGACTCAGAAAGTAAAGCCAAGGAAAAAGTAGGTGTATAGAGTGAGTCTCTTTTGGTGGGTGAGTGAGTCATACCATAGATTTCTTTCCTTCAAATAGTATTGTCATAGCATCTGCTTAAGTTATTTGATCCAAGCTTTAAAAAGAAATATAGCAAGGCTCCCTTTCAGAAAAAAGACCCTAAGGAGTTTAACAGAAATTATGGTTTCTTTTCATCAACATTGCTATGAGTCTTACTGCCACCAGCACTAATTACTGTGGCTCACAAACCCTGATCTCCTTCACTTTAAGCCCTCAAGAATATTCAGAGCCAAGCAGTGAAAATCCAACACTGACATGGGCTTTTTGCTCTCATTTTAAAATGCATTATGTAAGAGGGAGAATCCTTATCTGGAACTACAGGTTTGAACACACCGTACGTCTTAAATTAGACCTCTCTTTGAAGCTTACTTACAGAAAGGTAGATGGGAACACAGATAGAGCTGAACGTCAGATTCTGGGCCCTTGCTGCAGTGCCTTTTATGTGAGAGGGTTAGAAAAAGATGAGCAAACACTGAAAGACTATAGACACTAAATAGCTGTGTTTATTTGAGGAAGGGACGTCCATTGTTGAGAACATTTCCTTGAGATGTATTCTTTGGAATTATGTCCTTATGAGAACTGAGGTTAACTCTTCCTGGGAGGAAAATATTTCCTGTCATGAGAGAAATTAAATTAACTCTTTTAATCACAGTGCTGTGCAAGGTAGAATTGTAGCAGATGCTAAATGAAAAAAACTATCCTTCATCTGAACTTTGCAATGTTTAGCTTTTTCTTTCCTCTAGGACAGCCTGTCCCTCTCTCCATATAATTCTTATGCTTACCCCATTCTATACTTACCATCTCTTTACTGGTCCTCCCTCCCTTTTACTCATTATTTGTTACAACTTTATTATATGGGGCATGATTTAGAAAATATGTCCAACATATGAGTGTTGAATACATACTTTGCTCAGTCATATCTGACTCTTTGAAACCCCATGGACTATAGCCTGCCAGGCTCCTCTGTCCATGTAATTCTCCAGGCAAGAGTACTGGAATGGGTAGCCATTCCTTTCTCCAGTGGATCTTCCCAACCCAGGGGATCGAATCTGGGTCTCCTACATTACAGGCAGATTCGTTACCATCTGAGCCACCAGGGAAGCCTTTTCATTTTTAAAATTTATTTTAATTCTTAAGTTGACACAGTATTACAGAGTTTATAACGTAGAGGGACCAAAATCATCCATAACCTTACCATTCAAGCCAGCAAACATTATTTTGGAAAAGGAATGCTTTTTGGAGGAAACACAAATCTAAAATTAAATATCATTTTACATTTTTGGGTAGAAAGCACAAAATCATACTCAGAGTATTCTTAAAAACATATTTGCTATATTTAAATTTCCTTAAAAGCCATCACACTTCATCAAGAAGTCTTAAGTGGGTGAAGATGATCACGTTTAGCAGATGAGGAGAAAGAGCTTCAGACAACTATTTCAGTGACAAAGAATGGATTAGATTTAAAATGATCCTCCAGTTCAGGCTCAAATAGTGGTGACATACTTTCCCTTCATGGGCTGGGAATGGGTCTGGAATTGTTTCTTGTATCAGAAGGTTGTACTGAAAATTGCCTTGAAAATATTTTCTAAATTGTAGGTGTGATGAAAAGTCTTTGGAGACTGTCTTTTTTTTTAACCAGACCCCAATTTTCAAAAGTGAATATGAGAATAAAGTATATCCAAGCAGCTCCTAGACTATTAAGAGTGGAGGTTCATATCCATGTCATTTTCTCTGTATTGGCAGATTAGGTCATAGGTCTCTGCTTTAGAGAAGCATTACCAGAGCCCTTCATGGGCAGTATAGACAAATGTAATTTGACTTTTCATTTTTCTTAGTTTAGAGCCTATATAAAAATGGTGGACATTATAATGCCAGTAGTAACCTAGGTGTTTTATCACTTGATTTTTTTGTGTGGCTCTTGTACCTTTAAATGAAGTTATATATAATCACCAAAATGAGTTTTTAATGTAACTTACCTGTATCATTGTGGTTCCTGTAAACAGAAAAGTTAAATAGATTTGATTTCTACCCTCCTGGTGTTTGGTGAAGACACAGAGTTTGGCTTAAGATTCAAAATAACCCTTCCTCTTAGATCAGGCAGGTGACTCTCGTGTTGCCTGTTTGTGTTGGAATAGATTCAGTGATATCAAACCCGTGCAACATGATTAACCCAGAAGGATCAGAGGAGGAAAAGTTTTTCTTTTTTTCTGCTTTGAATATTTGATAACATTTTTTCTTCCATACTGTTCATATAAATTTGTTCAAAGTGAAAAAAATTATTTAGGTAACCCATTTTGGGTAGGTTGAAAGGAAGATAGGTTGAAACCCATTTGGGTAGGTGATTAACTGGCCCGAGAATTTTTTCAAAGCTAGAGTTACTTTTCACCAGATCTCTTTTCAGAATAGCTTTATGTATTAATCATGCCAATATCCACACTCTGAGAAAACCACTGTACAGTTAGACAAGAGAGACCAGGCATTGAAATCAGTTCCTCAAACCACTGGAATCAGTCAGTTCAGTTCAGTTCAGTTGCTCAGTCCTGTCCAACTCTTTGCGACCCCATGGGCTGCAGCACGCCAGACTTCCCTGTCCATCACCAATTCCCGGAGACTGCTCAAACTCATGTCCATCCGAGTCAGTGATGCCATCCAGCCGTCTCATCCTCTGTCATCCCCTTCTCCTCCTACCTTCAATCTTTCCCAGCATCAGGGTCTTTTCCGATGAGTCAGTAAGACTTATCAATAAATTGGATGTGATTGATAAGTAAAAGGAGGATTTTAGGATGAAACTCAGATTTCTGACTTGGGAATAGGATATAAAAAGTAGATTTGATCATGAATTTCATTTTAGGTAGATCAAACTTGGGATGTCTATGAGAAGTCTATTAGGATATATTATAAATGGGTCTAGAACTAAAAAATGAGGTCTGGTTCTGAAATAGATAATTGTGAGTCATTAGCATATAGCCTAAATTGAAGGGTGTTTAGCAGATTAAATGTGATGGGGCCAGAAGAGACACTTTAATTGTAGGGAGGAGGGAAGGTACAGAGCTGAAGATAGCACCCTACTGTGAAGGTGATCAATGGCAGATCAGAGGTGTTTGCTGGAGTGGTTCTCTTGTCTCCAGGCATTCGTTCTCACAACTGAGGCACAGGCAGCAGCCCTCTTCTTTGAAGGGGGCAAAAATATAAGACAGAGACTGTAGAAATGCAACCCCCTTCCCTCAGAAATCACTTAAGCTTGTCAATAAATAGAGGTTCTGGTTATCATGGCATCCCAAGGAAAGATCCCCCTGAGTCAGGTGTCCCTAGTCTAGAAGGGCCTGAACAGTGAAGATTATGGGTAGATTGAGAAGTCAGGGAAGTGCTCGTCCCTTCTATACGAATGGAGCAGCTCATACTGACCATGTATAGGGCTAAGACTAAAATTAGGCAGTCTCTGTCCCAAACCTCAGTCTCAAAGGCTGCTTCTTTATTATTCTAACACTCTTCTTTTAAATATAACCTGGTTTTTAGTCTACAGAGGTATCTATTTAAAAAAAAAATGTATACCTGGGAGATGCCACACTTTGAGAACATATTATGAATTACCTGGATGTTATAGTGGCAAAAGTATTGAACTTAAAATCAGAAAATCTCACTCTAATTTTCTGTCCTACTACAGTCATTTTCCTTTCCTAGGCCTCTATGTCTAAGCTTATAATAAGTGATAGAGTTATATGAGATAATCTCTAAGATTTCTTCTCTAAACATTTCTGGATGAAAGTTAGTTGATAGCCAGCCACATGTAAATGTTTATTCATATGCTAACTTGATTCTTCAGTTATTTGTTTAATGATGACGCTAAGCACACATTAGGTGCTTCAAGGATACAGGGATAAATAAGGAGCTCCGAGACTAGTGGAACTGAGATATATATTTTTCCCTAGGTGAAAATGTATTTTCTCAAGAACCATTTCTTCAGGTTGTAGGTCCTTTTTTTATGAGTCAGACTTGGCATGTGGGGTTGGAGGTTGCTGGAGAGGAGAAAAAACATTTATTGTCCAAAGTGATGTCCTGAGAAACTAATCTTGAAACTGTAGATGCTGAGGGTCACAACATAACCACACTTCAGGGGACTTTTAACAAAAGAGTAGTGCCAATAGATTGCAGTTAAATAGACATCCTGGTAACAGAATGATCTAAAATAAAATAGCAAGACTCTACCTCTTAAGGTAAGAGTCAGAAGATACTCAGAGGTTTGAGAGAAGAATAACCATGTGGTTTTAGGGTCTTTCAGTGGGTTTGGAGCTATGTCTAGATTAAAGTGTCTAATATGTATGGATCTGTCTAGTTGATATGGTTTCACATGGTATCTTGAGCCAGTGTGTACCTGCTCGAGCATTCCTATTCTTTCTCAGACTCTTCTCCACTGTTCCATCAAATGAGATATAAGTTTCTATGAGTTATAAGAGCAACTTTACTTATTTTAGGAAAAATGCAGTATAGGGGAAAGGAGCAAGTGCTAATGAGAGTTGAAGATTAGCTTTTTAAACCAGAATTATCTGACTGAGTGGTTCAACTTGCTTTCTTATGGCATTATTTCTTTTTTCCTATATGTTCATTTCTTGCTGTTCAAAATCCCCACTTTCTTCTTTCAGTAAGAGGAGTATTTTTTTTTTTCTTCCAGGGAACTCTGCCTTCATCATTCCACATGACCCTGATGGCTGTGCCCTCCTCAGCCGGTGAGAGAACCCATGACTCCTGGTAAGTTAGACTGTATTTCCTTGGCATTTAGAAGTATCAAAGTTTCAAAATACATGCTTTGAAAACAGCTGATGTAGGCGTCCATGTTGCAAACCCCAGTGAGAATGTCCTTCTTTTGACTACGTTGAAGCAGCTTTGCATCCCCCTTTCCCAGAGCCCCTTCAGTCCCTCTCTTCAGTTCTCTTACCTGTCTCTTCCTCCGCTTCTGCTTTGGTTTGTGAGAAAAGGGATTCCATTATCTTCTACTCTCTCTTCAGACTCTCTCTTTCAGATGAGTAAATTCCTCATCTGCTTATGCTAGACGGTCTAGGCTTCTCCTACTCACATTGTTATAGATTAGATGTTTCTGTCCTCTCAAAATTCATATGTTAAAATGCTAACTTCCAGTGGGATGGTATTAGGAAGTGGGACCTTTGGGAGGTGATTTGATCATGAGGGTTGGAACCCTCACCAATGGGATTAACACTCTTATAAAAGAGACTCTGGACAGCTCTCTAGCCTCTTTCCACCCTGGGAGGATGCAGTGAGAAGTATGCACATCAGAAGAAGGCTTTCATCAGAGCCCATTCATACTGGCACTATTAATATCAGACTTCCAGCCTCTAGCACTGGGAAAAATAAAATTCTGTTGGTATTAAGCCACCAGTCTATGGCATTTTGTTAAGGCAGCCCAAACTAACAGAGACACATATTAAGTAGATAAAGCCTTCTCCATGTATAGCTCAATGCAGTGAGCCTTTCCTATTCAGAGGAAGGTTAAGAAATATATTTGAAGTATTCTCCAATTTCTCCAGGCCAGAATACTGGAGTGGGTAGCCTTTCCCTTCTGCAGGGGATCTTCCCAACCCAGGGACTGAACCCAGGTCTCCTGCATTGCAGGCGGATTCTTTACCATCTGAGCCACAAGGGAAGCCCTCCTATTCAGAGGAAGCTTAGGAAATATATTTGAAGTATATTTGGGGGGACAGAGCAAATGATCCTAAATCATCTTCCTCAAATATGTATAAGGAAGAACAATGAAATTCAGATTCTTGAAGCTCTCTTTTGTTTGAAGTGCTTCCTGGTGGCTCGGCTGGTAAAGAATCCGCCTGCAATGCAGGAGACCTGGGTTCGATCCCTGAACCTGTCTTCACAACAGAGGGGCTTCTTCGGAGGTGTTGACAGGGCTCTGCTCATGTCCAAGAGCTACTGCAAGCAGCTGCTCCCCCTTTTACTACTGGGTAAAGTGAAAGGTCCAGAAGTTTCCTCCGCTTCTGCTTTGGTTTGTGAGAAAAGGGATTCCATTATCTTCTACTCTCTCTTCAGACTTGTCTACAAGTCATTTATTATATTACAGCATTTCCAGAAATTTAGCAAATTCTTGAAAAGAAAGATTTAATCTTTTCAAGAGAAGCTGGAGAAGATTTATGGACGCCTATTCTTAACATGTCACAGTGTGGCTTGGCTGCTAAATTTACTGGGACCGCCTACACAGCTGAGGATTTCTGTGACTGCTGGAAATAATGACTTTAGGAGGTAACCAAACAGCATTAGAGAAAAATATTTGAGAAAAAACAGATTTTTTAGGTTACAGGAGGATTTCTCATTTTATAAAAGAACATTGCATTTTTAGGAGCTCATTAAGTTGTTTTCCCTTATGTTTGACCCCAAATTAGAGTTTGGATTTCTTAATTTTCTCTTCTAAAATCATCTGCAAGATATTGGGAAACTTGAGTTTCCAAGTCTTCAAAATGCCTCACACAAAATGAAAGCATTAGTTCTTAAGTATTATTATGGAATAAATTGAATTTTGTTAGGTTGCCTTTTGTAATCCTTATTTTTTTCTGTGCTTAATCATTACAGGTAATTTAAAAATAAATACTTCTGCAAGTGAACCAATAGAAATATTTCACTGTCACTGAACAGAAAGCTAAAAGCCTAATTACTGTATGTATTGAACGTTCTTCTGTGGTAGTAATTTCTTCACTCTTTCAATATCTTTATTTTCTTTATTTAACATCCACAATTTTTCCCTTTATATGGTGGCCTTTTTTTTTTCCCCCATTTTGTGGAAGAAAGTGGTACTCTGTTATACAAATATGCTCCCTATTTCCTTTGAAACTGTGTTCAGTCAGTCCCCGCAGAAAGAATAGGTAATGAAATTCTATCTCTCAAGTGTATGTAGACATATCAATCACTTTAAGTGGAAACAATCGTTCCTCTGCCATTTAGAGCCAACATCTTTGAACACAGAAACAGTACTATTGCTTTCTGTTACTATTTTTAGTTTTTCCATAGCATGCTTAGGTTTACATTCCATCCACATGCTGCCGAGGTCCAGAAAAGCAGATTTCCTGATAACATTTGATTTGAGCAAAGGGAATGATAAAAGGTGCGCTCTGTAATCTGGGTTTAGAGCCGACTGAAGATGTGGACCCCAGAGGAGGTAGTCCAGGAGCCCTGTGGTCTTGTCACCCCACAACCATTCCCAGACCTCTGTGCAGGCTTGGTCAGCAAGCGCAAAGAGTTATAGCTCTTTATCATGCCTTTGACACCCAGCCCTACCTACTCTAACTTCTGCTTCACAATCCAGCATTTTTTTTCCTCCCTCCTACGTGAGCAAAATTTGCGCTGCCACCTTTTTCCTTAATAATCATCATACATGTTAAGCTTTTGTCTTGGTCTCAGTATTTTAGGAAGCTGACACCAGAAGACACGGAAGATAAGGCATTCAACCTCTTTTATTGCAACTCTTCCGATCCTTCGTGCCTGCTCTCCCCACCGTAGACTTTAAAACCCACGCGTGTTTGAAATGCTGCTGGCTAAGAGCATGGTGTTGATGAACGGGAGTCATATCATGTTAGCCCAAGGCCCTCTAGTTACTGTGAGGCGCTGCTGTCTCTACCCAAGGCACTGTTGCTGTGAAGCGAAGAGTCTCTCGCTCCCGATCCCCAGATACAGAGCAGTATCAATGCAGAAATATTAAAGAGAAAATTAATAATTTATATCAAAAATTCATTTGCAGCTGCACTTCAGTGAATTAATTACTTTTTGTCTTTCTCTTTTTATTCATTCCTCTCTCTTGCTAATGATCAACTTAGAACTAGGAAGAGGAAGAAGTAAGTGGGGTGGGAAGAAGTGGGAGGTGGGAGTCTGGTGCTGCGAGAGCAGAAAACACAAAGGAGCCCGTGCTTTAATGTGGGTGCCCTAAGGGACCTGACAAGTGAAAAGAGATAGGTTAAACTTAATCCCATCTTCTCTACCCCAAAAGCAATAGGAAACCATTTTACCATGTTATAGATTCTACTTAGTATTTTAGAAGAGGGGAAAATTAAAATCCAGCCAGCCAAAGTCCCAAGTTATTAAAAAGATTAATCTGTTGTTTATCACTACATCTTCTATGCAATTCACTTCCCTGTATGCTCATTAAAATAGTATAGCCACACAGACAAAGCGATTGTATAATAATGCTCAAGTGTTAATGGAGCTTGTGTACTGACTTCCAGAAGGGCTGGGGTAGGGGCAGCAATTTTTACATAACACTGGCTTATCACAACTTGCCAGATGACACTAAGGTAACCTTATGGCAGGGTTCAAATTCATAGTCATTTTAGTCATTTTCTAAACTAGAAGGGAAAAATCAGTCAGGGAAATTTTACTTGCCAAATCCCAGACGGAGGCAAAGCAAATAGATCCTTCCCATGTTTAAAGCATTCATGGAACAGGAAGACAGTTCCTATCATGCTATTCCAAGCTACCATTTTAAAGCAAGCAAAAAGATGTACTTCTTAATATACCTTATTCTAAGTAGCCATTTAATGGGAGAAATAACCTTTGTACTAACGAGATTTTGAAAATGAATGTAAAGGCAGACGCTGAGTTTTCTCCAATAATCTTATTGTTCTGGCACAAGATGAGTAACCATTTGAGTACCAAATGACCCCCTCAGGGATAAACAGTTTCCACGGGTGTGAGTGAATGTTCCGGTGTGTGTATCAGCAGAATGGGGCATAAAGTTAAGGGAAAAGTTGGAGAGAGTTCAGTGTTTCATTTTTATCCCAGAGATCAGAGACTAGGAAAGGAAGAGAAGGAAGGACGTTCAGAGAGGGAGAAGGACTTCAAGAGCCAATGTTAATGACATCAGAGGCAAATGCTCTTCTCTTCAGGTCAGTGCAAACTATCACCAGGGGAGCCTATTGAGTCCTCTCTAAGAAGTTGGCCAGCTTGCACTGTAATGTTGTGCCCCAGGCTAGTAGAGTCTTTTGCCACTGCTTTGACGTGACCTCAGGTTATCAGGAGCCCATCAGCTAATTCCAAGTCTGTGGTCTGGAGGTTGGAATGGGACATTACCATCTAAAAAGTGGGTCTTTGCTTGAATTTCTAAAGAATGCCTAACAGATAACCAAGATTATCTATCCTAACAGTCTTGGTAGAAAAGATTTCTCCTCCCAACGTTGAAAACTCTTCAGATCACATGAATGCATAATTACACCAATGTTCATTTATGTAACTGTTTAAAGAGACCTGTCTGAAGAAGACTTGTTCAATGTCATTAAGCCACTTATAACCTCCATGCACTAAATATACTGGTATAATTCCACTGGCAATGGATGTGCACTTATATTTCCATCTTCCCTAGAATTCTTTATTCGAAAATTTATCAAAAAAAAACAACTCATCATATCAGACAATAAGAAACTGAAAATCTGTACCTAAGATATACCTTTACTGTTCCAAACAAATGTAGAATAGCATTTGATAATGTAATTTAAAAAAATGGTCTGTTTGTCTGTTTCATATTTTGCATGTTAAGAGTAGCATTAAATAGAATAATCAACAACTTTCTCCAACATCTCTTGGCAAGTGATTGCACCAGCAGGTGGAAAATTTGGTAGACATTTTTCCTTCCTAATTCCTTCAGCAGGAACATTTAGAAGAGTGTAATGATTGGCTTTAAGGAATCTCGTGCTTATGAAAAACTAACCTGATTCTGCCTTATGCATTCACATTTCATCTCCAGCCAGACTCTTCGCATACCCTGGAAGCTCCTGGAGACTTTTGACTACCTAGTACTGCCCTCATGTGGGCCAAGGGTGTCACTATTACAGGGAACTACCTGCTTTCCGTTCTTGACATTTGCAGAGGGAAGTCAAAATCATGATTTTTAATAGTTTTTAGCGTATACATTGATCTAAAATTTCAATTGAAATAGAACTGCTTTCTAGTTTCTAAAGTAGTCAGAAAAAAATTACTTGGTATGCCTGGAAATAAAGAACAGGGGAGAAGGATAGGAAAATCTAGGCCAATGTTCTCTCTCACCTGGGATTCTTGTTTTCTCCACCCAGAAGGTCAAATCTCAGCTGAATCAGTATGCAGATCACATACACAGCAACCACAGTTCCAGACTAGGGAATGTGCTAATTGGCTCGCCCGCTCGAAGAACCAGGGTACCAGGCGTCTGACACACCACCTCTGAGGGAAGCAGGGCTTAATGCAGGACAACATGTTCTTGCCACTCTGCACTGCCGCCTATCCTTGCTTCTGGCGAGCAGCCTGGCCATATGCAGTGGTGACTGGAACACTTTCGTAATTATTTCCCTCTTTGTAGACTAATCTGTACACTTGAGATGTTAGAATGCAGTCTAATTCAGAAGAAATGAAAATTAAAGCCAGTACCCCTTCAAGCCTGCTTTCCTCATACATTTCTCCTGTAGTGTTCCAAATAGTTCTCTAAATGGTGTGATGCATTCAAAAGGCAGGCCACACACTTAACAGCAGTGGTGTTAACACTCTTTAGATCTGTTCTTGCATTGGGAATATGGTTAAAATTATAGTCCCCTTCCAGACTGCACAGTATAAGAAACAATCCTGTTGGTTGCTGCATATAATTCCCTCCACTATTTGTCTCATGATTCCAACTCACAAACTGTTCAGTTGTTTTCTGAGATTGTATCCGGAAGAGAGGGAGTGCTTTTGAGAAGGAGCATAGAATTTCATGAGAGAATGCTTGCTCAGTTCTCAGAAACCATAATATCCTCGGAGCTCTCTGAATTGGGAGCTGTCTTCCTGAATCATGTGGCATCCGTGGAGCTGATGCAATAGGAATAGGAAGATACCACAGCCACAGTTGTTGATTAACTCTGATAACTTACCCTGCCTAATGACGTGGAGGTCTTTCATGCTTCCACTGCCTAATGGAGCTCATTAGATGTACACTTATTAAATATTCAGATAATTGTGGTAGTCATAATAGTGGTAATGATAGCCCAATGATGACATGATGAAGAAGAAAGCATCCTTGAACTGGAAAGTTTTCATTTTGCCAAAGAAAGTCAAAAGAGCTTAGAGGACTTCCGAGAGCTATGTGCAGAACACAGAAAGATTATTTAGTTGTTTCTTTGCTTTATAATTTTTTTTTTAAATCTAAGAGTAATCATCTTGAAGATTTCCTGGGATTACCTGGCTATGCAAAAATGCAACCAGTTCCCAGACAACATAGATAACTTTCTCTTGATTTGGGTTTGTATTTTAACCTGAAACTAGCAATATAAAACTCTGTCTCAGCATTGTAATTTACGTTCTGCTTCAATTCTTTATTTATGATAGTTAGATTTTAGGTCAAATACCCTTGTGAAGCCAAACACCTTACAATAAAGAGAGACTTCAACCTCAACTAAATAAGAATTTTTTTTTTTCCTAAACAAGTCTGTTGCTGAAAATTTTTTTTTACTAATATTTTTCAACTCTTATGTTTGTCAGAGTCTCCAAGTTTGGGGCAGGATGAGATGTGAAAATGTCAGAAAATTCAAGAAAACTTCTATTTTGTAAGACTCAAAAGGATTTGATAAGAATATGAATTGTCAGTTTTGCTCATCACTCAGTTCTAAAAATCTATACTCAAAACCTTTCATGTCTGTCTTATCCCTCACTAGCATCAAACATAATAAAATCAAAATAAACTTCTGACAAAAATGAGGTTTCAAAATTTTACCATGGGTTTCTTTTCTGTTTGATTCTTTTTGATCAGCACCAGATACACTAGAAACAAACAAGTTCCTTCTGAATCCCATTTTGTCTCAGCAGTACTCCTAGCAGGAAAAAAATAAAAAGCAAAGACAAATATGGAAATGATGCTAAGATATTTCTTCTGTCATCTCTTTTAACAAGTTCATAAAAGCAATACCCGTGTTGGCTTTATGAATTTTCCAAATTGAAAATACGATAGATAATACAATAAGGCTCAGCTTTTGAATTTGTGGTGATCTTTCTCTTGCATTTGGAAATTTTATATCCCTGACAGTTCAGTAGCACTATTTTCTCTTTTCTCTTAAGTCTAATGTAAGTCTAATGGGTTCACTTAAGCTTGTAATGAACAGCTTAGGAGTTTTTACTCTTGGGTTTCAATCCTAGTAGGTGACAATAGCTTGTTTGCATTTGCCTTATATATTGGCTGCTGCATGGTAGTGAAAAGCAATCTTTTGCTGTCTATACAATTATTATGACGCTTCTTCAACACGATGTGCTCACTGACACTAGATTACCTTTTGCAGCCCTAGGCTTGCAACCTGGTGGTATTTGAATGTATTCACTCCAAAGAAACTGTTGGTCTTATGACAGCTTTGCAGTGTGGAATGAGCTGAAAGCAGGCTCAACTGACCCAGTTATAACAACATCCCTGAATCTGAAGATTCTTCTGGCTTCTGATGGTTGCTTTTCTTATATTTGGAAAAGTCCACAACATGGCTAAAAAAAGAGAGAAACATCTTTGACTAAGTCTGCACTAGAGGAACTTGTCAGAGATCTTTTACTATTTTCTTTTTTGTCCTGAGCAAGAGAGTCAAGGATAACAAACCATTAGGAACGTATTTGTGACAGTTGACTATTAACAATTGACTATTCCAGCTAATGTTGATGGAAGAGCAACAATGGTACTTCTAACATTTCTGTTTTGTAGCGGATTGTAGGTGGCAGTCTGATCAAAAGAGATAGCAGAGAAATTGTGTGATCCTACTGTTTTAATAGTAAGACTGTATGTCTATGAGGGGATAACACCGGTTGGCCTAAAGGGGATTATAGACAGTTGCAAAAGTCTCCCACTCTTACCCTTTGTCACTTCTAAAATCCACTGCTAGTTTGGTGACCATTTTGGAAGTTTACTCTTTGATCATTTTTCTATTTCATGATATGTAACATTTAGAGAAAAAAAATATAGGTTCTAGAAGGACTGTTCATTTGAAAGAGAAATAGCCTAAGCAAGTGTGGATCAAAGTAACCTACCTGATGAAAACAAACCAAAGTATTTATTTGTACTAGTGGCTTTTGCTCCAGTTCCCTCCATGAGATCTAAATTAGTTCTATTAAGTCTAATTCCCAAAGAAGCTTTCATTTTCTGGGTCTGTCTGCCAAAATGGATTGCCATTTGTGATGGACCCAGAAAGTAGTAAGCATGTTGAGCAAATTTGCTATAGATATGTCATCTGCTGCTGATATAGGAGAAGGCATATTGCATAAGATTTCTTTGAAAGGAAGAACAAACTAAAAACTAGCTATTGAATTTCTAGCTACATGAATTTCTTGTCAGTGTTGAGGTGCCATGAGGGTGAACATTCTTCCTTACAAAGCCACCCAACAGATAGAAGAGGGAAAAAGAATTCCATCATTCAGAAAAAGAAGTCAAGAGCTGACTCTTGTGCTTTCCCTATGTTTCCTCCAGAGCCCTGTGGTGAATATTCTGTGCTGGTTAATTGTTCCTAATCAACTGAATCAAAGAGAAAGCAAAAATAAGAACAACTCCTTGCTGTATATTTACTATAAGCTCAGTTCTCCTCCAAGATAGAGGACACCAAGATGAATCTTAGAAATGACCTTTTTAGACATTTTCTCCCACCTATTACCCAGTTTTCCCACTTGCTCTTTTTTAAAAGTGCTTTTAAAAATACTTTCCCTGCAAATGTATGCAGCATAATAATCTGATAATAATAGTATAATTAGCATAATCTTTAATATTCACTCTAGTTCAACCTTTACCAAGTTCTAACCATGCTAGAAAATAGATATTGAATGAGTAGAACAGCCCATTTCAGTCACTTTACTTAGAACCACCACCGTGAGTGTGTGATAATACTTTGAAAGCGTGTGCTTTGATCAAGGTCAGAGTTGGGTTTAAAGTCATGACACAGGAACAGACAATGGTAACTTTAGTGATGGGGAGAGAGGAGATGGAGTGGCTAAACTTCATTAATGGTAGATCACTAGGAGAAGACCCCCAAACCCCTGCCCCTGAGGTCTGTAAAGGATACGGAGTTCAGAAGCACTTCCAGAGGACTGTGTTTAGTACAATGATGTACTTAGCCCACTACTTAAACCATTCCAGATGTGTTCTTAAGCTGCCCCTCTTTGTCACTAGCTTGAGTCATACTTTATTCCTTACAATCTAAGAATCCTAATGAGAGGCACTCAAAATATTTTCACATCTGTGAATCACTCAGACTTTTAACCAACCCTCTTCTTTCGAAGAATGATTGGAGGAGATGGAAAAACAAGAAGAAAGTTAGGGAAGATTCTACTATTCTTCTGGGATAGATATGCCCAAATCCATAATTGTAGGCTTTCATCTGCTTATCAGTTGCATGTCATAATGAGCATCAATTTTCTGTGTGTCTGAGGTAAATTGTATAAACTAGGAAGTTTTGAAAAAAACAGGAAGCATAATGAACCTAGGATTAAAACTGAAAGTGATTGGTGCTTCTGAATCATTAATGTCTGTAAGAATATTTGGGGTGAGTGCTCATAATGTAAGTTCTGATTTCTTAGGTGTAAGATGGGCCTGAGACTGCATTCTTAGAGTCTTCCACGTGATGCCATTATGATTGATCATCTGTCAATAACATTTTGAGTAGCAAGGATATAAAAATGAAGGTGCAGCTCGACAACCAGTCTCATTAATTCTTTGTAGGCTGGTGAATAAAAATGACCATTAAAACCAGATCAGGTCACCATTTCTGATCTGTGTGGCTTTGAGCAACTCGTTTAACCCATTTAGCTTCCTCATTTGTAAAATGATGATGATATTTCTCTTGCTCTTCTCCATAAAAATAAAAAATGGTAGATGATGCTGGTGCTGCAGGAGGGCTTGAGGCTCTGGGATCCCTGGAATGGGAAGCCACAATAGCTTCTGTGGAGGCTTCTGTGATGGCATCTGGGACCTAGGTTTCAGCTGGAGAGTTTATGGAGGCAAGGACAAAGAGTGGCTCCCTGTTACCAAGCTGTTCTACCTGGTTAAGGACAGGAAATTGCGTCTTTGGAGATCTGTCTCTTTTCTTTGCTCATCAAGGAATCATTGACTTTTTCCTGGGGGCATCTCTCAAGGACAGAGTTTTGAAGATTGTTTTTCAGTGGCTTAGTTGTGTCCAACTCCTTATGACCCCATGGACTGCAGCACTCCAGGCTTCCCTGTCCTTCACCATCTCCTGGAGTTTGCTCAAACTCATGTCCATTGAGTCGGTGATGCCATTCAGTCATCTCATCCTCTGTTGTCCCCTTCTCCTCCTGCCCTCAATCTTTCCCAGCATTTGAAGACTGTGGCTGTGCAGAAGCAGACCTGTGCTGGCTAGCGAACCAGGTTAAAGGCATTTGTCCCCCCCGGGGATTACAACAGACATATTGCATTAGGTGTCAAGTCCTCTAAGGAGGTAGCCATTGCCATCTGTGGGGCCATCATCCTGGCCAGCTCTCCATTGACCCTGTTGGATGAGGCTCCTGTAGTAACAAGATCAGCAAACCCCATACCGTCCCCTGCAAGGTGACTGCCCGCTGTGGCTGTGTGCTGGTACCTCTCATCCCTGCCCCAGGGGTACTGGCATCATCTCAGGCCCTGTGCCCAAGAAGCTACTGCTGATGGCCGGAATTGACAACTGCTACACTTCTCATGAGGGCTGCACCACCAGCCTGGAAACTTCATTGAAGCCTCTTTTGATGCCATTTCCAAGATCTATAGGCAGTTCACCCCTGACCTTGTTATCAAGTGTTCACCAAGTCTCCATATCAGGAGTTCACTGGCGAACTTTCAGACTTTTCATGCAGATAGCCCAGGCTCTAGCTGGTAGCCACTACCTAGTTTTATGAGAAAAATAAAGTGAATGAAGCCAGAAAAAAAAAAATTATCTTGCAGGATGATTCTGAAAATTAAATGATGTAACATGTAAATTTGATAATAGCTTTTAAGTAAATGACATTTTTTAATCAAAAAGTATTTTGAACAATATGCAATTTCCAATAGTGTCAGAGGGAAAGAAATGCATGTTTTCTGACCTAAAGAGTTTGTAAACCAATAAGAGTAAAATCAAAATGTCTATAAATTGCTAAAATAGAATATACGTCGAATAATAAATGTCATGAGAGAGGTAGAAACAAAATGCTCTGGAGTTGATAGAAGGAAAGGTTAACGGAGGGATGGAAGAATGAGAAAGATGGAGAAATAAGGGACATCTTCAACAAGGAGTTTGCATTTGAACTAAACCTTAAAAGATAAGTAAAAGTTCAGCAGGCAGAGAAGATGAAGAGTGTCATTTAAAGCAGAAGTAACAGCTGTAGACACCATGATATTGTGAAAAACAGTGGCCTTTTAATGACATTTCCAGAATTCCAGTGTGTCTAGAATTAGGTCAGATTGGGAGAAGAGGAGGAAGATGAAGCTGGCGGCACCCAGAAGGGAAAGATCTCATATGCTGTGCTGAGTTCCTGGGACGGACAACACCTCCCTCCTATTACAGATCTCATCACGCATTATCATAATTATGTATTAGCTCAAACATGACTCTGTACCTCAGCTGCAAATGTCTGACCCATAACAAGAACTCAGTGAATTGTTGTTGGCAGAATAAATGTCTAAGTGTTACAGGGAGAGAGTTTCTTGCAGTAGGATTAAAGGCCTTAAATACTATTGCATAGCTAGATCCCATAGTTGCCTATTCTGCTTGTCCTGCGGTGACCCCAGCCTACAGATTTGCTCCAGCATAAATATACTCCTGAGACACCCAGCATTTTTTATTTGGAATGATTGTTACGTTATGTAACAAAACAACCATCCCATTATACGACCCATTGCATGCCTTCCATTTGGCCTCCCTGTGATGATTCAATCTCTGAGTGGCGCTTAAGATGGTAAAGGTTGAGAGACGCTATTATACTCTAAGCAGATTGAGATCATCAGATGAAAACTATGGTGTGTCAGCATTGCATCCACCATGGCTTGTAACACAAAGTTCAGTAATATAGCTTGCAGCTACTAGTTGATTAGAACAGCTTTCTAGGCTAGGACGTCTTAAACACGCAGAAGCGTGGGGTTGCTTCTTTCCCCACAGAAGCAGAGTGGTAGTCTCCAGTGAATGATATGATTTCAATACAGAAGTTTTGCTTACATCTCACTTCGTTTCCATTCCATCTATTGATTTTTTTTTTCAGGATTGTGCACATGTATTGGAATACCTTTATTAAATCCCCCAGGCGTTCCAAGTAAACACAAATAGAATAGAATTAGGAACAACTGTAAGAGAACAATTGTAAGTAGATCTTGCCTTCGTATTATATTAGGAATAGAAACCTTGAATTTATCAGATGGAATCATTTAAGGGCTGGCTCTAGGCAGAATGCGAAAGAAGGCAAAAGCTGATTTTCTACGGAGAGAGGAGAATGCAGAGGTCAAGGGCACGGGCTGGAGGTAAGCTACTTGGATTCCAAACCTTACTTGAAGACTTCCTAGCTTTGTGATTTTGGTTGCATTGTTCAATCTTTTATGCTTCAGGCTCATCCTCTATAAAGCAGAGATTATAATATTAGTTAATCCATAAAGCTATGGAAAGTTAATCCAGGAAATATTGCTTGGAATAATGCTGACACACAGTAAGAGCTTAATAACTATTAGCCATTCTCATAGTCTCCAGGGTCTCTACCTCACTAATTCAGTAACTATCCGCTCATACTTCCAGACTCCCTCATTGCATATTTCTGATGCTCCCCTATATCTTCCTTCTTCTCATGTCCAGCAAGAGTTTGAGTCATTTATGTTTGTGTAATTGTGTCCTCAGAAAATGTTGCCCCAACAGAAACCTTTTTATTTACCTTTTATTTCTTACTGTAGGAAGAAAAGTGCTTTTTTTTTTTTTAATAATTAGGGAATTCACAATGTTACTAATCAAATGGGAGGCCTATTATCCCAGCCCATACCTAAAGCCTCTGAAGTCACAGCAATATACGTTCATTTATGCAACAGATATTTATTGAAGTGTTCTATGTGTCAGAGACTCCTGGATGTTCAGAGAGGGCGAAGATAACAAGGCAGGGGAATGCTCAGTACTTACTGGGGAGCGTGAGAACAGCAGGACGGGGAATTGAACCCAGTCTGCTGTAGGGGAGGAGATGGTGGCAGGAAAGGCTCCTCTTCATCTGTCAATGCAGAATTCCTAGGATTACTTAATGATAGCATCAGTTTCATCTAACTAGTTAGAGGACAAAGTCTTCTTTCTCTTCTGTCTAAAAATCCTGGAACTATATCCCTCCACACTTTTACAGTGCTCAAAGGACAGGGGAGCGGAAATCTAATGTTTCCCTACCTCACATATTGGGGACTTGGGTCACAGGAAGGAAAACTTTCCTTCAGGCATTACTTACACTGTGAAAACAGCATGAGTGCATTCATGCATTCACTTCTCTTCACTGTGCCTCCTGCAAAGTGCTTACTGAACACACACAATCCGTGTCAATAACGTTAGGTAAAATGGAGTTTATATTAATAAAAGACATTGTGTCTCTGTTCATGTGGAAATTAAAGGTTGTTGAAAGATAAGATGTATCCTACAACAGAAATAGTTAAGTAACAATGAAATGAAACATAATTAATTCTCAGTGAATTATTCTATCAGTGATTCTTGATGTTCTGGAACAGATATCAGTTAAGATAGCAAATACTGAAAGTTTCATCTCAAGCGCCATGTCCTACCAGCTGGAAGTAAATAGCTGGAAAACTGTGTAGCCAGTGATTATCTTACTTTGCCAGACTCAGAAAGAAGTAACTTCGAGACTCATCTTCATCATGCCACAGGAATGGGAAGTGTGAGCACTTGCCGCATCTTTGCCATGATGTGCCAGCTATGTGGGCTTCCCAGGTGGTTCAGTGGTAAAGAATTACCTGCCAGTGCAGCAGATGCAAGAGACATGGGTTCAATCCCTGGGTAAGGAAGATCCCCTGGAGTAGGAAATGGCAACCCACTCCAGTATTCTTGCCTGGAAAATTACATGGATTGAGGAACCTGAGGGCTACCAGTCCATAGGGTCACAAAGAGTCAGACAGGACTCAGCATGGCACAACAGCTGTCTCCATAGTAAGCTACATCATAGCAGGATGGTTAAGAAAAGATTCTGCAGTCTAAAAGACCTGACTTCTGCTCTTTGCTAACTCCGTTGTTCAGTCACCCAGTCATCTCCAACTTTTTGCGACCCCATGGACTACAGCACGCCAGGCTAACTCTGTGGCCTTGGGCAATTTATTTAACTTGTCTGAGTCTCAATTTTTTTAAATGGAAAGTGGAGGGTACTGTTGTTTACCGACTCTCCCAGGTCGGTCCCTAGCAAGGGTCTCTCTGGCTGGTGCCATTTGTGCCAATAGGAGACTACATTTGGTTCAGAAGCAAAGGGAACGCTTTATTCTTTAATCAAAGAATGGAGATTTGCAAGGTTGCACTCCAGAGTACATGCTCTCCCTAAAAGACGGTGGCCTGCAGGGCTGCTTTGTTTGGTTTTTGTCCGCAGGGAGAGGGTCAGGTTCTCATGGGTTGTGTGTAGGTGCTCACTACCCGTGGCTTCAGATGCCAGTGCCCAGCATAGCGACTCCGCCTCCATCTTGAATTAAGGTGGCAGGGGCACAGAGTTTCTGCTCATAGACCCCCAAACTGAGATTCTAGGTACAGTTTCAGGAGAAACTCTGGTCTGAACAGGCAGGCGCAAGGCCGCTGCCTGCAGGAACCTATGAGCAAGTGACACCAAATGAAGCATAAAGGAAAAGAGAAAGGTTAGACTTTATTATCCAGATTCTAATTTTATTCCCCAGGAATTGTTAATGGGCTTTGCCAGTGACAAATCCCTCCTCTGTCTTTTGTCCTGCTCCTTATTCCTCCTCTCATCTCCTATAATTACTTCCTGCTAATTTGAGGTGTCATCGTAACCCCGGGTGAATGAATAGAGCTTCTCCCCAGCTGCCTTTACGTCTGTTTGATTGTGACCAGGCCTCACCCCTGACCATTTGTATCCCTGGTGACCACCTTTTGGAGACAAAGGATGCCAAGATATATTTAAGATATATGGTTCAGATATTAGCAAGAGAATTATGGTCACATGTCACATTTTTCCTAAAAATGACAGTGCCTAGATCTTTTGCCTGTAGGCACAAGTGTGCCCTGTTGGTGAGGCTCAATGTCGTGGTTGAATATCCCAGGTCTCCCTTGTGGTGTTTGTTTTTTGTTTTTTTTTTTTTAATTAGTTGGAGGCTAATTACTTCACAACATTTCAGTGGGTTTTGTCATACATTGATATGAATCAGCCATAGATTTACACGTATTCCCCATCCCGATCCCCCCTCCCACCTCCCTCTTCCACCCGATTCCTCTGGGTCTTCCCAGTTTACCAGGCCCGAGCACTTTTCTCATGCATGCCCACCTGGGCTGGTGATCTGTTTCACCGTAGATAGTATACATGCTGTTTCTTTTGAATATCCCACCTCACATTTCCCCAAAGTTCAAAGTTCTGTTTCTTTTTTGGTCTCTTTTTTCTGTTTGCATTATAGGGTTATGTTTGCATCTTTCTAAATTCCATAAATATGTGTTAGTATGCTGTAATGTTCTTTATCTTTCTGGGCTTACTTCCTCTCTGTATAATGGGCTCCAGTTTCATCCTCTCATTAGGATGATTCAAATGAATTCTTTTTAACGGCTGAGTAATATTCCATGGTGTATATGTACCACAGCTTCCTTATCCATTCATCTGCTGATGGGCATCTAGGTTGCTTCCATGTCCTGGCTATTATAAACAGTGCTGCGATGAACATTGGGGTGCACGTGTCTCTTTCAGATCTGGTTTCCTCAGTGTGTATGCCCAGAAGTGGGATTGCTGGGTCATATGGCAGTTCTATTTCCAGTTTTTTAAGAAATCTCCACACTGTTTTCCATAGTGGCTGTACTAGTTTGCATTCCCACCAACAGTGTAAGAGGGTTCCCTTCTCCACACCCTCTCCAGCATTTATTGCTTGTTAGACTTTTGGATAGCAGCCATCCTGACTGGCGTGTAATGGTACCTCATTGTGGTTTTGATTTGCATTTCTCTGATAATGAGTGATGTTGAGCATCTTTTCATGTGTTTGTTAGCCATCTGTATGTCTTCTTTGGAGAAATGTCTGTTTAGTTCTTTGGCCCATTTTTTGATTGGGTCATTTATTTTTCTGGAATTGAGCTGCAGGAGTTGTGTTGCTTTTTGAAAGATAAGAACTTCAGGTCAGAGAGGGGTTCACTAGAGTAGTCAAGGGGTTTATTGCCTCAGGTTGTCTCTCTGGAGGTTGGGGCTTTGGGGCCGTCTTCACTCAAGTGTGATGTCCCCAGAGTGATCCCTGCAGCTTCAGGACTGAGTGTGTGGCAGGCCTAAGGCAGGCCCATTCCGTTTAGGAGTGAGCTGACCTTGAGGGCTGCTGGTTTTCCAGGTTTTCAGATTCACCCAGACTCTGGCCAGAAGAGGTGGAAGGCCTGGTTGGGAGGGTGCTGGCAGCCCTCAGTTACCATTATGGTGTGTGAGATTTCATGGTTTCTCCTTACCTTGAAGGCATACTTGAGTGGTTTCATTTCAGGGGGGCTAAGGTGTCCTGTCTCAGGTTGGGAAATGGGTCTACCATACATGAGTTCAAATGCACTTAGCTTTAACTTACAGCTTGGAGCTAACTGCTGTGAAAGTAGGGCAGTCGGAACCAACTTAGTCCAGTTTTCTTTAGCTTGACTAAGGCTGGTTGTTTCAAAGTCTGATTGGATCTCTCTACTTTCCCTGTCAATTGGGGTCTCCAGGCTGAATGGTAGCTCCATTTTACACCCAGGGCACTCGTTATCATGCCCTTTGTCACTTGAGACAAAACTGCTGGACTATGATGACTTTGTAGAAATCCTGGGAGCCCAAACCTGGGGATTATTTCTTTAGGTAATGTCTTAGCCATTGCAGCCACCATTTCAGTCCTAGCAGGGAATACTTCTGTCCACCTAGAAAAGTAAGTCTACTAGCACCAAGAGATACCTGAAATTGCCCAATACTCTTGGCATGACAGTGAAAATCTGCCAGTCTTCTCTAGCATGTGACCCTCTGGTTGCATAGGTCTTACCTGGGGGCTTCTGAGGCGGGGGTCTGGTGTTGGGGTTGTTCATAATACAGATGAGGCCTGTCTCATGTAACCAACTGACTATGCTTTTCATGCGAGAAGTTACCATGACCTCAACTAACCAATTACCTAGGACTTCCCTCTTATAGTGAGTTCCTTGATAAGCCTCCCTGAAGGCTTGACAAGCTGCAGTTTGAGGAAAGAAGTATCGCCCATGTTCATTAACGAGCCACACATGGCCTCCTAGATAGATGTCTACTGAAGCTCCATCTTCACGCTTTGTCTAATTCTTCCTCTGTGTAGATGGGAGAACGATTGGATGGATCTGTCTTTAAGGCATGAGGGATAGTTGCCAAGTTACTAGTTCTGGGGCTACCCTTTCAGGAGTTGCGTCTGCCTCATTATTTCCCTCTGTCACCTCTGCATCCTCTTTTTGGTGACCCTGATGGTGAATCGCTGCTACTTTTTTGGAAGCTATACTGCTTTGAAGAGCTTTAATATGCTTAAACCATGTTTTACTTGTTTATTCTCTGCAGTAAGCATACTGCTTTCCTTCTAAATAGTCTCGTGTATGTGTAGGATGGTATGTATAAGCATACCAAGAATCTATGTAAATATTAAAGATTCTCCCTGGCCTGATTCCAGGGCTCAGGTGTGGGCTCTCAACTCCACCTTTTGTGCAAAAGTTCCCGGGGTAGACTTCTTGCTTCTGTGACTTGACTCTGGAAGGTCACTACATATTGCTCCATTTTTTCTTTTTTTTTTTTGCTCTCTCATAAAGCTGCTTCCATCTGTGAACCATTGCTCTTAGGTGTTTGGGAGAGGCTCACTTCCCAGGTTAGGATGACAGGAATAGATCGTGTCAATGATTTCTATACAGTGATGCTCCAGGGGTCCTGTTTCTGTGGGTAGCAGGGTGAGAGGATTTAGTGGGTGACAGGGTTATGGTTGTCCCTGGGTTGTCTAAAAGCATAGACTGAACTTGAACCAAACTTCTGGAGTATAGCCATTGTGTTCCCTTAGAGCTTCAGTGAAGCCTGAACCTGATGTGGGGGCCATATAGTGATTGGCTGACCAAGCATTAACTTTTCAATCTTCTTAAGCAGAGTTAAGTAGCTGCTACTGCCCATAGGCAAGGAAGTCATCCCTTAGCAGTTAGATATAACTGGAGAAATAGGCACCCACTCCAGTAAGGGGTCCCAGTTTTTGAGCTAATACCCTAAGGGCAGTTCCCCTTCTGTCATGAATATATAGGTCAAAAAATTTAGCTAAATCTAGGAGAACCAAACAGGGGCATAAAGTAGTTGGTTGATCAATTCTTGAATGAATCCTTTGTATTTTCAATTCTATAAAGGGATTATTATCTTTTCCTTTGACTTTTCATATAGAGGCTTACCTATTAGACCATAGATAGAGACCCAGATGCCGCAAAATCTGGCTATCCCCAAGGAACCCTTAAACTGTCTTACAGCTTTAGGAGGGCAGAGCTACAAACAGTCTTCTTTCCTGGGACAGGCTTTTCTGACCTGTGAGAATGAAGCATTGTCTTGGACACCTTTTATCCTGTATTGACTAGGTTGTTCAGGGTGGTTAGCAATTTTTTTCAGAGATCTCTGTAAGTTAGAACTGGCAATCAGGATGTTGTCTATATTCTGGATTCTCTTCTCCAAATCCTTTAGGTCTTTAGCAAAAGTTTCCCCAAAGATGGTGGGGGAATTTTTGAACCCTCGGAGCAGCAGTATTTTTCATTTTTTATTTATTTAGCTGTGGAGGTCTTAGTTGAGACATGCAGGATCTAGTTCCCTGAGCAGGGATCAAACCCAAGTCCCCTGGATTAGGAACGCAGAGTCTTAACCACTAGGTCACCAAGGAAATCCCTGTATTGTTGTTTTTGTCATGTGTTTGGGTGTTGCCACTCAAAAGCAAAACTTTCCTGTGACTCTGGTTTCTAATAAAGAAAATCAGGTCCTGGTGGACAGTAAAGTAGCCAGCAGAGTGTAGGGATTAGATACTACTGGGTATATATCCTCAGTGGTTTCATTGACTGCCTAGAGCTCCATACCATCTAGTATTCCCCATTGGGTTTTCTTAACAGGAAGAATGGGGATGTTACAGACTGACTGACATGGTCTAAGTCCCTGGTCAATTAGGTCTTGTATAACAGGGTGGTGCCCAATAAGGCCTCTCAGTGGAGAGGGTACTGCTTTCCTTTGGGTCATGTGTGTCCAGGTTTAGATGGGCTAACACAGGCCTGGTGCCTGCAGCTCATTCTACCTGTTCTTGGGCCCAGACCTTGGGATTTATCCCAGAGAGATTGACTTGCTCTGTCTGGGAGCTTTGTCCTCGGACATTAGCATTGTTGTACTGTGCCCTTTGTCTAAGGGGACGCCAGTCTCTAATTAGTCTCCCATTAAGTGAATAGTAGCCCCTGATTTATCTCTTCCTGGCAGGGATATAGGACCTTGGGGGGCATATAAGAATGTGTTTGTCCAGTTTACATTCTGATGACTCTATGAATGCCTGTTCTTGGGATTTCCCTGATAGCCCCATAATTTTACAACCCCTGTGACTGAGTTTGCCTGATTTAGTATGCATAATGGAATAAATGGCACTGGTGTCAACTAAGAATTTGACAGGCTTTACTCCTGTGTTCAATGTCAGCTGAGGCTCTTTAGGGATCAATTGGAGTTCCAGGTTAGGAGCCCTTGGCCCCTTCATTCTACATCTGGACCATCTACCTTGAAGAGCGGTGGCCAGGATTTGCCATTTCTGTCCCCTTTGAGGGTGGCAAAAACATTCTCTCTTCCAGGTCCTCCTTGTTTACAGATGGTGCCCTGTTTGGGTTCCAGTTTCTGTGGCTTGCTAGCCCTTGGTGGAGACTGGGGGTCACTCACTGGAATCGAGTCCCAGTAGGTGGTTAGTCCAGATTCCCGTGCCAACCAGTTGACATTGGAGGGCAACTGGTATGTGAGCTGGTCTCCAGACTTTTCATCTTCTGACTTTTCTTTCTGTATATCTTCATTATTAAACACCTGGTAGGCAAGACCCTGATGCTGGGAGGGATTGGGGACAGGAGGAGAAGGGGACGAGAGAGGATGAGATGGCTGGATGGCATCACTGACTCAGTGGACATGAGTTTGAGTAAACTCTGGGAGTTGGTGATGGACAGGGAGGCCTGGCGTGCTGAGATTCATGGGTTCGCAAAGAGTTGGACATGACTGAGCAACTGAACTGAACTGAACTGAGGCAGCCTTGGCTAGGCAAGAAGTAGGGGTTATCTGGTTCTATTCCCAATTTCTGAAGTTTATGCCTAATGTCAGGGGCAGTTTGTTAAATAAAATATGATCTCAGGATTGCATTCCCTTGCAAGGACTCAGGGTCAGTGGAAGTATAGATTCAGAGGCATTCCCCAAGGCACTCTAGGAATGCCGAAGGGTTTCTGTTGGCTCCTGATTGATTTCCTTTATCTTATTCCAGTGGACAAGTTTCTCTCCTGCTGTCTGGATTCTTTTTAGGATCTCAGGATCATACTTTTATAGTGCATCTTTCACCCCCTTTCTCCATTGTCTCAGTGGTCCCAGTTAGGTTTATTATCTGGGACCTCTTGATTCCTCAGTCTGAAAATATTATGACCTGCATTGTTTCTGTTCTCTGTGTCTGCTTCATCTCATGCTTTTGAAAATACCATAGGGTTTTCTTTCTTTCTTAGGAATACTTTGAGGAGGCTCTAGATGTCAGCCCAGGTTGGGTCATGGATCTGAAAGATTCTCCCACTCAGATTCAGGAACGTCTCTGGCTCCTCCCTCAATCCCTCACTAGGACTTGTCCAGTTATACAGATCAGAAGTGGTCAATGGGATGTATACCTGAATGAGCCCTGCTTCTCCATCAGGGACCTGCCTAAAAAGGAGTACTTTTCCTAGAGGGTTGTGGACCCTGACTGGTAATTAGTACCACTTTGTGGACTTGCTAGGCTGGGTTCTAAGGGAGAGGGCTTGTTATGGAGGGAGCCTCTTGGGTATATGGCCCAAATTGTGACATAAAAAGGAAGAGGGAAGGGTGGGAAGAGGGTGGGTGAGAGGGTTAGGGAAGAGATCAAGAAGGTCCTCATGCGGAAGGTCAAGGGACTGGTAGGAAGCTTTCAGTCTCTTTCGGTATTTCCTCAGTGGGGAAGAGCCCACATCTCTTTTGAAGTTCTTTGTTCTGATATAAAACCATAACAAACTAGACATGGGGAATTTCATCCCATTTCTTTTGTCTCTGACATAGCAGGTCCAATTATAAAATTATTGGTGTTGTAATTTAGAGACCCATGAACAGGCCACCTTTCCCCATCTCCTAGCAGTACTGGGGCCAGGCTATATTACTCAAGATTACATGTTTTGGAGTCAGGGAGTAATAACCAAAAAACTTGAAGTTCTTCAGGATGTACCCTAATGGTCAGTCCTTCAATTTGGTGGACATTTGTTTCTCTGTCTCTTAGGTGTTCTATTATGAATTTGTTTCCAACTGTCGAGGGAGTGATTTGTTGACATGCAAATGCCAAAAGATTTGACCCAAATAAGATTGTCTGGTTCAGGAGATTTGGAACCAGCACCAGACTCTTAACTGGATTCCTCAAAAGACCACAGTAGGAGGTATCCAAATAGTACACCTGATATAACTGGGGCTCCCCTTGTAGTTTGGATTTGTAGTTTGAACTTGCTTGAGAGTGTCAATCCCTCCCCAGTGAAGATGTCCCATGGGAGATTAGATGAGGCCACATCTAGACAAAGCAGCTTAGCAACATTAATCCCTGACTGGTTTGGTCTGTTGGGGAGTATCCTGTCTGTCTGAGACAGAGGTTTTCTTCCTCCTTTCAGCTGAAAAGGAGTTTTCAGAGTTCACACAAAGTGAAGGCTAGAAAGGATTCCCAGGGGGGTGCTCAACAGATCGCTGAGGCAGCTGGTATCCTGTACTGATACTGGGAGGAGAGCCTGTGGAATCTCGATCAGTAAAGAATCACCCAAGGTTCATCTCATAAGCAGTGTGAGGAGGAGAGGTTGGGTGGTGGGTGTTTCCTGTTCTTGCCAGTAGCTCCTGGGGCGTCGCAATAATGGGGTTCCTGATCTTGTGAGTGGCTCACAGGGTTCCCCAGCCCTGACTAGAAAAGGTCAGGTTACGGGTTGCGGACCTACCCTGGGACTTTCTCACACTCAGGCATCCCTTGCGCCTTTTCTTGAACTCAGATTGTGTGTTCTCATTCCATATTGTTAGGCAGTCCTCATTACCTGAGCCCTTTCCCAGCCTTGCCTCTTGGCTCATGAGGTTGGCTACTTTTCTTTACCAAACTGAAAGGGCCCATGGAGAATGCTACTGTTGACTCCTGGGCATTGGTGAGAACTGTAAAGCCCTGGGTGTAGCCACTGCTGCCTTGCACAGGAGTCAAGAGTTCAGAGCTACTGGTGAAACAGTAGGCAAGACTGCTGCGGCTCTCTCTTATCCACACATCCTCACCATCCCCAGGTGTCTGGCACCTCGGGAAGACCGGCCAGATGCAGCAGGCAGGCACACATGAGATTCAGTCTCTGATCCTCAGTGATGCCGCAGTATGGTCCATTCAAGAGGATACTCTGGGGGCTGTGCTGCACCACTTGGATATCAGGGTGCTGGTCCAAGTTGCTCTGGATTTGGCCAAAGGGTGCCACTCTTCTACCCCATCAGAGTGAACTCAAAGACCAGAGTCGGTCATCCTCATGTAAACCTACCAAAGCCTCTGCCATGCTATCTCTGGAGTTGGGGTGAGTCAAGAGCCTAGTGGGTACATGCAGATGGAAAAGGCCATGATCCATCGCATCTGGGTCACCAGAATTTTGTTACCTCCCCTCCTGGGTTGGTCCTAAACATGGGTCCTTCTGCCTAGTGTGATTCAAATCAATAGAATTCAATTCAGAAGCAAAGGAAAGCTTTATTCTTTAATCAAAGAATAGAGAGCTGCAAGCTTATATGCTGGAGTACTTGCTCTCCCCAAAAGGCCATCAGCAAGGCTCTTTTCATAGGGTTTTTGTCAGTGGGGAGGAGGCAGAATTCTTACTGGTCAGTTATAGCTGTACTGCCCATGGCACTCCAGATTGAAGTGCACATAGTCTGCCTTCACCATCTTGAATTGAGGTGTCATGGTCCATGAGCTGAAGTGATGGACACAGCCATTTCACAGTAAAAACTTGATCTGAAATGCCAAGTGCAGGGCCTATGCATGCTGTGCTCTATGAGCAAGAGAAACTAGAATGAGCACAAAGGAAAAGAAAGTTAGGCTACCTAGATCCTGTTTTTATTTCCCAAGAATTATTAATGGGATTTACCAGTGACGCTATTATCTCATTCAATTAAATTCCATGAAAGAATCACATGTCTCTCATTCATCTTTATAACCCTGGCACGTGGCCCAACAAGTAGCTGCCCTGCCCACCTGCCTTTACACACACACACACATTGGAGAAATTCTTTGAGGGAATTGGGACTTGAGAAGAACTTTGGAGAATAGGTAGAATATGGAGACGTCCCTGGTTGTCAGTGGTTGAGAATCCACCTGCCAGGGCAGGGACCATGGATTCTGTTTCTTGTCTGGGAACTAAGGTCTCACACGCTGCAGGACAGCTGAGCCCCTGCACCACAGTTGCTGAGCCTGTGCTCTGGAGCCTGCGAGCTGCAGCTCTTGAAGCGTGTGCACCCTGGAGCCTGTGCCCTACAACAGGAGAAGCCACGGCGGTGAGAAGCTCGCCCACCGGAACTAGAGAGTAGCCCCTGCTCACCGCAACTAGAAAAAGCCCACTCACTGCAACAAGAGCCCATACACCACAACGAAGAACCCGTGTACCAGAACGCAGAGCCTGTGCACCACAACGCAGAGCCAGCAGAGCCATGAATTAAAAAAACAAAAAGATCTCGTGTTCAGAAGAAAATACTGTAACCAGCACATTCATATCAATGTATGACAAAACCCACTGAAATGTTGTGAAGTAATTAGCCTCCAACTAATAAAAAAAAATAAATAAATAAAATAAAAAATTTAAAAAAATAACTTTTTTTAAAAGAATGGATAGAATATTAATTCATCAATGAATATGAGAAAAAAAGTACTCCTTGAACAAAAAGACCTGGTAAAACATGGAAACCAAAATGAGTATGACAGGGACTAACGAGGAGACAGGAAAACCAGAAGGAAAAATAAATAGCATCCAAACACCTTTAATTTCAGAAGACGCTAAAATCATCTCATCTGTATTTTGTTTCATGAAGCAAGAAAAGTGAAGCTCAGAGGAGTTTAAATAACTTACAGTGGTAGACATTGGCACCGGTGAGACTACAACCCAGATTGCCTGACGCATATTTCAATGCTCACTTGAGAACGGACTGGAAGGAAATGCTGGGAAGTCAGTCAGAAGTCATTTGGTGGAATTCTCCATACGCAAAATTCACTCCTTACATAATGAGGATCTCTCTTATCTGTTACCAGCAGTGTAAACAAGGTTAGAATGAAATTTCCTGGACAGCCTCTTTGAGAAGCATGACCAAGGAAACTGGGGTCACAAAGCAAGTACCATTGATTAGCAAGCATGGTTCCTGAGAGAGCGTGAACTAAAAAATGCCAAGCTAATTTAGAGGGAGACAACCCAATTGTTATGGTAAGGGGAGACACTGTGGACTGATTGCTGGATTGAAGCAGAGACCGTATGCCAAGGAGAACTTCCTCCTCCCTAAAAATACCATATTGTGTTTGTACTGTGGCCAACGCTAACAGAAGGTAAAACCTACGCATAATACTACCATGGTTACTTTAGCTTATTTATTTATTTTTATTTCTATTACTCACAGAATCTATCCCTCTGTGTTTATGGCCAGATATATTCTTAGTCTTATTTTATAATGGAGCAACAGTTAAATATGATTAGCACTGGTTTCTTGACTACTGTTTTTTCATGTATTACACTTGATGCTGTCCTAAAATGTGGAATCAGCACCTGCCATCTTCCCCAGAAAGGTAAATGTTGCTCATTTTTATTTGTCATCTAATAAGTAAAAACCAGATTTGGAGGTGGAAACTTCAGAGTGCAGTTGCTTCATCCTGAGAAAATGTCGGTGTCTGTTTACATCCAGATATTAATGGAATAATCTCCCGGATCAGTCAGAGTACTCGAGACACATCAGTGATACATATGCCCCCATTGTTCTTAATTAGCTTCTGATTAAAATGTCTTCTCATGCTCTTCAAGCTTAATTGTTGTCATTGAGATCCATGAAAGTACTCTTGCAAAGATTTCTGCATCGAGAGTTAGAGGCAGGGGATCTATAGTGAAGCACCATGTCCCTGGGAAGTTTTTCTCTCTTTCCTAATTATAATCAGTCTCTGACTGCCATAATATAAAAATTGTAATACCCAGGTAATGGACACCCTGCAAACACACTGTGGCTGTAATATCTGAGTTCTTCGGGCAAAGGATCCCTGCAGGGGCAGTCATTGTGCTCAGCAGTGCTCAGCAGTTCCATCCAGAAGTTTCTTCCATCAGTGGATAGTGTTTACTCCTCTCTTCCATTGGGATGTAAGCATCGCAGAGCAGCAGTTAGGCCTAAATTCCAACATGGTGTTCCTTGCCGTGGACCTTCAGATTGCCTACTCTACATCAGTTTCACCTTTTAACCCGCTGTTAACAGCACTAGTTTTCCATCTTGGGAGCATATCACAGTCTACCTGAGAGATATTTTTAAAACCACTGACCCCTAAGGATTATCCTTGACTAGTTCAGTCTGAATCTTTGTACAGAGGCTAAGAGCAACGGCTCTGAAATCAGTAGCCCGAGTTTGTATCCTGGCCCTACAATGCAAATTTGGGGTGTTTAAGCTCTCAGTGCCTCAGTTTTCTCAAGGATAAAAATCAGATTATAACAGTACCCATCTCATGGGAGTATGGTGAAAATTATATGAGTCAATATTTGTGAAATATTTAAAACAGTAGTTAGCACATATAAATGTAATTTAACAATTTGTTATGATGGTGATAAAGATGGTCATCACCATGATGGAGGGAATGAAATGGTTGATTAAATTGTGTTTGAAGTCCACCCTACCTCTGAAATTTTAGTAGTAAAGAGCCAACAAACTGGTTCTATTTTTAAAGCCTTTTTGTGTTCATTTTTCCTATTATTTGCAAATTCTTAGGTGAGGCTGAGAAGCCTGTGGGTAGTGCGTGGATACTATAGAAACACCATCAGGCTGTGACTTAAATGAATTCTGACTCCGAGTGCTACTTTACCTAAGGAGCATTGATTTCAGAAGGCTTTGCAGCACTAATTTTATAGCATATGAGAGTCTGTGGAATTGACATCTGATAACCTACCAGCTGAAGCTCCAATACCCTGGCCACCTGATGTGAAGAGCAGACTCACTGGAAAAGACCCTGATGCTGGGAAAGACTGAAGGAAGCAGAAGAGGGTGGCAGAGGATGAGATGGTTAGATAGCATCACTGACTCAATGGACATGAACTTGGGCAAGCTCCAGGAGATAGTGAAGGACTGGGAAGCCTGGCATGCTGCAGTTGATGGGGTCACAAATAGTTGTACATGATTTAGCAACTACAACTACACGACAGTTGACTTTTCACTCAGTTTTATTTTTCTAAGAAATGAGGAGGCTGAACTAGAACTTGAAGGATAATCAGACTTAAGGAGCCCATGTTTTTATTATTTCCTGGAAGCCAGGGGCTAAATTAACTCTTAGGATAAGAGCATTAGTGGACCAAACTTTGGAGTGACTTGCACACAAGCTTTTCTTTCTTTTCAAAAGTTAGTTTCCACTCTGTCCCTGAGGATGAATAGGAAGGAGATGTTCAATGCTTCTGATTTTCAGAATGGAAACCAAGGCAACAGGAGAAAACAGTTCCAGAGTGGTAGTGATGAACACAGAAATTACCTGTCTTTGTTACACGTTTGGAACAGAGCCATTCTACAATTGATCTGTGTATCTTAAGAGCCTGCATACACAACACTGAGATAGTTTCTTAAATAGAGCAGATGTTGAAGCAACATTCTAAAATAAACTGTCCCTTGCATCTGGTTACCTCCCATGCAGCTCATCCAAGATTGGCTGTGGTAACCTGAGTGTGCACATCAGGGTTTTAGACCATGGCCATGCAATTCCCAAACATTCATGTGAGAACTGAATTCTGAAGCAGAGAATACAAACCACTTAAAACTTTAATGAGGCTGACAAGTGGGTTTAGTTCAGCCTATAATTTACTTTGAATTGAATTAGAAGCAAACTTTTTAAATCACTTTGCAAGTAAAAATTCCATTTTCTGGACTCTGTGGAAAAAGTTGGAAGATCTGGGGACACTGGGCTGACATTTCTCCATAGCAATAATAGGCTATTATGGACTGGCAACTTCCCCAGGACTTCCCCAGTTTGCTGCAGTCCCCACCCTACCTAACATCAGCTGAACACGGAAGCTGGCGGTATTTATTGTCCAGCTTTTGCTTTTTAAGCTTCACTCACTTCTATCAACTGCCTGACCCTTGTAGATACTTACATTTGCAACCTTAGCTTGCCTTTAAACTTTGTCCACATCCAAACTGATAACACCTGAATTCAGTTTTTTAAAAATTGAACAAAAGTAGATGGTACAGTGAGTAGGGGTGAGGAGTATTGGCTACATGGTGCCATGCAACTGGTTTAACTGTTTTACTTTCCAGAAATCTCCAGTGATGCTCTATAGACACAGAAATGTGGTTGATTGTATTTTGAACTTATGGTCTTAGACCTCTTTGTGTCAGAAAGAAGCGACAGTTCTTCAGATCACCTACTGAGATGAAGAAGAGTTTTCTGGCAAAGAACTCAAATTACTTTATAGATTAGCCTGAAGCCTTCTCTGCATTTTCCTCATTTCCTTTATGGAGCTTAAATCAGAAATAGCTTTTCTAGTACCGTCTATTAGAAGCACATGAAATGTCAAGCCAGATTTATGGATTAAGAAATTGACATTGGATCATAATTCAGTTTAGAGTAGAAGGAATGAGAATGCCAAAAATGACTTGGAGCCAATTCCTTTTGTGGTCACAACAAGAACAACAATAAAAAGAGAGTGTTGGTTTCTAAGTCAAAGCCCCTCCTCCCTCCACTCCTGCCCTCAACTCTCTTTTGATACGTATACAAACTGCACAAATACAGTATATACAATTAAAATGGACACCTAAAATCTCCTTGTTATTTAGCCTTCTTCCCCTACATACCTAATTCGGAGCTTCTCCTCTCTGACCACCATTTCTTTCCTTATTTCTCAGTTCCTCACTTCTACTGAATCTGCCTGTACGTAGCTATCTCTTTAACTAAACTGTGGCTGCCAGAGGGGAAACCCATCTTGTTCATCATTGTTACCCCAGGTCCTCTGCACACTACTTGAACACTGTAGGAGCTCAAAACCTATTTGTAGTTACATAAATAATTGGTGACCTCCAGTCCCTCAAGCTGCTGCTGCTGCTAAGTCACTTCAGTCGTGTCCGACTCAGTGCAGCCCCACAGACGGCAGCCCATCAGGCTCCCGTCCCTGGGATTCTCCAGGCAAGAACGCTGGAGTGGGTTGCCATTTCCTTCTCCAGTGCATGAGAGTGAAAAGTGAAAGTGAAGTCGCTCAGTCGTGTCCGACTCTTAGCGACCCCATGGACTGCAGCCCACCAGGCTCCTCCATCCATGGGATTTTCCAGGCCAGAGCACTGGAGTGGGGTGCCATTGCCTTCTCCAGTCCCTCACGCCCTATCTCTAATTCCAAGATGCCAGCCTCCTTCTTGTTCCGTTTGCCTCACTACCAAACCTGAGCCCTACGGTCAGCCATGTTGGTGAATTCTTACATTTCCCTGTCTTCCGTCTCCCTTGACCAAGTTCCTAGACTGTCAATAGTTGGTGGGAAAAAAAATTTAAAGGCATATTTATTACTTCTAAAGAAACATACATTATAAAATAGTAACTGATGTTTCATAAGCATATAGTAATGATAGTATTCAGTTGATTCTTATTGACTCTGCCATAGGGTATGTCCTCCAAATGTTCCTGATCTTCAGCTTCCCCAGCACTCCATACTCGTCCTCCTCAGGCACATTAGATGACCCAACTCAAGTTCCCTTAGTTCCCTGTTTCCCTTTTCATAACATCACTGTGTGATTACTTCTCTTTATTTTTCTGTTTGTCCTTCTTTGTCAGCTAATTGATACACTTACCCATTGGTTCCTTTCTATCCCATAATCTCAAGAACCTTTTTCTGACTCTTTCTTCTGTGTGTCCCCCTTTTTTTTCCTCTTCCCATTTTTCTCTTGGGTTTTTGTTTGTTGTTTGTCTGTTGTAGTTTGATTTCATCTGCTTCACATGTCAAAAGTAGCTCTTTTGAAGGTTAATAATGTCACAACTGTCAAAGCCAAGCCTTTTTAAAATTGTATTTCTCTTAAACATTTGCATTTTAGCACCTTGTTTATCACTTTATTTTTAAATCCTTTTTAACAATAACTTTTAGGATACCATCACATTTTGATTCCATTACTTTTTCAATTACTTCTTACCAAAATCCCATTTTTGGCTTCTTGTCCTACACTGTTAATCACACAGATTCATAATGAACTTTGATTCTTCCCTTGCCTTTGTACCCCTTGTGCCATAATGACCAAGTCTTAAAGTGTTTTTTTAGGGGGCAAGATACACATTTAGCTGGTTGTGTTGCCATGTATTACTCAATTTGAACATTTCAGTCTCTTCTTAGAAGCCTGAGATGTCCAAGGTGCATACTCTGGAAAACCTCAAATAAATAAGAAATTAAAATCAAGAATGCAGCTGAATCTGAAAAACAGAAAAGCAGTTTTGTATTTGACATATGACAAGTGAGATAATACTTAAGCATATTTATCTTCTACCTCTACTTTTGGGTGGGGATTTAGTTCAGAGAAAACTCATACTGTATGACCAGTCTTCCCTTCACTTCTTTTCCACAGAGGGCAGAGAAAGGAGAAATGCATTCAATGTATGAAAGAGGATAGTTCTTCCTTGCAAGTGAGATAAACACAACTCAAACAAGCTTAGGCTAAAATGGGGGATTTGTTGGCAAGAATAAGTAAACCTGGGGAAGAAAAGCAGTGACTCTGGGACAAGCGGAACAACTGACTCAGATGGCATGGCTCCTTATCCCTGGCCCATACTTCTCTTTCGCTTCAATTATATTCTCTTTGGTCACCTTTATTGATGATGCTTGAGTCATAGCAACTGGAAACCTGGGTTCACATATCCTCACTTTTTCCAACAGAGAAAAGAGGATATTTTCCTCCGTTCCAGTTTTAAAAAAAAAAAAAAAACTAGGAGAGACTTTGATGGACCAGCTAATATGTTAATCCTCATATCATTTTGCTTGGTTGGGCATATAGGGCCATATAGGAAGCTGGCAGCTCTCATTCACTTATAATAAGTTTCATAAGATGTGGGCCTATGTAGTACCTCGCTCAAGCCCACATCTGTCCAGATCGAGTACATGATCCCTATCTAATAGAAAGATCATTTAGATTTTCTCTCAACATTTAAGCATCTTTTATTTAAACTAGGACAGTTTGATTTTAAGCTTTATTTGAGTTCAGAAAATTCGACTTATCCTAGTTTAAAAAATTGGTATTTCATGCATTTTGGCCACTGGGTTGAAAGTGAAGGATTAAGTGCAGACTTTCCTAGTCTTAGAATCTCAGAAATCAAAATTACTTCAGCAGAGTTCTCCAAATGGATTATATGACAGTGGTACTTGTGTGCACTTTACAGATGGCAGAAAATTTCGTGAAAAATCTTAGAACTGCCCATTAGGGCTGACCTGAGGTTGAGTTGACATCATGCTGGCACAGGCCTGACAAAAATGCAGGTGTAGAGTCCTGCCATTTCTCTGCTATTTCCACCACTGTTGTAGACATTGTCGTTGCCGCCATCTTACTTACTCTTGAAGCCACTAGGAACTGTTCTTCCTCTATCCCTAGATTTGAGCTCAGGAATATGAAAGAGGGGAAGGAATGTCTTTGTCTAAATTCCACATACAGTTTTCTTTCACAGATTACAATTCACTCTATATAATATCTAAATAATTAAAAATTATATCACAGACCTGGATAACATACTTATAAATCCCGGGTCCTATTTTGACAATCTTTTGTCAGCAAGATCTTGAAGAGAGGAAAAAAATCAGCATAATAGGTTATGAATAACTACATGTGTCTGAGAATAGATGTCGTGGAAACTTCTGACAGCCGAACAATCAAATAAAGAGATAGCTGCCAGAGACCTCCATGCTCTTCTCAAGCAGAGACCTTCTTTTTTGGACGATGTGATTGAAAACAATTTTCTATGTAAGACACAAAAGCCACAGTTGAGAAGAATAATAAAGGGTTACAGCATCAGAAAATTTCTTTCCAAGCCATCTCAAAACACAAAGGCGGACAAAAATCAAAGCTTGGAACAAGCCGACACATAACCTAATTCATGAATTCAGCTTGCCTCAGCTCCGGCTGCAGCTTTTTTTTTTTTTTTTTTTTAATTGGATACTCAAGGTCAGTTGTTGCAAATCAGTAATTGGTGATCTATTGTGTTAAACTCACACGAGCAACAGTCAATTCTGTAGCAGCAAATGCTTTAGGAAGAAATTGCCCTTCGTGCCTTCAGTATCCCAAACAAAAATAATATACTAATGTATCTGCTAAGTACTGATGAGAAGGATGTAATATGCATTTCCGCAGAAATGTCTTGCAATTTAGGATTAATTAATGTCCAATTATTGTAAGCTGTAACTAATAAATTTTAAAAGTCAGCTCTACACTTCCATTTTGTAATGTTTTTATAAAATGGAACATTAGATGTTTTTAATCTTGTCTGTTCCTGCAAAATACCCCAGATAACATGCTGTTTTGCATTTCAAATAATATATACTCATTTGAATGCAAAACCAGGGTCCAATCAGAATAAGATGGCAATCAAATTACAATATTCAATGACGAGTTTTCCAAGCTGACTTCATTAGTAAACTATCATGAATTTCAAGATCTTACAAGGTTTCTGTTTGTTTGTACAACTGCAAAGGGCTCAATTATGGAGCTTTGAGAGAGTCTAAAAATAACATCAGACTAATTAAAAGTTTCAACAGGATTTGGGCTAGCACTCTTTTGAAACTCTTTTTAATCTGTTAGGCTTTCCAAATGGACTTTGGAAGCTACAGCTCCCTTTTAAATATGTTAAAGTAAAAACAACCGGCGAAGGAAATACAAAGGAGTCTGTAGCCTTCCTCTTCCTGCACCTAGAATGACAGAGGCCAGTATGCAGTTCTGTGTAAAAAGACTTGGCCAGTGGTGAGGGCGTTGCTGCCACATCCTCCTGGACTCTTAAGGGGACTCAGCTCATTTTCTGGCATTATTGTGCATGTTGAAAACAAGCTGGGAGAATCTGTAGCTTCAAGTTGCTGAATCCTTGAAAAACTCAGGCAAGAGGTTCAGTCTTTGAAGTCATTTTCCCTTTGGGAGGTAAGATCCAGGTAATCAGGAAAAACTCAGGAGGTCGGGCTATTATGATAATGTTCTGCCAGTGCAGTTGCGGCTCATGATGTTCCATCATTTGGATCGTGGAACTTGTGGAGACTCCCAGCAGAGCCTCCATCTCAACAGGTGCTTGCTTTGTTTGACAAACAGGGCAGTGACAGGATAGGGGATTAAAGGCACCTAGAAGCTGAGACTTCCCTATTCATCAGAGAGTGCAGTGGTGTGGTTCATTAAAAGTGGTTTTTATTTTGTTCTTTTCCTTTACATTTCTCGGTTTGAACTGTCTTTTTTTTAAGATATGAGGTAAAATGTTAGAAAGTTATTGTTTGCAAAAACGTTAATTTTTCACTTTAAGGAATCACAGAAATGAATTTCACTGATTTCAAGGCTTCCAAAGTTGTATAGATACTACATTTACTGAACTCCTATTCTGGAGGTTATATAGGTATCAGGGCATCTGTCATTGCCACGGAAAAACATTAGAGCGAGCTAACAGCTTAAGGAAGAGTACAGCCTTGTAATTTGGTCTTATGAATACATGCGTGCTCAGTGATGGCTGACTCTTTGCTCCCCAGTGGACTGTAGCCCACCAGGCTTCTCTGTCCGTTCCATTTTCCAGGCAGGAATACTGGAGCAGGTTGCCATTTCCTTCTCCAGGGAATCTTCTGGACCCCGAATTGAACTCTGATCTCTTGCATTGGCAAGTGGCTTCTTTACCACTGCGCCACCTGGGAAGCCCCTTATGTTGCACTTCTTAACGTGCAAACCACTATGGCAAGTGGCGTTTTTTGTTCCTGTGCCATTTAAATGAACAAAAGAAAGATTGTGACCAAGGCAACATCATCATCATTAAACCGAAGGAGGCAAGTTGTGCCTGTCAGATCTTCAGTGTAATAGTTGTAAGCCTCATTGCAGAGGCTGAATTTCCTTTAGAGGACTTCCTTCATAGTTAAGTGTTTTTAAGGGCAATAACCCATGAATAAAATATCTGTGAGTGAGGGAACTCTAAACTCTTATAAAGCTAACTCAGTTATCTATGCAAATACAAGCAGGGGTTGCATAAATCAACAGCTTCCAAAGTGATTTTCCTAATTTAAGTTGAGCCAATAATTTCTACATTTCATCATCTCTCTTCAACAAAACATCTTTTTTATTCTCCCTAACCAGAGCTGTAGCTAAACAACGAAACAAATCAGCTTGAATTTCATCTCACCTCCTTTTTTCATCCCGAAAAGAGTCTGATCAATGGAAGTGGTCAAAGCATAGAAGCAAAAGGCCTGAAAACCCCACCGAATAAATAATCAATCCTTGAAGAATCTAGTATGGGTGAATTCATATTCTCATTTTCATCAGACTCATACCAATAGTTAGCAAATTCCAATCTTAAGGTTATCCAGAATCCTGACAGAAATTACTTAGTGGTTGGATTCACTTGAATAGGGTTTTCTATGTGACTGGATTTGCGCCGAGTACAATCTAGATTGGTCTTTACAGAAGAAGTTATCTCAAAGGTAAGAAAAAGGACTGAATGATCAAAGAAAATAATAGAGTACCATAAAAAACACAGAAGCCTTTTTTAAAAGTAGCTAAATCCCATGGAGATTGTTTGTAGTAGTGGGAGGAAAAAATACCATAAAGTCCAATAGGTGAACATAAGTAATGAGGGAAAAATATGCCACGGTATTTCTATCAAAGGTATATCAGAAAACACGTGAGAAACACTATCACTTTGTGAAAGTGTTAGATGTGGGATAATGTATGACCCCATCTGGACATATTGCAGAACACTCCTATTACATGTTACCTACATGCCGTGTTCTTTTATGCTACTTAGAGTTTGAGACCACCTTACGTATCAATGTAGACAGTAATATCCTTAGAGGTGATTAAAAAAAAAAGAGTTATCAAATAATTTCTATTTTTAAAGAAAGCTTGCACCATCTAACTTTTGAACTTTTTAAATCTCTCTTGACTACTAATGTAGAACAGATTTTAAGCATGGTTACATAGCAGTTTTCTCATTGGGGGTACACCTGTACTTTCCTAAGAAAAACACTATTAGATGAAATTGGAATCATAAATGAAGATAAATCATGCTTTTAGAAAAGAAGTGATGAGTAGAGAAATTAACCCAGTTTGTCAACAGAAAATGTGGACTAGGTGCCTATTCTTAGAAATAGCTTTGCCTTAACTAGGAGAAAGATATATGAACACACATGAACGTTTGTCCTTTTAGTATCTGCTCAGCATTTGCATGCCTTTCCCGACAGAAAATTCCTGGATCCTTCCTGGGAATTATCTTTTTCCCAATGAATTCTAGAAGAACCTCTTTCCCTTTACATATTAGGTGATATGAGCCTTGCTAAGCCAAAAGGATGTTCACTCCCTGGAATCTAACAGGAACAACATGATAAAGAGACAGAAATTGCCTGGAGTTCTCTACTGAGAGTCAGTCTCCTGGTCAGAATCTCTTGCTATTATAGTTGGCCTTCTATGTCCACAGTTTTTCCGGTAGTGGATGTGGAGGACCAACTGTACTGTGCTGTTTCATATAAGGGATTTGAGTATCCTTGGATTTTGGTACCCACAGGGGTCCTAGAACCAGTCCCCATGATGATGAAGTTTTGTGTTTCCTGCTTTTTTTCTACCACTGCACTGGTACCTGTTCACCCTCAAGCCCAGGTCTTCAGGCTCCTATACATTCTCTGAGCTTACTATATCTGTCCCATAAATTTCCTTTTGCTAAAGTTAGCCAGAGTCCATTTCTGTTGCTTTCAACAAAAGAATTATGACATATGGAATCTTTAAGGCAGCTTAGGAACTGAGAGGACATAAAATGTGGAGTGGAAAAGAAAGGATCAATGTCAGTAACACAGAATTTTAAATCAGACCATTAAATAAAGAAAGCTGCTGTATGTCGGTCCTCACACTTACTACAGGAGTCGTGGGAGGTAAAAGTGATGCTGAGAAGACAACATCCCCCTACAGGGATGCTTTCCTTAATGCCTATGCCTGACAAGCACTTCTGTCCTCAGAGAACACTCTCTGTGAAGGACTTAGACCGATGGTCCTCAATCTTTTTCCACCCCAGCACACCATGGGGAGGAGAAAGAGACTCATCAACACTGACGTCCCCTGGCAGCAGTGATTCTGAGTTCTGGAGGCAGATCAGAAAGGGTGAGGGGGCTGGAAAAGCCCTTTGGGTGATTGGAAATCTTCTCTTCCCCCACACCTGTCAACTTTAAAAGACAGCTGCTTTTGATGTTAGGAGACAAGTTGGAATAAATTTGGAAAGTAGGATTAAGCACTGATTTAAAAAAAAAAAAGACAAAAAATATACCAGCAGGAAAACATAGGGTAATAAGCTTTAAAAAACAGTTTAGTGTTTTTGTTTTTTTTTCCAGCCACATTATTTTAAGCCTGAAAATAATGAGGCACAGAGAACTAGAACTTTCCCAGGATTATATAGCTATCCTGCTAAGGCAGGAATTAGGACTCTTGTTTCTTAAACCGTGGCCCTTTTGACTAAGAAGTTTACATAGCTTTTAAAAAATCTTTCTCCAAATAATATTGTTTCTTAATATATAAGAGTGGTTACTTACCTGTCAAAGATTCATCATGGTATATTAATAAAAATATATAGCAAAGCTCCAATTTATATAGATATCTACCAGAGACTCAAGTTAGTTTTACATTAAAGAAAATCACTATCAAACTTTTTATGTGATAATTACTGACAAAATATTTAGGAGCACATCTGGGTATAAATTGAAGTATTTTCATATTTTAAAAAAATCAACACCAGTCCACGTTAAAGAATATAACTTTGAGTATATTTCATATGGCCTCTGAGATAAGACAGTATTATGAAAATCTACATGTGAAATTGACTTCAGTAGAAGCTAGACAGACCATTTTTTTACACAAAAACCATTCTTTCTTTGTTTTTCCAAAGTGAAAGTACTTGGGCCATTTTGGATAGTCTTTGGAATTTTATTCTGAGTAATCTTTCATTCTTCTGTATTTTTTAATGCGTAGAGACAGCTGATAGAGTTATCAAGCAGTTATCATGTTTTCCTATGTGTTTTTTTTCTATTTCATATCATTCATTTATAATACAAACAGACTTGTCTTTTGACTAAAATTCCTTTTTTTATGGTTCATAATTTCTGAATAACATGGTCTTCTGTGATAAAGACCCATCAAAAGCATCATTATTCTACTTTTATCTGTATTGAACTACCTGTTTCATCTATTAGAATTTAAAAGGTTCTTCCTTTTTTTTTTTTTTCCATTTCTGTGTCTGGCTATAGTCCTCTAATTCATCTCATCTCTATTACCTGGTGGGATAAGGCTTTGACTTAGATTGTGGGTCACAAAAAATCACATTATTTAAATTATCTTTGACAATCAAAAAATATTCCCAGGCAATCTTATTATTTTGGTGATGGTGGCAAATGAATATCATTTAGCACTTCCAGTGCCGATCTGAATTTTCATACCCATTGCCTCCGGTAATGCGTTGCTATACAAGATGTACTGAAATAAACTATTAATATTTGTTCTTTGGCTCTTTCAGTCCTGTGTTCTTTATTTGCTAATGGGGCTCCATGTGCTTTGCTTTTCAAAACTCCTGTGATGGCTGCATAGAATAGTAACTGTTCAGCTGATCTCACCCTTTATGAACACTGACCACTGTAGTCTGCAATACAACAAATGAGTAAAAATAGCTGCAAAAGAGGTAGAGATTTTAAAATGAAGTTACATTCAGAGTGGGGAAAGCACAGTTTGGATTGGAGATTGACAAAAGCAAACAACCAAGACTTTTCCAAGTTCCTGGGACCTCCACAAACTCCTCCACTTTGGGGTTTAATATCTGGAATATGCCAGAGCACTTTCAAAATCCTGTGCCCAGGCATGAAGAGCAATATTGTGTATTTTTATTCCTTTTCAATCCATTAATAGTGGTGCATGTATACTAAACTCCACTGGCTAGTAACTGTTCTGTTTTCCCTGACCTCCTAACTTTGACTCATCCATACTATTTTCACTTTGTTACTTGCATATTATTTACAAAATGCCCAGGAAAAGATAGAACTCAGAGTTTAAAAAGTGTTTTGAATAGAATTCAATTTAAAAGAGTACAGAGCCAAAATGAATGTGAGAAACATTTAGTTAATTTCTCTACTTCTGCAGAGCAATGCCTAGACCATGCCTGAAAGGCAGAAATCAATTTTCCTTGTAAAAATCAGAAAGAGAAGGTAAATAACACAAAATATTTTGATGACCTGTTCAAGGATATCTCAGTCGTTCCTATTAGAAGAAAATCTTGTCAGACCTAACAATTTCGTATCGAATATCCTAATTAAAAAAAACAAACAAACAAAACAGACCTTATTATCATGCTGTAATGAATTGTTTCTTCCTAACTGTGGGCCTGTTTCAAGCCACTGAACTCATGTGAGTCTGGATTTCTTCTTCTGAGAGAAGAATTATATCAGCATTATTTGTTAAAGAAGCGTATTTACTTGTTTAAATTTACTGTCATCACTATCACCATCAAGGACAATAACCCGCTCAATACCTACTAAGTAAAGGGCCGTTTGCTCGCTAATGTGAATAACAGGTCTTTATGGTCTCTGCCAAGAAGCTGAGTGCTTAGTAGAGAGAGGACATGCTTGTGCTAAGTCGCTTTGGTTGTGTCAGACACTTTGCGACCCCCATGGACTGTAGCCTGCCAGGCTCCTCTGTCTGGGGGATTCTCCAGGCAAGAATACTAGAGTGGGTTACCATTTCCTTCTCCAATTTGAACCTATAGCGGTTGACACAGTAGTCATCGTGGGACTTTCTTTCATTGCTTTCCTTTGTGAGATCTTATATTTTCAGGACACCATGCTTTCTTACTTAGATTACTCCTTTGTTTTAATGAAGCACATCCTCCAATAGCCTCCAGTGACACAGGTCAGAGTCTCTCCTTCAAATCCGGGCTACCGAAGAAAAGCAGGGGTCATCATTTAGACAAGCTGATTTTCTTAGCATGGTCTCAACTGGTTGCAATATCATGAAGAGACACTTGATGTACTTTTTTTGTTGTTTTTGGCAGGGATATTATATCTATTTGGTAATGAAAAGAAACTCAGTGGTCGCCTTCTTTGTCCGCAGGTGTAGTAACTCTTGTGCACGGGGATGGTGGGATGAGTTGCCAAGGATAGGTCCGGTGTGCACTGATCTGATGTTTTCCATAGGTGGTGCAAATGTCCTTGGAAACTGGCAACTTAGTTGTTGGACCATCTGGAAAGGTAACCTTAACCCATGGAGGATCCTTTCTTTTTCCTCGCTTCACCCCTAGCTGCAAGACCCAATTAGGCCTAGCACCGCCAGATCGGTTCCAATAGTTGAATCACCTCAGGGTTTGCATTCCCAGGGGATATCTCTTCCAGGAGAGACAATGACCCCTTCTTTGCACTCATGACACGTTAAGTCATGAGTGAAAAAAGTAAGTTCTACTGACATTCAAAGGAGGAAAAATACATTCACTGGAGTAGCCAGAACGTCAACACGTTCCTAAAGACTGTCATGTGGCTTTTGAAATGAAAATAAGGCCATGATGAGGCTTATTCCTTAAACACAGTATTCGGACTGAATAGAACTAAATTGGGAGTAAAATGAACTCTTCTATTGCCTTTCATTAGAAATAACATCACCCATTTATTCATTCAACAAATAATGACAATTTATAGTGTGCCAGATTAAAGAATATAAATTAAAGTAAAATGTACTTGTATTCTGAAAGAATCTTGTATATATAGAAGGAAACTGACTGAAACTAAAATAAATCAAATTATTTTCTCTCTTGACCCAGATGAGAAATATAAGAGCCAGAATTTCAAATAAGTTGTGACTGGTTGCATGTACAATTCTTTTTCTCCATTGTACGTCACATTCTTTCCCATATTCCATTTTTTGCTCTTTCTCTCTCATGCCCATATAGGGCATGATCTAATGTGAAAGAAGAGCTCATGTGAAAGAACAAAGGGTCAATTTATTAGATTTAGATTTTTTAGATAGATTTTGAAAATCTCTAGCTAAAGTAATGATCTTTATAGTCATGGTTTTTATTTTCAAGAGCCAAGTACTTAAGAAAGAAAATGTTTCTTTTTTTTTCACATTCTTATTTCAAACACTTAGTTTTATATACTAAGAGACAAACAAATTGCAGAGCGTGAGTTTATAACTAAAACCAGTGTTTCTCAAAGCATGATCTGCATCTCAGAAACATCTAGGGTATGTCATAAAAATGCAGGTTATAAAGCCCTACGCTGAGTCTACAAGGACAAGGACAGGAATGTGAATTCAAGTAGCTTAATTATTTTTACCTGTAATAAATTTTGAGTAGTTCTGCTTTTATTACAGAAAAGACACAATAAAGTAGTCATTTTTTTCCCACTCAAATAGAGATAAGAGTAGGCCCACCAGAAAACAGACTATTGGAAGCACATGACTGGTGTAGAGCGATTTGGGGTCTTTGAGCAAGGTATAGAACTCCACCTGGGCTAACCAGGGGAGATGGTAGGATAACAGAAACACCCCTGGAAACCTGGGTGCCTTTGGGAAAGTTCCAAAGCAGACAGGATCAAACCATGAGTTGATTTCCTGATTGTTTCACCTCCAGGATGCCACAGACCTCATTGGAAAACCCACTTCACCATCACTCCAGAGTAATAGAAGAGCAATAGCCAGTGAAGGCACAGATAGGGATGTGCCTTAGAAAGCCTCACAGTCCTGTGTATACCAGGGGCACCTTCAGAGGGTGTAATGGTGCCTGAGAGGGTGGGCAACCAATATGAAGATCTTGCAGTTAGAATAACCAAATGGTCAGAGTTGAACTGTGCTGCCCCTTCTCTAAAAGATATATTGGAACCTTAAACCCTAGTTAGGACTTCACTTGTAGACAGACCTGACTTGTAGATAGAGTCTTTACAAAGGCACTCAAGTTAAAATGAAGTTATTAGAGTGGGCACTGATCCAATATAATTGTTGTCCTTTTAAAAAATGAGAAATTTGTATGCAGAGAGAGACAAACATAGCAGGAAAACAATGTGAAGGAACACAAAGAGAAAACAGCTATCTCTAAGCCAAGCAGAAAGATCCAAAATAAATCCTTTCCTCACAGCCCTCAAAAGGAACCAGTTCTGCTGACACCTTGATTTCCGACTTCTAGCCTCCAATATCAAGTGGAAATGGGACTTAGTTTGCAGTCTTCCAGGGGAAATACAGCCTGGAAAGTCAGACTATGATTCTTTCTGTTCTGAGATCCTCTCAAATTTACTCAGGGTTTCCACTGATCTTTCTGTCATCTGATAGTAGTGAAAATAACAGGGCCAGAGACTAAAGTCCAAGACCAGGTGAGAAGCGCCACACCTCAACTAAAGGCAGACAGCAGCACGAAATGCGTACAAATTCGGTATCTCTCAGATGCCTGGAGAGTACATAAGTCCTTCCACTCTGCCCCTGGGGGAAGGAAAGTGGATCAGGGAGAAAATCCTGAATAGAATGTGTAGTTTCCAAAAAACTAGTTCTCATACAAGAAACAGCGTCATCTCAACACTGAGTCACCATCAGCAGAAATGAGAACTGGAGGCTAAACTTTAGCCAGGCGTAAAGGAACAAATATGATATATATTTTCACATAAGTTAAGTTTGTAAAGAGTAAATACATATGTTATTTTCAGGAAATAAACTTGGCACTTAATTAAAGGCTGAGAAAACAAGGATGAACATCTCTGTTTATTAATTGACAAATGGGGCTGATGCAGGATGAAGCACGCTGCATACGTCATTGCCGTTTCTTACATCAGACTCACAGGTGGACATTAATAATATCATCAACCTTCAGCAAGTCAATGAACAGGATTGTTAAGATTGTATCAAGTCATTGTTAGTGGCTGGTGAGTAGATATCAAACTCAGATCTATTTGCCTCTAAAAAAGCCAAGTAACTGCTTTTTATTTGTTAGGCCCTGATATTAAAAAGCAGAGACACTGCTTTGCCAACAAAGGTCCATCTGGTCAAGGCTATGGTTTTTCCAGTGGTCATGCATGGATGTGAGTTGGACTGTGAAAAAAGCTGAGCGCCGAAGAATTGATGCTTTTGAACTGTGGTGTTGGAGAAGACTCTTGAGAGTCCCTTGGACTGCAAGGAGATCCAACCAGTGCATCCTAAAAGAGATCAGTCCTGGGTGTTCATTGGAAAGACTGATGCTGAAGCTGAAACTCCAGTACTTTGGCCACCTCATGCAAAGAGTTGACTCATTGGAAAAGACCCTGATGCTGGAAGGGATTGGGGGCAGGAGGAGAAGGGGACGACAGAGGATGAGATGGCTGGATGGCATCACCGACTCAATGGGCATGAGTTTGAGTAAACTCTGGGAGTTGGTGATAGACAAGGAGGCCTGGCGTGCTGCGATTCATGGGGTCGCAGAGTCAGAGATGACTGAGCAACTGAACTGAACTGATATGCTTTAAGGGTTTCCCCGGAGGATCAGATGGTATAGAATCTGCCTGCAATGCAGGAGGCCTGGGTTCAATCCCTGGGTCGGGAGATCCTCTGGAGAAGGAAATGGCAACCCACTCTAGTATTCTTGCCTGGGAAATCACGTGGACAAGAGAAGCCTGGTGGTCTATAGTCCATGGGGTCTCAAAGAGTTGGACATGACTGAGTGACTGAATACACAACATGAATACACAATATGTTTTAAATAGAATAATATGAGAGTGGTATTAAATTGCAGTAAATAGTTCCATAAGTGTCATAAGAAATGCATGAACAGAATGAGATAGGAGCAGGGACTCACTACTGCCAAAGGTCTCAGGAAATGTCATACTGAAAAGTATTTTTTTTTTTTTTTAAAGCTGCGTTTGAACTAGGATAAGCGTTTTGGAATCAATGAATGGGAGGGAAGAAAGGTGTTCCAGGAGAAGGAAGTCAGAAAGCAAGCCTGGGGGTTATGAAAGGTTGTGGCTTGTGCAGAGGAGGTTGAGAAGCTGGATTATCTAACCACAGCATGGGTCTGCCAGGGAGCAGGGCTACCCTGGGGAGGTGGGTTGAGCCAGGATGTGAAGGCATTGCAGAGTCATGCAGTTCTGTACGTACAGAAATGCTTGTGATCAGATTTGTGTTAAAGAGGAATTAACTTAAGGGAAAATGGAGTATAGGCTCAGGGAGATAGACATGCGATGGGAAGACACAAGCTGGGGGCAGGGTTGCTCTGCAAAGATCTGGGAGAAACATGCTAAGGCCATAGAGGTCAAGGCACAGATTTTGGAGTCGCTCTTGAAGTAAAATTAGCAGAAACTGGTGGCAAATGGTATGTTTGGAGGCAGATGAGTGTATTGTTGTTGTTTAGTCACTCAGTCATGTCCAGCTCTTTGTAACCCCGTGGACTGCAGCACGCCAGCCTTTTCTGTCCTTCACCATCTCCCAGAGCTTACTCAAACTCATGTCCATTGAGTCAGTGAAGCCATCCAACCATCTCATCCTCTGTCATCCCCTTTTCCTCCTGCCTTCAGTCTTTCTCAGCATCAGGGTCTTTTCTAATGAGTCAGCTCTTCACATCAGGTGCCCAAAGTATTGGAACTTCAGCTTCAGCATCAGTCCTTCCAATGAATATTCAGCATTGACTTCCTTTAGGATTGACTGGCTTGATCTCCTTGCAGTCCAGGGAACTCTTAAGAGTCTTCCCTAACACCGTAGTACAAAAGCATCAGTTCTTCATCACTCAGCCTTCTTTATGGTCCAACTCTCACAGTCATACATGACTGCTGGAAAAACCATAGCTTTAACTATACAAGACCTTTATTGACAAGATAACAAAGTGTATGATTAGGTCCTTATTTTGCAAGATGGGTGGATTGGGATGACTGTAAACATTACAGGAAATTGAGACACAGCCTCAGTGCGGTCATCAGTGTTCGTATAAGATCATTCAGGGAAAACTGTATACAGGCAGAAGAGAAGCTAGCCAAGGAGCAGAGGCCAAAAGAAGAGCAACATTTAAAATCTTTAGTATAATGGAACTCTTGGCATGTCTTCACTCAGACTTGAAGATATTTTTTCCCTTAAAATAAATGCTCTGAATATTCAAGAAATGTAAGGTTTTAATGGAAAGAGTTCTGACGTAGTAAGATTTCAGTGCCAAATTTGCCACTAATTAATTATGTGACCTTTGGCACATCACTTTAATGTAAGTCAGACTTGGCATCCTCATCTGTGAAACTAGATCTCCAAGGTCTCCGTTTCCTGCTTTCAAATGCAGTGATTCTCATTGGATTTGTTTCTTTGATTAGAGAATTTTAATTGAAGCATATCATAGGCTTTGTGATACATTGTGCCATGTGCTTCCCAAATGTTAGTGATGGGAAAAAACATTTTAATGATGATCCCAACTTCATGACTATAGAAGTTTCAGACTTTTGCACCTCAAAGTCATCAGTAATTAGACCTTGGCATTTCTCTCTATTTCTCCCGTTATAGAGAACAAATTCTACAGACTAGAAAGATGATGTGACACACTGGGAATACAAGAAAATTTGTCTAGGTGGAAGTTTCCTCAAATTGTCATTTTAATTTAGTGACATAACGGTCATCATTAATAGTGTCTGTGATCAGAGATGATACAGAATGTAAAATTTTCTTCATTATTTGAAGAGCTTATGTTCTAAGTAGGATATAACATCTGAACATTGAATTCTTACAACAATGTAAAATCTTACAACAACAGTCTTCCAAAAACGATCTAAAATCACTCAGTCTCTGGCTCTGCAATGAGGGAGAGAGATAATAAATCCCAGAGCCTTTCCCCCAAGCCCTGGATCCTCCCATTCCAAGTGTTATACATACTTTTAAAGCCCACCATCTTATACTTAATGTTCCTCAAAGAGAGACGCTCTTGAGTTTGTCTTATGACTTATGATAATAAGATGACCCACTTTTTAAAAGGTGCCCCACTCTCTCAGAACCCAGAGGAATTCAGGTGAAGCCTTTGCAAGGTGAATTAACAGCCCAAAACACAACCTTATGCCAAGCTACTAAGTCAGAGAAAATCATTTCAACCTTCATCCAGAAATTAAATGGTTATTGATTGATATGGAAGATACTGTAACCTTTCAGATTAAATTAAGAAATGTTGCTGAACACAATTAAAGTTTTTCTAATGTAAAGCAGTTTGCAAAGTGCATTTTTGACTAAATTCCATCTCTGAGGTTAATTACCATGTCTAGGGTCCAGGAATAATAGATTAAGTGGAAAGTTGGCTTCAAAAGTTAAAGAATGGGAAGAAGCAAGAAGTATCCAGAAGTGATTTATGTCCTACTGATGAATTTGAGGGAAGAAAGCCAAGTAACCACACCAGGCTTCTATGCTACAGGGGTTAGGCCGAAGGAATGGTATCAAATTAAAAGGGCATTCATTTTTAAGGGGCAGCTCCACATTTTGCTCACACTTAGAAGTTCTCTCATTCTTGCTAGTTAGGCTAAAGTCAGAATGTCTTATTGAGTGTGCTGGAGACATCCTAGGCAGTGTGAACAGCTTTTGTTCTGAGGAGCTCACAGTTCTTAATGGAGATCAATGTGGAAGTGATGCTGAAAAGCTTGGCCTCTGTACACAGGTGCCAAATTGAATCTTGGAGACAGTGTTTTAGATGAAGCAGAAAACAATAGCTTTACTGCTCTGCAAGGCAAAAAGGGACACAGCAGGCTCCTGCCCTGTGTATTCCAACCCAGGGCTCTTTGGTGAGGGGTTTTAGGTGCTTCAAAGGTGAGGTTGCCGATAAGATTATGGTGTGTACAGGGCCTGTGCTCCTCTAATCTGGTCTCAGGTAATCCTTTTTTTTTTTTTTAATTTATTTATTTTAATTGGAGGATAATTACTTTACAATATCATGATGGTTTTTGAACTTCTCTGATTCCTTTAGACTGGCTCAGGTGGTCTTTCTGGTATGAAGAAGGTTGACATCTTCCATTTGCTGGGTTTTAATTCTATAAAGTACTTAAAGACATGGTTATATGACTGTGCCCCCCAAGGCTGCACCATTGTTTCTTGGCTATTTCTCTCTTAACTTTGCATCCCTTCCATTCCCCGATTAGCAACTGTTCAGATCTACCCTTTGGAATTTACCCTTTGAGAAGGCCATGGAGGCTGGAGTCTGTTCTCCACAAGAAATGAGGGACACGGAAAGGTTTCCATGCCTAGGAGCCCCATAGGGTCCTGCTCAGTTTCGGAAGCTCAGTTAACTGTAAGAAAGTGGGCAAGAAAGGATTGTAATCTCTTACTCTCAAAATCTGTTTCAGGCTGACACGAGCAGAGTGATACTCTAGAGAAGCTAAAAGGACCTGAGGTTTTGTCTTGAATATACAAGATGTCCAGCTTAACTCTGTCCCTTTTTTCTCATCTGTAAAAATGAGTTGGGCTCAATGCTTTCTAAAGTTCTTACAGTTCTATAATATACATTAATAATACTTCAAAATTATAAAAAGTAAAATGTAAATCAACATCTTTAAGCTCAGTTAGTTATGAGTGTCCTTGCTATGATCCTGCTTCACTAGAACCATTCTAGATAGAGAGCGTGCACTTTTAGGGAACTCCAACTGAACTTGTTTTCATATAAAGCAGACTTCCAAAAAGAGAAGGCAAGAATGGGCCCTTTAAAAGTGTAGCTCACTGCAAAAATAGCAAAGAATATATACTAAAAAAAAATAGACTAAAAGGCCTTCATGACACATTCCGTGAAAAGATGCCCTCATAACTTTTACCAGTTAATTGATGCATAAAAGGTTGTGAAGATTAATGTACATCAAAATCAAAACTAAATTGAATTTTTGACATTTTTGCAAATAAAAACCCCAAAGAATACATAGGTGCCTTTTGATTTGTCACAGCTGGAAGACTCTGAATCATGAAGCGCTCTAGGAAAGGCCATTAAATAGCGTTAGATGGTTTGTCAGTGTGGAGGAAAAGTAATTGAAGAACCAAACTGTGTGTATGGGCATTGCATTTTAAAATATTTACCAAACACAGATAAAGTGAGTCTTTTTCTTCCACAACTAAAGCACAAAGTGTTGATTAGGTAGTCAACAGGAAAATTTTATAATTTAAATTCTTTTTAAAAAAATTCAGTCAGATTAAATAATCTTTGCTTAAAAAGATATTTCTGGTCTACATTTAAAAGCTTTTGCTTTTAATGGGGAGAGAAAAGATTTAAAAACCAATCACTGGTCTATGAGAATGACATTTGAAAACAGCAGTGTAATATGGAAGAAGGGTAAAATAAGAACCAAAATTCTTAGCACTGGTTTCAATAAGACTATGAATTTTGAAAATAATTTCAGATGACTTTTTTCTGATACTCTTAGCCTCAGTCATAAAGCAGTCTTTTTTTTTTTTAAGAAACAGTGATGAAATAAGCAAGTGTTAGCATATCATTAAGTCAATGAGGTTCCCAGTTTTATTCTTTGAAAAAGAATACAGAATACTAATAATACTATTAATGAAGTAAGTGAAATGCTTTTTGTAGTAGATATCAAGCGAGGAACATGTAGATCAACACAAGGTCTATACTGAGTTCAAACACACAGAGCCCATAGGTGACCTAATCATAGCGTCTTGGGTTTCCCAATGGTCTGATGTGCCCCAAGAAGAGGTCCATTGCAGCTTATGAAAGCAGTACAAATAGTTAGATTCACCTGATTCTACTCATAAGAACTTAAAGTTCTTCTTTCCTTATTAGGTAGGATTTTTTTTTTTTTTTTAATATACGATTAGCAAGTAGACTTGGTTGAAAAAGCAAGCCAGGAGGGGACTTGCATTTAATAATTCCAGAAAGCTCTCCTAACTATCTCCAATATCTTTATTTCCAGTGTTTACTTTAGTAGTTGGCAAAGGACAACTGTTCACAAGATACAAGGGTCAAAACAAAAAAACAAACCTGCTTTTGTAAAGCTGACTTTACATAGAATGGAAGGAAGGCACCGTTTCTATTCTTGGAAGGACAACAGTATTTTGTTTTAATCACTTGCGAAGGATCTGAAACTCTAAAATTCTAAATGAGGTTAATAAATCAAGAAGAGTTAATATGAAAACAAGTTTCATAATCAGCTTGCAAATAAACACTGCTGCATATTCTATTAAGGCTAGTCCCAGAGCTGAGGCAAATCAGAAGAGATTTTTCATATATTCCCACAGTTCAAAGCTTTTAGGTGGAAATAGATTATGAGAAAACATTTTAATAAACAGCACCACTATTTAGTAAAAATGGTAATAGCAGCAAGCAATCAAAAGCTATCTAAACAGAAAGTCCCTTCTCCCTATATGGAGTTTTCCTCACTCTTTAGACTAACTGTATTTTCAGAATCACCTGCAAAAGAAATCTGAGACAGCTAGTCATTACCCACTGAAGTTACTCCTACTTCTCACTGAGCATGAAGTACTTACATCCCAGTTCTTGCAATTAAGAGTCTGAATAAACTTAGATTTCTCTGATGATTCCCCACCTTTCTCCTAATGCTGATAATCTTTTAAGAACATGAACAATGTGAAATGAGCTTTCCTACATGCCTCAGTGAAGATTCCATGTTTCTACATTGGGTAGGTAGATGACCGAGTTAAAAGACAAAATGGCGATTTTAGAAAACATTAATTATTTAAATTTTAAATGCAAATTGTTAGTAGGAAATTCAGGTAAAATTTTGGTTCTTGAAAATGCTTGTTAAGAGGTCAACATTAGATAGTAGTTGCAGCCACCCAAAAAGAAATGATAAAGTAAAAAGAAAGTTGGGAACTAAAATGCATAATCATAGTATTTAACTTCGAGGAGAGGAGTGGGGAGCTTATAAAAAAAGACGATGAACAAGTAGTAAGAGTCATCAGTTAGGAGAAACTCAGATAGAGATAAGAGACTTATTATTTATCAAATAGGAAGACTTTTGAGTAATATAAGAATAAATTGTATCCATTGAATATCGACAATATTGGTGACCCTAGAACATACTGTTTTGATGGGAAGTCATGGTAATAAATTGAAAAGAATAAGAAGTGAGGAGTTGAAAATAGTAACCATGATACTTAGCCCTGGAATGCATACTCCTGGGATGGAGAGATATAGGTTTTAATCCCTCCTCAAACATTGAAGGTAGGCCTTGAGCAAGTGAGTTAACATCAAACAGCTACAGATTTCTCTCTGTATATTTGGGGATAATAATAGTACCACCTAGAGTTTTGTGAAAATAAAATGAGATATTACATATAATCTGCTAGAATGACACCTGGCGTATGGTAAGTACTCAATAAATGTCAGCCCTTATTTTGAGATGGAGAAGGAAATGGCAACTCACTCCAGTATTCTTGCCTGGAGAATTCTTGCAGAGGAGCCTGGCGGGTTATAGACCATGGGGTCGCAAAGAGTCAGACACGACTAAGCTACTAACACATTTAGTTTGAGAAGAAGAAAGTCAAGTGTGAGTAGTTTTTCTGTCCTTTGTGACTTTGTTTTGTCTTGGAATTTGTGTGAATGGATGTGTCTGTGTATATGGGTATATGAATGTTTTAGTTGGGATTAAATTGAGCCCATTTATAGGCTAAAGAAAATCAATCAATAAAGAAAGGAAAGAAGTGCCTGAAATTCTGCTTAGTTAGGGAAGGAAGAAGAAACTTCAAAGAAACTTCTACCTGAGAATTGGGAAAAAATGATAAGAATTTCCTGATTATTTCCCAGACCCCATTAGCTCTGGTTTGCCCCAGTGGGCACAGACTCAGCTCCCTCACTGTTCAGGTTGTGCCTGCCTCTCCCCTGAATGAACCCCCATCAGCATCCCCATGAGACCGTGTCACAAAGGGCTTGAAAGAGTATGGTGCATGCTTTTGAGATAAGATACTGTCAGCTGAAGGTAAATTGAAGCCTACACAGAATGAATTTGCTCTGGACATGACTGATATCACAGATAAGGGAGGCCAAGAAAGTGTGGTTGGTGAATAAGAGTCATCTGACACAATTCACCCATTGTAATGTTCCTGCCTTTCATTAAGTCCAGTCTTTCAAAGGACTTGGTAGGGGAAGGATTTCTGAAATAAGATCCCCTTTTTCTGCTATATGGATCATAAGCAGATCCATCACCTTAATTCCATAACCTATTCGAAATTTTCTCAAGCTGAACCATAGTTTCATCTAGTCTGGCTACTTGCCTATAGGGCGACATAAACCTTTACCCCTGAAAGGTATGATGCCTCAGTGGTTTTTCCATTGTTGAATGGCAGTTGCCATTTACCAGTGTTACTAGGTGGGAGGAGAAGGGGACAATAGAGGATGAGATGGTTGGATGGCATCACCGACTCGATGGACATGAGTTTGAGCAAGCTCCAGGAGTTGGTGATGGACAGGGAGGCCTGGTGTGCTGCAGTCCAGGAGGTCACGAAGAGTCAGACACGACTGAGCAACTGAACTGAGGGATAAAAAGTATCAGGGAATGTTCCAGTTAGTGCCTTGGATTCCAGATAGTCTCCTTCCTGCCCTTATATGTAGCATTCCTAGCATCTCATGGCAATCAGGATCTTCTTTCTTTGTCTGCTGGCATGGACACTAGCATGGCCATCCTAAAGTGACCTGGAAATAACCATAGAATCAGGGTCAGTAGAAATCTTAAATCTAGCAGAAAACCTAAACCGTGGCATGAGATTGCAGAGGAAGCTCACTAGACCCACACACATGCAAAGCCCATAAGTGCAGGAAAATTAGCACAATCTTCAACCAACAGGGAAAGTAGGGATGTTACCCCTTGTCAGTTCTGTGTTCTTTGATAGGAGTCACCTCTGGGAATGAAGACCTCTAGATCTACATAACTTAAAGTTGAAAACACAAATTCTGCAAATGGATCCCTGGAAATGGTGGTGAGAGGGCCAATCTTACATCCAAGGCTTATTTTCAACCTGGGTATTGCAAATTTTGAGGACACAGTACCGTATATTGACTGTTGATTTAGCACTTCAACACTCAGGGTTTTGTTTCTAGACTAGCACCCAAATGATATTTGAATAGGCTATTGTCATCCTGACTGACTGCTTCTGTGGAATACATGTATTTATGCTAGCACTAGTCTGCTCCATGCTCAACAAAGTGATTGCTATAAATTGGGTCCCTTATTTGAAGACAACATTGTACAAAAAACCATCCCAGTCAATAAGGCATCTTATGTGATGGCGGGGTGGAGGAACATGGGCAGAAAAGGTAAAAACAAATCTGGAATAGATGTCAGTCCCTCTATAAACTCTTGCTGCCACTTCCAAGGTGGATAGGTTTTGGCAAAATCTGCAAGCCACCCAAATGGCTGGCTGGTTTTCTCCAGGATAACACCAGAGAGAGAGGTCACCATTAATCTTTGATGCTGACAGTCATGTATTCAGATGTGTAGTAGGTAGATCAGTCTTGAGAAGAGGGTTCATATTTCTCAAACCGTGTATCATTTGCACTCTGCCGCTTTGCCTTTTCTTCCATGGCCTACTGTGTAAGCACTGCAATGACTAGAGAGAAAAGCTATAGCTCCACAAGATAGAGCATGGGAAACCTTTCAAGGCTAGACTTATACTTTCTTTTGAAACTCCTGAGACTGATTTTGAGCAAAATCTGCCCAGTAGCTGCAGGAAGTGAGTGTCTTTCTAGGCGCTGCCTTGGAAGACCTTCTGTCTTTCATAGCATGTCCTGAGATGATAGTTGTCTGATCTAATGATGTCATTTTCTTGGCTCAGGTCTTCCAAAGTGCAAAACATCAGCCAACTTCATAATCATAAACTCAACATTGTCCACTGATGTGTCAGAACCACGGAATAGCCCAGCGCTTTGCCTTCTACTTCCCCCCCAACACACACACTTGGCCTATTCCAGTGCATCAGCTTCTCTGCCTCCCACCCCATGGCTGGGAAGGGCCTCATAGAACTTTTGATGTGTGACTGAGGGAGATGCTGTCAGAATGAAGTGAGTCAAAACAAACTCGGACCTCCATACCTGGAGTCAGGCACATTGTAGAGACTGGAGAAGGCGCACAGGGAGAGCCAATCCAGAGGAAAGGAAGAGAATACACAGGAAAAAGACCAGATGAGAGTCTGGTGGGGAATCTGGTGGGGAGAGTCTGTGGGGAATCTGGAGCTGGATTCCATAATGGCGGGGTACACAAAGAACTTGTTCTTGGACAGTGATCTTATTACATTGAATGTTTAGTACACTCCTACGGTATAAAGTAGTTTCCCATATACTTCCCAAATCTCTAAAAGCACAAAGGCAGAAGGCCTAGGGGAAGTGAAAATCAAGAGAATCTTATCATGCCTCTCCCCAGAAATTGGAGAAATATCAGAAGAATATTTTAGAATTCTAAGTAATGGGATTTTCTTTTTTTTAAGTGAAAGTGTTAGCTTCTCAGTCCTGTCTGACTCTTTTGTGACCCTGTTAACTGTAGACCACCAGGCTCCTCTGTCCATGGAATTCTCCAGGTAAGAATACTAGAGTGGGTTGCCATTCCCTTCTCCAGTGGATCTTCTTGACCCAGGGATCAAAACCGGGTCTCTTGTATTGCAGGCAGATTCTTTACCATCTGAGTCACCAGGGAAGCCCCATAATATTCATAACCAAAAAGTATACAAATCCTAGGTGTACATTCATAAAGTGAGGAACCTTTTATAATCAGTACTCATATTTTTAAAAAATGAGTCTCACTAGCATCACAGAAGCCTGCTTTGTGCTCCCTTCTGATTCCTACAAGGGTAGTCATTTATTTTTAACACCATAGCTTGGTCTTGCCTCTTTTTGAACCTTGCTCAAATGCAAACCCAAAGTTGGGGCCACGTTTCTCTCATGCAGCACTTTGTTTGTGAGATTCTGCAAGCCATGGGATTTTTTGAAAATTAAGCTGAAGACCCTTGACAGCTATGGCTTTGTTTCCCGCTTGGCTGCAAGGGCCCAGACTGTGTTTTATTCATCTTTGTCTCCCCAGCACCTGGTGCAATGCCTAAGATCATGATGAAATAGTGCCATCTCTTTATCCACCATAGGACTGACTTCTACAAAGCCTGCCTTTTATCAGCCCATTATAAATGTGTGTTGATTCTTAGATGGCAAATTTATTTTAAATATTAACTTATATCTCTAATACTGCTACTGACATCTCAATCCATAAATGCCAATCTTTAGTATATAATCTGTATACATGCCTGTTTTTCTTTATTTAGCTTTTATTGAGAGAGAAGATTCTTAGTTTTTCAACCAAGACTCTGAAAATAGTATTAAGTGATGAAAGGCACATAGTGATGATGTGATAGGGAAGGAAGATACTCTGATTTCTAATATCAAATTGTAAGAAGGAATGAATGTTACAGAAGGACTGAATTTTCTACAGTTTCTTTTTACCAATGTACTTGTACCTGCATTTTTTTTTTTTTTTTGGATAAAGTTTCCTTAGTTACAACTGTAGACCACAATCAAATTATAGATTTGGGAATTTTGATATCATGTTTCTCAAAGATAAAAGCAAATTTTATAAATTTAAGCAAAGAACACAAAAGCTAATCAAGATTTTACAGTGACTGTAATTACTAAAAATAATTATAGTTTGTTTTGTCTTAGTAGAAGCTATATATGGGCTTAAAGATCATGGAGACATTGTTTATAAGTTTTCATTTTTCTATAATAGAGAACACAGTCTAGCATGATTGCCATGAAAACCCATTCTCTTCATTATTGTAAGTTTAATAGTAGTGTTGACTAAAATGTATATAGCTATAACTTAGATATAGTAATAGCAATAGCATAATAGCATGCTAATGATTACAAAATAATAGCATAACTAGTACTCACTATGTGCCAAGGATAACTCTAAGTACTTTATACACTGTATGTTAAAATTAAGTATTTATATATTAGCTTAAAGATTGACATATTTAATCCTATATAGCCCTATGAGGTAGGAACTTTATCTCCATTTTACAATTAAGAAAACTGAACCTCTTAGAAATTAATAAATAAAATCATATACTAGAGGCAGAGCCAGAATATGAATCCAAACTTTAGATTCTATGGTTTTAACCACTATGCTATTCTGCTGCTGATTAAACTAAAGCAAGATTTTTCTCATTGGTGTCTAGCTTTTTATGAGAGGACTTCAACAGGATTCTCCTAACCACATGTCTCTTTCATGTGAACCTCGTGGAATCCTGGCAGATGATGTATAAAAACTCTGGAAGAGGGGCAGAGAGAAGAGGAAAGATGAAGGACAGGCAGATACCTCCGAGTTGGCTTGGAAGGCAGGTGAAGGAAATGGGGAGTGCAGATAAGCCAGGTAAGTGTCTCACAAACTGTGACTCTGGCTACTGGCCCCAGCAGTAAGAAAATAATTCTGAGCGTACCTCCCAGAAGAAGGAGTGTGAAAATTGCATAATTATTAATAATCTAATCTAAAATATTTACTGTTTCCACAACAACACAGATATTAAATCTTTGCTTGGCTATCAGATCATTAGAATGAATATTAAAATATTAAAAATTAATACAACCACATTAATTTTTTTAAACAGGAGATTAAGTCACTCTAATGATCTTAAGCATTAGAATGAAAACTGAAGGAAATTAATAAAACTAAGTGACCAATTCTGGGGTGATTATATGATGAACGAATTATTAATCAAGAGAAGTGAAGAAATCTAATTACAAAAAAGAGATATATGCTCCAAAGTGCTGGTCTATATGTCCAAACTGCAATTCTGTCCTTCCATCTCTCCCCACACTTCTGTTCCTTTCTGCTTTAGAAACAATGCTGGTAAAGAATTTAATTTCTTAGGCAGTACATCTTGGAGTTAACTTATCTGAGACTCTCACCAGGGCCTCTAAGACTCATATGTATAAGTTTATTAATTGATATTTTATCATTAAAGAAAGATATATTATTAATTTAACTAAACTGGATGTTACAATGAAGTCCCAGACCTCCCAAATCCTGTGTGGAATTAATAATACATTAACACTTTTAGGTAATAAACACAAATTGGAAAAGTGACTCCATGTCCCAAGACACATATGTGGAATCACTTATGCAACATTAATGAGCGTGTAATTTATTCAAGACAAGAATTCTTAGATGTTATTCTGCATCTTTATGTAGTTTGCCATTATGTGATTGACCCAGAACATGCACACAACATATATTCTAAGGGCTTTAACCTTCAGAATTCAAATTAAATGTATGCATTTTGTACACACCTCAAAAAATGTTTGGCAAATTTTATAAAATATGTTTCAAAGCATGGTTGTAAGAAATCAACTTTCTTAGAAAAGCATATTATGAGAGTTTCATATTAACAAGCCATATAAATTTAGCAAAATTTCATCTTATATTTGAGAGAAATATTTTGTGTGGATGAATCAAGGATTTATCAAGTATTGTTAAATTTCCAATTAAATTTGACAGCATAGTTTAGATATTGTCTATATGACAATTGGAGATTACAAAAAAAGGCATGGTATGACTATTATCAAAAAGCTTATAAGCTTGTTGGAAAGACTGGATCTAGGACTATAATAGTGCAAATACCATAAAAGTATAATGTGATATTTTGTCTAGTGTTAGAATGTATTTTGGTAAAAATGAGAGAGATTTCCATTTGACCAGAATGGAAATCTTGATAGAAGACTGAAGTATTATATAAAAGGCAGTAAGGCCCCTGGGTAGCTCAAATGGTAAAGAGTCTGGCCTGCAATGCAAGAGACCAGGGTTTAATCACTGGGTTAGGAAAATCACCTGGAGAACGGCATGGCAACCCAATCCCATATTCTTGCCTGGAGAATTCCAAGGACAAAGGAGCCTGGTGGGCTCCAATCCATGGGGTCACAAAGTGTTGGACGTGACTGAACAACTACTACTTTACTTTACATCACTTTAAGGCTCCTGAGCAGGGAAGAGTAATAACAATGTGAAAGTAAATTACGTTGTGGGAAGCTTGAATGAAAACATCTCTAGGAAGAGTACAAAGCCCCAGAGGGCCTAAATGAAAATGCCCCTGTGCCCGAACCAAAGGCAAGGATAAAAGGAGTTTGCCCCAGGGCTTAGATGTTCATTCAACAATTACTTATCATACTTATATTGTGTACCAGGCAGTGTAGTAGGCAAAGATCCCTGACCTCCTGGAACTTACTTTCTAACAAAGAGAAACAAAGTTACAGTCAGTAAATATAACATTAAGTACATGGTTTGATAATCAAGTAGTTTAGAAGTGATGAGATATGGAAAAAAATAGAGCTCAATAGGGGGGGTTGACAATAAAGGGGAGAGAGTGGGTTTTAAATTTAAAAGTTAAGTAGGATAGGCTTTGTTAATAAAGTGTCAGGTGAGCAAAGACTTGCGGACGTCTGGGGGATGAGTGCTTCAGGCAGAACAGTCAACACAGTGGCCCTAGAGCAAGGGAAGAACAACTTGGAGGAGAAACAGCAAGAAATCCACCTGGGGAAGTGAGTCTGGGATGGATCCAGCCAGTGGACACTAATAGAAGATGGGATCACCAAAGTAAAGGGGCCAGACCATGTAGGGCCTTGTAGGTAACTCAGGCGGTAAAGAATCTGCCTGCAATGCCAGCGACTTGGGTTCGATCCCTGGGTCATGAGGATCCCCTGGAGGAGGGCATGGCAACCCACTCCAGTATTCTGGCCTGGAGAATCCCATGGACAGAGGAGCCTGGTGAGCTACAGTCCAAGGGGCCAAAAAGAGTCAGACATGACTGAATGACTAACACACTAAACAGTTTCAAACAGATTAATATGTGGCATTACCTTAGATCTTAAAAGAGTTGCTTGGACTGCTGTGTTGAGGATAGATGATGAGTGATGTTGGGAAGGTACAGGTTGAAATAAATTATGAGACTGTTGCAAACATCCCTGTGAGTCATGCAGCCTGGCGTAGTGGAAGTGGAGAGAAGTAATCAGAATTGTTCCCAAATGTGTGTGTTTGGAAGCCTCTGGAGATAGTGGGGTGACCAGGTGCTAATATAGTCTCTGGACTTGATGAGACAATCAGGGGAGTGTTTATTGTAAAGTCTATTCTGTAAGAGAAGGCACACAGCCAGTTCAGGTAGCCTTGAAGACAGGAAGCCAGAGCATCCATACTTTGACCTCATTCTCCTCTGATCCTTCCCTTCTCACTAGATGCCACTAGAAGGCAGGGGGCACAATCTATCAATGTTATCCATGCAGGTCAGCCTCATTGCATCAAAAGGAGTTGTGGAGAAAAGAGGGGCTCTTGAAGGGCAAATGAAATGTAAATGGTATCCATATCCTGGAAGCTGAATGAAGACGGTGTATCTAGGGGGATGGAGTGATACGTTGTGCCAAAATCTGCAAGTACCACAGATAAGATGAGGACAGAGATCTGTTATAGGGTTTAGCAATGTGGAGTCCCCTGCAGAACATGAAAAGTGGAGTTCTGATAAAACATTGGGGACAAAAGCTAGATTAGAGTAAATTGAAGAGTAAATGGGAAAAAATTGAGGGCAGGCTAGGAACAACTCCTCCAGAGCCCAGCAAGAATTTCAAAGCCCTGTGCTTAAATGTTAGAGTAGCAGAAATAATTTACATGATGAAGTAAGTTGCTTCTGGATACAGATGTGACTGGGATGTAAATGACAGTTATATCATCATCCTTGGCCTCTTTCACCTAATGAACATCTCAGATCAATGTGGGCTGCCAAGTTCATGCCTCCAGAAGATACAAAAGAAAGCTGGTAAAACACATATTCATATTGTTTTCCTTTTAATACACTTTGCACTGCTTTATAAATACCTCAACAGTAAGATGAAATAAAGAACTTGAACTGCTCATTCTTGCCTATTCTTCAATATAAAACTATGAAGCCTATGTTCTGGTTTCAGGTAAGTAGTAAAGGCTATTGTGATAATACAGACATAAGGTACTATAAGCCTGGTCAGGGTAGTGGAAGCAGAAATTAAAAAGATAAGATTTTGGAGATAGAGTAATTAACATAACTTGCTTTTGACCAAATGTCTCCTTAAATTCATACGTTGAAATTCTAGCTCTCAGTGGGATGGTGTTAAGAGGTGGGCCTTCAGGAGGTAATTAAGTTTAGCTGAGGTCATGAAGGAAAAGTCCTCAAGATGAGATTAGTGTCTTTATGAGAAAAGAGACCTGAGTTTGTGTTCTCTGTGACACAGAGAATGGGCATGTTAAGAACAGGGAAAAAGTCATAAGATACCCAATATGCTGGTACCTTCATCTTGGACTGTCTGAGCTCCAGAAATGTGAGAAATAGGTGTTTGTTGTCTAAGTCAGTCTATGAAATGTATTATACCAGCCTGATCTGACTAATACCAAAAGATGGATAAATGGCTGGGTATGAGGTTGAAAAATAAGGAGGAACCAACATTTTTCCTGGGTTTCTTTCACAGTAAGGAAAAATCGTGATTCCACAGACAGAAGCTTACAATTTTTAGTAAGAAAGCATAGGAAGGAGTCAGGAGAGCCCTCAGAGAACAGCTGGTTTGAAATAAAGAAGAGTCCGTTTGTTGAGTGTAATCTATGACAAGCACTGCCATACACACACCCATGAATATCATCTGATAGAAGAGCTAAAACATGAGAGAGAGGATGTGAACTTGCACCTAGGCATTACATAAATCCCCCCGGTGGGGTACTTGGGAAGATGCAAAAGGGAAGAAAAGCAATGCAGAGAGGCTGGAATCCACACCCTGAAGCTTGTGCAATTAGTCTTCAGAAACTAAATGTTTGTCTTTGTGTTTGCTCTTCCTTACTGTTTTTCTACCAGTTCTTTGATTCCTGATCTTTGTCTTTGGTATCACTAGTTTTCACTTCAGACTTTTGGTTCTCTAGAAAGTTTTCTTTCTACAGCATCATTTAGGCCAGAGTTAAGGCTATTAAAAGTCACAAGGCAAAGGACAGATCCTTGTGACAATTGCTATTGAGGGTTCAGAGCAAAAGGCAGATTGAAGGAGTTAAGGGTATGGCTATGAAAGCTGCAAATTCAAGATGCAAAGAAATAACGAACACTCTTTATTCAAAGAGCATAATCCTCAAAGTAGAAGATCCTTAAAAAAGAACCAAAAAGGGAAAAAGACCTTGATCTAGTAAGCTTTTATTTTTTGATTCATATGATGAAAGATTAGTGTATAAAACAATCAATACTTTTTCTGTATACTAGCAATGAACAGTATGAATTTCAAATTGAGAAAACTGTGTTATTCATACTCAAATAAAAAACAAGGCACTTAAGAATACATTTAACAAAAGAAGAGCAAGACCTGTGCACTGTAAACTACAAAATATTGCTAAGAGAAATTAAAGAAGATCCATAGAGAGACATTCCAGATTCATAGATTGGAAGACTCAATATTGTTTTGTTTTACATTTTTATTGGAATATAGTTGATTTATGATGTTGTGTTAGTTTCTGCTCTACAGCAAAATGAATCAGTTATACATATATCCACTCTTTTTAAGTTATTTTCCTATATAGGTCATTACAGAGTATTGAGAAGAGTTCCCTATAGGTTCTTATTAGTTATTAGTAATTCTTATCATAATACAGTAGGTTTTTATTAGTTATCTATTTTATATATAGTAGTGTGTATATGTTAATCCCAATCTCTCAGCTTATCCCTACCTTTACTTTTCTCCCCAGGTGACCATAAGGTTATTTTCTACATTTGTGACTCTATTTCTGTTTTGTAAATAGACCTATTTGTAGCATTTTATAGATTCCACATATAAGTGATATATATGATACTTATTGCTCTCTGTCTGGCTTACTTTACTCAGTGTGGCAATCTCTAGGTCCATGTTGCTGCAAATAAGCTTATTTAATTCTTTTTTATGGCTGAGTAATATTCCATTGCATAAATAAATGTGTCACATCTTTTTGTCCATAATTCTGTCAATGGATATCTAGATTGCTTACATGTTTTCGATATTGTAAATAGTGCTGAAATGGACATTGAGGTGCATGTATCTTTGCAAATTATGGTTTTCTCTGGGTATATGCACAGGAGTGGATTTGCAGGATCATAATCATTTTATTTTTAGTTTTTTAAGGAACTTCCATACTGTTCTCCATAGTTGTTATTTACACTTTACAGTTTATATTCCCATTAACAGTGTAGGAGGGTTAAGATAGCTGTTCTCCACAAATTTGTCTATGGATTCAACACAGAAGTCCTGGAACAAAGAAATCCTTAAAAGGAGAAGAACATATAACTTACACCATCCACTTTCAAAGCTTACTGTAAAGATTCAGTAATCAAAACTGTGCAGTTGGCATAGTAATAGACAAATACATCGGTGAAATAGCATGCAAAATCCAGACATAAACCCTTAAATTATGATCAGTTGATTTTTGACAAAGATGTCAAGGCAATTCACTGGTGAAAGAATATAGTCTTTTCAACAAATGATGCTAGGACAATTAAATATTCATATGCAAAAATATAAATTAGACCCTTTCTTCTTATTGTACATAAAAGTCAAATAAAAATGTTGTAGACATAAATACAAAGCTAAAATTATAAAATTTTCAGAGAAAAATGGAGAAAATTCTTTGTGATCTTGGATGCAGCAAAGGTTTCTTAGGTATGATATACAAGGCACATTCCATAAAGAAAAAACTGGAAAACTTTTACTCTTTAAAAGACACCACTAAAAACAAAACGGTGAACTATAGACTGAGAAAAATATTTGAAAATAATATACTTAATAATCTGAAATATATAGAAGCTCTTACAGCTCATTAATAGGAACACAGACAACCCAATTTAAAAGGTGGCAAAATATTTCACCAGAGAAGATACACAGAGGCTAAGAATCATATGAGAAGTGCTCAACATTATTGGCCATGTTGTTGTGTTGTTCATTCGCTGAGTTGTGTCCAAATCTTTGCGACCCCATGGACTGCAGCACACCAGGCTCCTCTCTCCTCGCCTGTCTCCTGGAGTCGCTCAAATTCATCACCATTGAGTTAGTGATGCTATCTAACAATCTCATCCTCTGTTGCCCCCTTCTCCTCTTGCCTTCAGCCTTTCCCGGCATCAGGGTTTTTTTCAATGAGTCAGCTCTTCACCTCAGATGACCAAAATATTTGAGCTTTGGCATCAATCCTTCCAGTGAATATTCAGGGCTGATTTCCTTTAGGAATGACTGATTTGATCTTCTTACAGTCCAAGGAACTCTCAAGTCTTCTCCAACACCACAGTTCAAAAGCATAGATTCTTCAGTGTTCAGCCTTCTTCATGGTCCAACTCTCACATCCATACATGTACTGGAAAAACTGTAGCTTTGACTATATGGACATTTGTCATCAAAGTGATGTCTCTGCATTTAAATATGCTGTCCAGGTTTTTCATAGCTTTTTTTTCCCAATGAGTAAGCATCTTCTAATTTCATGACAGTAGTCACCATCCGCCATGATTTTGGAGCCCAAGAAAATAAAATCTGTCACTGCTTCCACTTTTTCCCCCTTTTATTTGCCATGAAGTGATGAGACAAGATGCCATGATCTTACGTTTTTGAATGTTGTGTTTCAAGCTAGCTTTTACACTCTTCTCTTTCACCCTCATCAAGAGACTCTGTAGTTCCTCATCACTTGCTGCCATTAGAGTGATATCATCCGCATGTCTGAGATTGTTGATATTTCTCCTGGCAGTCTCAACTCCAGCTTGTGATTCATTCAGCTCAGTATTTCACATGATGTGCTCTGCCTAGAAGTTAAATAAGCAGGGCGACAATACACAGCCTTGTACTCCTTTCCCAATTTTGAGCCAGTCAGTTGTTCATCGTCTAGTTCTAACTGTTGCTTCTTGACTGCTATACAGGTTTCTCAGGAGACAGGTAAGGTAGGCTGGTTCCATCTCTTAAGAATTTTCCACAGTTGATTGTGATCCACACAAAAGTCAGTGAAGCAGAAATAGGTATTTTTCTGGAATTCCCTTGCTTTCTCCATGATCCAATGAATGTTGGCATTTGATCTCTGGTTCTTTTGCCTTTTTTAAACCCAACTTAAAAAAGGAAGCTCTTGGTTCACATATTGCTAAAGCCTAGCTTGAAGGATTTTGAGCATTAGCTTGTTAGCATGGGAAATGAGCACAATTGTATGGTAGTTTGAACATTCTTTGGCATTGCCCTTCTTTGGGAGTGGAATGAAAACTGATCTTTTCCAGTCCTGTGGCCACTATTGAGTTTTCCATATTTGCTGATATATTGATTGTAGCACTTTAACACATAGTATTTTAGGGTTTTAAATAGCTCAGCTGGAATTCCATCACCTCCACTAGCTTTGTTTGTAGTAATACTTCCTATGGCCCACCTGACTTCACGCTTCAGGATATCTGGCTCTAGGAGAGTGATCACACCATCGTGGTTATCTGGGTCATTAAGACCTTTATGGTATTGTTCTTCTGTGTATTCTTGCCACTTCTTCTGAATCTCTTCTGCTTCTGTTAGGTCCTTGCAGCTTCTGTCCTTTATTGTACTTGAAATGTCCTTTATACTTGCTTGAAATGTTCCCTTGATATCTCCAGTTTTCTTGAGGAGATCTCTAGTCTTTCCCATTCTATTGTTTTCCTCTATTTCTTTGCATTGTTCATTTAAGAAGACCTTATCTCTCCTTGCTGTTCTCTGAAAACCTGCATTCAGTTGAATGTATCTTTCCCTTTCTCCTTTGCCTTTCACTTCTCTTCTTTCCTCAGCTATTTTTAAGGCCTCCTCAGACAACTACTTTGCCTTCTTGCATTTCTTTATCTTTTCTTTTATTTTTTTCTTTTGCATTTCTTTTTCTTTGGGATGTTTTTGGTCACTGACTCTTGTACAGTGTTACTAACCTCTGTCCATAGTTCTTCAGGCATTCTGTCTACCAGATCTAATCCCTTGAATCTCTTTGTCATCTTCATTGGATAATCTCAAAGGATTTGATTTAGGTCATGCCAGAATGATCTCATGGTTTTCCCTTCCTTTTTAATTTAAGCCTGAATTTTGCAATAAGGAGCTCATGATCTGAGCCACAGTAGCTCCAGGTTTTGCTTATGTTGACTGTATAGAGCTTATCTATCTTTGACTTCAAAGAATATAAGCAGTCTTTTTTTGGTATTGACCATATGGTGATATCCAAGTGTAGAGTTGTCTCTTGGCTTATTGGAAAAGGGTGTTTGCTATGACCAACGTGTTCTTTTGACAGAACGCTGTTAGCCTTGGCCCTACTTCATTTTGTATTCCCAGGCCAAACTTGCCTGTTATTCCAGGTGTCTATTGACTTCCTACTTTTGCATTCCAACCCGCTGTGATGAAAAGGACATCTCTCTGTGTGTGTGTGTGTGTGTGTGAGTTTTAGAAAGCATTGTAGGTAGGTCTTCATAGAACTGGTCAATTTCAGCATCTTCAACATCAGTGGATGGAAAATAAACTTGAATTACTGTGATATTGGATGGTTTGCCTTGGAAATGAACTGAGACCATTCTGTCATTTTTGAGATTACACCCAAGTACTGCATTTCAGACTCTTGTTGATTATGAGGGTTACTCTATTTCTTTTAAGAGATTCTTGCCCACAGATTTAAATATATGTTCACCTCAATTAAATTCTCCCACTCCTGTTCATTTTTGTTCACTGATTCCTAAAATGTCGATGTTCAGTCTTCCATCTCTTGCTTGATCACATCCAATTTACCTTGATTTATGGACCTAACATTCCAGGTTCCTATGCAATATTGTTCTTTACAGCATCGGACTTTACTTCCATCACCAGTCACTTCCATAACCAGGTGTTGTTTTTGCTTTGGCTCTGTCTCTTCATTCTTTCTGGAGCTATTTCTCCACTCTTCTCCAGTAGCATATTGGGCACCTACCGACATGGGGAGTTCATCTCTCAGTGTCATATCAGTATTGTTCTTTATAGCATGGGACTTGACTTTCACCACCAGACACATCCACAGCAGAGCATCATTTCCATCTGGCACAACCACTTCATTTTTTGTAGAGATGTTAGTAATTGCCATCTCCCTGCTCTTCCCCAGGAGCATATTGGACACCTTCTGACCTGAGGCGCTAATCTTCCAGTACCATATCTTTTTCCCTTTCAATACTGCTTATGGGGTTCTCTAGGCAAGAAAGCTGGAGTGAATTGCCATGTCCTTCTCCAGTGGACCACGTTTTATCAAAACTCTTCACTATGGCCGGTCTATCTTGAGTGGCCCTGCACAGCATGGTTCATCCCTTCAAGTTACAGAAGCCCCTTTGCCTCAGCAAAGCTGTGATCCATGAAGAGGTATTAGCTATGAGGAAGATCCAAACAAATATTTCAGTGAGATACTGCTACACAGACATTTAGAAGAACTATAATCAAGAAACTGGGCAATACCAGGAGTTATTAAGGACTTGGAGAAACTGGAACTGTCACATGCTGAAATGGGAACGTAAAATGGTATTGACATTTTAGAAGACTGTTTGGTAGTTTCTTAATAAATTAAACACAAACTTGCCACATTACCCATAAGTTCCTCTCCTCTCAATTCCAGTATCTAACCAAAGTGAAAACTTTTGTCCATTCAAAGACCTGAATGTAAATATTCATAACTGTGTTCTTCATAATAGCCCAAAAGTACAAACACAAAGTGTCCATCAGCTTGTGAATTCATAAACACAGTGTGTATGTTTACAAAATGCAATATTATGTAGGAATAAAAAGAAATGATTTGCTGATACATGCTGCAACACAGATGGACCTCAAATCATTGCACTTAGTGAAAGAAGCCAGACACATATTGTTCACGTGAAATTTCTAGAAAATTTTGTTCATGTGAATTTTCTAGATAAAGGCAAACTATAAAGAAAAAACAGTAATTGCTGGGCTTAAGGGTGATTGCAAAGAATGTCTGTAAATCGGCCCAAAGGACAATTATGGTTTGATGAAAACATTCAAAAACAAGGTTGTGGTGTTGACAGCAGAACTGTTTACATTTACTAAAAAATTTCTAAGTTGTGCACTTACAGTTCTTGAATATTGGTAGTATGCAAATTACATCTCAATAAATCTGTTTAAAATTCAAGTAGATTTTCAACAAAGGGCAATACATCAGTATTCACATGCATGGTCAGAGTATTTGAAATACAACTTTAATTCACCCCAGAGTTATGGTACCTAAGGAGATTTTGCTTTGCAGTGCCTTGTTAAAAATAATTTTTTACTCCCTTCTTTAAAATGAGAGTTGAAAAACCTACATCAATAATGAAAAGATGTAGTTTTTTTTTAATATTTTGACAAATAAGTATGTGATTGAATATTTAAAATAGCTCATTAAAGCTAGTTTATCAAGTATTTTTTACATGACATCACCATCTGTGATATTAAAAATCAATTACTTTTTTTTAAATGAAGTAACCAGTTGATTGAGTCAAATACACAAAGCCTTAACATTTTCCCAGAAAATTCCTTTCTTCATGCTATCTTAGTATTTTAAGATAATGATAAATGCAAATAAAATATGGTACTAAAATTTCTTCCATAATCTCACCAGAAGAGCATTTTATTTATTTGGATGTTAGTTGTAGTACAATGCCCACAACATAAAATTTGCCCTCTTAGCATTTGTATACCTGTGTTATTCAGTGATATCAAGTATATTCATGGTACTATGCTACCATCAGCAACATCCATTCATAGAACTTGTTCATCATGCAAAGCTGAACCTCTGTACCTTTTAAACAATAGCTGTCAATTCCCACCTCCTCCAGCCACTGGGAACCACCATTCTATTTTCTATTTCCATGGATTTGATTGCTCTAGTTATCTCATATAAGTCAGATCATACAGTATTAGTCTTTTTGTGACTGGCTTATTTCACTTAGTATAATGTCTTCAGGGTTCCTCTATGTTGTAGCAACTGTCAGAATTTTCTTCCTTTTAAAGGCTGAATAATATTCCACTGTATGTATTTACCACATTTGCTTTACCCATTGATCCGTCAGTCGACGCTTGGGTTGTTTGTACCATTTTTTTTTATCTTGAATAATGCTGCTGTGAACATGGGTATACCAATATTTCTTCAAGTCTCTGCTTTCAATTCTTCTGGGTATATACCCAGAAGTGGAATTCTGGTGGCTCAGATGGTAAAGCGTCTGTCTACAATGTGGGAGACCCTGGTTCGATCCCTGGGTGGGGAAAGATCTCCTGGAGAAGGAAATGGCAACCCACTCCAGTATTCTTGCCCGGAAAATCCCATGGACGGAGGAGCCTGGTTGGTTACAGTCCATGGGATCGCAAAGAGTCAGACATGACTGAGCTTTCACTTTCATGGTAGTTCTATTTTTAATTTTTTGAAGAGCTACCATAATATTCTCCATAGTGGCTACAGCATTCCATAGTCCCATCATCAGTGCACAAGAATTCCAATTTGCCTATATCCTCAGTAATACTTGTCACTTTCTCCTTCATTTATTAAAATAGTAACCACCCTTAATGTGTATTAGGTACCTTAGAACACAGCATTCCCAATCCATTTCAGTATTACTATACCTGACTGATAGTCAACTATTGCTGATCAAATTTTATGAACTTAACCTAATGGAATATAACTAAAAGATTCAGTTGTCACATTCAGAGTAGTGTGTTAGCCCTTGCAGTATCCCTGCAGGATATGCTATGCACCAACTTGGAAACAGTATATTGGAGCAATACTTCACCTAGAAAAAACTTGAACTCTAAATGGGATCAGCCTGAAAGACTTTTTGAAACCAAAGTAAAATAAAATCCAAAAGGTATTCAATGTTTTAACCACGGACTATTTCTAATCCCATAAACAAATGAAGCAGACCAAGTCAGAACCAAATCCACAAAACTCATAAAATCTTTCTTTAAAAAGTGAGGCATTTGATACATTTTTTGAAATAAATAAGAACTTAAGTAATATTTCATTCAGGCCAAGTCTCTGAATGATAGTGATGTTGGCACTCCGAATTCCGGCTGTAAACCTTCCTATGTCCCATCTCATTCAAGCTTAGATATTAATACATGAATTAGTGTGCTTTCAGGTTTTTGCTATTATGGTACATTTTCATGGAATATCAGGATTCTTGGTAAACATCCATCTTCTTTGTCAGCTAGTTTCCCCATATCGTTTCAATTGATCTTTGTCTCCTTCAGCAATATCTTCTCTCGTAAATTTAATTTTGAGAGTTCTGTTCTTTGTTTCCTGGTGTTCTGTTTCTTTAAAATTTCTACTTTTTTTTTCTTGCCAAAATAGAGGTACTTATTTTGGGGTGTCAAGCAACAGATTCATACAAATGCATGTTGCTGACAACTGTCCTACCAACTTACGGTCTAACAAAACTTAGCAATAAGACCGATCCTGATGCCTGATTAACAGGTCTCTCCCTGGTGCACAAGGCAACCATCAGCAGCAGACCCACTTCTCCCAGGAGAGTGTAAGCATGACAGTAAACAGTCTACATCAAAGATATCTCAGTTCTGCAACAAGCCTTTCTGCTTCGGGTAAGTGATACACACCCAAACAAAACATTAATCAGAGGACCCATTTCATGTCCCTTGGGGAATCAAAGCTATAGCAGACTAATCCTGCTCTCTAACTGTGATTTTGAACATTAAAAGAGTTCTTTTAAGGAAATGTAAAGGCTGAGAAAAGCAACACAAATTGAATAGGGATTTCATGATAATATAAAGTCTTGCTGTGAGTAAACATGAGAACCTTGTAAAAATTTAGCTCTTTTAATTAGGCCCATCAACTCAGACTATATTTGAGGCCATCTCTGACAGGTCTCAGTTAACAAAGAATTGCTAATAGTAGAGAATATGGCATTTACATTGTTCCCAATAAGGACCCTTTGGCCTGTTTGAGTGAAGTAGTTTGTTTATTCATTTGTTATTTCCTGCTATGATACAAAATTTAAAAAAAAGAATCAGCAGTAAAGTGTGAAAGTAAGACAGGCAGAAGTAACATTTGCTTTCCAGGCATGTGGAGAGGGCTAATATGGAATTTTCTAGCTCTCCACTCATATTTGGAAATGTGGATTTTGAGTGTGTTGATGGAGGCCACCTGAAATTGACAGTGCCTGATCTTTGGTCTGTCATCCTAATTTGTACTCTAGTGAAAAACAGTGGCTTCAGTCCATCCTGTATCCTACCCTTTATTCTTCTCTTCTACTATTATCCCTCAATCTGTAAATGTTAATACGCAAGATAGGTCCCAAGATGGGTAGAGGCTGTGAAGATTGTGGCAAGTTGTAATGATTTGGCCACATGCTTTCCTGACTGTCTTATAAAAGGTGAAAACAAGAGGGTAGCTTTTGGAGTAGCTATGCTTTTCCTTGACTGAATTAGAGGAGAGAACAGTTCCTGCTGAGGTTTTGACAACCCAGCAAGAAGTTAAACCCGTAAATGTAAGTTCATTTGCCTGCTTTGCCTATGACAAGATGATACTCTTATCATAAGTGTTAAAATTTTAATATTTGTGCTAAACTAGCACATAGGAGGTAGGTTGTTTTTTTAAAGAGAGATGCTGAAGCTTCATGGTCACCTGATGTGAAGAACTGACTTATTGGAAAAGACCCTGATGCTGGGAAAGATTGAAGACAGGAAGAAAAGGGGATGACAGAGGTTGAAGTGGTTGGATGACATCACCGACTGGATGGACAGGAGTTTGAGCAAGCTCCGAGAGTTGGTGATGGACAGGGAAGCCTGGTGTGCTGCAGTCCAGGCGGTCACAAAGAGTCGCATATGACTGAGTGACTGAAGTGAACTGAAATATTATTTCCTCACCGTTTTTGTAATTTGAAAATGAATGAGCATACTTTAAATCTTAAAGAGATGAAGTCGGAGGTTGACTAGATATGGTTATTCATTATTCACTCACTCAGTCATGTCCAATTCTTTGTGACCCCATGAACTGCAGCAGGCTAAGCTTCCTGTCCTTCACAGTCTCCTCGAACTTGCTCAAACTCATGTCCATTGAGTCGATGATGCCATCCAACCATCTCATCCTGTCACCCACTTCTCTTCCTGCCCTCAATCTTTCCGAGCATAAGGGTCTTTTCCAGTGAGTCGGCTCTTTGCACCAGGTGGCCAGAGTATTCGAACTTCAGCTTCAGCATCAGTCCTTCCAATGAATATTCAGGGTTGATTTTCTTTAGGATTGACTGGTTTGATCTCATTGCTCTCCAAGGGACTTTCAGGAGTCTTCTCCAGCACCATAATTGGAAAGCTTCTGTTCTTTGATGCTCAGCCTTTTTTATGGTCCAACTCTCATATCTGCCCATGACTACTGGAAAAACCATAGCTATGACTATATGGACCTTTGTCAGCAAAGTGATGTCTCTGCTTTTTAATATTCTGTCTAGATTTGTCATAGCTTTACTTCCAAGGAGCAAGCATCTTTTAATTTCATGGCTACAGTCACAGTCCACAGTGATTTTGGAGCCCAAGAAAATGAAATCTGTCACTGTTTCAACTTTTCCCCCATCTATTTGCTGTGAAGTGATGAGACTGGATGCCATGATCTTAGTTTTCTGAATGATGAGTTTCCAGCCAGCTTTTTCACTCTCCTCTTTCACTCTCATCAAGAGGCTCTTTAGTTCCTCTTTGCTTTCTATCATTAGAGTGAGGTTGTTGATATTTCTCCTGACAGTCTTGATTCCAGCTTGTGATTCATCCAGCCTGGCATTTCACATGATGTACTCTGCATAGATATGGAGGCAATAAATTATTTTTAGAAATCATGTATTCATAGAAACATAATGGCAGGTGTCCTATAAAACCCATGAAATATCTCTTACAAAGTTAATGAATGTCTTTTCTTAAAAACCAAAATCAAAACAGAAGTCTTTCTGGGGAGGTGAATCTTATTCTTAGTAATTATATAATCTTCCTTTTGAGCTATTAATATTTTCATAAAGAAGTTACTCTTTTCATCTCATAGTAGTGTCTTTTACTTAGGACATTCTTGAACACCCTAGAGCCCTTCTCTTCCAACCAAACAAGTAATCTAGAAACACTTGTCTCTTTGTTTGTCTATTTTGTTGTAGTGAGGAGGACTTTCATGAAAATGGAGGAAAAAAATAATCTCTTCAATTTTTCCTTACCAAGGAAACAGACAGGCCCAGACTTAGTGAACAACTTTCATGCTATGAGTTCTATAAATATTAAATATATTGTAAAAATCTGCATATATGCATTAACATCTTTATTGCATTCTTAATAGTGAACCATTGTACCAATGAACAATGGTACCATATGGAACCATTCTTACCATACAACACTGTACCAATGGAACAGTGTACCATTGTATCAACTTATTCTTATTTTTTTATCTTTAATGTAGGAGATTGTTTACTGAAGTCTATGGTATGACATTTTTCTTTTATTAATCGTGCAAATTTTTAAAAATGCACATTTTGATTAATTTATTTTTTACTAGCTTTTTGCAGAAAGCAAATGATCTCATTATATTCAGAGCTAGTCAGATACTCATTGTAATATATTGGTCAAGTTTATGTTTCATACTAAACATTTTTGGTGACAATTTTTAAATAACTCAAAACAGAAACAGGAGATAATGAGTTTGTTAATAAGATTTTAAAGAAACATAGGGTGACCTGCATCTCTTAATCTTGAAAGTAAATATCTAAGGGAGATTTAATGTGTTTTCACTGTTCTAAAACAACTGAAGAAAATGTGTCCAGTCTATGAAATACAATTGAGCTAAATAATTTTTGTCACTGAGTCAGGTTAATACAAATGATTAATCTAGCAACTATACACAGATAACCTTAAAATGGCTCAGAGGACATTGAAATGATGTAAGATTACTATTTACACTGAAAACAGAAGGTGGGACACTAAGTTTACTGTAGTAGTATGGAAAATTGCATAGGATAAATTATTCAAGATTTCACTTTGTAGAAAAAAAAGAGTATCTGTTGGGAAAAAAAGAATGTCTCATTTTTGTTAAAATCCTTGATTAAAAAATCAGGTAATAGTTATTTATATCATTAACTCTTCATATTGTTATAGAGATAAAAATATGCATTACAATATCTGACATGGTAGATTGATATGTCCACAGGTCTAGGAAATGCTTGGTTTTGATAGACAGCAGTCCATATACTCCCCGAGGGGAAAGCAGAAAAGAAAAAAAAAAAGCTATAAATAAAATGCAGTATCCAGTGTTCCTACCTCTTAGGAAATGGTGTACACTCACCTCCCCTCTAACATTATCTAATATGTTTCTTTACATCTTATAGGAGAAGACAGAGAGTAACAGAGTTGGAGGAATTAATTTTCTTTAAGATAAAATCCAAAGAACATCTACCTAACCATTTCAATATTTTGATACATTTACTGGGCAACTCAGTTTCTTTATATTGCCTCTTCTAAGCCACATAAGAAGAAATAATAGGACAGGATGAACAATCTTGAATTCAGTAGTATTAGAGATAAATTGTAAAATATATTGGTCTTGGCATGTGCCTATAGTATTGATGGGAGTATATATTAATATAATTTTTCATTGTGGAAATATGAAAATATACTCTCTAAAAAGGTCACATTTTTTAAATAGTTATTTCACTGGAAAAAATAATTTCTAAAGATATATAAGCCTGCACTATAGTTGACAACATTTTTTAGTAGGCAGACAAAAAGTAAAGTGTCCCAAATATTCAGCAGTGGTGAAATGGCTTTTTAAATTACGGTGTTTCTATCTGATAATGTTATACATAAAATTATTTTTCAAAAAAGATTAGATATGTTGAATAATATTTTTAGAGAGATAGAAGTTGAAACACCAAACACAAAATTAAACAGTAGGGTATAATTATAAATTTATAAAAATATAGTTAAAAGTAGCTAAATCTGTAGGGTGGGAATTGGGCTTTTGTTTCTTCTTAATATGTTTCTAGAGTTTGGTGATGAATATGTATTAGTTTCTGGTCAGAAAAAACACTTATTTAAAAATATTTCCCCCATCAAGTGGAATAATAAGCAAGTAATCTCACTTGTTGGCCCAGTGGTAAAGAATACACCTGGAGACACAAGAGAAGCGAGTTCAGTCTCTGGGTTGGGAAGATCCCCTAGGGTAGCAAATGGCAACCCACTCTAGTGTTCTTGCCTGGAAAATTCCGTGGACAGAGGAGCCTAGAGGGCTACAGTCCAGGGGCCAGAAAGAGTTGGACACTACTGGGTGTGAATGTATTTTCCCTTCCTTCTCCAATCTCACCTGTGATAGCATAAATATCATTGCAAGTAAGGAACTCTGAAAATCTTTTAAGATCTGGTTATGAACTACAGGCATGTCACATCAGATTGGAGGCAACCACAGGATTTCTGGATGTGGACAGATATGAAAGAGGGTAGGCAAAAATCAGAAACCAAATACCAAAACAACAGCATCGATACCCATACATGATTAAAAACTTCCATTAAAAATGAATTTAAAAATAATCTAGAGAGGCGAAACAAAATGCCTTCAAAGGAAATATTGAAAACTCTTCTCAACTGAACAGAAGGCAAAAGTAAAAAGAAGCAGAAAAAGAATGGTATATAAAAGACACAATATATTGATAGTCATAACAAACATGTCCAATGGTATGCTGCTGCTGCTGCTGCCACCAAGTCACTTCAGTCGTGTCCGACTCTGTGCGACCTCATGGATGGCAGCCCACCAGGCTCCTCCTTCCCTGGGATTCTGCAGGCAAGAATACTGGAGTGGGTTGCCATTTCCTTCTCCTAATGGTATGCTAAAATATGCTTAACAGCTGTTTTCTTTGGAAGGATAAAAGGCCCTGGTTTGTAGAATTTGTGAATTTCTGTGGTGTAAATAATTCTACCATGCTGCCATGGCCTATTTCCAGTACTACTGTGATGTCACTGAAAGCAGAGAGATGTGCACAGTCAGTTTTTGCGCTGTGGTACAGGCTAGATCCTGAAACCATTGAGTATATAAGAGTAAATCACAGTGAGGTGAAAAAGAAATGGGAATGGAAAAAATTTTCCTATTCAAAGGTAAAAAATGTTACCAGGTATCTGCTTCCAATCATTCTTCGTATGCAAGATTTGAAAATTAAGAGTTAATATATACCATAATATACTAATCAGAAAAAAATAGACAACATATGCACTGAGATTGAAAAAAAACAAATATATCAGAAAAAAAACATTCAAATTTTACTGCAAAATGCACCAAGGTATAAAGGCATTAATAGGAAAAAAAAAAAAAAATAGGACATTGCATAATAAAAGAAACAGTTTCCAGGATATCAATATCACAAGTTTGTACACACCTAGTAATACTGCCTCAAAAAGTACAAAGTCAATTCTATTGAAACTAAAAGGAGAATTTAACACATTTCTATCAGGAACTTATAAATTAAGTATATAAAACAGCATCAGTGAGCTTAAACTAATAATTTTTTATTGACTCAATAGGACACAAAAACATTTTGAAGCTCACGTAAAATATTTACAAATTTCACCAAGTAGTAGCTCAGAAAAAGAAGTCATAGCATATGTCAAAGAGTAAATAATATACAGAACATATTTATCACAATTTAATTAAATTTGGAATCAACAACTCAAAGGTGGTAGCATTTTTATGTTTAAAAATTAAAAATTATCTTCTAAAAAGCAATGAACTAAAGAGGAAACCATAATAAAATTACATATTTTAAACTTGGCAACAATAAAGTATTTACAAATCAAAACTTGTGGGAGGCATCTATTAAAATTTATTTAAAAGAATTCCAATATACGGAAATACTTACTGGAAATAAAAGAAGTTTTGTAAAGGTAGAAAAGTATAGTGAGAAAAAGTAAGGATTAGAAAATGCTTTAAAGAGAAGTTGACACTTGAGCTGCATTTTGAAGGATAAATAGAAATTTGTCAGGATAATTTTGGGGAGGATAGCATTTGAAGTGAAGGGAGCAACATAAGTAGTCAGCAAAATATTAAAGAACATGATGTGTTTGGGGAAGCACAAGTAATCTGGTATTATGAGACGTTGTGTCAGGGGATAAAATTGGAAAATAAGTGGTGATCATGTTGTCTAACCTAAGTTTATGTGTCTGACATGCAGCAAGGCCAAGCAAATGGAAACATTGGCGTTTGGAGCAGAGAAAGGTTTATTGCAGGGCCTAGCAAGGAAAGCATGTGACTTGTGCTCAAAACACTCAAACTCCGTGATGGTTTCTAAGGGAGAATGTTTATTTATTTATTTAAGGAAGATTTTTCAAAGGGAGAAGTGGGGGTTAGGGCTGCAGGGAGGGTGGTGTTCCAGGGACCTTGTGCTCAGCCTGAAGTTATCATCCTGCCTCCTGGGTGGGGGCCTTAGTTCCTTTAGAAGAACTCAAAGATATATATTATGTATATTCCTTGAGGGGGAACTAGGGCTCTGCTTGATTGCTAAATTATTGTTTCTTAACTGCATTTCCTTTGTTTCTGCATTGCTTCACCTCCCTAAACAGTAGCCCTTTGAATATACCCTTTGCAATTCAGAGAGAAGGTTTAAGAGACTTCAGCCTTTTTCTTGCAAACAATAGATGGGGAACATGGGAAAGCACCCCCCCAACTCCACAGGGTTCTGCTTGGTTCTGCTTGTTCAATCAGACAATGAAGAATTTTCTTTTAAAAAATACTGAATTTCTCAGATTTTGCCCTAAAGTTGTTAACACATTAGAATTTTAAACAGGTGCATGACAGTCAGCTTTGCATTTTGGAAGGATCATTACGGTACCACCATGAAGAAGTGATAGTTGCAGAGACGGGCGTGTTAAGGAGGTGACCAGTCTAAAGCGCAGTGATCAAGAATGAGGCTATTGAAATTATCCGGATATGATATGGTATGTCCTGCATTAGAAGAGAGACAGTCAGATTAGAGAAAGGAGGACATATTTGAAAGTCAGAGAGAAATGACAGTGAGTGGGAACGTCATAGTTGCTTAAATATGGAAAGTAGATGAGAAGAAAGGGCCTGGAATTAATGTTTGGTCTCTGTCTTGGGTGGTTGGTTAAAGGATAGATTAGTCTTCTCAGGTTGCCCTACTAAAATATCATACACAGGATGACTTAAACAACAGAAATTTATTTCACACTTCCGGAGGCTGGGAAGTCCAAGAGCAAGGTGCCAGCAAGGTAGGATTCTTTCTGAGGTCTCTTCTCTTGGCTTGTCCGACTGCTACACGCTCACATGACATTTTCTTTTGTTTACCTGAAGGAGAGAGAGAGAGAAAGAGAGCAAACTCCCTGGAGTCTCTTTTAAAGGCATGAAACCCACCACGGGGGCCACACCCTCATGACCTCATCTAACCCTAATTATCCCCCAAAGGCTCCACCTCCAAATACCATCACTTTGGAGTTAGAGGTTCAACATATGAATTTTTAGGACACAGTTCACTCCGTAGCAGATGTTAATATGAAAACGTGCAGATTAATAAAGGAGAAAGACAATTTGCCCAGGAGGAATAGGGGGTAAGGCTAAAGAGTCTCAGTTTAGTTTTGGATATGATGGTGTTTAATTTTGAGTGCCTTTAGGAAATGCAGGTGAAGATTTCTGGCAGACAGCTGGTTATGTAACTAAAATTTTCAGAAAACAATGGGGGAGTGAGGGGTGAGATGTGATTTGGAAGTATTTATTGCTTGTATACATATAAAGGAATAAGTGTGATAAAAAGAGGGCCACAGATGGATCCCATGAGAACACTGAGATATGGCCCATACATAGAGAGAGAGAGTGAAGGAGACTGGGAAGGGGCTGAGGGATGGGAAGAGAAACAAATCTGTGTTGTCATAGAAACAAAAAATGTGATTGTTATCAGCCATAGACTGTTCAAATAAAGATTTTATTAATCTGATTTGGGCATTAGAATGTTATTGGGAAATTATTCCTAGGACAGTACCTCCATCTTTAATTAACGTTCATTGATTTAGTTATGCCCATCTCTTGCTCCAGGCTTCCTAGGTGGTGCTAGAGGTAAAGAACCCACCTGCCAATGCAGGAGACATAAGACTCATGGGTTAGATCCCTGCTCGGGAAGATCCCCTGAGGAAGGCCATGGCAACCTGCTCCAGTATTCTTACCTGGAGAATCCCATGGACAGAGGAGCCTCGTCGGCTACAGTCCATGGGGTTGCAAAGAGTCGGACACAATTGAAACGACTTAGTACACACACACACATCCTTTTTCCACTGTGCCTAAGCATGACCCAGAGCAGTCTGTCTGCTACCCTAGTTCTGATAGCGCAGAGAAGAGCCTTGTTTGCTCTTCATGGTTAGCCCAGGTAGTAGAATCCCATGCTAAATCAGTACCTTTTCAGATGCCCTCTGTGACCTGAGGTTGATTTTCTCTAATCCAGACCACTTTTTTGAACAAACCTCCTATGACCTTCTGTTTACTGATTCCCCAGTGCTGTCCCTTGCACATCTTATCCTACTGCTTCTAGGAGGAGATCCCTGCTCCTTTCTGGTCGCTTTGTATGTTTGATACATTGTTTCATGACCTGCCCCTGCATTCCTCTGTTCCCTGCCACTTTTGGAGAGTATTCTTTAAGCAGAGCCTCCTGATTCCTTAGAGTTGCTTTTTTAAGGCAGTTACTGCTGGTGTTTGCAAGTTCATCTTTACTTTTTTTCAAAACCAAAAAGAAAAAAAAAAAAAAAAAAAAAGATAAAGGAATTGGCTTCAGCTCAGAGGAAGCATTCTGGGAAGAGAGCACAGGCGGTCCTGTGATTCTGCATCATAAACAGGGGCCTTTCCTCATGATGAGAATTACCTTGGCCTGGGCTGAGCCTTCCCAAAGGACCCTTTCCACTTAAGCTTTTTATTAAAAAAGTAAATTGAGATTATTGTATTCCCTCACTTTACATTGCAAGTAAGATTTTTAAATTAATTGTGGCCTAAACTGATAGCAAACAGAGAGGTTCTGATAGCAGCCTGGCGGCCTCTTGTTTAGCCAGCAGAGATTTCAGTTATTGCTTCTGGGAATGGCTTGGCTGAGATATTTTTAATTTACATTTTTTTTCTTCCTTCTAATGAAGGATTGAATTATGACTTACGAGAAAATCCCCAGTGTCTTGGAGAGAGAGAGAGAGAGAGATGTTGACTAACTTTCTCTGACTTGATTGGAGTGCAGTTATTTATTTGAAGCTAGTTTTAAGTCACAGGGGTGGCATTCTGAAGCATTTCTGCACATAGGGGAGCCCTGTCCAGAAAATGCCGTTGGCTCCCCTCAGGAGCCCAGTGTTCTGACTTCAGTACAGTGGGCAGTGTTGTAAAAGGTTAGAAGGGCGCCTCTGTACCAGTTACTTACACTCCTGGAATGTCCATCCTGATTGGACCAGTCACCCAGGGTTCAAAGTCAGAAACAGCTCTGGCCCCTCTGAACCTGCCTCTGCCTTAGCAAGTAGGGAATTCCAAATGGCAGCCTTTCCATATAGCCACCGCCTGCGAAGGGAACAATCCCTAACAGACAGAACAGATTTGTAAATGGTAATCTCCTCTGTAACAATCGCTCTCTGCTTGCTACATAGTGGGAATGGTAAAAATGTGGATGTTGCAAAACATAATTACTGGCCTGGAAATGTTCCTTCTGTGGCAGATGGTATGATCAAGAGCAGAGACAGACATGTCCTTCCGCAAACCAAGGGTAATGGTTACACAACAGGCTTAGGTAACAGCCACTAGAGGAGGCGGCTTTAGGTAAAACTCAGTTATGTATATTAGAAGAACTTCTTTGAATCTGGACAGCTCAAGGAAAAATCTCTTCTGAGGACAGCGGGCTTGAGTCCCACTACAAGCATGAGATACCCAGTTTACACTTCAAGAACAGAGTGGGTGTGTCAGGTTTGCCTGTGTTCTAAGATAATGCATTCTGGGTGTTTCCATATTTCAGGGAAAGAAGTTAAGAAGAAAGAAAGCAACACCAAAACCGAGAACAGAACTCGAGCATAATGACCTTGGAAAAGCATTCAGTCTGTGCCTCCAGTTTTCTGAAAGCAGCTTTCAACTGCAAAAATATTTTTTGAAGTTGCCGATTAGAGAAATCTGTCCTGAAGCTTATTTCAGTTTCCTTCTTGCTGCAGTGCCAACCAGTATATGGTATCTCATGATGCATGTTCCTTTGTTTAGCCCACCTTATATATAACTGCTGCACTCGCAGCCCTTACTGCAAAGATGGAGCATTTTCCTAAGGATTGGATGAGACGCGCTGCGGATTCAGTTAATGCATTTTTTCTAAATGCAAGAATTTTTTTTTTTCCCAAGCACTGAGCCAAGTAACACATGGAAAAGAGCCTTTAATGTTTTGTAGAAAACAGTCCCCATTTGGTAATGTACACTGCAAGTTGAAAGATGGCATCCTGGCTTTTCCAATCGGTTCTAAAAGACTCACTATTTCCTATTTATTGTTTCTGTTTGGCAGAGCTCAGATTCTTAAAAGCAAGAGGGAGATAATTTCCTAAAGAAATTGAATTTTCTTTCTCATAATTAAGGCCTTGAGAATCCAATATTTAGAAAAGTTCCAACCAAAATAGGGAGGTTAAAAAGAAACGTTTTATTTTTTGATGTCACCCAAGTTAAGCCTAAAAGACAATGGAAAGTAGTCTCTCATCTCATATTGGTGCCATCATCAAATTATTTAGATCACATGGTACATAAATAGTTTTGCTCTTAGAATTTCCTGTTTGTTTCAGCTGGACATATTGGTAGACAGTAACTACCCATGAGAACTACCATGGGTCTCTCAACATTATGAACTCAACAGATGATTTGGCAACAACGACAGAGTTGATCATCACTGTTCTGCACGTCCAATGACTAAGTATAAAACCACTGAGAAGGACAGTTATCCTTGTTGCAGTCCTAAATGAAAGAGGTATGAGTGAGAGCGGAGCCAAGGGAAATAGGTCCACCATACTCCAAACGCCACACAAGAGATGCCTCCATGAAGATCAGGAAGAAGTGATAAGCATGAAGCTGTGTCACACTGATGTCTCAATGGTGGCTGCCGGTTTGTATGTTTATGAGGATACCCATAGTAGTATTCAGGTTTTATGCCAATTTTTTAATGAATTGGGAGCCCTGTATTCTTACTTTATTTTGTTAAAAGTATTCAGCTGAGGATAACCCCATACAAAATAAATAATGTATTTCCACGTTTTAAGAAGGGGTGAGATTTTAGGTAAGAAAGTACTCTTCTCCGGAGCACTCTTATTTCTTCAAATGTTGTGTCTTTCCAATAATTGCAGGGGAAAGCAAGTAATAAAGTAATAAGCGTATTTTTGTTTTAATATTTTTTCCTAATAATACTAAGATTCTTTGGACCTTTTATACATAAAGGAGAGGAAATGGCTGTCATTCATCCCCAAGCCTGAAGCATGGTCAGGATCACATGTCATTCGGAAACAAAAAAGCGTAATGGGATGTGTGTAGCCCCTTCACCTGTTCTGCTCTGCTTCAGAGGTGGAAACATGCTTTTGTTTTCTTTCCTATAAATCTGCAGTGTAGACTTGAGAGCCTGCACTGTGATTCCTTTGGTTCCTTACAGTCTTTATTGTGTGTGCCGGGCTGTGCTTTTATATTATGAATGATGTTTTAAAGATTAAGATTCTGGACAATGTGCCATATCTTACTCATCATGACAGCTCCGGAAGCAGGGTAATTGGGAGTGGGGAGTCAGAGAGGGCTGAGTGAGTTTTTGCCCATGGATGTGACTTCCTATGGATAAATGAGCATGAAAAAGCAGAAACACCTTTTCAAAATATAGTCGAAATACTGTGTCAAACTACCAAGCTTAAATTTACACTGTGTAATATCTGTGACTGACCCACTGTCTAACTGCTTGCAAATGGTTTCTCCTCCAAGCAGAAGTAGGTAATGAGAATTTTATTCCAGCAATTCTCTATTTCAAACAGAATTCTGTAGGAGGTGCCGGTCTCTTTATACATTATTAAATCTCTCACTGAGGATTTTTTCCCCTGAAATCTGACCTAAGGTTTTCATTGGAAACTATTGAATTCTGAGTTGATTTGGAGTGCCTAGCAACTTAGATGAGCTGCATCAGTTTGAGTTAGGTTTTGTGTTCCACGTACTGAAGTGTGTTTCCAGTGTCTGCCAGATCAATCTGGGCCCTTCCGTCCTCTGCCAGCCCCACCTCACTGTGCCGTGGCTATGGTTTGTTCAGCAGCTTGAAATGGGTGCCCTGTTTCCAGCGGAAATGAGTACTGAGTAGGAAGCCCTCTCTTCCCTACTTTCATGATTCCTGCCAGAAAATACGTGAACCTAAAGAAGCTAGTTGTTTGTCTTTGCTCCATCTCGTCCTTCTGTGTCCCAGCTTACACCTGCTCTACAAGGAACATGCTGCCAGCTACCTAAATGTGGTCAGAGAACTAAATAGGATCTTAATAAATAGGGGAAACAGATGGAGGCTAGAAGCTTTTGCAAAGTTAAAAGAATGGTGTGCTTAATAGACTAAATGCTTAATAGCAGTAATAGCTGCCAAGTCACTACATAACTCACTAATATGCATGAACTGTAGCAGCAAGAAAGGGACTGCTTTCAGTCTCAAGGACTTTCCTAAAAATTCAAGGTTGTAAGAACCTAACCTAGAGAATAATTACTTGTCCAGACGTGATAACAGACTCTGGCAGAACAAAAATGACAGCTTGATTCACAGACAAATATAAGTCGGTCTTGGATGTCTGGCTTCCATTTTTCTGAGGAGAGATAGATGTCTTTAAAAAGCCTCAGCAGTGAACATCCTGTCAGTTTAAAAGGTCAGACACTGAAGTGTATCAGAAGAGATGATGCTGCACACACCATTGAGAGAAAAGAAATTGATTTCATTATCCTCGTTCATCTGCTATGGATTAATTCAGCCCCCAGTATTGTGGCAATTAAGGCACTTTTGTATGCTGTCCTGACCTAGTTGAGGAACCCGGTAATAAACAGCAGGGCCAGGCAGGAGAGCAACTATGGCTGAGTTAAAAATCCTTAGAAACAAATGCCGTTCGGAACAGAGTTTGGACTTTATGTGTTCAACTGCAACTGACTAAGAAAAAAAGAGCACACACAAAAAAAAACCCAGAAACATTTCCCTGTATGTCAGAAAGTGAATTTGCATCTTGGGTAGCCAGTGAATCATACCAGGGCTTGAAAACAGTCCTGTAAGAGACATTTTGCTATTCATAGGGGACAATATAGAAGTGACTGAGGGGGTAGAAAAATGCTGGAAGATTGGTACCTCCCCATGTCAGAGGGCTGACTTTCTGCCAGTCCAGACTTCTCAGTACTTTCAATGCCACATCTGGAAAGAGAATACAGCAGATCCTGCTAAACAGCTCCTTCTGATTTTCTGTTTGCTCAGTCACTACAGCTTAAAATCTTCATCATCATGTTAATCTGGTCATCTAGGACCCCTTAAATTGCTTGCCAGTTTATATTCATTTTGCTTCCACTGAATTCACAATGTCTTCTTTATCTCTTCCTTTCTTTCCACTCCCACTGACACAGTCCTCATAGAAGCCCTTATTACTCCTCACTTGGACAACTGTAATAGCTTTCTGTCTCCTCACCTACCCATTCCAAAAACTAGTGCAGTCTACTCACAACTGACATATTAATTCTGCTAAAGTCTTTCTTTAATCATGTCAACCTCTTGCTCTAAAATGTCAGACTACCAAATTAACACTAAGCTTTCACCCTGCATTCAAGGCTCCTGAAGGGAAGCCTTAGCTGCTCCTTTGTGCCTGTCCCATTAGTCTTCCATGCCCCTTGTGCTGTGGTCAGGCCAGACTGTGAGTCAGTCCTAAGCCTCTTTTCCTGAGTAGCTCCAATTGTGTTTCTGCTCATTCCTTTCCTTCTTCTTGGGATGTCCTTTTCCCTTACTTTAGCTCAGAATCCAACCCATTCTTCAAGGTCAGTCATGAAATGCTTCATAGAGCACTACCTGACTTTCCTCTACTGAACATAATTTATCTCTATTATTTATACCTCTCTTATGGCACAGATCATAACCCCATGGAACAGTTAAAAGATTGCAAGGACTTAGACTAAGAAGATCTATTCTACTTTTGTCTCCTATGAATTGGGGCAAGACATGTAACCTTATAAAAATCTCAGTTTAGATAGTCAAATTCAACAAATATTTATTAAGAATCAACCCTATGCTTGGAATGTGTCAATGAACAAAACAAATACCTTACATTCTAGGAGGAGGAGACAAACCCGCAGACATTTCAAAATGTACAAAGTAAGTAAATAACTGGTATGGCATGTTGTAAGATGATCGGTAGTGTGATTTTTAAAAAGTAGAAAAGAACACAGAAGATGGGAGAGGCAGAGGCAGGTTGAGATTTTAACTTGGGTTATCAGGGCAGGCCTTATTACAAAAACAGTATTGAAGCAAAGTCTTAAAGGAGGTAAAAGAGTTCACCACATGTCTATCTGGGGAAAATGCAATCCCAGCAAAGAAAACAGCCAGTGCAGAAAATTAGGAGTGGCTGGTGTGGAATGAGTAAGGAGGAGACTAAAGAGGGAAAAATTTAAAGAGAGAATGAGAACAAAGAAGAGACTTGAAGGGCCTTGTAGTCCATTGCAAGACTTTTTATTTTATACTCTGTGTGGAATGGGAGCCACTTCAGGTTTCTGGCATATCTAAGTAATCTGATGTGCATTTTAGAAGGGTCACTCTGACTGTGGTGGACAAAGTGGAAGCAAGGATACCAGTTAGGAGTATATATGTGAATATGGCAAGACATGAGGATGGTTTAAGTGAGAACAATAACAATGGAAGTAAGGAGAAGTAGACAAAATCTGGATGTATTTTCAAGGTTTCCTTATGGACTGAATGTGATTTGGAAATAAATGGAGTCAAGAATGATTCCAAGATTTCTGGCAAAATGGCACAATGGAGTCACCATCAATTGAGAGAGGGACGACTGGGTAAAGCAGTTTGGAGAGGAAGGCAAACATCAGGGGTTCACTTCTGAACCTGCTTGGACTTTGAGATTTCATTTAGGCATCCAAGCTAAAAAAAAAAAATGTAGGCAGTTGGAGGTATACAGAGATAAAATGGGAATAGTAAATCTTACAATATTCAACAGAGTTGACCTAAAGATGAAATATGATGAGATTATGCATGCAAATTTTTTATTACTTACATATGCTATCCTGTGTTTCCTATTATTATTTAGTGTTTTTGTATGTAATTTATGTCTAATATGTATTCTGAATCTTCTTGAAGCCAAAGCTATGATCATTTTATTTTCATTCACTTTGAAAAAAACATGTGTTGTTTGTCTCTTTTTATAAAAAACACAACTTCACTGGAGACAATAGTGACAGATGTTAACCAAGCTTACTGTGGTGATCATTTTTCAATATATACAAATATCAAATCAGTAACATCTGTACCTGAAGCTAATATATTATGTCAATTATACCTCAATAGAAAAATGAAAATGTAGAAAATAGCAATAATCATAAAAAAGCAAGTTAAAAATAACTACCTGTCATCACATCACTCAAAGATAAAAACTGATAATATTTTGGTATATCTTTGAACTTTACTTGATTATTTCTTGGTGGTTTCTTACTTTGGGTGTATCCCTCCCTCATAATATTTGTTAATATTATACTCTTTTGCACTAACATTTTTAAAAATATGTACTCTATTGAATTAAAATATATATTTCAGGTTTCAAAGGATAGACCTGTTTAAAAGAGACATACAGAAATACATCCTTTCATGATTTCTTTACAACTTTTTCTGTTTCCTTGGTTAGTTACACCAAAACTTAAATCTAAGATTTTCAAGTCACAATCTTTCTTGACATCATATCTTCAATATTGAAAAAAATTAGCTGTTTTCCCCCCAAAACCTATGCTAAAGATTTCTCAGTAATTGCTACATACACACTGATGTCAGCTGTGTGATTGTTTTTGTCATGAATTTTTAACCTCACCCCTGACTCTATTTTATGTTTCAATTCTTATTTTTCTTTGTTCCTACACTACCTAATTGCATTTTGTTGTGCCTTTTAAAGTTCCTTAAAAAAAATCTTTTTTTGGATGAAGTTTCAACCAGCCAATCAATAACAAGTATATTTATACCATGGAAGCACAGGCTAGATATGAGTGACTGTTAATGGTCTCTAGCTCCCAGATGAGAAGGAGGAAAGAATATGTGTGCACAGAATGATGACCTTAAGTACTCTTTTCGTTCTAGATTTCATAGGCTTTAGAAATGATGTAATTTTGCTTTCTTAGATTTGAATTTCTTAGACTGGCTCATTATGGAAAAAAAAAATATTCCACAATTATTTTCTAGTGGAAGGGTAAAAATAATGATTAATCAAACATTGCTATAAAAGCCAACACCTATGTTGCCCAAGCTGTAATGTATATATTTGTCATTATTAATATGATTATATTTGTATTTTGAACAGTCATTTGGCTCAGTATTAATTTTTTCTTTTAGAGGACAGAAAGGTTTATTGCAGGGCCAAGCAAGGAGAAGGGGACAACTTCAGTATTAACAGTTTAAGATAAAAGTATCTCCAACCTTTTATCCAATTTCTGTCTTCTGGCAGAAATCCTATTCATAGTACTAAATTATACTTATAATATAGGGACTATTATATATAGTATTATATATTATACTATATTATATATGCTATAGAAAAATATAGTAAAATTATACTATAATAAAATATAGGCAGACAGATAATTTACTTCTAGTAGTTTGGTTATCCAAATATTTAATACTTCAATAAAAGCAGGTGTTGCATTAGTGAAATAAATAATCTTCAATCCTCCTGGGTTCTTTCTGTTCAGATATAAATAATTAATATTTATGAGGAAAATAATAAATAGATACAAACATCTGCACAAAATATTATATATGCTTTGAAAAAAAATGAAATCTAAGCCTAGAGTAGCAACGGATAAGAAATAGACAAAGGATATATGCATACAGAACACAAACATCATCTCAGAGCATTAAGGAAACTTTAATATAAATGTGGGTCCATAATTACTAAAATTAACTCTATCTCTATGGCCTTACACTACCCATCATTTTTTGCAGAGAAAATTGTCTTGATAAAGCAGAAAAATATAATAAAAAGTGTCCTGTGATGAATATTGTCATACTGGGTTTTACATTACCTTAAAATGAGTAAAATAAAGGTTAAAAAGCAGTATCTGGGAAAACAAAGTCATAAGAAGTTCATTTTTAAAGAGCAGGGCAACTAGATTAAGTGTAAAGTGACAGCGCTATTATTGTTTGTCATTAAGATGATTACAACCGTTGGTGTATGTCTTGACTCACTGTTTCCCTTCACACTGAAGCATCACTCTTTTTGAGCACTACAAACGGTACAATCAGCAAAGAGACAACAGTGCCTGAGTCTAAATCACTGGCACTGAACTCAGGGAGACCACTCATGTAGTAGACAATTCATTCTCATTTCTAGTTGGCTAAATTACCTGGGGTCCACACAAGGACAAAAATTAAAAGATATAACGAATGGCATATCCTGCAATATGTGGTCTGGCAAACAGAATTCTGAGTGTCAGTAGCTGCATCCTTGCAACAGGCAACAGCACTAATGTGCTCCATGTCTAAGGGGTTCCAGCTATTAATTTGGGTGACAGCTCCCTTTTGCCAATATGGACAGTCTACATTGAGCAGGACTGCGGGTGAAAAATTTCCTTAGCATTCTTGAGGCAGGTAGAAAAGAATCTCTCTAACCTGCTACCATCCTTGCCTATCATCCAAGATCTTTTTCTATCAAGTTTGATTCTGTTCCCCCGTCACAACTTGTAGAAACATTTCAAACAGAGTGGTCTAAATACGCTTAACTGTATCTTCAATTTGGATTCAAAAGGAAAGTTACTTAAAAAACAATGTCTATGACTTCAGGGGCATACATAGAAGTAGAAATAAATGGCCTTTCCAGGAGATTAAATGCCAAAACTAAGTTGAAGTATTTCATATGCTGGAGAAAAATGTAATTTATAACATATGTGCCACAGATTGTGGTGAAAGTTCTGGTAATAATAAGTCAAAGCCACTGTTGATTTAAATGACATATTGTTTCCTCTTTTGTTGAGGTTCATATTTTTCATTTACTGAATTTAATCTTTTTTTCGTATATAAGGAACAGATGAATCATAGTTCTACAAGTGCTGCCTGAACTAATAAAAACTAATAATGCCATTTGCAAAATGGCCAAAAGTTTTTTTTTTTTTAAAGATTTTAATCTTATATGTCTGCTGCCAAATGCAATCATGTTTTAAAGCAAGCACTAGGTTTGCCTTCTCTTCACTCAAGAGCAGAATGATAAAAAACTTTGTACTCCAAAGTACACTCTGAAAATTGGACAGTCTATCTGGTAGACCTGGATACATTCAACAGGATCTGCACCCCAGCAGATAACACTGGTTTGTGCAGGGTTCATAAATGTGCCTACTCACTACCTCCCAGAAAAACTGTCAAAAGTGGGCTTCCTGGAAAGACTCCTTATTTCCTAGAGAGTAGGTGAGTATTAGGATGAGTATTTCAGGAAACTGGAAGAATTCAGACTGCCACGCACTTGATTGGAAATAAGTGACTGAACACATCCATTCCCCCTACCACTAAAATGATGAGAATAATATTTTACAAGAAACTAATAAATCTATAACATTTGTGGCAATAAGAAAGACAGCCTGAAATGTCTAGAACAGTTTGAATACTGTCTTGAAATTGGAAAGCCACCCAAAATCCATGTGGCAAAAAGTATCACAGAGCAGAGGCCTGGTTCCTTGTTGTTTAGTCACTCAGTCATTTTTGACTCCCCTGTGACCCCATGGATTGTAGCCCACTAGGCTCCTCTATCCATGGGATTTCCCAGGCAAGAATACTGGTGTGGGCTGCCATTGACTTCTCCAGGGGAACTTCCTGACCCAGGGATTGAGCCTGCATCTCTTAGGTCTCCTGCGTTGGTTGGCGGTTTCTTTACCACTGAGCCACCAGGGAAGCCTAGGAAGCCTTAATTAGGGTTTAAAAAGGCAGAGTAAACATGTTATCAGCAATAGCCTAGCCTGGTGATAGCAAGAAAAAGAATTTGGAAGGATGCGGCAGGGATATAACAGCATGTTTCAAATATGTTAGTATGGAAACTTTGGAGTGCTGTGATGATAGTATAAAGGCGGAAGCTACAACTTGGGGCTTTCCTGACATAGCAGGACTCTCATTCTGGAGAGCTGCACTGACCACTGACCTTCAGGAAGCCTGAGTGGGGAAGTCGTAATACAATCCAGAGCTGTGTCCATTCACTTGTCCTCTCCATCTCTTGAACAATGACCTCTACCTCTTCTTCACAACCTGTTTGCTATCAAATTGTAAACCAGGATAGAATAATTGCTAAAAGGACGGAGTCCAGAGTCACAGTCTCTGGATTTAATCTGACTTTTGCCAGGTTAGTAGCTGTGCAACACTACGTGATTACTTAAGCTGTCTTTACTTCAATGTCCTTTCCTCTAACATGGATTTATATTAGCATCTACTACTAGGGTTGTTGTATTTTATAAACTAGTATATGTACTCAGCACATAGAGAAGCACTGTATGTTTGTTTTTTTATTATTATAATAGAATTATGGTTATTAATTTGAAAGGAAGAGTTGAGAAACTTAGTGTAAGAAAATATGAACACTGCTGCTGCTGCTGCTAAGTCACTTCAGTCATGTCCGACTCTGTGCGACCCCATAGACGGCAGCCCGTCGGGCCCCCCCATCCCTGGGATTCTCCAGGCAAGAACACTGGAGTGGGTTGCCATTTCCTTCTCCAATGCATGAAAGTGAAAAATGAAAGTGAAATCGCTCAGTCATGTCCGACTCTTAGCAACCCCATGGACTGCAGCCCACCAGGTTCATCCATCCATGGGATTTTCTAGGCAAGAGTACTGGAGTGGAGTGCCATTGTCTTCTCCAATGAACACAGATGAGAAATAATGAAATAAAAGAGATTAAAGGAGAAAAGAGAATTGAGAATGTTAAAAGATGTGGAAAATAGGTTCATCTATGTAGTCAGATTTTCAATATCAAATGAAAGTGAGAAAATTATGAAAGAAATAGAAAATTTCCCTGAGTTGAATATCTGTTATTGAATTAAAAGAGATTCCCAGGTCCAAAAAAATAAAATTTTAAAAAGAAACACAAACTGTCTTATGAAATTTCAGAAGTGTAAGAATCAAGAGGAAAAAAAATTCTGAAAATTTTCAGAAGAAAAATACAGCTTACCTAAACATGAATGAAAATCGAACTTGCTTGAGGCTTCTCATGAGCAACATTGGAAGCTAGAGGTTAATGATGCATTGCTTTCAAAGTTTTTCAGAAAAATGACTTTGAAAGAAAATACTATGTCCAGCTAAATATCAATCAAGCATGGCAATAAATATACATACATATATATATATACATACACACACACACATATATTTGCAGGCATATGACTCAAGAATTGTATGTCATACAACTCAGACGTATTTTTTTGAAGAAAAGCTTAGGCAAAAAAAAACAAAAAGGAATTGAAAAAAAAAAAGATATAAGAGATGAAGAATTGGGGAATAAACCTAGATTGTCATGAAAGGATATTATGAACTGATAGTTTATTACTAGAAATTATGAGTAGCAGAAAGTCCTAACTCAACTGGTTTAAACAATAAGAAAATTTGTTATTTCAAAAATGAGAACATTATGAGTTACTAAATCTCCAAGGTTCATTAATTCATTAGTTCAATTTTGTCACCAGGAATCCAATTTCTTTTCAATTTTCTACTTTGCCACCTTCTGAAAATTTCCCCGCTAGGATCAGAGGATGGCCAGTGCAGCTCAGATGTCACATTTAGATATGAGCAAGTCCAGCAGGGGAAGGGGAGAGAGAGAAAAGGGAGTCTCTTCCTCTGTGCTCACCCCCTTGTCTCCACTTTTAATCAGTAGATAAAATATCCCAGAAGCCTCTAACATAATCACTTTTATTTATCATTGGCCAGAATAGAGTATTTGTATATCCCTAAACCAATCACTAGCAAGGAGAACAAGATTATCATGACTGTTTAAGAGAAAACAGAACGTTTCCTGAGTGTATACAGCAGGTCCAAGTTCATCAAACTGTGTACAATAAATATGTGCAGTTTTTTTACATCAATAATATCTTAATAAATGTGTTACTTTTAAAAATTTTATGTAGTTAATTTTTTTGAAAAATTTTTTTTAATTTTTAAAAATGTGTTGGTTGCGTTGGTTTTTCATTGCTGTGCATGGGCTTTCTCTAGTTGTGACAGCCAGGCACTGCTCTTCACTGTGGTGGCTTCCCTTGTTGGGGAGCGGGTTCTAGGGCACATGGGTAGTTGTTGTGCCTGGGCTTAGTTGCCCCATAGCAAGTGGAATCTTTGTGGACCAGGGGTGGAACCTATGACCCCTGCATTGGCAGGTGGATTCCTAACCACTGGACCACCAGAGAAGTCCCTGTTACTTTAAAAAAAAACCAATAACAACAACAAATATGACCTTTCTCTTCAAGGAACTTAGAAAAGGACAGATGTTAGACTAAGAATCATGATTTACAATTGAAATTGGTGCAGGTGTAAATTTACAAATTCAGCTGGTACATGTTAGAACCCAAAGTCAGTAAGCCTTATGAGTAATATTCTTGACAATAAAATTGATACCTTTACATGGGTTTTCTGAATCAGATGATTATGATTAATGATGAAGAGAGGAAGGCATATGCCTTTTCTGTAGAGAATAAGGAGAGAGAGAGGGAGTTAAAAATTCTAAGGGGGAAAAATCCTGTATAAGGTCATGTTTCAGATATGAAACATGATAAAATATGGTCTGAATCTAAGCATAGGAAGTGTCTGACTCAGTGTCCTGAGCAATAGACCCAACCCCACTGGTTAGGTAATTTCGAAAAGACTGACAGATAGCTGGGTTAATGAGTAGTCGTTTTGGATTTATCAGTTCTCCATGATGTATTTTTTTTGGTACTCTGAACATCATTTATCTTTTTTATGGGATATTTTGTTTACATAGTAATCAATTTCTTTTGTAAAATCATCATGAACATAAATGTAAGTTTTGAAAACTATTCTTTAAAATCAAAAAGAGTCTTCAAATTGTTTGATATTTACATCACATAAGCACTTTCTTCTGATTCCTTTGAGATAACGGACTCAGTTTTACTCCCTGGAACCTTAAACTATTAAAGAAATGCACACAGTTTAAACAAAAATGAACTCAAACTATGATCATAACTTTAAGAAAAAACTTTGAAGAGTTAATATCTATTGTGTTGGAAGAAACAAAGTTCAGACATCATTTTCACACTTACTACAGGTTTTTTGCTCTAACTAAACTTAATAGAATTAAACACATTTTATTTTTGTGAAATTTAAAAAAAAAGTTCATTTCATTGGCCAGCATATGTCTGCATACCTGTGGTGTAACTTATCAAAATTGGGCCTCTCAACTATCTAAATAAAGCTGAGTACCTTGATAAAGCTGCTCTTCTTTTTCAGCTGTGATTTTCCACCTATGTGTATGGGTTTGACTCATCGTGACCTTAGGTATTGCAGGGGATAGTCTATAGAAGCCAAAGATGACTGGTTGGCTTCATGGACCCAAGCAAATGAGATACTACTGGTTTCTGCCCTCTTGATAACTTACACCTACCCAACACATGTACAAAAACATACTCACCCAGCAAAGGAAAGTCTCTCCTGCAGTAACCAGGTTTTAAAGGATTAGTTAGATATCCTCTAGATAGGCTAGGAAATAAAGTTAGAGAGTAGGTCTTTCTCTAGAAAAATGTAAGTTCAAAGGTTTTGTCAGTGAGTTAAAAGGAAACATAGGTATATGAGTATTAAATAACTTAAGAGCTACATAAACTAAAAACACTTCTATCTCATGCAAACTTTATGAAATAATCCATGTAAAATTGCTTTGGAAATTGTAGAAGAATACTGTTAATGTTAATTATCATATTTAAAATATAGCTAGATTGTCAGATCATTTAATGTATAAGAATGAAAATATTTCTTAGTTTATCTTGAAATCACTTATTTAGAACTACATACCACAAAGTTGAATTAATGTACTTTTTTTTTCACATCTTTTTAGATGAAAGGGTTATAATCAATTTCTGTCCCTGTTGCACATAACAACAATTAGACCTTTTGCTGCAGGGAAGGCTTGAAATTTTTTTTTTCCTTTTTCCCCCTTAATTCTTCACAGAGAAATACCTAAAATATTTCTCAGTCATTCCCTTCCTACTCATTTCATTAATCTTCCTTCTAGAATTCGTCAGCACATCACACCTAAACTAACTGCCTCCCAGTGTCCTAGCTTGCTCCTCTCCATCAGTTCTTTGATCCATCTTTGTCATGGCTAGTCAAAAAGCAGTTCTGATTTTATCACTACAACTATTTTGCAGAACCAGTGTGGCAAGAAGGAAATTGTAAACATAGGTGTCAGAATTTGAATGAAGAAGGCAAAATTATTATTATTAATGGATGAATTGGGAAATATCAGTGAACTTTGACCAGACAGTGCCTTCCTGAATGGAAGCCATATTCAGTTTCTTATTTCCATTGCTCCATTTCTGAGGATATCCTAATGACTGTTGTAGGGTAATTCCCTTTCATCTTCCTTTTTCTTCCAAAGATAATCCTGATGTTTTTACTTTCCTCAGAAAGGTGGGTAACGTGATAACCATAATGAGAATTATTATTAAGCATTTAAATACATAAAATCTTTAGTTAGTTGTACATAGACTTAGGAAAAGCAAGTCAAAGTAACAGTATTATAAGCTGTTACAAAGAGAGGAACAGAGCACTGTTTGTCCTTAGGTTTTCTTTCAAATTTTTTTCTGTGTAGTTGGTATATGTTTCTTTTAATTAGCATTGTTCATACCACAAATAACCTGCTTTCTTTTAAATTTATAAGCCTGTCTACGCTTCATGGGAACAGCAGAGCATTTCTCTGGTATTTTTAATTGTTTATTTATAAATCTAATTTACTCTCCAATCTTATGAACTGGCTAGCTACCTTCTCAGATAGCCTCAGCTAAGGCATAATAGGAAGTAAAACAGCAAATATCCCTTAGAGAGTGGGCTGAATACAACCTGTAGGCCATCACCAGTAATGACCGTGACTAAAGTTTAAAGTGTGTGTATATATATTTATAAAATACATATCTTTATATATTTAAATTTTATATGTATATAAAGTTCAGTCAGAGTATAACTTCTTTTTATCTTCCCAACATTATGATCATAAGAGTCTTAATTGTAGTCAGCCAAAAAACTTTGGTTCCTCATTCAAAGTTAGGGCAAATGTTCCTGGTAGTATCTGGATAAGTAGCATATGTCATAGCAGAAAGGGACGCTGTGAGATACGCTCTTGACACTTTTATTTAGTGTACCCTCTATTAGTCAGAGTTATCCAGAGAAACAGAACCAACAGGATGGAGATATATATATATTTCTTACTTTACTCCTCATCCCCTGGTGGAAGAATTTCCTCTTTGATGTTAAGATTTCTAAGTTTTTAACACCAAGAATCATAGTCTTCAGAGCAAAAATATTTTGAGGATGGTATGTTGTTATAGGGCTTCCCTGGTGGATCAGGCAGTAAAGAATCTGCCTGCAATGCAGGATACCTGGGTTCAATCCCAGGGTCAGAATGATCTCCTGGAGAAGGAAATGGAAACCCACTCCAATATTCTTACCTGGAGAAATCCATGGACAGAGGAGCCTGGCAAGCTATAGTCCCTGGGGTTGCAAAGAGTCTGACAAGGCTGAGCAACTAACACTTCCACTTCATGGATTGTTATGTTAATCAGTGACAGTAACTCTATTAAAGACTTCAGTGAGATGTGTGAAATATTTCACTCGTGTTCCCTTCAAATCCTCTCAGCCCCGTGTCTTTCTCGTCACCTTGGTGATGACCAGGCCCCTACGGGCTTTGAGAAGCTCTGTGCATGGTGCAGCCTGCGTCTGGGTCGTGTTCCTCTGATTTCCTGCTCCATAGCCTCTCTGATTCTGTCTCACAAACAATGCAGGAACCTCCTTAGTAGTCATGCATGTGCAGACCAGAAGCTTATGAACCACCTTTGTCCATGTTGGGGTGGGGGGTAGGGAATGTTTTCCCCAAAAGGAACACCCTAAGATGCTTTTCATAAGATGCAGGTCTTAGTACCATTTGCCCAGTGTGGTGGTGAACTGGAAAATACAAACTTGTATCAGCTGTGACATTCATTTCACTTCATTCCTGCTATTTAACCTCCTCCTCTCAAGTACAGTTACCAGAGAGCCTATATACAGCTTTCTCCACAAGCTGTGCTTTTAGGGATACCCAAGTTAAGACACGAATTACTTATATTCCCATATCTTGGTTTTTGGAACTCTGTGTCTTGACTATAGGAATAAGTGTATTGGTTTCTGGTTCAGAGTATATATCACTTTGTAACATAATACCTCAGCCTCACAAGTTGTTTGCAGCTGACACTCAAATATACTTTAATAAAACATCCTACTGGTATATGCCACTGGTTGCTTCTGGGTCAAGCAGCATGTGGTAAGACTAGAAAGTATGATAATAATCATTTTATTGCCTTAATTATGTTTTAAGCATAAGTCTAAGTAATCACCAGTGCTATGTGAGACTCTATTGTGTGGTATAGGGTATTCAGTAATCCCATGGATAGTTGTTGAAAGAAACATGGTAGGTGGGGAAAAAACCTCAAACCAATAATAGCTATGAGAGAGTCAATTTCAAGGTAAGTTGATAAGATGTCCTGGGTCCCCAAGGAGGAGAGAGGGATCTAGGGCTTTTGAAGAGGAGAGAGGGGTCTGGAATTCTCAAGGAGGAGAAAAGGACAAACTTTTTTTTTTTTTTCTTTAAGCCCAGAACTGATGATTGTACAACAAAACAACTCATCTTGCTCAAGGATATATTTTCGCTTAAACTCTGTACCTATGATTATATAACAACAATGTGTCCTGCTTGAGGACATGTTTCTCCTTCTGGAGAAACTTCTGACTAATCCTGTCATCTTAAAATGTATATTGTTGGGTCTGGTGAGACCTTTACAACTTCAGACATTCTTTTGATTTATTGTAATAACCAATTAAAAAAGTATATAGCTCCCTTGCTAAGACTAGGGAGGGGGGCACTCTCCACCCCCTATCTCTGTCCCTTTTCACTGTAATAAAACTTCTGCCACAGAAGAGCCCTGAGTGGTCAAGCCTTGTCTCTGGTCCCGAAGCTAAATCTTCTTCGGAGATCACGAATCCGACATTGCTCATGGTAAGCTATCAACTATCTGTTCTAATATGGAAAAATTGAAGTTCCTTTCATGGTTAAATAAATCACATGTAATCAGCCTGACATCTGTCATCTAGATGCCCATCAAGAGTTAGGGTTGGTGCTGTTGACAAATGGAAACTCACCAATAGCAGCAGCTTGATTGACCTAATGGAAATTTCCTACAGGAAGTCCATATTATTGAACTCATGCCAAGTCTTCATTCTTCCCAGCATCATCACTTCAAACCTTTTCTCTCTTTCTGTTGTGGAGTACCAACTTATGGTACCGAATTTTATATAGGTCTTATTTTCAAGCCACAAGAGTTGTCAGAGTTCCTGACTCAGTCAAAAGCTTGTTAATGACTAGAATCTAGATGAATTACTTATTCCCAAGGTGGATGAGAGAGTAGGAGACAAGTGTCTGCTACTTTCAGCTGTATCCCAAAGCTGATATCCAAAGAAGTATCACTGTTTGGGAAGTATCATGTTTGGGAATTCCCCAAACATGAAAGCATTCTCAGATGTTCACAAGCCAAAAAGAAGATGACAAGTTTCCACTGCTAGGATTTCCAGTTTCTTGTCATTGATATGGCTGTCATTTTTGGTTAAAATGCAATAACTTCTTTCAAAAAGAATAATCCCGCCTCAGGTTGTTTAAAGTCGAGAAACCTGCAGCTACACTCCAGTGTGAAGGTAACATTTAATAAAGAACAGGATTACCTTTCCTAACTACATCATCATCATCATTCACAAGTTTTTATTGATTGCCTCTATTGCCAGTCATTGCATTAAGGACAAGAACACAGGAAGACAGACATGGCCACTGTGCTTGAGGACCTTACGGTCTACTAGAAGGGGCTCTCACGATTGATTATATTTGTGGCAATTTCTTGAAGGATAAATATAAGACACTGTGAAAGAAAATAATGAGAAAACATGGCTTGTCTTGCTGGGTCATGGCATGATCCTTGAGGAACTATATTTACAATGAATCCTGCGAAAATAGAAAGATGCATCAACACTGAGAAGGTATGTTTGTGCCAGAGTCACATAATCCCTGACTGTTATCCTCTGGTAGTTCAAGAATTTCCTGTTCCTTCCTGTTTATTTAATAAAGGATATGTAAAGATATTTATTGTTGTTTAGGCTGGACTCAATTTAACTACATTGGTAAAAAATAAGCATAAAACAAAACAAATTTTATGCTAAAGGAATCACCCATATGGAGTGATATTTCCCTTGTCCCAGCATTTCTATGAAAATGGATAGCTCTAGCTTATTGGACAGGAGATTTTGTCATCTGATGTAGTGTCAGTGCTTTCCTCAATGAGAGCCTAATGTACCATCCAAATCATTGCTTTGCTGCAAATAGAAAGTTAAAATTGTGCTGATATTTTACTCCCTCTGCACTTTCCATTTTGGCAGCATGGCTTTCTGGCTGGTTACTTTAATCATTTTAAGTGCTTGAACTAAGAACCCATTTAACACTTTCCATTAATAAAGAAAAATGTGGTCCAGGAATAACCAACTTAGAATCTTGGAGGTCATATAATTTAACCTCCATCCAATTCAGGGAACTCTGCATCACTTGTCTGACAGGTGGTTACTCAGGATCGACTGAAAACCTTCCCATGATGGAGAATTCTGTAACTTCACAAGGAAGGGTCCAAATGTGTTGAACTAGCAGAATCAGTCCTAGAATCTGGACATCATACATCTGTATCTATCAGGACAGGTTCAAATGTAGGTGACAGAGCATCCCAGTCCAATGAATAGTAGTCTAAACACACCAATACTTCTTTTAATTTTATGTAAAAAATGCCTGGCAGATGGCAGTGGAGGGCTATTATGGAAATTCTACAAAGTCGTCAGGGACTCAGGATCTTAGGCCCCTTTCAGTTACAGGCTACCAAGCCTAGGCCTTTATCTACATGGACCCAGATGGCTCTTTGAGTTCCAGCTATCAGATTTCATTTCCAACTGGCATGAAGGGTGAAGGGACCATCCTTTAAGAAAGGTTTCAGAAAGCTGGAACAAAATTCTTCTATACATGTCTCACTGGCCAGAATACAGTCACACGAAATACCTGATGCAGAGGATACTGAGAAATGCAGTCTTTAAGCATCTGTATGTGCAGATAACAGTTGGTCCTACTACTAAGGAAGATGGGGACGGTGAGATTTAGAGTAAAATAGGTGTTGACAGACAGGCCTTTACTGCAAAAGGCTAGATAGTAAATACTTTCAGCTTTGCAGGCTCTATGGTCTCAGATGCAAATACTCAACTCTGCTCTTGTAGTGCAAAAGCAGTCATAGCCAATACATAAACAAATAAATGTAGTTGTGTCCCAATAAAACTTGCAAAAGTAAGCAGTGGCCAGATTTAACCCAGTTGCTGACTTATACCTTGAGTAGACAAATAGATCCCCTGGGGATTCCCACTCCCTTTCCGGATCCCCAGGCTGGGAGCCTGATGTGGGGCCCAGAACCTTCACAACAGTGCGAGAACTTCTTTGATATTATTGTTCTCCAGTTTGTGGGTTGCCCACCAGCAGTTACAGGGTTTGGTTTTACCATGATTGCACCCCTCCTACTGTCTCCCTGCAGCTTCTCCTTTGTCCTTGGATGTGGGGTATCTTTTCTTGGTAGGTTTTAGTGTCTTCCTGCTGATGGTTGTTCAACAGCTAGTTGCGATTTTAGTGCTCTCACAGAAGATAAGCACACATTCTTCTACTCTGCCATCTTGAACCAATCTTGAGCAGACAAATAGAAAGATGTGCCACGTTGATTCATGTACCTGAAGATAGCACTTTATTGACAGCCTTTGTCATACTGTTGGGTCACATTAATATGTTAGCAACTAGATCCTTGGTTCCATTTTATATGAAATGCTAATTAAGCAATGGTTTTATTTTTTAAAACTTTATATTTGTCTTTGATACACTGGGTCTTTTCTGCTGCCATTGGTGAATTTGTTGTGCCATCAAAATCTTTCAAATTGCTAATGAAATAGTTGAATAGAATAGTGATAGGCATGTTACAGGGATTTTTCTCCACAATTGAACTCATAGATGAACCAAAACACTTTGGGAAGTACTATATCTGTGGTTGGGGGGCTTCCCAGATTCCGCTAGTGGTAAAGAACCTGCCTGTCAATGGAGGAGACATAGGAGACTCAGGTTCGATCCCTGGGTTAGGAAGATTCCTTTGAGGAAAGCATGGCAACCCACTCAAGTATTCTTGCCTGGGAAATCCCATGGACAGAAGAGCCTGGCAGACTATGGTCTATAGGGTCGCAAAGAGTTGGACACAACCGAAGCAACTTAGCACATATATCTGTGATTCTCAACAGTTAATGCTCATAAAAATCTCATGAAAATATTATCAGAGGTCTACCTCCGAGAGATTCTAGTATTCAGTGGGGCTTGGCATCTTTAGTTAAAAAGCTCACCAGGTAATTCTCACCAGGTGCATCCAGGATTAAGAACCACTACTCTGGTCTATGGGGCATTCTTCTAACTTCCTACACTTATAGGTAAACCAGGCAATAGGAAACAGCTCAGCGAGCAGCTCAGGCTGTGGTCCTGAAGATCCCTGCAAAAGGGTGAGGGAGGAAGATGTATGGAAAGCATGGGGGTAAGGGAGAGGAAATTCAATCAATATTCAGAGGTAGTTAGGATGTAACGTAGACACCTGCAGCTCTGTCCTGCCTAAATAAATGAAAATAAAACGCCCTTTAAAAAATTGTATTTCATCTAAGCTTACCAAATTCAAGGCCTAAGATCATTGTCTTTCTGCCCAAGGCTCTCTTCATTGTGCCATTATCTTTAACTATCGTATGGAAAGTCATTTTTGCAGACTGTCATTCATTTATTTATTCTAGTATCTTACTGAGTGTTTCTCTTGGATAGTTTGATGTGCTAGATGAGCAAAAACTTCTTTTTATTATGTTCCATAGAGGGAGAAAAAAATAAAGAAATAAACAAGATAAAATTTTATTCATCCAGTCCCCAGTGTGCGGATATTCTACCTGAAATATATTTAATCCTTAAAATTCTGAAAGAGAAAGATGATAGTCATCTGTGTTACTGATGAGGAAACTGCAGCGCACACTGTAATCTGAGTCCATCCCTACCCGTTCCCTATATACTTCATTGACATCCAGAGCTATGGCTAGTGCAGTTTTGTCAATGGAAAGTGGCAGAAGCAGTTGACAATCAGCGCCAAAATGAGCGGTTTCTAGATGCTAGTCACTGTTCTGTGTATTGAGAAGCAACCAGCCATTCATTTCTGCCTTCTAGCATTTATGACGAAGTTTAGGAGATGAGTTTCTCTTTCTCTCACACACGAAAACTAAATCATAGCAGAACATGAATGCTAAGTGCTAAATAAGATCAGATAATAAAGAATGTAAAATGTCTGTCCCTGCTGTATAATGCAGTCTTTCTTAGAAGCAAATCTCATAATGTTCCTTAAATGTTTTAAGTCCCTCAACTGCTTTCAATTTATTCTAGGGTGGTCCACAAACTAGGTTTAGAATAGGAAACCCCTTTGGATCTCATCTGTCTTTACTGTTGCCATCCCATATACCCCATCCAACCTTGTATTACTCCAGCCTCATCCAGTCCACATGTTACCTTTTCCAAGAAACCATCTCTGGTAACATAAATGGCCAGTCTTCCTCACTTGAGTGCACTCATGGAATCTTGGTTGTATTCATAAGCTCTCATAACACTGGATTAATTGTTTCTTATTATTTATGCACTATCATTCTCTGTGCAATTTGGTAAACTAAAATTCTTCCAGCAGACATTTTTAGTAGACACGGTAGGGTGCCCACTCAATACTCATTAACTCAGTCTTCCTTGTCAACACAAACTAGCTTTATCTAAGTATTCAGCTTTCAGGGAAAGTGTATTCTCATTTCAGGAGTCAATCCTAGATTAGTATATTGGTTTACTGCCAGTAATTGGTTTAGGGATGGAAACGTAACATAATTCTGGCCAACAAGACATGAAAGACTGTCAACTGGGTGGCAAAAAACTCCTGAAGAGATTTCTTCTCTTTTGAAAAGTGACACAGAGGAACAGATTCTTTGTTTGGACTTCGTTATGGCTGGAATTTCTGTAGGAAAATGTGGCAACAGAAATATATAAAGAAGCTGGGTTTTCTCAGTCTTCATTAATTGGGTGAATAACAAACTTTAGAGCCACCCTGCCTAGGAGCATCTTGTAACCTGCAGCTGAAAGTATCCAAAATTATACAAAACTGCCTCTTTCATTTTTTTCTATTTTGTTCTGTATAAGCAAGTTAAGAGTTCAAAATGGTTGACTTCCCAGTTAATCACCAGGCCTATGTTTTTCAAACACTAGATATCAGAGATTTAATATTATTCAGGGAGATGTTAAAGTCAGCAATGTCATCTGTTCCAGCTGCTAGTTTTTAAGATTAAACAATGGAAAAATACATTTTTTAAAAAAATTAAAATGAAGAAACTGGAGAACCTCTGAATACGTTTGAGATGAGGATTTCCAGCAGTTAGTAAAGCCCAAATAAAATGAGGTGGCTGATGACTTAACTATCTAGTAGATCTCTCATCCAATGTAATGTTAGTGCCATCATGATAATTTTTAGTTTTATGATTTGTTTTTAATAATACATTAATTTTTAGCTTATATCCACAGTAAGCATTTGGATAGATCAAAGAGAAATAAGGGATACCAGTGCTAAAGTACAAGTTGATGGGAAGTATAAAAACAATACTAACTACAAATTTGCTTCGTGGGTTCTATGCAAGATCCAGTTCCATATGTTACATTTATCTGTTCTAAATTCTGCTCAGTATCGAAAGATGCCTCTAGTACTATGGAAATTAAACAGATAAATTCTAGTGATGATTATATCTAATTTGGCTTTTCATTTGTAGGGAATAAAAACTCTCCCCACCCACAATCTGTTACTTGAAGAGAAGAGCTTATAAATCACAATTTAAAACCTTCATTTTTTTTGTTTCATCATTTTTAAAGAGTGGAAATTATAAGCCCCTTGATTTTTGAAGTGTAAAATGTAGAATGCTAAGCAAGTTCATGAAAAGCTTTGAAAACTTTTCTGTTGTATATGTTTAATGGCCTCTCTTGAAGTATAGAGAGCTTTTTGGTCATTTTTTAAATGTTTAATTTAGATCTAATTTTAGACTTAAAGAAAATTTGCAAATGCAAAGTAGTACACAAGACTAGCCAGGATGCCCTTTACCCATCCTCTTACACTTATCTAACCATAGAATAATTTTCAAAGGTAAGAAGTTAACACTGGCACAGTACTGTAAACTAGAGACTTTAGTCACATTTCACCAATTTTCCATAAATGTCCTCTTTTTGTTCCAGGATCCAATCCAAGATCCCACATTTAATTTAGTTGCTATGTGTCCTTGGTCTCCTCTAATTTGTGACGATTCATCAGGCTTTCCTTGTCTTTCACGACCTGATGTTTTCTCTTTATTAGATTGAGTCTCTGTAATACTGGGAAGGATAACGGGTACTTGGTACCTGCCAGGAGTAGATGATATCAATATATATTTCCAGTAACATTAACTTTGATCACTTAAATAAGGTGGGGTCTGCCAGATTTCTTCACTGTAAAATTACTATTGTTCCATTTACAGTTAATAAGTATTATGTAGAGATACAGCTTCACTGGTAGCTAAGCTGGTAAAGAATCCACCTGCAATGTGGGAGACCTGAGTTTGATCCCTGGGTTGGGAAAAACCTGGAGAAGGGAAAGGCTACACACTCCAGTAGGAAGAGATACACTTCATAATTAACAAACATTTGGGGTAAAATAGTTATCCTGTTTCTGTATAAATTTTCACTCACTGTATTTAGCAGCCATTTGGGGGATCTTTCTTGCATCAGTTATTACTGTGGTATCCCTAACTCCCCATTTATTTATGTATTCAGCTTTCTTTGTATATCTCTTTGGATTTATATGTACCTATGTTATACTTTGGGGTTATACAGCAATATTCATTGTTATTATTATTTTCACTTCCAGAAAACATTTTTTATAAGATCTTACACACTTAAAAAACAAAATAGAAAGTTGTAACCATGTCGAATATCCATGGCAATATGATTATAATTTAATATTCACTGAGTACCAGCAATAAGCTAAACTTTCTTTTTTTTTTAATAAGGTGGATGAACGTAGAGCCTATTATATAAAGTGAAGCAAGTCAGCAGGAGAAAAACAAATGTCACATATTTACTCATGTATATGGAATCTAGAAGGATGGTACTGATTTGTGTGACTCAGGGTGCTCTGCGACTATCTAGAGGCATGGGGTGGGGTAGGAGGTGGACGGGAGATTCAAGAGGGAGGGGACATATGTATATCTATGGCTGATTCATGTTGATATATGGCAGGAACCAATACAATATTATAAAGCAATTATCCTTCAATTAAAAAAATAATAAATGTCAATAAAATTTAGAATGACAGAAAAAACCCTTTTATCAAGGTATCATATCGACAGAAAAAACCCTTTTATCAATGTATTATATCTTCAATATACAAATTCAACACACACATTGTTGGATGTCTAGATAACACTTGGGGGATTTTATTTAAATTAGTTTTTAAAATTTTGAATTCCAATCATTCATGGCTGATCTATAGAAATAATATTGATTTTTGTATATCAATCCTGTGTCCTGAAATCTTGTTTACACCCTTGCTTGCTTGAGCACATTTTTATAAGTTCTTTGGAATTCTTTACATATTCATCTGTGAATAAAGACAGTTTTATTTCATCTTTTCTAGTCTTTTTGCCTTTCCTTTCTTCTTACTGTGTTTCTGTACTGGCTAGAAGTTCCAATACAACGCTGAATTGGAGCATTGAGAAAGTACTTCCTGTCTTATTTCCAGATGGAGATAGTGCATTCAGTCTTTCACCATTCAGTCTGATGTTATCTGTAACTACCTTACAGGTATGCTTTATCATATTAAGAAAAGTCCCTTCTATTCCTAGTTTTCTGAGAGTTTTTAATCATGAGTTTTGATGTTGAATCTTTCCAATACTCTATATGTCTTTTGAAGATGATAATGAGTTTTCTTTAATAAATAATTTTCACTCTTATGTTGTTATTTTCTTCCTCCTTTGGATTTACTTTGCTCTCCTTTTGTTTGTTTCTTTAAGATGGAAGCTTAGGTTGTTGATTTGAAACCTTTCTTTTTTTCCAATATAAAAATTTAGAGAAGTGACATCATCAAGATGGTGACATAGGCCATTCCCAACTTCAGTCCCCTTCACAAAAAGACCACCTGTCAACTATTCATAGACAAGACACCATTGCAAAAATCCCAGAACCCAAAGATGAGGCTGACATACCTCCCAGACAACACAGACCAAGGCAGACTGTGTCAGAAGGGTAAGAGAAACCACCTCCCCCAGGCCGTCACACCACTGCACCAAGGGGGCTCCTCTAAGCCACAGCTTCTCCAGTGGGGAAAAAAGAGCCCAAGGTGGACATTCAGCTTCCTCAGTGTTGTAGGACACTTCCCAGGAGGCTCATTTGTTTCTCACATCCTGGGAACCACTGGAGTAAGGAACCTACAGAGCTTGGCCACTGGTGATCAGATAGAGACTTAGAACAGAGGCAGGGCTTACCGTTATCAGAGCTTGGGTCTTTGCTGACCATATTTCTGCTTGCAGTGGTGCCTGAGCAGAGATCCCAGCCAGCAGCCCTACTCATCTGCAGAGTCAAGTCAGTGACCCCATCTGGCCCAGAAGCTCAGCTGTTAGAACTGACAAGTTCTACTTGGTTTAGACCCCTAGCCAGTGGGCCGTATCAGCCATGGAACCCATTCTAGGTCCCTAACCAGTCAGGTGAGCAAACTTGTAGTCCTCTTCCAATGCTGATCATAGCTTCCAGTCCTGCCCTGGCAGGAAGCATGATCTGGCAGCCATGGAGCATATCTGAAGGCCTGTGTGTCCAGAAGCCAAGTCAGCAACCCTGTTAACTATTGAACATAGCCTCTGGAACCACATAACCAGGGAATCTGAACAGTGACCCTGAGCAGCCTTGAAGTCCAGCCTATGGTACCTCTCAGCTCTAAAACCTAGTCTACAGCTCCATCCTGCATCAGAGCCTAGAAAATAATATTGCTAGGCTCAACCTCAGAGGCTTGGGACTCTGCATAGCCTGTGGCCTCACCTGACCAAGGAGACTAGGCAGCAACCCAGGCTGACAATGAAGCGTCTCTTCAGCCTCATCCACTCTGAGAGTGGGCCATTGACCTGGCCATTGACTTCACCCAACAGAAGAGCATGGAATATACATATATCAAATCATTATGTTGTACACTTTAAAGATACACAGTGTTATATGCCAATTATATATTGCTAAAGCTCAAGTGAGGAGAAGAATCTATTGCTACCAGTTTCTATCTAAGCACTGCTACATTGCATCCGTCAAATTTTGAAATGTGGTACTTTTATTTTCACTGAGATCAGATATTTTAAAACTTCCATTGAAATTTCCTCAGTAACATATGAGGGCATTTAGAAGTATGTTGTTTGTTTTCAAAAACATTTAGGGATTTTTCAGATAATTTTTTGTTATTTATATTTCTAGTTTGACTCTGTTATAATCAAGCATATACTTGGCTTTTTTTTTTCTAGTATCTTAAGTTTGTGGATGTTTGTTTTACAGCCACAATATGGTCTATCTTGGAGACTGTTCCCAGTGCTCTAGTGAAAATATATATTCTGCTACCATTCAGTAGAGTTTTCTACAAATGTGAATTAGGTCTAATTGTTCTTTATAACTTCTGTATCTTTACTCACTTTCTGTATACTTTATCTGCCATATTTTCTTGAAAGCCAGATGTCTTATGTAGTCACTGGGGATTGGCATAAATACTTTATGCCTAGAAATAAGCATTCCTTCCTCTCTGATAGGACTTTAGTGTCCAGATTTGAGTGTTTTATATTTAGGAGTTGGTGTGGGTTAAAGGTCTTATATTGCTATAGTTATCCCTAGAGCAGCACAGGCATCAGATTCCTGTAGTGACTGTGTTTGCAGGCCAAGGAGCTGATTTGACAGCAATATCTACTTTACCTTTTAGGTCTTTCCTTTCAACTATTCCAACACAGGATCTCTTTTAGGTCTACCAGCGGTATCTGGCTGTTACTTGCTCCTGCAGGCTCATCAGTGGGATAGGGGGAAGGGAGGGCCATGGTACAGAGGGAGTGGGGAGCATTTTCTGTTGTTCTGATGAACCCCCACTCATAGGCAGGCACCTGTCTCTGGTGCCATTTTAGTTCTTTCCCCCAGTCCCACCACTTAGTCCTGGGCCCTCCATGTATTCCTGTCCCTCATGAACGACAGAGATATTTGTCTCCCTGTTGCTTTTCCCAGAGTCCATGAATTTTCACCTAGGTCCTAAGGGTAAAAATGTTTGTTGACCTTCATGCCACAAATTAAGGCTTTCTTTATAGGGCAGATAAGGGAAATTGTCTAGGTGGAATCTTAAAATACCTATCCTGCATAAGCTGCTGTCCTACCTGTCACCACCATCACCACAACAGTCTTTTTAAGGGTTCTTTCCTCATTATCCTGTGAAAGCATGATGAGGTTAATGGAGAAGGAGCCTGCAGAAGGCTGCTGAAGAAACCTGAGTGTCCTTCACACGCTCCTGCCAGCCACATTCACCCTTTACCACCTTGTGATCTACTCTAACTGAAGTCTCCTTACCGATGCTGGGGCCTCTACTCCATGGAAGTAATCATTCACATCTCTTTGCTGCCCTAGGTGCCTGCGTCTCCTTGGATTTGGGACCAGTGTATTGCCTGTGCCTCCTTCCTCCAGTGGATTTGGAAAAAAGTCATAAATTTGCACTTTTTCTGGATTTTTAATTATTCATTTGTTTTTTAATTATCAGGGTGAGAGAGATGCTTTCATGTCCTTGAGCAGAAACCAGAGCCATTTAGGAAGCTTTTAAGGGACAGTCTGGTTGAAAGTGGGAACTATGGATCTTGTCTTGAAACTGCAACTGTATAGCATTTTATTTATGAGTAAGAAATTGTCTCAAATCAAAAAATGGGGAGAAGGAGAAGCAGCTGATAGGATCCAAAAGGTGAACTAACAGCTCCCTCCCGCCCTGTGCTATCACCCTAGACACTTGGGTCACTGTGCCCAGCCACTTACAGGTCAAAACACTGTTAGCGTCCTCACTCTGGCCATCTTTGTTTCTCTCTCACCCACCTTTTGAGGTTTCTGTCTCTCTTGTTATCTCATTGTCTGTCTTTCTCTCCACCATAACCCGAAGTAAAATGGCTAAAACAGGGTCACACCCCTTTGTCTTGTCAAAGAGTGAACTTTCTAAACAATGGGAGCAATAAAAGGAAACTCTGTCCCTGTCATGCCTTGGGGGTATGGTTGACAATTTTTGGATTTATTTTTGTTTTTAACTTGCAGTCATGAGCCACCTTGTCTCCACTTAGCACTCCACACAAGAGTGGTTGTCTCGTTCTCCTTCCCACCCTTTCTCCATTGGAATCCCGCCAAGATGATACTGTTCAAAAGTGATCAAATCACTTCAAAAAATTCTAAGGAAGCTCAGGACTGTATATATAACTGTGGAAAGGTTTATAAGTCAAAAACTACTGTAGACGGTAGAGTCTGCCTGCAATGCAGGAGATTGTGAGTCGATCCCTGGGTCAGGAAGATCCCCTGAAGAACGGAATGGTAACCCACGCCAGTATTCTTGCCTGGAGAATCCCATGGACAGAGGAGCCTGGTGGGTTGCAGTCCATGGGGTTGCATAGAGTTGGACATGACTGAGTAGCTAACACACACAGAGACTTGTATAGGCCATAGGAAAATGTGTAGGTTGTCTCCTAGTTTTGACTTCTGCTCGCTTGTTCTGACCCTTTTTGCAGTAGTATGATAATGTTGTACCTGAATTTTATCTGCACTGCCAGTGTTTCCCCACTGGCCTTTCATGGTTGTGTGCATGGCGTAGTGTTTCCTCTTTGCTCTGTGATGGTTTCTGATTCCCATGCTCTGCATTCATAGGTCCATAATTGCCCATTCATAGGTCCATATGCCCCTGTCCCTAATTGCCTAGGTGTCCAGGAAGCTAAGTCAAGTTCAGAGGTGTTGCCTCTTGTAGCCTAGGAGAAGAGTTTGGACATCAGTGTCTGCCACATGACGCACCCTCATTAAGAGAGTAAATGTGTGACTGGATAAAAGAACAAGCTAACAAACTAGCCAGAGTCCCAGCCATAAAAGACCTTTCATAGAGAAGTAACTTGAGCTAAGTTTTGAAGGATGTTTATATCTAAGATTGGTAAAGAGGTGAAGCAAATGCCCTAAAAAAATACATAAATCATCCGTCTATACCAACACTCCCTTTGCTGCCTTGCCAAGATTAACATCGTGTCAGTACATTGCTGGCAGCCAGTGTCACCATCATTTTTCCTCCTCTGATCTCTACCTTATTTCTTAGATACTTTCGTTTTGCTTATGTTGATAATTCAATACTGCAGCTTCCTCTGTGTTTCCACTCTGCAGTCATAGAGCTCACTTTTGATCTTGCATCAGCAGCTCATTCACTGATGAATGCCTGAGACCTTTCAAATCCTTTATACCTGTTGTGATTCACTATCTTGGATGCGTGATACTTGCTCTTGAATTTTGTGAAAGCTTTATTTTTTCAACGTTTCTCACTTTATCCAAACCATCTGTTTCTTCCAAGATTCTACCTTGGGATGCTTCAGTGCTGACTAACCAGCACCCTAGTATCATGGACTCTTCAGTAAACTGGCTAAAGACGGTTGTCCCAGGAACACCCCATTGCTGGATCATTTCTATCACCTTTGCATCAGCACCCTGGCTGATATTACATATATATATGTAATATATACACATATATGGGTTTCCCTGGTAGCTCAGACAGTAAAGAACCTGCCTGCCAATGCAGGAGCGTTCAATCCATGGGTCGGGAAGATCCCCTGGAGAAGGGAATGGCAACCCACTCCAGTGTCCTTGCCTGGAGAATTCCATTGACAGAGGAGCCTGGTGGGCTATAGTCCATGGGGTCGCAAAGAATCAGACACAATTGAGCATTCATGCATGCCCTGAGAACTCTGACTTCATTTTATACATACAAGTGTAACCCCACTGTGGCATGGGGGAAAACTTCATAAAGTTTTTCTCCCTAACTTTCAAAAATTATGTCTTATTTGATTGTTGGGATCTTTTTACAATGTATGCATTATCAAATCATCATGTACATTTTAAACATATTATAACTTTATTTGTCAGTTACACCTCAATAAAACTGAAAAAAATCTGCTTTGCACTTTTAAAAACATCTCTGAATTATCTCCAGCAAAGTGAAAGGTAGGGTTTTCATGTTTAAATTTGTCAAAAAAATTTACATAGACTTTAAATTTGAACTTGAAGAGTATACTTTGAAAAATTAAATGTGTAATTTTACAGCATCAAGCGACAAGATATAAAATATTTCCATTACCTATCTCAGAAATTTCACTGTTCCCCCTTCTCATCAATCTTGCCCCTAAAGTCACCAGTATATTTATTTTTATCACCATAGTTTGGCTTTGCTGTTCTTGAGTGTCATAAAAATGGAAACATACTGTGTTTACTTTTATGCCTTGCTTCTTTTGCTCATTGTAACCTTTTAGGGGTTGTTTAATGCATCAATTAAATGCTCTTTTTAAAATAATTTTAACAGTTTTCTATTGTAATAACTTACTACTATTGGTTTATCCACTCCTCCAATGATGAGCATCAGAGTTGTTTCTAGTTTGGGGCTATTCTGAATAAAGCTGTTTTAAACCGTCTTATGCAAGTGTATCATGAGCATATATTTTCATTTGTTTTAGATAAGCACTTGTGGTAGGCAGAGTAATGGCCTCTCATACATCCACATCCCCAGATCAAGTGAATAAGTTAAGTTACATGATGAGGGAAATTCTGGTAGCAGGTGGAAGTAATGTTACTAATCATTAGCTGACCTAAAGGGAGCAGCGCTTCCCAGGTGGCTCAGTGGTAAACAATCTGCCTGCCAGTGGAGAAGATGCAGGAGACCTAGGTTAGATTCTGGGTCAGGAAGATCCCCTGGAGGAGAAAATGGCAACCCACTCCAGTATTCTTGCCTGGAGAATTCCATGGACAGAGGAATCTGGCAGGCTACAGTCCGTGGGGTTGCAGAGTCCGACACGACTGAGCATTGGGATGCGCAAGGGAGCATGCGCTGGATATCCAGGTGTACCTAATATTATCACTAGCGTTCTTATATAAGGTAGAGAAACGCCGGAGAGTCCGTGCCAGAGAGATGTGGTGAGGGAAAGGAGGGACTGGATGTTGCTGGCTTTAAAAGTAGAAACGAACTGTAAACCCAAGAAATATGGGCAACCTCTAGAAGAAGGAAAAGGCACGCAAAGTGAAGTTTCTCCTTGAGCCTCTAGAAAGGAATGGAGCCCTGGCGTCGCCTTGATTTTAGCCCAATGAAGCCCATTTTGGACTTCTGAATTTCAGAACGGTAAGATAATAACTGTGTTTTGACTTTAGCCACTAAGTCTGTAATAGTTCCAACAACAAGGAAGTTGTATCAGTGAATGAAATGCTGAGTCATATGGTAGGCCTATAGTTCACTTCATAGGGAACTACTGGATTTTTCAAACATACTAATTTACATTCTCTCCCATCAACAATGCATAAGAATTTAGTTTCTCTAAAACCTTGCCAACATTTAGTGTTGTTCATTTTTTAATTTTAGCCTTTTTGTTAGGAGTAAATTATTATCACATTGTAGTATTGATTTGATGACTAATGATATTGGGCACATTTTCATGTACTTGTAGTCCATTTCTATGTCTTCTGGGAAATACCTGTTCAAGACCTTGACCTGTTTGTAATTGTGTAGTTTGCTTATTATTTGTAAGAGTCTTTAGTATGTTCTAGAGATAAATCCTTTATCACATATAAGTATTGTTGGTACATTCCTCCCACCTGCGTCTTGTCTTAACATTTTCTTTATGGCATCTGTTGATGAGCAGATATCTTAACATTTGAATCAAATCTATCTTTATAGTTGAATATTTAGAGTTTTTTGTTTCATGGCTGAAAAGCCTTTGTCTAACCCATGGTCATAATATTACTCTGTCATGTATGGTATAACTTTTATAGTTTTAGCTTTTAATTTTTGTATGTGACATGAAGTGGGAATCACTGTTTTCCTTACTTTCATTACAAACTGTTGAAATGACTTTCTTTTCCCCATTAAACTGCAGTGGTGTCATTAGACCATGTAAGTATTTATTTCTACATGTTCTGTTTGCTTCCATTGATCTATTTGTCTGTTTGTATTTCAGTGCTGCTCTGGTTATTGTCACTTAATAGTAATGCTTAAGCTTAAGTAGTGTTAATTAATTACTTTATTAATTAAGCCTCCGAACCTTTCTCTTTTTTTTGATGATTGTTTCATCTATTCTCGATCTTTTGATTTTATTTAAGTTTTAGAATCAGGTTGTCAGTATGTATGTTATGTTTTTTTTTCTTTTACGTCAATTTGAATCTTTATGTTTGGAAAGAATGGGAATCTTAAAAATAACAATTTTCAATTCATGAATATGGCATGTTTCTTCTTTAATTAGGTCTTTAAATTTTCTCTTAAAGATTTATAATTTTTTTTAGATTTATAATTTTTAATATAGAAGATTTAACTATGTCTTTCATTAAATTTATTCCTAAGTTATTTTGTGGAGTTGTTTGGTGCTGTTAAATTTTGTGGCTTATTAATATCTTCCAGTTCTTTGTTGGTGTTAAAATCAATTGATTTCTGTATGTTGACCTTGTATTCTAGGATCTTTCTTACTCATAAGTCATAGTGTCTTTCTGGGTTTCATAGGATTTTCTACATATATTATGATGTAACCATGTCACCTATGCATAGGCAAATTTGTTTTTTTCTCTTCCAATCTATATACCATTCATTTTTCTGTGCCCATTTACACTGCATAGGAGGTTCAGTACAGCTTTGAATAGAACGGTATAAGTGAATACCTTCACCTTGTTTTTGATAGTAGGGGAAAAGTGGAGTGTATGTCAGTTTCAACTATCATGTTAAAGGATGGTTTTTCACAGATGTCATTTATAATTGAAGTGCTTTTCTATGCTTAGTTTAAGAATTTGTCATGAATGAGTGTTAAATGTTATCTGCTTGTTCTTTTGCTTCAATTAAGGTAATTATGATTTTTATTCTCTGCTAATGTGACTTTTCTCTTGTTAATCTTGTCACAACCTTACAATCCGAGGACAAACTCCATTTGATTCTTTTTATATAATGCTAGATTCCATTTGCTAATATTTGGTTCAGGATTTTTATTAGTAGGTTCATAAGAAATATTGGTCTGTAATTTTACTTTTATTTTAATGTCTTTGTTAAAGGCTTATTTTATTGTTATGCTGGTTTCATGAAAAGACATAGAAAATACTGCCACACTTTATTTTCCTAACTGATTCATGTAAAATATTAATCATTATTAAATATCGGCTAGAATTCACCAGTGAAGTTATCTGGACCTAATGTTTTCTTTGTGGGAAAATATTTACCTATGAATTGCATTTCTTTTAATAAGCTGAAAAGCATTCAGGTGTTCTGTATTTATCAGTTTTAGAAAGTTTGTTTTTCTAGAATTTTTGTCTTTTTCATCTAGTCAAATTTATTTGTGCTAAATTGCACAAAGTAATATTCCTTTGAGTATGAGGTGCTTACATGCTATTTTTTAGACTTGGTTTGCTTAGGGTTTATTGAAACTTTTGGATCTTTGTGGCCCTATTTTCCACCAAACTTGAGGTTTTGAGTTGTTTACTCGGTATTTTTGTCTGATGCATTCTTGATAATTTTTCCTTCCTGGTACTCTGTACTTAGGTTTTGCACAATATCATCTCATGGGTAATTGAGATTTTGCTGGTATTTTAAATATTTTTCTTCCCCTTCAGTTTGAATAATATTATTGATCCTTTCTTAGCATGGCATCTAATCTATTGTCTAGTATCATCTAATTTGTTAGATAGATCATTTAACCCATCCAGAATGCTTGTATTTGATATCACTTTATTTTTAGCTCTAGAATTTCCATTTCTTTTTAGTTTTTATTTCTTTGAAATTTGTCTACCTTTTCATTTAAATCCTTGAATGTGTTTATAATAGCTGTTTTTAAATCTATATCTTTTATCACTCATAGCTATTTTTTAAATTATTTTTCTCCTTGACTATGGGCAACATTTTCCTACTTTTGTCTGATAACTTTCCATTGTATATGTTATTTTGTGGAGAGTTTCATATGTGTTATCTTCATTTTAGTCCTGTTAAGTTTTGTTTTATCTGACAACTGACTGATCAATTATTTTGATCCTTTTAGACTTGGTTTTATGCTTTGTAGGGAATGTTGATTTCAGGACTTTTTTTTTCCCAATTAGATCCAGGGTATTTCCTTTCCTCTGGGTCATGATTTTTCCAGAATCTTGATTGGATGTCTAGATTATTCAATGAGGTGTCTCTACTCTAGCTGGTCCAGATTCTGACCTCTTTTAGTCCTGTGCAATGTCCAATATCTCTTCTGCTGTTGGCCTCCTCAAGGTCACTGTCTGCTAGGCCTCATGGACAATGCCTGTTCATGAGCATCTTGGCCCTCAGCCAAGTACAGAAGGTGAACCCTCATGCAAACTTTCAGGGGGCCCTCCCTATACAGGATACAAGAAGAATACTTCACTTTCCATCCTGTGTTCCTCAAGTTCCACCTGCCTTGGCCACTTCAAATGTAATCTACAACTCCCCCCCAGAGATTTCTGCTCTATCCTGGACTTACCTCGTTACTGCAAAGGTGTGGAAACTGTTCCATATAGACATTTGGGGATAATAAGCCTACCTCATGGATTTTCCTTTCTCTCAAGGATAATAGGGCTGCTCAGTTTCCAATGCTTGAAAGTCATTCTCATATTTTTTCCTGTTTTTATAATTATTTACATAGGAGAGTAAGTTCAAAACAAGTTACTTACACTTCCTGGAAGCCACAGTTCTCTAACATACTTTTTGAGTTCCTTCTGTTTATAACATAGTGTGTACATTATTTATGGGGCAGAAATAAAAAAAATTTTCTTCCATCTGAGAGATAAGAAGGGTCCATACATAACTACAGTATGAGATGAGTGACTTTTTTCTGTTCCTGGAATGTACCAAGACATTTTCCACCTCAGAACTTAGCAAGTCCCTGAGTCTCAAATACTTCCCTCTACCCTTAACCTGAATAACTTTTATTCATCCATCAGATCTCAGCTGAAATGTCACTTCCTCGGGAAGTCTTCTCTGACTTTTGCCTCTGTATTATTTTCTTTAATCTTATTCTTTCTCATGATAGCCTGTAGTTTTCTAATACAACTCTTACCACAATTTCTCCTTATACATATCTGTGATTATTTCTGTATTTCACAAATGTAAGACTAAGTAAATTTTTTCACTACTATATCCCTAGACCTGTCATAGTATTAAAGTAATAGTATAATAATATTAAAATAAGAGTATATTTCTTAAATGGAAAATGAAGGAATTATAAGTATCACAATCAGCATAGAAAATACTTATATTCTCTCTGACATTCATTCCCTATTGGGTAGATCAGAAAAGGTCTGAAGAGATGGAATTTTAAGAGTCAGAGATGGGAAAGGGGGCTTTCTAGACAAGATGGCATGGGTTTAGAACATAAAAGTCATAATTCATGGGTTTAGAACCTAAAACTCATAATTCAAAAGTCATAATTCTCTAGGCCTGTTTTTCTAGAGAATTAATTAGAATGGATTCATTAGGATGACAAAAAGAAATAAGACTTGGAAGGCAAATGAGTTTAGAGTCCGAATCTTACCACCTTCATAATAAAAACCAATAAAGCATAAATCTATGCATATTACCAAGTGTATATAATATTTATTTTAAAGATGTAATTTATCTTTAAAAAGCTAGTATTACATAGGAATTGCTGTGAATAATTTTATAAGAAGACAGTGACTGAAAAAACTGATACCCATGAATTTTAGTGCCTCAATTTGAAATGCAGCTTTGTTGAGAAGGATACCCAGAAATAAGCTGCTCTGTGTCAGGCCCAATAAAGCATAAACTTTTCTACCCATGATTCATAGCCATGTTAGTATTAAATAAATCATAGGACGTGTGAAGTGACATGGAATTGGGATCCTTAAGAGTGTGGGATATAATACAGTTCTGGAAACCTACTTGTAATTCACCTCTTATGCCTGTAGGAGAATGCTTGGAACCACAAGTGAATGCTTATGAGGGTTCCATGAAAACAAAGAGCATAGTTGGGGTGGGTACTGGGAAAAGGAATCCAGATGGCATCCCCATCTGAGACTTTTGGTATATGCATGCTCCAGTTACTTCCCCATTTGCAGCTAAGCACTAACAGATAAATGAGTGGTCTACCTATTGCCTCATGCTGTTAACTCTTGGAATAGCTGCAGTTGAGGCCTTCTGCAAGGCAGTGAAAGCCACCTCCAGGAACCAATTAGCCTCTTTCTATTACCCCAGTCCTACTAGTGAAACCCACTCAGTCACAGGGATCGTGATCAACCCCATTTACAGGACCTCCCTGGTCCTTCTTGGTCCACTTGACAAAATGTATATGATTTTCCTCATCTTTACTTTCTCCAAGTGTTGTCCTATACCTTGAAAAGTGGAGTGACTTTATAATTAAGTTACATGGTCAGTGTGAGCAATTCACTCAAACTGGTCAGTAACTAACCTCTCTGCAAGAGAATTTCATCTCTCCTGACACCACCACAGTGTGGAAAGCAGGAGGTGTGACCAACAACTCTCTCACCCAGTGGCATTAGCTGAATTTGCATTTTCAGCTGGCTAAGTTCCCATCTTTTTAGCTCTCAAAAGCTGAGCTGACTTAGACTGGTCCTTCTTTCTAACCAGCTAAGTGCTACTTGTCTTTTCTCAATTTAAAGCCATTTCATTGGGAGGCCTCCCCCAAGACTCCAAACCGGATCCAGTTCCCCTGCTATATCTGTCTTTTTGTCACGCTGCTAGCATCTTGACAGCAGAAAAGTGGTAGCATTTCACAATTAAGAGTGTGGCCTTCTTGGGAGCCCAACTGCCTGCCTTTCAACCCTAACTCAAGTTATATTAGCAGGTAGCATGTTTTTAACTTCTCTGTCTCAGTTGCTTCATATTTAAGATGGAGATAATGCATCTATTTCATCGGGTTGTTTTCAAGGTAATTTTATATAAGTTTGTATGTAAATCACTTAAATCATGGGCATTATTTGTCAATTATTGTCACAACTTTTGATTATTTATTTTTACTTGGCTCATTCATTAAACACTCAATTTAGTAAATGCCTGCTATGTGTCAAGCTCACTGGCATATATATATATCAGTGAACAAAATCTCTGCCTTAAAGACTTCTGTTCTAGTATTCTAGATAAAAACACAAATAATAACTTTGAACATTACATAGTATATGAGAAAGTGATTCTTAAAAATAGAATTTTTATTCTTCTATTAGATGGATCTAGAGGCTGTCATGCAGACTTGAAGTAAGTCAGAAAAATGTGTATTAACACATATATGCGGAATCTAGAAAAACAGTATACAGATGAATCTGCAAAGCAGAAATAGACAGATGAAGAGAATAAACATGAAAACCAAGGGGAGAATGGGAGATTGAATAAATTAGGTTGGACTTGACATATAGATAACTACTATGTATAAAATAGGTAACTAATGAGAACCTACTCTGTAGCACTAGAGGAAGAAAAGGTAGTCTGTTTGTAGAACATATATTAAACCTAAAAATGCATTTCAATGTACATTAGGTTCAGACAAATACTGTTTGATTCCACTTAGACAAGGTACCTAGAATAGTCAAATTCATAGTCAGGAAGTATACTGGAATTAAAAAAAAATATATTGGTAGGTTCCAGGGACTGGAGGTGAGCGGCGAGGCAGAATGAGGAGACGGTATCTAACGGGTAGAGTTTCAGTTTAGGAAGGTGAGAAATGAGGGCAATGGATGATGGTGAGAGTCATACAACAATGTAAATGTTCTTAGTGCCACTGAATTGTATAGTTAAATATGATTATAATAGTATGTTTTATTGTTTTATATTATGTGACTTTTACCATAGTAAAAAAAAAATTTTTTTTACATAAATACAAATAGGAAAAAATAGAGCCAAGTAAAGAGAAGTGGGAGTACTTACAGAAAGGATGGTAACTTTAAGTGAGTGTTGTCATGGAAGGCCCCATAAGAGAATGTAACATTTGAGCAAAAACAGAGCAGATTTCTGGGTGAAGATTGTCCTCATGACAGGACAAATGCCAAGGTTCTGAGGTCTGGGTGTGTGTGGCCTGTAGAAGGGAAAGGGAAGCTGATGTGGCTGGAGAATGAGCAAGAGATAGGATGAGGAAAGGAGTTGGTGGCCCAGGCCCTTTAGGCCAGCGTAAGGACCCCTCCTCTCGGTGAAATGGGAGGTGCTGCAGGATTTTGAGCAGAGAAATGACAGTCTGACTTGTGTTATGAAAGCATCATTTTTGCTCTGTTGAGAGCAGACCATGTGTGAGGGTGGTATAACTAAAAAAACACAAGGCCTGTTAGGAGACCGTAGCTAAAATCCACACATGAGAAGACTATGGGTAAGGGAGAGGTGAAGATGTGATCAGATTCTGGATACCTTCTACAAATAGAGATAGCAGATTTCTTGACAAAATGCTGACAAGGGTGGCAGAGAGAAAGATGATAGCTCTCTCTTCACCCACGAGAAATTAATCATGACCATGTTCATTGTTGTTATTTCTTCAAATGAAAAGATGCCTGATGTATAGTTGTCACCATTGTTCAACAGAAATAGGTCAACAGTATTCTAAGAGACGGAAGTTTAAGCTAGAATTTCAATTCATTTTTAATCAAGTCTTTTCAAAATTATTCTTAACCATAACACTCCTATTCCTAAGAGATTCTTAGTAATCAGTAGGTTGACTGATGGTAGCTGAAGTCAAAGCACAAGGAGGTAGAGTATTTTAATGTTTTTATTACAAACCTACAGTCAAATAACCTACCTTGCATAGTACTCCTCCCTTGAGGCCTGAGTCACTGTCATTCTTCCCTGTATACACATCAAATACACCTGGGTACTTGTAGCAGTTTTCACATACTCATTAGATATGTGATATTACCACCTTGCCTATCAGCAAGTCTTATTCTTGGAGCCACTCAATTTAAAATCATTTTTGCATGTACCTAATCCTGTTTACTTTTATTGGTTTTTATTAAGTTTTGGAAGAGAGGCACACTGACTAGGAGTTTACATCTAAGAGGGGATGTTCAATTATTTCCCCCCCTTTTCAATCCTTGTCCCTCTACAAATGTACCATCAAGGTTCAAGAAGCAGTTCTGGGAGCTAGAAATGATCTCTTGACTTTCCCATAGTTTATTCCTACTTAATATCATTCTGTGTCAGTTCTTTGTCTTCATAAAATGACATCATAATGCCTATTTGACAAAAGGTAGAAAATGTGACTTCACAGATTTCCCTCTCCTCCAGTGGTAAAATAGACTTTCCTTCCCTTTTCACACTGTGACATGGTCCTCCTCGTGACCCCGGCACACATATGTGCATTTCGAAGCTGGGAGCAGAACCAAGGAACCCAGGTTGAACCAATACATTTGGCCTCATTAGCACTAATAGCTCAGGACTCCCTCATTACTGATGCGGGGACTTTTTTTTTTTTTTTCCAGTTAATGAAACAAATGCCACAAAATTCACACATGCTAGTATTTATTAAGCACCTTTATCTTTCATAGATCATTTTTTTGAATAATTCCTTAGGAAGTCAAAAATTCCAAATGAATGGCAAACTTTGCTTTTACAACTAGCCAGCTGACCAGAAGTCTTTCTTTATTGTTCAACTGTTGTAACCGGTAAAATGAGACCAATTTGAAACTCATTTGACTAATTTAAAACCAAAAAGCAGCTATCTCACACTGAGAAATCTGCCATCTTTTAAATGATCAGCTCTTTGGGAAAACAAGTATGTTCTGTAAACTCACAGAATTCTGTTATCTCTTAAGAGCATTGGGAAGCCTGTATCTGAGAGGACTTGGCCTCCTAAACATAACGTTTTTTTTTCCGTTGTTTTTAATAAAATGTCTATGGACGTAAATAGGCTTCCCTGATAGCTCAGTCAGTAAAAAAAATCCACATAAATAGAGGGATATAAAACAGCTGTATGCAGAAATACCCAAAGCCTCCTCAAAAAAAGAGGTGTCAACCATGAAATTATATTGATTAGAAGTGAAAACACCTTATTAGGTATAAGGTCATTTTTGGGGCTCACTGACTGTAAATATATGTTCCCAGCTTCTTCAATTAAATAACAGGGGGAAATGGAAAAACACAAAAATTATCATTGCTGGGGTGAGAAAGATGTGGTGTAATAATGGGGGGGAAAAAAAAAACCCTTGATTAAATGCAGCATTACCATGCATCAATAGCATCATTAGCTGTTAGGCTTCAGGATTTTTAATAAGGAATCAAAGACCAAAATGAGAATGATTTAGAATCTATTATTCAGGAGGCAAGAAATTGGAATGGTAATCATACCAAATGAGCCAAAAATAAGGGATTAAGAAAAGGTATTTAAAAGTGAGTAAGAATAAAATATACAAATTTAAGCCAAAGCAAGCTAATACCTCATTACAATGACTTGACATTTAAGGCAAGCACACAATTCCAAATCCAGCTCTATGAAAATCACTTATTATTAATAAAATCTGCTAGACATTCTCTGTGGTTGCAAGTACGTTAGAAGTGACTGAACTATTTTGATATCTAAATTTAACAGTTTTCCCATAAACAGGAACTTTGCAGAGAGGCACAGTACAGGCAAGACCTTTTTCTACTAAAAATCCTAAGTGATGACATCTGTGTATCGACCCACCTACCTGTCTGTTTACCTGTTTATCTCTCCATTCAAATAGCTTGCATCTCTGTAATATGCCCACACACCAAAAGAAATGCTCCAAACTCTCAAAATCTCCTAATATCTTTGAGAACAGATGCATTTACAGAAACCCTCTGTGGATCTGTGATGTGTGGGGCTTTAATGCTTTGTTCCTGTGCAACACACAGGAAGTAAATCAAACATTTCAAGTCCTGGACATTAATAGTACCCCCTTCCTCAAAGGAGGACCCACTCCTAATGGAAAGATTATTCTCCAAACCTCATCAGCTGTGCCAGCCTCAAGGTGACACTCTCCCCCCTGAACCTGCAGCAATTTCTCCCTCCACTGCTCTTGCCAGACATTCTGTTGCCATCCTCCACAAAGAGACGTTAATAGTCTTGAAGGCAATATGCTGTTTTTGTTCTTGCTTCCTTGTCCCCTCCCTTGTTGCTCATTAACTTATACCTGCCCTCTAGGAATATAACTAAGTAATCATCTAAGGTGAGGTAGAGAGCTCTTGCAACTTCACAGAGAGTAGACGGAAAAGATTTTTTAAAGTAAATTATTAAAACCAAGAGAACTCATTATTCATGAACCAGAGATCAGCTACTCCAAATGTCCTTAAATTTGGTGATCGTCAATGTCGTACAATATATTTGAACTCATTCTGGATTCAGAGTGCAGTTATAAACACCACTTTCTCACCTCTTAAAATGTTCAGTCTATTGACAGAAAACATGCACAAGGTTAGCAGAGATGACAAAACATGTTGAGATAACACACAAACAGCTTGCCCTCTGGGTTATTTAACATGGTGCCCTTTACTGCTTAAAAGAGAGAGAACATTTCTTTGTTTCTTGCAGGGAAGGTTGGCTAAATTCACGTGTATCATATATTCAAGCAAATACATGCTTTGTCTTGATAATTCTGTGCTCAGTCGCTTCTGAGCACTGACTCTCTGCTTCTGTGTCAGACTCTGGGCAACACTATGGCACTGTAGCCCACCAGGCTCCTCAGTCCTTGGGATTTTCCAGGCAAGAATTCTGGAGTGGGTTGCCATGCCCTCCTCCAGGGAATCTTCCTGACCCAGGGATCGAACTTGTGTCTTTTACATCTACCTGCATTGACAGGCAGGTTCTTTACCACTAGCACCTCCACTTCTCTTGGAGTGGAGACAAGTGGACATCCTATCCTGCTAGACTCTTAAGTGAATTTCAGGGTTACTGAAGGGGTTTAGACTGAATTTTCTGAATGTACAAAATAAGGAAAATGAAAATCTCTAGGGAGAGCAGCATGCTATGGTATGGCAAACCCTAACCCTCCCATCCATTCTTCTGTAAATTCCTGCTCCTTGGAGTTGAGTCTTGCTTGCAAAATGCCATATAGGAATTTTCACTTCCCCTGTCAACCAGTAAAGAACCTTTGGACAAGCTGAACAGAAAACTCCTTTCCCAACTCCTGTGTTACGTTAGATATTGGATTTAGTGTTCCTTTTCAAAAATGCCTTCTTTGACCCCTAGCCATGACACACTCCATTCCAATTTATAGTCTCCTTTATACATGGAAAAGAAAATGCAGTGAGTTGTTTGATGCCTATTGTCTGGGCTGTAATGACAATGATTCAGCTAGGGTTTGCCGAGGGTGTTGACATTCTTAGAGGAAGGGCACTGAAGTGCCCTGCACAGGCCTCTGGGAAATCTCAATCTTTTCCTCATGCAAAGATACTCTCAGATACTTCAGAACTGTGGTAATATTATGCTTTGGAAGATGAGGAAAGTGCTTTTATTTCCCTGCAGGTGGGACAACATCTTGACAACTATAACAGCTTTTTCAGAGTTTCTAAAGATCAAGTCCACCAAAAAAAAAAAAAAACAAACTCTTTATCCTAAAATTTTCCTATTGAAAGAAACTAATCATGCTGCCCTGCTCCTTATAAACCTCCACTTAAGGTTTCTACTGTAGTCACATTTCTCTAATGAGCACAGATTTCCTTTTAAACTCACAAAAGATAAGATGCAGACCATATTAATGATTGGGCAGAAGGACTGAAGTTTATTTTTTGGTAACATATTGCAGAATGCAGAATTGAGGGCAACAGAGAATGAGATGGTTGGATGGCATCTCTGACTCAAGTTTGGGCAAACTCCCGGAGATCTCAGTGAAAGACAGGGAAGTGTGGTGTGCTGCAGTTCATGGGAACACAAAGAATTGGACATGACTAAGCAACTGAACAATGATATTGTGGAATATTTCTCTTTATATAAGGATAATTTTTATAGCAAAAGTAGTCTAACTTTTTGCCATGCTGAGCTTGGTTGTATGTCCAGTGACTACTGAAAGCATTGGTAGTTGACCAGGTCAATTTGGATTCGAGCATCTAGGTAGGCGGCTGGCTTTCAGAACTAGAGCAAAAGGCCAGATCAGAAAGATTCAAACTAAACTTAAAAATCTTGAGTTTTTGTGGAGATGACACTGAAAACCAGTGTATTCTCACCTAGAAATTATATTCCCAAGGGTATTTTCTAAGTATTGGTTCTCTTCTTTTTTTAATCATCAAACCCGTTCCAGTACTGCCATGCCTGAAAAACAACATATGTACTTTGCAAATACTTCTTAAATTATGTATGTTCTCTAGATAGTCTCCATACCTCTAAAAGTATTTCTCTTTCAAGTATAGTCTAGGAATTGTTTTTCTTCTCAGTTTGAGAGATTTAAGAAAAAGGAAATCTATAAAAAATCACTTTTAGTCATTATTTAACCTTACACTGCGGTATTGTTACCTAGAGTTAGGCCTCCCACTGTGCTTTCTCCTTGAAGTCACATGCCTTGTCTCTGTGTTGTAGCAGCTCTTTCTTACTTTGGCCAAGTCCACAAGCACCTATGAAGGGATCCTACCCTCTTATAGCAGCGCCTGGAAGATTTCCTTTTACTCTACCTCCTACTCCACCCCTCTTACCTCCTCGCTCTCTGCCACAAAGGATTCTCTTCAACCTCATAAGGTCACCTGCTCATATTAGAAAATAAAAGAATACAGGGCTATCTGGACCCTTGGAAAATGATGAAAGCCTCTATTCCAAAGATTTTTCCAAAATGAGTTTTCTCATTCCACCTGAATCCTGGCTTTACATTTCTTGTCCCATCTAACACAAAGGAGGTTTACTTTTGATTCTTCTCAGTAACAGGTCACCAGGTATGCCGTATCCAGTTTCAGAACTGAGCCCTCATGGGAGAATTTAGTCTGAAAGACCAGTTGTAAGAACCTGCTGAGTACCTCTGCCACATGTCTAGGCATACAAGACCATGTATGTATGCAGCAAAGCTAAGGATATGGTTTGCTGATGTACATATGAAAGAAAAGTGTGGACTGAGTGGTGGGTGGGTGTGTTTTTCTAAACTTCTGTGTGGGAGATGTTTGAGTCTAGTTGATTCTACCCCTGTCTTCTGCAGACTTCTGGAGATAGAAGTCGAGGTTCTCATCCATCCACTGGTACTTGAAATGTAACAGTGCCCTTAACAGTTCATTTTCTATTCTAGAATTTAACTTTCTGAGCTGATTGTGTGTTACATGGGACTAACATAGCATCCTGTCTGACTCAAGTACAAACTACATATTTAATTGTACTTTTATGGCACTTTTATTGATTTTTTTATCTGACTTATTTAAAACAGATTTTAAAAATTTAATGGTAAAACTCTCATTTTTTTTTTTTTGTAGTCTATTCAAATGTTACACCACAAAAGTTTACTGAATTACCATCCAAATTCCTTTCTTCCCTGGGAAGAATAACTGGAACTATAAAGCAAGGCGATTATAGCTCTTGTAATTCACTGTAGCTTTCCAATACACATACAGTATAGAAGATGCATGACTGTTTATATTATGTTACCTTAAAACCAAGAAGAGCTTAAATGGGAAAGATTCTGAGGATAATGAGATTCTATTGTATACTTTCTGTTCATCTCTGATCCTTCTCTTCTGGTCCCTCGGTATCCACATAAAAGTTTTTCTTTTATAATTTAGGTAAAAACTTCTGTGAATTAAGGAGCATATCTTCAAATGTTCCATATGAAGAGATGACCGGTTGACTGGCCAACATCCAGTTCCTTCATACTCATAGCTGACATATCTCTGCACCTAAAAACCTATGGTGCTGTAGGCTGAAGTTATTACCTAGTGAAACACTTGCGAGTGAGGCTGGAAATCTCATCTCTTTTTTTCTTAATTAATAGCTCACTCATTATGAATCATCCTTTCTTTTTTTATTCATCTTCATGGCTTAGATATCACCTTGCATATGCAGTCCATTCTGTTTTGTGATTCCTCTGTTTTAATAAACTCTACCAAATTACAAAAATATGATTTGGTACCAGTTTTCTTTGGAAAATAAAACACCATTTAGAATATATTGGTATGAAACAGGCTCACATGAGTTTGCCTGGAAACTATTCCTGAGAGAAAATGAATTCAAAGATTCAATATCTAATTACAAATGCAATGTTGAAATGTAAACCACATGTAAGTTCAGACATGTCAAGTCAGTTCTTTTAGGCCCTATTGCTCTTACAAAGGAAATATCATCACTTTTGGTATATATCATCACTGATTAGGGACATGATCAGAGGAGTATGGACATGATGCAGGGACTATGGCTTCAAGAATTCTAATTGCATCCATCAATTCTTCTTTTATAAAGTATCTATTAAACATTTATCAATATGGCTGCCAGTTAGAAATAAAAATCTTGAGCTCAACTCTGCTTACTTTTTCAAACCACGGTCTCTCCACCCCCTATAGAAAAAGGAGACAGAATTTTTCGAATGGACAATGACTGAATGTGTAATTTGGAAATCTCTTCGGGCAATTCTGATAAACTCATCCATACTCATTTAAGAAGCCCTGCTCTATATTCTTTCTGTTGGAAATCTCATTTACTCCCATGGCTTCAAATAACTTTAATATGCAAACAACCCTCAAGTCTGTACTTGAACATTGTTCTTCTCCCCTGAACTCCAAAACCTTCTGCCTCTAGATTGCCTCCTTTAAAGTGGTTCCTCACATAAAACTTCCTCAAAATCAAACTCAGGGTCAGCTGCTCCATGAGTTGAATTTTCCCTTGGTTTCTACTTCATTAGTTATTGCTGTGTATGTAACTACTGCTATTGGAAGCTTAAAATCATTATTGTCTCTTCCCTTCCCTGTGTCTTAGAATTTCATGTCTTCTCTGTCTCAGAGTCTAGTTAGTTCTTGACCCACAGTGTGTCTCTGTAATCTGTCTCTTGCTCTCCATCTCCATTATCACCCCTTAGAGACAAAACCTCTGTTGACTGGTATTTGAGCAACTGCCAGTTGCCACATGGCAATTCCACCCCTGGTACAAGTTCTTCAGTTACCATTCTAAAACAAGAAATAAGATCATTTCACTCAGTTCTTTAAACTTTGATGGTGTTTTCATCACCTAGCAGATTAATTTACACTATAATGAATGATATAACACTCTCTCAGATTGTAACTTTATTTCATAACCTGGCACTTTCTTTCTCCCTTGAACTTGAAGCATGTACAATTTCTCTGGATTTCTGAAAAACCTTTTTCCTCCAGTGCCTCTGCATACTTGAAGCTACTCCATTTCATAGGACAACTTGGATTTGCAATGCAGCTTAACTCTCTAAACTGAGATTCGCAGTTTATAAATTGAGAATAGCAACAGCCATCTTACAGATTTGTTAGAAGATTATTAAGGGAGGAGTTTCTAAGGCCCTGAATACATATCCTAGTACAAAATTAATGTTCAGTAAGTGGTAGCTGCTTAATGCTATTTGCTTGTACCTGACAACTTTAATTTAGCATTATATTGTGAATATTTCTCCATGCTATCAAATGGTCTTTGAAAATATGATTATAAACTGCTGCAGAAAAATAAATTACATGGATATACCTTAATTTATTATGCCAAGAGCCTATCGGTGGACATTTATATTGTTTTCAACTCTTTACTTTTATAAATAACACTATAATAAACATCAGCATACATAAATCTTTGAGGACACTTCCAAATATTTTTCTAGGATAAATTACTGGAAGTAGAACATTTTAAGACTCTAGAAACTTAGTCAAACTACTTTTTAGAGAGGTAGCAATTGATGGTGCCACTAGCAGTGTATGAGAGCTCTTTCCCTTGTACCCTTCCAAATGTACATAGTATATTCTTTCTTGCTCTCCCAGTCTCTTTACTAGTATAATGATATCTCACTTATTTTTGTTACAACATCCAAACACTCCTCCATATTTAATCCACTAGGCTCTTTCAGTAACAGGAACAAAAACCCATTTTCCTTAAAGTATCTTGGAAGGTTTTATTGACCTGTCTTTTGACCTCATGGGAGTAGATTCAGTACATTTCAAACTTTGTCCAAAAGGTTGTCTTATCTTCATTTAACCACATCTTAAATTAATCACCCCTAAAATCCTACCAGTCCCCAACAACCAACGTGTTACTTTGCATGCTGAGTCACTTGGTTATGTCGGACTCTTTGCAACCCCATAGACTGTAGCCTGCCAGGCTCCTCAGTCAATGGGATTCTCCAAGCAAGAATACTGGAATGGGTTTCCATTCCCTTCTCCAGGAGATCTTCCTGACCCAGGGGCCAAACCTGGGTCTTCTGCTTTGCCAAGTGGGTTCTTTACCACTAGCGCCACCTGGGAAGCCCCAACTAGATATAAATGCCATTTTATGATTCCTTGACATTCATCCCTCATACCATGCCCTCAAAATATAAAAATCCTTATCCCATGATAAATGGAAAGATAATTATTAGGAGTGATAGAAGGGATGAGACTGCTTAACCTCAAAATTTTGAGCTCAGTCAAGGTTCTGTTTGAATCACTGGTATCAGTGGTCCTTATCTGGCATCAAGGATCAGTTAAACACCAAAAATTACATAAATCCTACTTATCCATTGGCAGAAAAGATAAACGTATTATTATTTCATACACTGATTACTAGCTAAGGAAATGTTGGATGATATAGGCTATAAAGTTCAATAGGATTATATTTTATAATCGTTGTCTCCCCAAGGTCAAGCATACTGTAATCACTAAAAAAAAAAAAAAAAAGTTGAATGAAAGAAGAAGATGCATATAAACCAGATTTGACTTTCAACTACTTTTACTTTTCACTCAGCTACTTTCACTTTCTTGTAATAGCTCTCAAAATTCTGATTAAACTTCCTCTCAAAATGTTTAGTTTGCATGTATTGAATTGATAATAGATAAACGTAGTTTCTGATTTCATTGTTAGCCTTCATATATTCTCCACTCCAGTATTCTTGGGCTTCCCTTGTGGCTCAGCTGATAAAGAATCTGCCTGCAACGTGGGAGACCTGAATTTGATCCCTGGGTTGGGAAGATCCCCTGAAGAAGGGAAAAGCTACCTACCCATTCAAGTATTCTAGCCTGGAGAATTCGATGGACTATATAGTCCATGGGGATAGCAAAGAGTTATACATGACTGAGCAACTTCTCTTTCACTTTCATTCTTTTGTGAAATATCATAGCATAATATGCTTTAATATGCTGTGACATATGTCACATGTGTCCTGTAAGCCAGCAAGCCTGCTTCTAATTTAACATAAGAAAATAAATGTAGAATTCCAGGAATAGAAAATGAATTAAATATCCTAGTGTGTGTTAACAAGCAAAGAGAGGAGAAAAGGAAACAATTCATATATTCAAACACATGGAATTAATTAAATATACTGCAGAACATCTACACTTGAGTACTATCCAGCCATTGAAACTGGTGTTATAAAAGAATGTTTAAGCACACAGAAACTATTTTTAATAAGTGAAAGCATCAGGTCACACAGCTATACACAGAATAATATCCTGTCTCCCTGTTCTGTCTTGAACCTGTCATCAGTGATTTTTACCAAACGATACGAAGGTTACTAATCACCTCTGTGTTGTGAACTGTCCAGTGCTCAGTTCTCAATCCTCTTCTTACTTGACCCATTGGCATCATTTGACCTAGATGACTGCACCCTCCTCCTTGGAATAGACTCAGAACTTGACTTAAGGAGAACCATGTGTTCCTCATTCTCTTTCTTCAAAGATGTCTCTTCCTCAGCCTCCTTTGTTCATTTTGTATGTCATATCTTAAATTATGAGTTCCCAGTCCTCAGTCTTTGATTCTTTCTACTTTGTCTTTACTTTCTCCTAGGTGATTCCATTCAGTCTTATGGCTTTAAATACCATCTATAAAAGCTGATGTTTAAAAAAAAAAAAAAAGCTGATGTTAGCCAATTTTCAATGCTAGCCTGGACCTCTAGTCTGAACTCCAGACTCTGCACTTGGCTGTCTATCTGATGGTACCAGTTAAATATTTAAAAAGAAGTTTTGATTAAATTTAAAAAATGAATTCCTGATGTTTTACCCTCAAACCTATTGCTCCCACAGTCTTTACCATATCAAACAATGGCAACTCTATTCTTCAAATAAAGTGGTGATAATAATAACAGAGTGCAGTGGATTAGGGCCCTCAGGGATGGGAGAGGAAGGGTTGAAGAGAAAAGATTTGCATATTTAGTTCTACCAGTTTTCTTACAAATCTGTTTGAATATGCCAACATTGGTTGGATCATTGAAAAAGCAAGAGAGTTCCAGAAAATCTATTTCTGCTTTATTGACTATGCCAGAGCCTTTGACTGCGTGGATCACAATAAGCTGGTTCCAAATAGGAAAAGGAGTACGTCAAGGCTGTATGTTGTCACCCTGCTTATTTAACTTATATGCAGAGCACATCATGAGAAACGCTGGGCTGGAAGAAGCACGAGCTGGAATCAAAACTTCCAGGAGAAATATCAATAACTTCAGATATGCAGATGACACCACCCTTATGGCAAAAAGTGAAGAGGCATTAAAAAGTCTCTTGATGAAAGTGAAAGAGGAGAGTGAAAAAGTTGGCTTAAAGCTCAACATTCAGAAAACGAAGATCATGGCATCCAGTCCCATCACTTCATGGCAAACAGATGGGGAAATAGTGGGAACAGTGACTGACTTTATTTTTGGGGACTCCAAAATCACTGCAGATGGTGATTGTAGCCATGAAATTAAAAGACAGTTACTCCTTGGAAGGAAAGTTATGACCAACATAGATAGCATATTAAAAAGCAGAGACATTACTTTGTCAACAAAGGTCTGTCTAGTCAAGGCTATGGTTTTTCCAGTAGTCATGTATGGATGTGAGAGTTGGACTATAAAGAAAGCTGAGCACAGAAAAATTGATGTTTTTGAACTGTGGTGTTGGAGAAGACTCTTGAGAGTCCCTTGGACTGCAAGGAGATCCAATGAGTCCATCCTAAAGGAGATCAGTCCTGGGTGTTCATTGAAAGGACTGATAATTGAAGCTGAAACTCCAGTACTTTGGCCACCTGATGCGGAGAGCTGACTTGTTTGAAAAGCCCCTGATGTTGGGAAAGATTGAAGGCAGGAGGAAAAGGGGATGATGAGATGGTTAGATGGCATCACTGACTCAATGGACATGAGCTTGCATAAACTCTGGGAGTTGGTGATGGACAGGGAGGCCTGGCGTGCTGCAGTTCATGGGGTCACAAAGAGTCGGACACTACTGAGCAACTGAACTGATTCATAAGGTTATGTTTAGGCTTCAGTAGCACCAACTTCTGCAATCTCTCTCTCTCTCTTTTTAGTTGCTAAGTCATGTCCAACTCTTACAATCCCATGAACTGTAGCCTGCCAGGCTCCTCTGTCGATGGGATTCTCCAGGCAAGAATATTAGAGTGGCTTGCCATTTCCTTCTCCAGGACATCTTCCCGACCCAGGGATTGAACCCGGCTCTCCTGCACTGCAGGCAGATTCTTGACTGACTGAGCTACAAGTCTGCAATATTAACTGTCAATATTTCTCAACAAAAGTAATTCCTGGATTGACATATAAGTGATGTAGATTAATTACAAAATCCCAGTCTCAAAATATTGGGCTTAGAGTAAAAATTCTACCCTATGGTAAAAAGTTAGATGCATTCTTTTTCACTTTAGGAACAAGATGAGCATGTCTATGATTGTCTCATCTAACTCAAAATACTGGAACTCCTAAACAGCATAATAAGACAAGAAAAAGGAGCAAAATTATAAGGATTGGAGTGAAATAAAACTATTTTTCAAAGATTTCTCCTACATTCAAAACCCCAAATTTTCTATAAACTGTCTGAATTAATAAGAGACTGACTATTTTACTACAAGAAAGATCAGTAAGTGTCAAAAAAAAGCCATTTGCATTTCTAGCTGCCAGAATAGGGATAGAAAATATAATTTTACTAAACAGACTAAATAGCCTAATGATATTAATTCTTTCCAATTCTATCTAAATATTCATTGCAGTTTTAGTCATAATCTCAACAAAAATTTTAAAATTTATATGGAAGAATTGCCAAGAAAAACATTATTATTGAAAAGAATGCATATAATGAATTAAAGACTTACATATAAAGGCAAAACTTAAATTTTTGAAACAATATAGAATATTCTTTTTATGCTTTTGAGAAAGGGAAAGATTTATTGAATAAGCCAGAAAAGAAACAATCAATAAAATTAACTATAATAAAATTAAGAATTCTGGTTCTGAAAAGTGGTATTAAAAGAAGCTTTAAATGTACAACCAAGGAGGAGATATTTACAACATAACCACCAAAATACTCATGTTGGAACATAAAAACAACTTCCACAATTTAAGAAAAAAAAAATAATATCCCCCAAATAACACATATGAAAAAATATTTCACATAGGAGGATACAAGAATAAAAAGATGCTCAAACTCATTAGCAATCACACCTGAAAACTTAAAAAGTACACAAAAATGAGCTACCATCCCACCCTGGGCTCAAAAATTTGTATAACGTAGTTAAGAGTTGGTGGGGATGAGAAGCAATAGAAACTCTTAAATGCTACTCTTGGGAGAATAAATCGATGCAAAATTATGGAATTATGTAATAAAAGTTTAAAATACACATATTCTGTCTCCCAGTATTATCAATCCTAGGTAGTACATTTTAGAGAAACTTTTGTACATGTGTACCAGGAGACATGAATAAAAATCATAATTACTTAATTTTCAACAGCAATAAACTATAAGTGAAATGTGTCCATCAAAGGCAGATAAACAATTAGTTGTGAAATCATATGAAATAGTTCATATGATAAAACACTCTATGACAGTAAAAGTAAATAGTTCTGTGCACCAAAATGGATGAATCTCAGAACACTGATTGTAAAACAAGTCCCATTAATATGATACTACTCATAGCAAGTTCAAAAACTGGCAATATTTTAAAAAAAATGTTGTTTAGGGTTAAAATCAACTCTATGAAGAAAAGCAAGAGAATGAAACAGTTCAGTGTAGTGTTCGTCTCTGGTGAATGTTGGAGGATGTTGCTGGGGATGGTACACAGAGCAACTTCACTGCAAGGATGATGGTCTCTCTAAGATGTTATGGGTTCCAGGTGTTCATTTGTATTTCTTTATGAGTTACCCAAGCATTGCATGTATACTTTTATATGTTCTGTGCATTTTACGTATGTTGTAACAGAACAAACTTTTGGCCAAAGTTGACAACATTTTGTTAAAACAATCAAGTACTAATAGGTCCTGTTGATTATATTCTCAGGCAGGAGGAAGCTAGGATATAGTTAGGATGGCCCACTTACTTGTATCCTCATCCCCAACTTCTTATCTTCTCAACGTGTTAGGTGAGAATATTATGCCAGGTACCTGCCTCTTGGTGCCTCCACCCTTCTCTGCTCTCTTCCCTGCCATGGGAGGGTGACCTATAAAGGCCAAGTGAATGGCCGCTATTTTCTTTGGCTTCTGCTTTGCTTAGGTCAGTGGAGAGCTCTAAAAGGTGATTGGGTGGAGGGACAACAGTGAAATCAAGGAACCCATCACCTTCATTCTTTCCCACCAAAATTGTCTCTGGTTGCCTGATATGTATATATGTGAAAGTCGTTCAGTCATGTCCAACTCTTTGTGACCCCATGGACTGTAGCCTACCAGGCTCCTCTGTCCATGGAATTCAGGCAAGCAAACTGGAGTGGGTAGCCGTTCCCTTCTCCAGGGGATCTTCCCAACCCAGGGACTGAACCCAGGTCTCCTGCATTGCAGGTGAATTCTTTACCATCTGAGCCACCAGGAAAGTCCCTAAGCTGCCTGATGCTCAGAACTAAATGTCACCGCTTCTCTCAAGGCTGTCAGCCTTACATGACTTCTCCTAGGTTCTGAGAAGTTTCTCATCCCTTCGGATCTAGAGCGCCTGATAGTCAACCTCATATTAAACAGTTTGGTAACTGTACCAAATACATGGTTCCCTGAAACCTATACCTCTATGAGAAGCCCCTTTGTAATTAAACCCCCTTGAAGTATTCTGAGTGTAGCATCTAATTCTTTTTAGGACCTTGCCTGGTATAAATTAAGAGGTATGGGAAGAAAATTAGAGGAAATGGCATATAACAATTTTTTTTTAAGTATTTGGAGGAGAATTGAATAGTCTTTGCTTAGACTCTGGCAACTATATTAACTTTTTTTAAATGAGGAAAAAAGAGTGATAGAGGTCTTAATTAAGAGCTATTTGTTCACTTATTCAACAGGGACATGGTATGTCAAACAGTGTTAGAGGAAGGTGATTCTGGTAGCTTTATGTAGGGTAAACTGTGGAGCAAGGTTCTAGAAGGAAGAGGTCCATGACTTACTAGGCCAGTAGGAGCTGGCTTGGTGAGATCGTCTGAGAATACACATTTGAGGGGCTATCCAGTTAGGTCCCTTTATGCTCCTAGTCCCACACGACGACTATACACCCTGATCTCATCTGGTGTGCCTTGTCTGTGAAGTGAATTCTGTCTGCATGTCAAGCAAAGGAATAACATGACATGAAAAAAACAGAAAGTGAGTTACACAGCTCTTTTTTACTGCCAATAATATTTTAATTTGTATCCTTATCATCACTAATTGTTATCACCCTGTTCCAGGCCTTTAGCAGCATTTCATATTCCACTTTAGGTGTACTTTGAACCTTTATTGTACCAACACTAATACTCATTAGTGTTTTGCTCTGCATCCTTTTAAATCGAGTCTTTTTATATTGTTAACTTTGCCCACAATAGACTCTGAAATGTCTCTCTGTTTAGCACCATCTGCAGATTTAATTAATGTGCTGTTTCGCTCATCTTCTGGATGATGAATAAAGATGTTGAATAAAATCGAGCTTAATACCATAATGCCTGGCACCCTGTAGCCACTTCCCTCTAAATGAACTCAAGTGCAGTTTACTTTTATATCTGCTTATGGCCTTTTACGATATTCTCAATCCATCTAGAAAGTGTTCTTGCATCATATTTGGGTTTGCAAATCTAAATTGGAAGTCTCCCTCAGAAGCGATAACTCATCTGTGGATTGCATTACCTGCACATTTTCAACCTAACCAGTCTATGCATAAGTCAGTTTAACGTAGATTTCTATTATGAGGAAACCTACCCTTTTCTAACACTTTAGAAATTCTCTAAATGTTCTCACAGTTCCTTTATAATTTGGCCTTTTCAACAACCAGTGACCTTATAAAGCAGGTAGATTTCTATATTTCTCATGAGGAGCTCAAGACTCTGAAATTAATTTACAGAAAACTAATGATAGTTCCAGCTTTAGGATTCTGGTTGATGCCTGATTTGGTATGCTAACTGGTTGAAATACACTGCCTCAAGTTAGAAATTTGGGGGAAGAACTTCTGCTACCATATCTTCAACTCAGTGTTTGGGAGAGAAAGTTAAATCTTATAAAGGCCCAGCAACATAAGTTTTAATTTTTCTCAACACTCTTGCGGTGGTTTTTACTGATTCTTAGCTACATATTAAGGCCAAATAAATGCAAAAAGATAGATCTTGTAAATACTCTTTTGCAGGCAGTGTATAAGTGTTGATATGCCCACAGATAAGCTCATCTTTCGGTTAGCTTAAGAGAATGTACACGGTAATGCAGAGTCAGCTGGGCTAAGTTTTTAATGCCAGTTTATTACTTATGAGTGGGTTGTTCCAGCTGATTTTCTGCTTCATAGGAGAGGTTTACTAGCCTCCCTTAGGCTAGATCCTCTCCCTTCTACTGCTCAATCATCAACCCCCGAATTCTTCCTAAGGCCATGTAGACCTCTGGCCTCTATTAGCCAGCACTGGGTTTCTTCTACAGGGGAAATGCCAGGGGCTGACAGCACATTCTTCACTTAACCTTGCCTCTGGGCTGATTGGCAGTGGGGGGTTTCTCAGCTTAGCTTTGCTGCTGATTTCCAACTCACCACAGGGCTCCTTTGTGCAGGAGACTGTCAGGAGCTCCTGGGCATGAATATGTGAAAGACCTTTCTGGGCCTAGCCCAAAAATGATGATAAACAGCTGGATGTAGGATGAGGACCATAAACAGCAAAGCTGAGTATTTCTTCAGTTTCTGTCTCCAGCTAGTTCTTAGCACACTGTTACGATCAATTGTAAGACCCTTGGGCAAGTTGTGTATCTTCAGTTTTTCTCAGCTATAAGGAGAATAACAGAAGTAGAAACTTTAGTTGACACAATATGTAATGTACCAGAGAAGTAAAATGCATAAATGCATATTCTCACGCGGTAGCTTTCCTTTCTACATCGTAAGCCATTGCAACTCTGTACTACAACTGTCCATCAAATTGTTACAAAGACACACACATTCTTAAAGAACCAATCAATGTAACACAACATATAAGCAAACAATTATTTTTGGTGTAGTTTTTATGTATCTTTGAATAATCAGAATGTAAAGCATTTTTTTAGCTTTATGTTTATAAACTCTTAAATGAAAGTCATTATTAACCAATATAAAAACAGAAAATGTCTCATGTCTCAAGGCAGTTGTTTCAAGTACAAGGTAGGATTTGGTGTATGAATTGTACCACTCACCACTCCCCTGTAGTGTCTTCATCACAGGGTCTGTACAGGAAAATTGAATCAAATGTGGACCAGACTTCAGCTAGACTGAGTGTAAAGCTTGATTGATAGTAAAACTTTATTGGACGATGTGTCAGGGACTTGAAGCCAAAATGAGACCTCCGTCTCCTTCAAGGATGACCTGGTCCATTCAGTCAACCCGATAGTGGCTTACCACCCAGATATCAGAAGAAATAGGTGAGCCCCTGTACCTGAGGGAGGGGTGGGATAAGAACAGCTAGGGGCAAGGGGAGTCAGTGAAGGAAAAAGAAAAAAAAAAATTGGGGAATTTTCTCTAGTAAGAATATTTAATGGAGAACCCATCCTTTATTTAAAAGTCTCTAAGATATTCAGTCCCATGAGTTATAAAGGAAGTGTGAATGGTGATAGTTATTTATGTAGCATCAATTTCATACCAGGCACTTTACATATATTATCTTATTCTCTTCCTATCCAAATCATATGATAGATACTGTCACAAACATCTTAGTGATGAATGTGAGACCAAGGCAGTTACCGAGGTCACATAGATAGAAAGAGGTAGAGACAGGATTGAGGTCTAGTTGTGGCTGATCTCAAAGCTGTCAGAGCAGATTGCTTATGTCCAGTTGGTGAAAACAAAGACAGACACTGTCACATGCTTATAATGTATAATCAGCCGAACTGGGGAAAGAGTCTGGCTGAAAATTCCATTCATTTTCCAACAAGTATTTCTCTGATGAATCTGCCATTTCATGGCATCTCTCCATGCTTATTTGAAATTATAATTTTTTTTAAACCAGAGCTCACGATGTTTGTCAGGTATTATCTAATGATACTGAGTACCACCCACTCCCTTCTAAGCTCTCTCAGGAAGGAGCTAAAACCCAGGAAATTATATTCCACCAACTCAGCATAACTGAGGGCAGGTGTGAGTGAGGCTGAGCACGCATGGCTTCCAGGCTTCTTCCAAAATACAAACCAACGCGATGCTGTAGACAGTCAAGATCATCTCTTTCCTTGGGACTCCTGCCCTTCTAGATATTCTGAAAGCCTGCAGAGTCCTCACTTTCCTTCCTTCTTTTCAGCTCTTTGAATGCTTGTGTAACCCTCTAATTTTTTATGTTAGATTTGTTCCTGCTTTTTTAATCTACCCTTGAGAGTGAAAAATGAAAGTTTCTCAGTCATGTCCAACGCTTTGCGACCCCATGGACTGTATAGTCCATGGAATTCTCCAGGCCAGAATACTGGAGTAGGTAGCCTTTCCCTTCTCCAGGGGATCTTCCCAACCCAGGGTTTGAACGCAGGTCTCCCACATTGCAGCCAGATTCTTTACCAGCTGAGCCACAAGGGAAGCCCAAAAATACTGGAATGGGTAGCCTAACCCTTCTCCAGCGGATCCTCCCGGGGTTTGCAAATGAGAGCCCATGGGACAATTCTGAAAATTCTGTTTTTGTAAATGAGATTTAGAAGGACCCAGCCACACCGACTGATTTCACGTGTTGTCTGTGGCTGCAATGTCAGAGGTGAGTAATTGCAACAAGAGACCAAAGGACCCATATGGTGGACAGAATAATAGCCTCCAAAGACACCCTTGTCCTAATTCTAGGAATTTGTGAATGTTAATTTACATGGCTTAAGAGACTTTGCAGATGTGATTAAGGATTTGAGATGGAAAAATCATCCTGGGTTATCTGGGTGAGCCCAGTATCAGGGTCAGGAGAGGAGAGAGAGATAAAGATGTTGTGCTACTGTCTTTGAAGAGGGAAGAAGGGGCTGTAATCTAAGGAATGCAGGTGGTCTTGGAGCTGGAAGACAGAAGGGAATGGATTCTCCTCTGAAGCCTCCAAGAGGAGCCCAGCCCTGCCAACACTGGGATTCTGCGACTTGTGACCTCCAAATCTGAAATACAAATTTGTGTAGTTTTCAGCCACTAAGTTTGTGGTAATTTATTATAGGAGCACTAGGAAGCTAGTGGCTGTAAAGCCTGAAATATTTACTATCTGGTCTTTACAGAATAAGTTTGCTGACTCCATTTCTGTCAAATACAAATGACTCTGATTAGTGATAGAATCTTATTATCTGGGTCAGAGAACAAACAAGGTTCTCACTGGGCAAAAACTACCATGTCTTTCATTTAAAGACCTGACTATTATCATTAGTAGCAATTACCCAAATCTCACTGGAAAAGCGCTTTTAAAAAACCTTTTATTCATATATATCTTCTATTTAGTTTTATATGAACCTTTAAAAAATTTGTCTATTCCATTGATTTGTAGGAAATATTTGTATATATTCTGAATAGTAATTGTCTGTTATACATGTTGCAAATAACTTACATTTTCTCGTCTTTTTCTGTTTAACAGTATATTTTTATATAGATAAGTTTATAATTATGAAGGAAAATATATCAGTCTTGTGTTTTAGGAAACTGTTTCACTTCCTAGGATCATAATATTTTCCTATAATTACTTCTAGTATTTTTAAATTTTTCTTTTTCATGTTTAGATCTTTAATATAATGAAAAACATCTTTTCTTGAAATAACACTTTTCTCCAAGGGAGAAAAAACATTAACTAAACAGTCATTAAATTTTGGTTACCGCAGCATCGATACAAAATGCCAGTTTTGTCAGTCTCACTGGGAAATCATTTTGAAAAAAGTATCTTTTTTTCCATACATATGCTGATTCTATATGTATTCTTTTTTTTTTTTTAAACATTCGTATTCTTACTCCCTCTTACTTCTGTGCAGTTACCACATTCTCATCACAGGTGTTCTCCAACTCCACCATTTTCCTTCCATTCTAATGCATTCAGATCATCTTTCTTGCTCATGACCTTGGGCAGTTCCCTTCTACCATTTGCTTTCATTTTCTTCTATCATAAAATTCAGATATTTCATTAACCACACAGTATGACTTTCAGTTATGTCCCACTCCTTTGTCTCTTTCTTACACATTTTGTTATCCATCATGTCTCTTCCTGTTTTACTTTCTTCTGATTCTTTTTTTTGTGTGTGTGTGTTTAAGGTGTGCACTTTATTGAACTGGTCTCAAGTCAGTGTACAGGAGAGCCCTGGCTGCCTCCGCACCTCAACCCGCTCCCAGGGGGACCAAAAGCCTTCATACATCTCAAGTTGGGGGACAAAAAAAGGGGGCCACGATGGCTGACCATTCAAAATAAAACAAACAAAAAGAACAAGTATTAAGGCGAAGCACTGATTCTTACTCATACTTCCAAATGCTTCACAATTTCCCAAAAGCCTGTAGTATACAATTTAGAATAGCATACACCTGCCCTTTTCTGATCATTCCTTCCCTGCAAACACTCTCTATTGGCCACCGAAAAGGAAGTGCTTGGGTGACATATCTTTGAATTATACAGGACAGCTTGGCAGCTACCAAAAATTTTCTCCTCACAGATTGATTGTCTCAGACAATTCTAAAAACACATCTGTCCCCAGTGATTTAATTTGCTTGATAGTAAATCCATTGTAATCTACTCGGATAACAGCTTGCTATTTATATCAAACTAGTATCCAATTCTGAGATGTTAAATATAGGATTCTCCACATTTCCTGACACTCATTTCTAATAAACCATGGCATACGCAAGAATGAACATTTAACTTTATAGAGCCTCAGCTGCAAGGCAAAAGGGTTTAAAGCACCAGGTCATAAGAAAGCCACAAGAAAGGCCTCTATTTCTAAACTAAAGAGAGCATTAAAAAAATTTTCAAAGCTAGGAAAGACCTTAGAGATCACGCATTGCAATCCTTTTTATTTTAGAAATGAGGGAGCTGACACAATCTGAGAACTCCGATAACTCATTCAAAGTCCCATAGCCAGCCAGGGGGAGAATCAAGCTAGAATCTCAGGTTTCTCACGTTAGCCCACAGATCAGAGCTCATTCTGCCCTGCCATACCTGAAACAGCACCAGAGCATCCACTATAGACACCAGGGGTTTCATCCATTTTCTCAAGGCAAACTTATTACTTTTAGAAGCTCAGAAAAATAGCCTGTACTCTATCCACTATATAGCCAGCCCTGAATGATGATGAGCACTTTTGTATGTGAAAGCACGTCAGTGGAGGGGTGGACAGAATGACCACTGCAAAGAACCTGAGGACTGGACTTTAGAATATGAGGAGGAAAGTGTCTTTGTTTTATCAAAAGAAAAGTCATTCCAGCAAAGTTTCTAAATCCAGTGTTAATGGATAAGTAGCCTAAGTTGGGAGTGTTACAAAAGCTAAATAGCCCATGGTCTTCTTGTTGATTTTTCTATTCATCTCAAGAGTCTTTGCAAAGAGACATGTTTCACTCTGAACAGGTGTCAGTGACATTAATTAAGAAAAACTAGTGGAAGAAGAAAACTACAATGGTATGTTGTCACTGGTTCTGTAATATCTTAAGCATTTTATCTGATGAGCTCCTTTACCTTCTAACTTAGATCAAAGTTTACAGTCTAAGAACAGATGGGGATTGCCGACATAAAGAAACAAAATTACGTTATGGAGACAATCGGTAAAAACCCATGACTGTTGTTATGTTTAACATTTGACTAAACTTCGACCACACGTAGCATAGACTACTCTTCAGATGCCTCCGTATACTACTGTTTCACTTATTATGAACAACCATTGAATGTGGCCTCACACATGTAACAGTAAGGAGAGAAATCACAGTGTTATAATTTCCATAATAAAATGTCATCTGAGTAATTTTATAACTATAGCAGTTAGCTTTATGTCTTAAGAAATGATGTGGTTCATTAACTTATTAACTATTCATTGAAAAATTAAGCACATTTATAGACAGAAATGACAGGTACAAAAACAATGTAATATAAGTCACACTTCACTAAAATGATAGAATGCAGTAAAATGTTTTATGTTACATATTATCCCTCAGTTATTATACTGTATCAGCCTAATAAAATTAGTGAAGAAAACCCTACTTTTGTCTTTTTAAGTTTCAGAGTCTGAAGTTATTCAAGTTTTTTAACCATTTTTTGGAAAATACTGAGTGAGGATCTGATATATGCCTAACAATGTGCCTGGCTCTGGGGAAAAATCAAGGCATTAGTGCAGTGTCTGCATTCAGGAACAGTTAATTCTTTCTGCACACTGTAACCATCCATGGTCTCTTTAAGACTGGTTTCAGCTGGCCTAAGCCTCTGTTGAAGGCTTGATGGCAGGTAGAGTGTCTGACCGAGAGGTATGTGAAGTCACACTGTGCAGTCAGTCTCCCTCACTGTACAGAGGAGGAATTTTCCATCTAAGTGAGCCATTAGCTCACTTCTCAATAAAGTAGATCTTACTTTCACAGCTCTGCATTTCTCTATGAATTATAGGCTGTCTTCCTACTTTTGAGAGTGAAGGACGTGCATATAAACTAAGACTGTCCCTGGAAAACCTGGACATACACCCATCCTAGTTCTTCCCCCAGGGTCTGCCATTTATAAACTATTCATGGGTGAATAATCAGATCAAGATACTCTACTTTTTAAAATGCTCCTCTGACTTTCCTTCACCATTTGAATAGAATTTCAAGTTCTTTCCAAGGCCTGCATGGCCCTAGAGTGGATCAGCCCCCAGCCGCCTCTCTCCTCTTCACTCCCTGTTCTCCCCGCTGCTCTTCAGCCTGTGGAATATGTTCAGGCTCAGAGTAACTGACGTCTCCATGGCCTTAAACACACGTCCCAGAGGGCTTCAGGGCTCCTTCTCTTCATTCAGGTCTCTTTCAAATGCGACCTCTCAGAGGCGCCTTTCCTAACATCCTGTATAAAACAGCAACTCTCCACACATACATACTTCTGGTACTGTTTTGTTTTTCTTCTTAATAATCTACTACTTGGCTTATGTTGCCTATTTGTTAATTGGTTGACTCTACTCTAGGGTGTTAGATATGTGAAATCAGGGACTACTACTTGTTCAATATTTCATTATGTCTCCAGGACCTACAAGAGTATCTGGCGTTTTAGCGGCACTTGATAAATATTCCTTAAATAAATGTTGACTGGATGAAAATGTTCACAGCACTGACCTTAACTCCTTATGTTATATAATAAGGAAACTGAAATACATGTTATTTAATTTCTAGTCTGTGAATCTTTGCATAAATGTTGGCATTGAATTAAGCACAGTGTTTACAGGAGCCTTAAGAGCCTCTCAAGTGTTACCTGTTTTCCGATGCTTTTCTCTGCTTCTGCATGCACCGATTCTGTACTCTCATAGCTAATACAGACCTCAATTATAGCTCTTCTCACACGAGCCATTACCAGTCGGAAAAGGATCAAGACATGAGAGAACAAAGTGCACTTTGGGAACTAACTAGTAAGTCTGGTATGGGCAGAATGGGGGTAAATTGACAGTGGAGATGCAGGCAGAAGTCAGATCTTTTCTAAGACAAATTAGCAATTTGTAGTTTATCCTAAGGCAATGGGTGGTCATTCAAGAATTTTAAACTGAGGAGTGATGGGATCAGAGGTGCATTTGCAAAGGGTAAATCTGGCCAGCTTGTGAAAGATGTAGGGTACCAAGATTAGCCTCGCAGAAGTCCTCAAGCATTCATTACAGTTGTCCCATCTTAAATGATCCTGGCCTGACTAAGGGTGGTGGCCATGGGATAAAGGCCCCTGGGTGGATTATCGCTTTGCATCCCTCCCCCTTTTCTTTTAATGTATTGCTTCTTTAGATTCAGTTATATTGCTACAAAAGGAAGGAAAATGCCTAGCAGTTCTCTGTAGTAGATATGCCCAAAGCATAGCAACTGAGTAACTGGATTAGTTAATCGAAATTCATGCTTTCTTTCCAGATTGTACCAAATTACCCCTTTTTAAAAATGAAATTCCTAGTGAAGAAGATGAATATATTTAAGGTAGAAGATAAGACAATGTTGTAATAGTTTCAAGTCATTAGTTAACATCATTTTAGTATTTTATGAACATTCTGGTGCCCCATGGACCTATTAAAGGGTCCAAAGAACCTCTACTCCAAAAGAGTGGTGGTGATTGAATGCCTGGTTCTAGGCAGGTGTGTTTCAGTCAAGACTGTCATGATAGGAATCATAGAGGACATGTACTCAATGTTTATCTGAGCAGTACTTGTTTTCTCACCCTCTCTGGTGCCAAGTTTATAGCCAGTGAATCTCAGGGTGAATTACCCTGTCTCCTTCCTCTGTCTCCCCTTCTGTGTCTCCCATTGTGTGTGTGTGTGTGTGTGTGTGTGTGTGTGTGTGTGATAAATGCATGATTTATGTATGTAATTGTGTGTATATACACACATTTTGAGAGAGAAATGGGGGGGGGGGGTAGAGAATATGCTCTTTCCTGAGTAGAAAGATGGCCTATGACATGAAATGATTTAGAGATGTGAGGGTTATTCTGTATCCTGACAGTACCTGGTGTGTGCATGCATGTTCACTTCAGTCGTGTCTGACTCTTTGCAACCCTCTGGACTGTAGCCTGCCAGGCTTCTCTGTCCATGGCATTCTCCAGGGAAGAATACTAGGATGGGTTGCCATTTCCTCCTCCAGGGAATGTTCCCAACCAAGGGATCTAACATGTATCTACTGCATTGCAGACAGACTGTTTACCCACTGAGCCACTTGGGAAGCTTGAAAGTACCTGGTAAGTCCACCATTTTCAGAGTGTCTTCTTTTGCAAGACAAAATTACCAGTTAAAATGCAAAAGATGCTGGAGGGCTAATCCACTAGTCTTTTATTTACTTCAAGTTGTTGATTATATTAGTTCTGTCTTCTGTGGTTAGGGGGACTTTCAGGATAAGTGATATAAAGGAAGTAATCTGTTAGAACAATATAATAGTGCGTATTCACTAGAGAATATTTAGAAAACTCAAGTAAAAAGAGGAAAACTTAAGTCATTTACGGTTTCATCAGTCAAGACATAAGCACTTTTTACTTTAATGTACTCTATATTTCATATTTGGTCTTTAAAAATTTCTTTGAATGGCTACAGAATATTCCACTTTCTAGACATACCACAAGTATGTAAAAAATCCCCATACAAAACTTTATATTGCTTTCAGTTTTTAATTATCATAAACAGAATAGCAATACTTTTGTCATTAAATATAAATGCGTTGCTGTGTGAAAGAATTTATTCACAACAAGATCTTTGATATGTATTACAAAATAGGTGATGTCTCCTTAGAACTCACCAGCAGTGTGTGAACAGGCCCATTTGGTCAAATCTTTGTTAAGTTTGGGAATTTTCATTTTAAAACAATGCTTGCCAAGGTGGTAATACAAGTGGTGTGCTGTATTTTTTTTAATTCAGTTTCTTTGATTGCTAATGAGACTGACATATTTTTAAATAAGATGCCGTGATGGTGAAGTAGCAGAATGACTGCTTCCCTCCTTCAAAACTAAGTTGAGGGACACACATACCCCTCTGTGAGAAACCCATGGGTGAAGGGGCTGTTTTGGCTGGTGTTGGAGGAATACAGCTTTGACCTGAGGCAAGAGGCAGCAAGGCAAAGCTGTGGGGGGTTACTAAGAAAAGAATTGTTAGAAGTCACCCTTGCTTCTTCTCCTTCATCCTTACTTTAGGACAAAAAAAAGTGCTTGTTGATCTCTACCATGACAAGTAAGATCAGGGCAAAGTGTAAGGTGTTGACAGAATCTACTGTGGATTGGCCAACTCAGGCATTCACACCCAAAAGGCTGGTTAAATGTTATATAAACTACAATAAATATCAGTGAATTAAACTTACCTGATACAGCTGCGCAGATGAAGCATATATAAAACCTAAAGATAAAAATGGAGAGAACACATCATATCAGTCAAATGCTAACCTAAAGAAACTGCTGCAACCTAATATCAGATGAAGTAAGTTTAACAGAAAAATTACACTTGCGAAGGAGCATGGCATCGTGGTAATATTTCAATTTACCAAAAAGATATAGCAATTTTAAATATCTTTACAGCCAACAAAATAGCCTTAAATATTTTTTTAAAAATGGATGTTTGCAGAGTGTTTATAAATACTATCATAGTGATATCAGCATACTTCTTTTGATTATTGATAGACTAAACAGGCATGAAATCATTACAGATATAGAAGATCTGAACATCACAATTTAAAACTTGATCTAATTGACATATCAAAGGTTCTGTGCAAAATATATCATATATATGACACATATGGACACATACATATCATACATATAATGGGTATGTAGGAAAGAGATCTAATCTATATAGTCTTAACAATTGTTTAAAGTTAATATGAAAACAATAAATAGAAACAAAAACAACAATTTTATATGTTCCATGCATCAATCTGTAGAATCTAATAAAAGATATTTTAAGGGAAATGTATAGTCATAATAAGTATTATACTCCAAATTGAGATGCTGACTGCCATAACTACAGATAAAGTGGGCATTATAGAGTGTTGTCAACAGTCATAGTCCAATGTTTTTAAAACTTATATTTAAAGAAATCTAAGCATCATTAAATTGTAGTTGATAAATAATGAAGTTACTCTACCTCAATCAAGTGGCGTGTGTCCCAGACATGCAAGCCTGGGTTAATATTAGAAAAAAACATATGATCATGTTATAGATGCAGAACAGGCATTCTGTTTTATTTTTTATTAAACTTTTTATTTTGTATTGGAGTAGAGCTGATTAAAAACTTTGTGAGAGTTTCAGGTGGACAGGGAAGCAACTCAGTCATACATACACATGTATCCATTCTCCCCCAGACTCTCTCCTATCCAGGCTTCCACATAACATTGAGCAGAGTTTCATGTGCTATACAGTAGGTCCTTATTGGTTATCCATTTGAACTGTAGTGGTATGTACATGTCCATCCCAAATTTCCTGCCTATACCCTCCCCACCCCTGCGGGCAACCCTAACATCTTTCTCTAGTCTGTGAGTCTGTTTCTGTTTTGTAAATGAGTCTGTTTGTATCATATCTTTTTAGATTCTGCACATAAGGGATGTCGTACAATGTTTCTGCTTATCTAGGACAGGTATTTCACATCATTAAACACTTAACCTCTTAGTAAATTAAAAGAAATTCCTTGAACCTGATAGAGAAGTCTTGTCTTTTTAAAGAGATACTCTTCAAGCATCATCTTACATAAGGAAATGTCAGAAGTATTCCCTTTACAATCAGGAAAAAGACAAAGAAGCCCACTATCCCCATTTTTATTCAAGATAATAAGCTCCATTTTGAACTTATTTATTCAGCAAACATTAAGTTTGATAATTCCATGATAGAGAGATTGTGGATGCACACAATCTCTTATACATTGATCATTGACTTGTAAATTAGTGAAAGCACTTTGGAAAATAGAATGTTCTATCTCAAAGTTGAATATTCATGTACCTTAGAACCTAGCAGGTCTACTCCTAGGCATGCAGATGATGCCTTGCTCAAACATCACAGGAGAGATGCACAAGAGTATTCACAGTAGCACTGTTTACAGTAGCAAGAACCTGGAAAAAATACAAATGCATATGAAGGGTTCCCTTGTGGTCCAGTGGCTAAGACTCCAGGCTCTCAATGCAGGGGGCCAGGGTTTGATCCTTGGTCTGGGAACTAGATCCCGCATGCTGCAACTCAGAGTTTGCATGCTACAACTAAGGCCTGGTACAGCCAAATTTTAAAAAATACAAATCAATAGGAGCCAAAAGAATGACCTATTGCAATAAAGCATGGTATCCTTTGTAGGAAAATAACAACAGTAAAATTCTGTTTTTTAGAAATCAAGTAAATGCAATGAAATAAAACACTACGTAAAAGGAAACAAGGAAATGACAAAGACAAGATTCAGGATGATAAAATTCAGGTGGTGGTAGAGATTGGAGAACTTCCAAAACAAGGTTGGAGAGCTATGTGTTAAACATGTATGTTATTGTCATTTCCTACCGTTTTTATGTGGTGGGTTCATGGATGCTTATTACATTATTGAAAATAATTATTGCAGCTAAATAACTGAAAACATAGCATATATGGGTCAATGATGAGGGTATATAATAAATTTATGATTGATCTAATTCTGTATAACTGATATTCAAGGAGAAAAATGTAAGATTTTTAGCTATTTGTGTGCCAGAAAATGGTGAGGTAGCAAAAGGAAACAGATAATGGGAGGGACATTGGAAACAAACTTTTCTTATTGTGTTCGCCTAGTATTTACCCTACATAGAGCACTCAGGACACTGATGACCACAGCAGGCGTAAGTGTGCTGACCATCAATGCTATGGGAAATAGCTAGCCGAATCTCTCTAACCCTTAGTGCTTATCTCAAACAGTATATAAAGAAAGTACATGAAGCATTTTAGAAGGACAAATATTAGAGACTTTGCAAGGTACTATAAATAATTATGAATTTGCTTCAGTTCAGTTCAGTCACTCAGTCGTGTCCAACTCTTTGCAAACCCACGGACTGCAGCACGCCAGGCTTCCCTCTCCATCATCAACTCCCAGAGCTTGCACAAACTCATGTCAATCGAGTTAGAAAAGACCCTGATGCTGGAAAAGATTGAAGGCAGGAGGAGAAGGGGACGACAAAGGATGAGATGGTTGGTTGGCATCACCGACTTAATGAACATGTGTTTGAGTAAACTACGGGAGTTGGAGATGGACAGGGAGGCATGACGTGCTGCAGTCCATAGGGTCACAAAGAGTCAGACATGACTGAGCAACTGAACTGAACTGATGCCATCCAGCCATCTCATATTCTGTCATCCCCTTCTCCTCCTGCCTTCAATCTTTACCAGCAGCAAGGTCTTTTCCAATGAGTCAGGTCTTCACATGAGATGGCCAAAGTATTGGAGTTTCAGGTTCAGCATCAGTCCTTCCAATGAATATTTAGGACTTATTTCCTTAGGATTGGATGGTTTGATCTCCTTGAAGTCCAAGGGACTCTCAAGAATCTTCTCCAACACCACAGTTCAAAAGCATCAATTCTTCAGCTCTCAGCTTTTTTATGGTCCAACTCTCACATCCATACATGACTATGAGAAAAACCATAGCTTTGACTAGATGGACCTTCGTTCGCAAAGTAATGTCTGCTTTTTAATATGCTGTCTAGGTTGGTCATAGCTTTTCTTCCAAGTAGCAAGTGTCTTTTAATTTCATGGCTGCAGTCACCATCTGCAATGATTTTGGAGCCCAAAAATAGTCTGTCACTGTTTCCATTGCATCCCCATCAATTTGCCATGAAGTGATGGGATCGGATGCCATGATCTTTGTTTTTTTGAATGTTGAGTTTTAAGCCCACATTTTCACTCTCCTCTTTCATCAATAGGCACTTTAGTTCTTCCTCGCTTTCTGCCATAAGGGTAGTGTCATCTGCATATCTGAGGTTATTGGTGTTTCTCCTGAAAATCTTGATTCCAGCTTGTACTTCATCCAGCCCAGCATTTCTCATGATGTACTCTGCATAGAAGTTAAATAAGCAGGGTGACAATATACAGCCTTGATGTACTCCTTTCTCAATTTGGAACCAGTCTGTTGTTCCATGTCTGGTTCGAAGTGTTGCTCCTTGACATGTATACAGATTTCTCAGGAGGTAGGTTAAGGTGGTCTTGTATTCCCATCTCTTTAAGAATTTTCCATAGATTGTTGTGATCCACATAGTCAAAGGCTTTGACATAGTAAATAAAGCTGAAATAAATGTTTTTCTGGAACTCTCTTGCATTTGCCTATTCACTAATATATCCAACAAACATATATTAAGCCAGAACTCCGTATCCAGATATATTTGAGGCACTAATGATGAAAAGGTGGAGAGTTATATCCCATATTCCAGAGACGCCCCACTGTGCACAGGTTTTTGGTTATAAAACTAAAAGCCATAATTTCTGGGGTCAAATATTTAAAATTAGAACACTTTGAGAAAATTTAGAGGTAGACATCATCATTGTAGTTATACTAGAGGCAACTATAATGGAATATAAGGAAAGACAACTGGGATAGTCAGAGAGGGCTTCATTATGGAAGTGACCATGATTCTTTGTAGTTATCTTATTAAATGACCTAAAATGTACTGTAAAGAATAAATAGTTGACCAACCAAATTAGAGAAGGCACAATACATACAAAACCATGGAAATGTGAGAGCATGTGGTATATCCTGGGAGTTTTTATACTCTGCAGTGCTAAAGCCCAGATATTATTGGGGGGAGACTAATAGTGGAAGTAAGTTATGTTAGCCCTTTGATGGTCTTGTCCAGCCTACCACCTTATTTCAAAGTAGCATCCCCATTAGTAATATGAAGATAGATAGTATTATATACAGGCCTACTCTTAGCTTGGTCCCTGCTACTAAAATGCTGTCTTTCCCCAGTTAAACTATTATTGATCGTCTAAATCACAGTTTGCCTTAGGAACTTGAATACTATGGTTGAAGTTTCCTACCCTTTTTCCATGCTGACTTCTCAAGCTTTTCCATGTTTTTTTAGAATACATCTTAACTGTTTGATAAATGAAAAATGATTTCTCATAACAGCTTTAAATCTAGAACTCAGTTTCATCCAGTAAAAGACATTGTGTCAAAACAACTTTTGATGCCCTCCAAACCAGCTCATATTTGAAAGTATGGGTGAGTGTAATCAAGTGGGGACCTCTAACAAACCTATTCCACTCACCTCTGTAGTAACAGACCCGTGGCTGCTGAAATACACTCCATAGGCCACGGGGAGCTGTACATCATTCATTGCCATACCTCTGTGACTGGAGGCTGCTCATTTACTCCCAGAGCTGACCTGAACTTGCCTAGCAACAGGATGTTGTTGCTAGTGGTAACCATTCCATGGGGAAATGTTTGTTCTGGGTGTTTGGGGTCTTTGTCTTTATAGATACATAGCACTTTGATAGACTTTATGAGTGGCAATGTCTCATCACCTAACATACCCCATTCTTTTGCCTCCTGTGCATGTACAAACTTAGAAATTTGTCATTTAGAAATAGAAGCACAGTTTGTTTTAGGATTGGCCTCCCCCTTGATTTGAATAAGTTATTTCTTCACCTAGACCAAAAACAGATGTCTCACCAAGTCTTATTGGAATTGACTGCCCTCCCACATGAGCCCCACCTGTGAGTTCTCAGGTGTGGCCAACATAAGCCATGGGGAACGAGCTGTAAACAAAATTTTTTAAATAATAATTCAGAAAGCAGAAAAATTCATTTGAAAATATGCTGTCGAGGCATTTAAGTTATCAGCATGTTAAATTGAGGTTCAAAGATCTTCAGTTTGAAACAATTTGCTTTAGAGCAAGATTTCTTAATCTCAACTCTCCACATTTTGGCTGGGTAGCTCTTCATTGTGGAGGGCTTGTCCTGGGCACTGAAGAATATTTAGCCATCTCTCTTATGTCTACCCACTAGAAGCAAGGAGGAGCCTACCTCCTTGTTATGACAACCAAAAATGTCTTTAGACATTGACAAATGTTTGTGAACACTTGGGGACAAGATTGACCTTGGTTGAAAACAACTAATAGATTCAATTAAAAAAAAAAACATTTAGATGTAGAATTATTAGCCAAACAAGCGAACAAGGCATAATTGATGGAAAGGTGAATGAGAATTTAAATTTATTTTTTCCAAGTTAGTGTTTTATTTTCTTTAAATAAATACATAGAAACAGGATTGCTAGATCATAAGATAGCTCTATTTATAATTTTTTTCAGGAACCTCCATACTGTTTTCCATTGTTGCCATACCAATTTACTTTCTAATTTTTAGATGTAGAGTCATTAGCCAAACATGCAAACCAAGCATGCTTGATGGAAAGATGAATGAGAATGTAAATTTTTTTAAGTCTTAGAAAATAGCCCAAAATACCAACACTCAATTAAAACTTCTATTGTGCTCATAGAGGACTTAAAAAAAAAAAAGACCAATGTGTGACAAGCCAGTGCCTAAAATCATGTTGACAATTAAATAAAATATTTAGACGAATTTATTTTCCACTAGTTCATGTGGAATCAGTTTTGTCCTTTGCCTAAGCTTTTTTTGTTATTCCAGTTATGATGAATTCTGTTGATTATTACCAACTGGTCAGTAGCTTTCTGCTATACTGTAGGTTTCAACCAGGAGTTAATTGACCATATGGGGAAACTGAGATACACTCAATTAACTGAAGTATGATACTCCCATAATTTTTTAATATTGGTGGTCACATTATGGTTATATAGCAGAATGCCTTGTTTGATGGATACATGCCAAAGTATTAGGATGATGAGGGTTGCTTATCATGATTATATGGGCAACTTCTCTAATCACTGAGGAAAAAATTCTTTACATTTTGTATATATTGTATTTATATATTGTAACATCTCTGTAACTTTGAGGTTATTTTGAGTATTTTAAAAATATAAAAATTTTACTCTGTAAATAGAAAGAAAAAGGTAGAGGAAGATGATGTATATAATGTAGGTGCTGACCTAGATGTCCATCAGCAGACAAATGGATGAGAAAACCTGTGGTACATATACACAATGGAATATTACTCAGCCATTAAAAAGAATGCATTTGAATCAGTTCTAATGAGGCGGATGAAACTGGAGCCTATTATACAGAGTGAAGTAAATCAGAAAGAAAAACACCAATACAGTATAGTAATGCATATATATAGGATTTAGAAAGATGGTGATGATGACCCTGTATGCGAGAGAGCAAAAGAGACACAGATGTATAGAACAATATTTTGGACTCTGTGGGAGAAGGCAAGGGTCAGATGATTTGAGTGAATAGCATTGAAACGTGTATATTATCATATGTGAAAAAGATCTCTAGTCCAGGTTCGATGCATGAGACAGGGTGCTCAGGGCTGGTGCACTGGGATGACCCTGAGGGATGGGATGGGGAGGGAGGTGGGAAGGAGGGTCAGGATGGGGAACACTTGTACACCCATGGCTGATTCATGTCAATGTATGGCAAAAACCATTACAATATTGTAAAGTAATTAGCCTCCAATTAAAATAAATTAATTAAATTATTTTTAAAAAGGAGAAAAATATGTAAGGTGAAAAAAAGAAAAGAAATACACATCTGTAATATTTAGGGGTAAAGAAGCACAATGTCTCCAAATAACTGTCAAACGATTCAGAAAATATATATTCAGAGAGAGCGAGAAAGGGATGGAGGCACAAAGGAACAGAGGGAGAGACACAGAGAGAAAATGTGGGTGAAGGAATACTGGAGTAATTGGCATTTTGCGGGGGAAACATTTCTGTAAATTTGAAATTATTTCAAAATTAAAAGTTAAAAAAAGACAAAAAAGAAATAATGTGGGTGCTGTCACTAAGTCGACTAAATCTTAACCAAGCAAGAGAGAGGAAACCTGAATACATTATTCTCTCAGTAGGTTTCAATCCCTATATGACTCTTACAATGTGAACATCTTGACACATTTACATTTCACTGGCAATTTCAGTAATTATCAAGGGTGATTTTATTTTTTAACTATATGAAAGTTTTTCTTTACATATTGCCTTCAAAAGTTATTCTCATAATGAGATGCAGCCAGCAAAGAATGAAGAAAACTGTCAATGGAAATTTAAGGACTCTTAAGAGGATGAGTGTGTACTAAGGGGGCTTCTCTAGTGGCTCAGACGGTAAAGCGTCTGTCTGCAATGCAGGAAACCCGGGTTCGATCCCTGGGTTGGGAAGATGCCCTGGAGAAGGAAATGGCAGCCCACTCCAGTATTCTTGCCTGGAAAATCCCATGGACCCAGAGCCTCGTAGGCTGCCGTCCATAGGGTTGCAAAGAGTCAGACACGACTGAGGATGAGTGTGTACTAAGGAGGCTAAAGGCAGCCTGGGGCAATGAGACACAGCAGTACCTTGGAGCTGTGCTGATCTGAAACCTGGGCTAGCTCATTCTTGAGCTCCTTAGGAAAGGTCATCTATAAAGGGGAGAAACTTCCAGTGGTTCCACTATGTCTAGTCATGTTTCCTTTTATTAAGGACTGCTAGCTACTTCCATGTCATGGGTTTCCCAGGTGGCCCAGTGGTAAAAACAAAAAATTCTCCTGCCAATGCAGGAAACGTGGGTTCAATCCCTGGATTGGGAAGATGCCCTGGAGGAGGAAATGACAACGAACTCCAGAAATCTTGCCTGGAAAAATTCCACGGACAGAGGAGCCTAGTAGGCTACAGTTCATGGGTTGCAAAGAGTCAGATATGACTGAGTGACTAAGCATGCACGCAACCACCTCCATGGAGAGTGAGGAGATTGGGTAAATGCAGCAGCAGATTAGGTATTTGGAATTAACATATACACACTACTATATATAAAATAGATAATCAACCAGGAACTATTGTATAAGGAATTCTACTTAGTATTATGTAATATCCTATATGGGAAAAAAATCTGAAAAAGTATCAATAAATGAATATATATAGCTGAGTCACTTTGCTGTAGACCTGAAACTAACACAATGCTATAAATCAACTATACTTCAACAGAAAAAAGTTTTTTAAATGCACCAGCAGAACCATCAATGGAATGCAAAAGCCTTTCAGATTAGTACCTTTTAGACTAGTCAAAAAAGGGTATCAGTGTCTCTGACCAGAACAATTCCAGTGGGGTCATGGCAGTGGGTTAAAGAGGTAACCATGCGGAGACCTTGCATGACACCAGGTTGGGGAGAGGGAAAAGGGTAGATAACAGCAGTGGAGAAGCATAAGATTAACAGAAGAATTTGTTTTTTTGTTTTTTATGAGAGAAGCTGGCATGCATGCTCAGTAACTTCAGTCATGTCTGACTCTTTGCGAGTTATGGGCTATAGCCCACCAGGCTCCTCTGTCCATGGGATTCTCCAGGCAAGAATACTGGAGTGGGTTACTGTGGCCTCCTATAGGGGATCTTCCTGACCCAGGAATCGAACCCGTATCTCCTGCATCTCCTGCATTACAGGCAGGTTCTTTACCCACCAAGCCACCTGGGAAGCCCGAGAGAAGCTTAAGTGTGTTTAAATGTGGTGAGAGAAAAACCCACAGAGAGTGAGTAGTAACTTTGCCAGCAAGTAGTTTGGAAGAACAATCTAGAATGGAGGAAACAGAGTTCTTGATGAGTCTGAAGCTTAATCCCAGTAAGAAGTAAGAGGTTCCTAAGCTGAAAGAGAAATGGGAGTCAGTGGTTTCAAGGATGAAGCAGATCTAGCTCTGTGGAATTCTATGTCAAGATAGAAGAAGGATTCATGGTATAGCCAAGACAGTGAGGGGTGTGGGTCTGAAAATACAAGGGATAGAATGGGTCACCTACAAAGCCATTGTTTATAACTTCTGAGTGTGAATTCTGTGCCTGAGGTAGTGAAGAAAAACCTATGACCATAATTCAGCTTTCCCGTGGGAATCCTCTGTACAGAGTCCCTGCCGTACTCTGCTCCCTGTCTGCAAAACGTTGGCTACCTTTTTGTTTGTTTCCGATACAGTGGTTTTCTATGTTAATTTTTCTTGGCTCAGGAGAGGTCTCTAAACTGACCTAGTAGACATTTCTTAAAGCTTGTTCAGTACAACTTACAGGTTCTGACCGTCACCACCACCATCAGAACTGTAGACCAGCTTTGAGAATTCACTTATTAATAGTGATAGCAGTTTGGAAAGCCATGTTTCAAGCCATAATATAACCTTGTTCCCATATTTCTGGAAAGTATTAAATATTCATTTTCAAACAACCACCTTTATTTTATATCTTACACTTTCACTTGTTTATGGAATTCCCTTTTAATTTTCATGGGTGGAGCCTTAGTCAAGTGACTTGCAAAGCCCAGAGCATAACTTTCCAAACTGGTGATCCTTGAGAAGGGGCTATTTTGAGGAAATTGCTTTTAAAATGGGATTTTTGAAATGCTGCTGACTCTGGTGTTTTAAAGTTTGTACTTATGCCCTTTGGCAAAGAGTGTTTAGGATGTCCATTTATTGATCTAAATAATAAATATGAGGAGTCAGTTTGCTTTGCATTAAATAAATGTGCCATTTCTGCTTAAACATATATCTCAAATTCAAGCAGATAAATCAAATGTGAAGGGAGAATCAAGACAAACAACAGTAAAAATTCCCAGAGTGTCTAATGAGGAGCAAGGAGTAGATGACCTTTGAATCTTTTCAAGATGATTAAACACCCACTTTCTTACAATGAGACTCCTCCATCCACACACTTCAGTGAGGTTGGGTGTTGTGCCATTATCTGGGGAAGTCAAATTGGACTGGCCTTGAATTAAATTTGTTCTTTGGGTCCTGACATTTATCAATACAGAATGTGTTCCCTAGAAAACCAATGTCAGCACTTCCAGACCCAGCAGCATTGAATAGTGCCACTCTGCTCTGGAGCACTTGTTCATTATGGCTGATGTACTCAGAGTGAGGTTGGGGGTGCGTGCACGCACCGCAAAGGTGACTGATGGAGGCTGGAAAGAGAATAGTCAGAAAAATCCAAGGGCTCATGGAGAAAAGAGGAATCGGCACCCTTAACTTGTGTAAGTGGGAGCCAGTCCCCTCCTCCCATTTCTCATTGTGTTGTCTTATGTACATTGCAACCCACTGGGTAGAGATTGTAGCTGCTTAATATTCCATTCAGAACCTGCTTCACAGTTGGCATTCAATACAGTTAAATAACAATAATAACACCATATAGAGCCTCTAATTTCAGAAAGTGAGGTAGAAATTGCTGTTTTGAATCTCCATATTAATGGCACTGGCTTTGGATGCCTTTTTCCTCTCCCAACACTGTCTGTCTCCTGCTGGCTGTTACACATTGCACACTCACAAAGCCGCCACTACTAGCCAATCATCCTGATCCGCTGCCACAAGGGTCAGAAAGCATCTGCTCTCCCCACGTGCCTGCACACACACTCCTCCGTGCCCAGGAAGACAAAAAGAAGCCACTGCCCTCAAAAGAGCGGCTCTGATCCAGCTGCTCACTGCACACCATCACCTCTGACTTGTGTGCCCTCTACCTGAGCACAGACATGTCCAGGAGGGCGTTGGAATGGAGAAATCATGATTTCTTTCCTAGTTCTTTCTGGTCACCAACAGTGTCCAGCAAGCTAGGCAGGAGTTCTGCCTACTGATCAGCATTTGCTTAAAATGGTTGGGTTGAATTGGATTTGGTGGAATGCCTTTTTTTTTTTTTTTTCTGTAAAGTTGGTCATTTTATTTCATAAGAAAGATTTCTTCTTATTCGAAGTGCTGCTTGGCAACTGAGAGAGAGCAGTTTAGCTTCACATGAAAATAGTTGCTGTCAATCAAAAGCTAACTACAAGGCTAGTGGACAGTCTTTTTTTTTTAATTGAAGATATTAATAGATTTTCTTTAGCTAGATATAAGAAAGGGAAATGCATCCGTAGGAGGGAGGCAATGAAGGAGTCTAGGGAGGGGGCAAAGGAGGAAGGGAAGGAAGGGTAGGATGTGACGGGTTTAAGGAGAAGTATTCAGAGGGCAGGGTGAGGGAGGGGAAAAGACTTTTCTTTTTTTTTTTTTTGGTTGCTTCTTTGTCTATTTTACCAGCTCTGCTTAAATTGACTTAGTGTGTGGAAGAATATAATTCATCCCAGAAGGTTTTTCTAATGGGCAAAACACTATCTTTGTTTATGTTAAATGTGGTAGAGATAGATAAATGTTCTAATTTATATTTATAATTGACTCTTTACAATGGCAAATTTTAATTTCAGGAACATGGGGTGACCGTCTCAACAGTGTGGGAGCTCCATCAGGCTATGCCTTAACTCCGAGGAGGGGTCAGAAGATGGGCATGGGCTAGGACTACATAATAAGTAATACTAAAAGCACCAAGTGCTTACTACATTCCAAGTTGCTGGTCTCTAAATGCTTTGCATGAAATCATTTCTGTAAATTATCACAACAAATCAGTGAGAAGGGGGACTGTTCTTTCTCTCTTACAGAGGAGAAAATTGAGACACAGAGAGACTAAGTAACTTATCCAAGGTCACGCTAAGAAAGTCATGATCCCAGAATTTTAGCTCAGTCATTTTAAATTCCAGGAGCTGTGGTCCCAACTGAGCGTTCAACATTTTAAAAAGGACAGACATGTTACATACTTGGTGTAATTCTATTAGCTGCAATGACTCCAGTCACATAAGTAGAACATCATGTGGCTTTTTATTACCTGCAAGATAAATTCCTGACTCTTTAGCAGGCACACTACTGAACGCTGTGTGTTGAAGGTCCGTCATGGTCCAGACGCAGCCTCATTTCTAGCCTCAGTTTCCATCACTGTTCATAAATGGCCTCCAACCAAGCCATCTCAGTTTACTTGTAGCTGGCTTTTTCTTTTCCCCTGCACCTCCTCATATCTGCAAATACTCATTCCTTGCTTCTGTTTCCCAGAGTCCTCACTTTCTCTCTTCTTTATCTGAGAGATTTGCCTTTCAAATGGCAGCTCAGACTTTGCCTCTTCTGAGATGGCATATCTGAATTCTCCATCAGGTTTAAGGATCCCTTCATCTGTAATCCCACAACACCTAGATACTCTTGCTTTGGAGCACTTACTGCATTTCCCTGTCACTATTCTTTTACATATTTTACTCTGTCATTTTAATATAACCATTCAGAGATAAATACAATACTTTATTCATGCTTTTATGTCTGGTGTCTTTAAAAGTACCTTATGAGTGAGTGTTAGTTGCTCAGTCGTATTGACTCTGCCACCCCATGGGGTCTCGCCCGCCAGGCTCCTCTGGTCATGAAATTTTCCAGGCAAGAATATTGGAGTGGGTAGCCATTCCCTTCTCCAGGGGATCTTCCTGACCCATGGATCAAACATAGGTCTCCTGCATTGCAGGCAGACTCTTTACTGTCTGAGCCCCACCTTGTGAGTGAGAGGCATTTAGTAACTATTGGTGAATGGGCTCCCTTTCACCCACGAGGTCTCAACCTAAATGTCAGTTCCTCCGTGAGTTCTTTTATGACCGTTCCCTTCATTTGCCCTCTGAGGTAAATTAAAGATTGCTAAATTATTTGTCATCCTTTCCATTAAGAAGTGGATGCAAACCTTTTCCCTTGAGTCTGAGCAGACTCATGACTGCTTAACCAATGGAACACAGCCTAAATGATGCTTCTCTGGGTGTCCAGCTCAGGCTATCAGAGACTGGCAGCTACTTCTTCCTGTCTGCTGGGGTGGTTGTTTTTCAGTTGCTAAATTGTATATGATTCTTTATAACCTCATGGACTGCAGCACTTCAGGCTTTCCTGTCCTTCACTATCTTTTGGAGTTTGTGCAAACTCATGTCCATTGATGCCATCCAACCATCTCATCCTTTGTCACCCCCTTCTCCCTGCCCTCAATCTTTACCAGCATTAGAGTCTTTTCCAATGAATCTTCTGGGGTATGTGCTTATGGATCCAAGCTTCCATGCTGTGAGGAAGTACTATGAAGAGGCCCACATGGAGAACAGCCCACAGCCAGTGCTAAATTGAATCCATGCAAGTAAAGTCAGCTACTACCATTAAGAGTAGGAATGAAAAAAAAAAAAAAAAAGAGTAGGAATGAACTATCCTAGCTAAGACCTGACCAAACTTAAGTTGGTTGGCAAAATAAAAGGTTGTGCTCTCCCACTAAGTATAGGTTGATTTTTTGATGTTGTTCATCAGTACAGAGCTGGAATACTCTCTAACACATCATCCTGTTGATTTTTGCTTGTTATAATACAGATCAATCTGAAAGGGTCATATTTATCACCTCTCTGCTCCCAGTTACCATGCGTGCGTGTGTGCTAAGTCACTTCAGTCATGTCCAACTCTTTGCAACCCTATGGACCCACCAAGGGTTGGACCCACCCAACCCTATAGCCCACCAAGTTCCTCTGTCGTGGGATTCTCCAGGCAAGAATACTGGAGTGGGTTGCCCTGCCTTCCTCCAGGGGATCTTCCAGACCCAGGGATAAAACCTGTATCTCCTGCAGCTACTGCATTGAAGGCAGGTTCTTTACCACTGAGCCAACAGGGAAGCTCTCCCTGAGAGTGGTAACTCTCAGTTAAAAGTGAATCCACATCTATCCTATCCACTTCTACAAACGGTACCTAATATGGAACACACACTTGGTAAATCCTTCTTGAATGTTCTTCTTGGAGTTATGTTAGAAGAAAGGTGCCCATAAATGAAGCCAGGGTCCTTGGACATTTTGAGGAAATTATCTCTCTTATGTTGAAAGTTACAGCATACTTTCAAAGATAACTGTATTTCAAGTTTCATATTACAGGCAATGACAATTACTACCTTAGACTGACTTTACTAAGGTAAGGTATACATTTCTTATTTTTTTAATAGACTATTGTTTATCTTAAACCAGATATGTTCTAGTAAGGTAAGGATGGGAGAATAGAGAATGGTGATGTCATGGTAGAAAAGAATGTCTGTGTTTATAGGCAAAATAATTTACAAAAGAAAAAAAATATTGGAAACTTAAAAACTCATTTTTTATTGGACAATCCTTCTAGAGAACCCAGCATTAATCCATGTTCTCTAAAATATGATTTTTTAAACAATTGACCCTAATAAGCTATGTTCTTTAAAAAATCCTGTCATGTTTTAATTTAGTCTTAAATAATTACACACAGCTCTTCAAACTACAGATCATAAAACTTAAGAAGAAAAACTCACTTTCACAGAGGTTATTTAAATAAAAGAACAAAAAGATGTGAAAGTTTTAATGGCATTTTTTCCCAGTAACTGGGCACTTTCTTCTAATGATAAGAGGGGAATCTTGGTCTTGATATACTCATCCCCAGCTCCATGAGCAAGTGGGGCACTTTAAGTCCATGTGGGAAATAAAGTATCAAATGATCAGCAAGAAGCTGAACTTTAAATCTATAAGTGCACTTTTCATTCCTATGGAAATTGCACATTCTGTGGAAATGTACTTAGATTGTCATTGTCTAGTCAAATATGGTGAAAATGCAAGTTGAAGGAGCATAATTAAGGTTAAAAAAAAAAAGATACAATGAGAATGGCTGTCTTTCATGAAGCCTAATCAGCACCTTGGATGTGTCCATGGGCACAAGAATGGTCAGACACATTCTTCTGAACCACTGGTCCTCAATTATCATCATCTGTGGCTTGTTATGTAAGTGTATGCACTATCTCAGTATCCTTGCTTAGGTAATCTGGATGCTCTGTTGAATAGAAATTTTCTTGGAGTGGGCTCCTTCAAATCCCATTGCCTAGGTCTATTTCTTTGATTTCATGCAGCTTGTCAAGTTATCAATAAAGCAGAAATACTACTTTTTTGAAAGAGAGGGAGCTTTTTTTTGGAAATACAGTCGGTGAATTCTAATGTTAGCTTTAAAGAAGACTTGTAAAAATACCAAGTATGCTGTTATATTTTTGTGCATCCACAGAGATAGGAATAATAGAAATGCACTGATAGAAGAATTAGCTTTACACAGCTAAGTCTCCCAATGTCAAATCTCTCCTACAGAATGACATGAAATATAATTAAACTTGAATCCGCCAGTATTTATTATTTATTGAACATCTAAGATGCTCAAGGCAATGGCATATGTTCTGTAAAGGGCACAGTGCAATCAACCTATAGTCTTAATCAACAAGTAGATTTCATTGTGTGTTAATATCTCACCACTTAAGAAAATGAATATGATTTTATATAAGTGGATTCAAAGATTGTAAAGATGTCCCCAGAAACAGATGGGGAATACAGTTAGATCCTCAAATTCAACTTCCCTGGTGCCTTACTATTTAGCTAAGCAGAATTGGTTAGGTAGCAGTCCCTTGAGAAACACTAGGTATAGGCCTGTGAAAATAGACTCAGAAATGAATTTATTTTCCTAGTACTTTTCACGAGAATATTGCTAACATCACCTAATGGCCAAGAATTTTAATGATATTTTAATAATGTAAAATGGTTGCAAACTTCCAATTTCCTGTCTACCTGCCTTGCCTACAGGACATGTGACTGGCTCACTTATTTTTCCTACTTAAAGCTATTCCATAAACTTAAGAGGCAGAACACATCCCTGAGGAGGAGATAATATTCAAAAGAAGATATTTTGGATTTCAAGATTCATCCAGGCCATAAAGAGGACCAGGGGAATGCCTCAATCATATCTTCCTACTCCTCCCTACTGTCGTTGTTTTTTTTAACTGCAGAAGTGAGTGTCTCTTTTCGTTTGTAAAAATGATTTGAAAGGTTTTTGCTTTCTTATTTATAGAATCAAGTTCACAAAATCAAATTTCAGGAGATGGGTAGGTTTGCAGTCATTGTGCTGCATTTCGTCTCCTGTTCCTAGAATGCAATTCTGATTATTTCAGAAGCTCATTGACCGTAGGATATAAACGTTCTGTACACTTTTCACATTTGTTTCAAGGGCAAATTTTCTTGCACACAAATGAAAACAGTTCATTATCTTGAAAAACTCCTGGCAGAACGCAGATATACCTCAATAAAAACCTGTTTTACATCATCACAGTCAAACCCAAATGTGTACAATGTTACTGTTATTGGAGCTAAGTGTAAAAGCATCAGGGTTGAGATGATAAAGAATTATGCAGGCAATGCCAGGGAACATGGATGTTTTGCTTAGGTAATGGGAACTTTTCAAACAGTTTCAAGCAGGGGCATAGCACAATCATATTTTCAGTTTAAAAGATCACCAGAAGTAGTATGGAGAAAGAATTGGAGGAAAGAAGACTGAAGACCAAGACAATATTTTCAATAATCTTGTTCAGCGAAGAAAAGAGTCTGCATTGAGGTATAACCATAAGAATGGGAAAGAGAAATAGAGACAGAACTTCAAGAAAGATATACAAAGCAGAATCATTAGGACTTAGTGAGTGACTAAGTGTGAGAGGAAAGGAGAGGGCATAGTTGTTATTTTCATGGCTTCTGGCTTTGAGAGTTGGATAAGGGTTTGTACCATCTCAGAATAAAAGAGTAACGACAAAGAAGTTGTGGTTTGGAGGCGACAATAATGAGTTAGAGAACCTTGGAAGCATTCTTCAAACTAGATGCTTGAAATAGTGGTTTGAGATAACTAGTTCTGGGAAATCAGGAAGAAAGGTTCTGGAAGTTTTTTGTGTTAAATTTTAAATAGCCATTAGTTCCAAACTGTTGCAGGGAAGTGTTAATGAGTGTATACAGGACTTGCAAAATACTGATGGTATATCGGTGGCAGTTGACAAGGTCACTCAAGAAGGGTAGGTAGAGGAGAAAAATAGAAGGCTGAGAAGGAAACCATCATATAGAGAAGAGTAGATAGAATGGAAGACTGCATCGGGATATGAAGAAAATGGGAAAATTATTTAGGAGGAAAGCTGTCCTAGAAGCCTAGCAAAGAAAATGTTTCAAGTGTGACAGTTACCAGCGGTGGTGGTGGTGGTCTAGTCGCTCAGTTGTGTCCGACTCTTGTGATCCTGTGGACTGTAGCCTACCAGGTTCCTCTGTTCATGGGATTTTCCAGGCAAGAATACTGGAGTGGGTTGCCATTTCCTTCGCCAGGAGATCTTCCCGACTCAGGGATTGAACCCCGGTCCCCCGCATTGTTGGCAGACGCTTTACCGTCTGAGCCACCAAGGAAGTCACAGTTACCAGTAGTATCAAATGTGACCTGAAAGAGAAATATGATCAAAGCTTGCAAATATACAAATATATTATTGTGCATTTGATAATTAGTAAAATGGTTTTCCACGGGGAAGAATGCCCTATTCACCCATTTGGTCTCTAATACTCCATGCAAGACTCAACCCCTTGCATGAACACTCTGCTCATCCTGCTTGGGTTCTACCTCCTTGTGCCAAGTCATCACCCCAGAAGACCTTCCCCCGTCTCCCCCTCCTTGGGTTCTGACACCCCACACTATTGCTTTCATAGGACAACATCCTCCTCACCTTGATCGGATCCCAGTACTGCACTCTGGTCCAATACAACTGTTCCCTGCCTTGAGCAAGGAGACCTGAAATGCTTTACCCCACTTTAATGCCTTTAGGAATGAACTGTCCATGAAAGGGAAGGAAAAAGGAAGAGAAAGAATAAATTTACATAATTTGAATGTGTCTGTGTTAAAACCCTATTTGCCATATACTCCAATAAGCAGCAGCTATTTCTCCTTAGAGGGGAACTCTGGGTGCATCCGGAGGTAGAAAGTGTGATATGCCAATTTGGCCAGCCAAAAACTGCAAAATGTGTGTTAGATTTGTCACCGGGAGAGTGTCTATGGTCTTGGTTAGAACCATTTTACTGTCTTCATCTGCATTTTGAAATGTTTCAGATTTCAACCTTGGTTTTTATTTCTTCTCTGTTATATATTTTTTTCTCTGGATCTTTTACAAACTATGTTCTTTAAATTGATAGCTATAATTTTCCAGTTAAAATCTTTCATAATTACCAGATCCTTATTTCTAAATAATTTATAATCCCCATTAAATGCTCCACAGGTGACCAGTAATGTTTGAAATTTAACTACTGTCTTTCCCCCCAACCCTGACTAATCCTACCATTTTTCACTTTTCTATGAATGGTATCTCTCTTCTCCTGGCCATCCAAGTTAAAAAATCTTACGCTACTCCATACTCTTTCCTCTCTCTGATTCCTCAAACCCAATGTCTAAGACCTGTCATTTTGACTTCGTAAGTAAATCTCAAATATATCCTCTCCTTTTCATTTTCACTATTATTGCCTTAATTAAATATTGTGATTCACATCTCTGATCCACATTCAGACTTAAGGAACTCATTCCTTTCGGTAGCTAGGATGTTGCCTGCTGATGGCTCACTGATAAAAAATCTCTTCCAATCAGGAATTTTTCGGAAAGGGAGTTAGCTGCCTTACCTAAGGTTACATCCCCTTCCCAGGAGCAACTTACATCCACTGACTACTGGTTGGTGCAGAAGTACAAAGACCTTGACCCTCCTTCCACAATCTGCAACAACTTTGAACAGCCATCCCAGTGACTGAGTTTCCCTATGGGATAACCAATAATTTGTTGTAATTCCATTGCAGTTGAATGTCTCCCAATCCTGAGTCCTTCAAGTCCTCACAGGTGTTGCCAAAAGCATACCCAAACTCTCTGTGTAACTCTTCATCTCACAGTTTGTTTCCTAGGAAATCTGATTGTAGACATAAGGATAACTGATATTTAGAGCAGACCAAAGAGACAGAATTTGCAAACCAGATTACCTATCAGTCCACTGGCAAGTTTGAAAGTAGGCTTATCTCTGACATAATGTACTGATTCAATTGTTCAGATTATCCAGTGGGAAGTTCAAATTTTATGGTTCTGGAAGGGAATGCAGTAGATAATGCAGTGCCTCAGGTATTTGCGAGATTGAGAGTGAATAATCATAAGGACATTGGCGTTGGGTAACTGTTGCTGGTGCCATGTCTTCATTGGAGAAAACAAAGTTTGGGGATGGTTAACAAAGTGTTAAAACCAGTCTCCTTGATAGCTGATAAAGGAATTCATACATTTTGTAGCTTCAGTTCAGTTCAGTTGCTCAGTCATGTCTGATTCTTTGCAACCCTATTGACTACAGCATGCCATGCTTTCCTGTCCATCACCAGCTCCCAGAACTTACTCAGACTCATGCCCATCAAGTTGGTGATGCCATGCAACCATCTCACCCTCTGTTGTCCCCTTCTCCTCCTGCCTTCAATCTTTCCCAGCATTAGGTTCTTTTCTAAGGAATTAGTTCTTCGCATCAGATGGCCAAAGTATTGGAGTTTCAGCTTCAGCATCAGTCCTTCCAATGAATATTCAGGACTGATTTCCTTTTAGGATTGACCGATTGGATCTCCGTGCTGTCCAAGAGATTCTCAAGAGTCTTCTCCACACCACAATTCAAAAGCATCAGTTCTTCAGTGTCCAGCTTTCTTTATAGTCCAACTCTCACATCCATACATGACTACTGGAAAAACCATAGCTTTGACTAGATGGACCTTTGTTGGCAAAGTAACGTCTCTGTTTTTTAGTGTGCTATCTAGGTTGATCATAGCTTTTCTTCCAAGGAGCAAGCATCTTTGAATTTCATTACAGCAGTCACCATCTGCAATGATTTTGGAGCCCAAAAAAAATAAAGCCTGTCACTGTTTCCATTGTCTCCCCATCTATTTCCCATGAAGTGATGGGACCGGATGCCATGATCTAAGTTCCCTGAATGTGGAGTTTTAAGCCAGCTTTTTCACTCTCTCCTTTCACTTTCATCAAGAGGCTCTTTAGTTCTTCTTCGCTTTCTGCCATAAGGGTGGTGTCATCTGCATGTCTGAGGTTATTGATATTTCTCCTGCAATCTTGATTCCAGCTTGTGCTTCATCCAGCCCAGCATTTTGCATTATATACTCTGCATAGAAGTTAAATAAGCTGGGTGACAATATACAGCTTTGATGTACTCCTTTCCTGATTTGGAACCAGTCTGTTGTTCCATGTCTGGTTCTAACTATTGCTTCTTGACATGCATACAGATTTCTCAGGTGGCAGGTAAAGTGGTCTGGTATTCCCATCTCTTGAAGAATTGTCCACAGTTTGTTTTAATCCACACTGTCAAAGGCTTTGGCATAGTCAAGCAGAAGTAGATGTTTTTCTGGAACTCTCTTGCTTTTTCGATGATCCAACAGATGTTGGCAATTTGATCTCTGGTTTCTCTGCCTTTTCTAAACCCAGCTTGAACATCTGGAAGTTCATGGTTCACATACTGTTGAAGTCTAGCTTGGAGAATTTTGAGCATTACTTTACTAGCGTGTGAGATGAGTGCAATTGTGCGGTAGTTTGAGCATTCTTTGCCATTGCCTTTCTTAGAGATTAGAATGAAAACTGACCTTTTCTAGTCCTGTGGCTACTGCTGAGCTTTCCAAATTTGCTGGCATATTGAGTATAACACTTTCACAGCATCATCTTTTAGGATTTGAAATAGTTCAACTGGAATCCCATCACCTCCACTAGCTTTGTTCGTAATGATACTTCCCAAGGCCCACTTGACTTTGCATTCCAGGATGTCTGGCTCTGGGTGAGTGACAGGATCGTGGTTATCTGAGTCATGAAGATCTTTTCTGTATAGTTCTTCTGTATATTCTTGCCACCTCTTCTTAATATCTTCTTCTTCTGTTAAGTCCATACCATTTCTGTCCTTTATTGTGCCCACCTTTGCTTGAAATACCACCCTTGGTATCTCTAATTTTCTTGAGATCTCTAGTCTTTCCCATTCTCTTGTTTTCCTCTATTTCTTTTCATTGATCGCTGAGGAAGGCTTTCTTATCTCTCCTTGCTATTCTTTAGAACTCGGCATTTAAATAGGTATATCTTTCCTTTTCTCCTTTGCCTTTAGCTTCTCTCCTTTTCTCAGCTATTTGTAAAGCCTCCTCAGACAACCATTTTGCCTTTTTGCATTTCTTTTTCTTGGGGATGGTCTTGATCACTGCCTCCTGTACAATGTCAGAAGCCTCCATCCATAGTTCTTCAGGTACTCTGTCTATCAGATCTAATCCTCTGAATCAATTTGTCATTTCTACTGTATAATCATAAGGGATTTGTTTTATGTCATACCTGAATTCTCTATTGGTTTTCCCTACTCCCCTCAGTTTAAGTCTGAATTTTGAAATAAGGAGTTCATGATCTGAGCTACAGTTAGCTCCCACTCTTGTTTTTGCTGACTGTATAGAGCTTCTTCATCTTTGGCTGTGAAGAATATAATCAATCTGATTTCAGTAAAGGCAGATAATCTTTGGATCAGATTAGAATCAGTTATAAAGATAGTGGTGCTTTGGTAAAGTTGAATTCCTACCCATTGTAAGTCTGCTATGCAGGTTTCAAGGCACTGGTTGGGAAGCTCTGAGGCCTTGAGACTTGGGATAGGCATATCTAGTCAATGCACTCAAATCTTTAATCCCCCGGATTCTCTGAATCCTTTGAGGCTGCAGTGGCCCCATCCTCTCCCCTGCAGGCTAGCATTCTCCTTCTCTTCTTTGAAAATGATGCATAGACATCTGTTTTTAATGAAAATATATATATACACCCTCAACCCAGGATCTCTCTCTCCATATCTTCTTGCCACCAAATCAGTAACTAGAATTAAGTCCCAAGGATGCTTAGCCAGGGAAACACTGGGCTGGCTCAGGTAAGAAAGAGACTGTAATTGAAGAAGTTTCAGCACCTAAGCAACATGTGCCAACACAAGCTAAGGAAACATATAATGGGACTGAATCCTGAGATTGATATATCAACAAGGGCAGAATATAAAATTGGAGAGAAGGGAGTTTATCAATAGTAAACCACTCTTCCACTGTGTAGAATTTAATACCATCATGGAAGAGGCACTAAACAGCCAAGAAGTCAAAAGATTGGCTTGACCAGTTGGTGTCAGCCAGACTCTATTAGCCATTCCAGTGCTAAAAAAATTGGATGTATGAATGGAGGTGCCATGGGCCAGCCAGCAAGGGCTGCCACTAACCAAGGATGACTTAGCTGTTGCCACTGTTAAATATCCAACATTATAGCAATAGATTCTGACAGTGATATCCCAGCATGCCACCATACACTGAGGAGGTCAACCAGCCACTTGTACTCTGAAAGAGGCAATGATACATATTGAATGGAATTGACACATATTCCAGGTATGAGTTTACATTTCCTACCCACAACACCATATGGGTAACACCAGATTGGAAAAATGCCTAGCTTCACAGAGCTCACATCCTAGCAATATAGGAAGACAAATGTTAGTAAATGGTCTGTAATTCATCCTTCTTACCCTGGAGGCAAGTTGAGGGTCAGTGGGGAGAATGGAGGAAGGAAAAGAAAGAAGTAATATGGTCAAGATTTTTTTTTGCACATATGCTAATCAGATTTTCTGACAGTGTTTACTAATGGGGACTCTTTATCATTAGTATGTGGTAAGTAACACATGCCAGGTGTGTCTAGGTTCGCTAATAGTAATCTGGTCAGAAATCATGGCCACAGAGAAGGCAATGACAACCCACTTCAGTATTCTTGCTTGTAGAATCACAGGGACAGCGAAGCCTGGTGGGCTGCCGTCTATGGGGTCGCACAGAATCGGACATGACTGAAGCGACTTAGCAGCAGCAGAAATCATGGCCAAGTTCTGCCAAGTCCTTACTCTTCCATGTGAACAACCATCCTTACTCTCTTCCACATCTCTCTACTGCCATAGAACTGAGTAGTTGCTGTAGAGGCTATCTGGCCTGCAAAGCTGAAATGCTTACTGTTTGACCTTTCAGAGAGAAAAGTTTGCTAATTCCTAGGATAGACAATGCCCCACACGCATCATTTAGAAATCTCATATCTTAAATATATGCCATGGCTCATTCTCATGTAGCAAGAATAAGTGCCAAGATGGTATAATTCCTGTAAATCAAAGGAAGAAAGTGTTTCTAGATGGAAACAGGTTTGTTTGAGAAGATTTCTTTGTATTAACAGAGCTATACCTCACACCCTCCTACGATTTCATCTAGGTAAAAGTTCCTCTTGCTCCCTCAATCAGAAGGTAATGGGATTCTGGCAAACTAGGAGACCTTATCTCTTGCCTTCTTACTGTTCCTTGACTGAAGTGGGCAAGTGGGGCTTGGTATTTTAATGTTGAACCATGTTTGACATGCACTGCAGAGCCCCTCAGGGTCTTCTATTGCTCCTGATACAGTAATGCATTTTCTAATTTTCTTCATAGTTAGCTTGGCATTCTTCAATGGAGGTCTTTCAAATTCCTTTTAAAAGACATATCCCTGTTTAGAAGAGATATTCTTAAAGTTGACTTTGGAACAGCTTTACTTAAAACAGAGGGTTAAGGGGCCTAGCACCCCATCCATTCCTTCTCTGGGGTCTCCCAGAATGAGTTTCCTGGAGACCCTACAGCTCAGTAGATCAGATTGAAGTGTCACTAAAATAGGTCAACAGTAAGGTCTCCTTCAGTTGTAATTTATTACAACTTTTAAGTCTTATATCTTGGGCTCAAAGGATTATTTTCCCTTGCTCTATCAACTCCTCTATGCTCTTTGAGAGAAATACGTATTGCATGTTCAAATGTGTCAAGGGTTTTATCATGTTCATGTTTCAAGTCAAAATCCTGGCTGTCCACTATGTAAGACACAAGGCTCCTCATTCCTCTACTTTTTCATCTTAGCATACAGAGGAGGAAACTTATGCTAATAGTCTAGCCCTTACAGGCACCTTCCCATAGAAGGAGCAACTGGTCTAACTGATCAAAGTCCGGGATATTCTCTGAACCATATTTCACGAGTGCTCATGGCCCTCACTTTAAAGACCAATGGGAGTACTTGCCTGCTCTTTTACCTCCTGTGCCCAAGTTCTTGTGGCCACTTTCTGTCCTCCTGAGTCCACATGCCCAAACAGGGCCCAGGGTTTGCCTTCTGGAGATCTGTGGTGTATATTATTGCATATTCTAAACCTGTAAATCCTAAAGAAATCAACCCTTAATATTCATTGGAAATGAATGCTGAAGCTCCAGTATTTTGGCCACCTGACGGGAAGAGCTGACTCACTGGAAAAGACCCTGATACTGGGAAAGATAAAAGACAAAAGGAGAATAAGTCAGCAGAGGATGAGATGGTTAGATAGAATCACCGACTCAATAGAAGTGAATCTGAGCAAACTCCGGGGGATGGTAGAGTCCAGAGGAGTCTGGCATGCTTCAGTCCATGGGGTTGCAAAGGGTTGGGTCGGACAAGACTATCTGACTGAACAACAAACAACAATGTTAAATTGACTCATAGATTCAAAATAATAAGGGTAAGGCCTCATAATAACCTTAGGATTAAGCATCTTGGTCCAGCAAAATTTAACAGAAGCACAACAGTTAGGGAGTTACAGGGCATTCACCTGCTTATTAATAAAAATTTTGAAACCCTACTGGTCAGAGCTCTAGAAGGGAGGAGAAATGAAAGATATCCTCAAATCTTACATCCTTACGAACCAGCATTTATGAACCAAGTGACTCCAGGGAGCAAGATCCCTAAAGCCAATGTGGTAATAGGTGCCTGCTGGTGCTTAAGTGTATTTAGTAGGTATAATCTGCGATAGTTAGATATCAAAGCATCTATGGCTGGGTCTCTAGATCCTGGGTTACTGATGTGCTTAGCAAAAATGAAAATAAATAAATGGCAGTCATTATAGGCGTAGGGAACCAAGTTTGCTTGTCAGAATCACAGACAAAGAGAAAGGATTAAATGTCTTGAACAGAGGTAGAGACTTCTTTCCTAGGAATATGAAATCAGAAGGAAAATGAAATTTCTCTTCTCCAGAATGCACTACAAACATATTTTTCATAAACGTGGCTATAAGACACAAGACCCAAAGTAGTTTTCTCAACTCCAGGGCACATTAGAATCATATTGGAGGTTTTTAAAAAATAAATGTCTGATTTCTAAGCCCTACAACAGACTGATTGATAGCAAAGTCTCTAATGAAAGGGGTCCAAACATCTGTAGTTTTTAAAGTTTCCCATATGACTCTATAATGTCTAGCCAGATTTGGGATTCACTAGACAGCGTAAGTGGCTGCCGAGATGACGCAGCAGTAAAGAATCTGCCTGCCAATGCAGGAGAAACAGGAGACAAGGGTTCAATCCTTGGATCAGAAAGATCCCTGGAGAAGAAAATGACAACTCACTCCATTTTTTCTTGCCTGGAAAATCCTAAGGACACAGAAGTCTGGTGGGCTACAGCCCATGGGGTTGCAAAGAGTCAGACACAACTTAGATGGCCTTGCTGTTATTGTTCAATCACTAAGTACTGCAGAAATGTAGAAGGAAAGATTTTTGTGTGCTCAATGTTGTAAGGCAGAAATCTAACAGGTTTTACTGTTTGTTTTTATTCTCACTCATTATATGTTTCAGCCAGGGCTGAGGGACAAGAGGAGGAAAGATCATTTTGGTTGCACAAGGAAAAGGAGGAAATAGATTCCTGATGGAAGGGTGAACGTTTAAACTTAAAAAGCAGAGGAGAAGCAAGGTTTTGGAGAGAGGGGCTCATGTAGAGATCTCATTTGGGTTTTGAAGAACTGGAATTTGTTTTGAAGGTTAAAATGACACCAGAGAGGCTAACAAGAATTTTGTTAACCCTCGTATTTATTTAGATTCCCCTTATGACTAGCATTTACAAAGGTGTGCTGATGAGATAAAGAATATTCCCAAACCCTCCCCGCTTTTTTCCTTTGTTCACTTCACATAGTACAGGGTACCACAAGGAAAAGTCAATTTTTAAATTTCAGGTCCAGCCATAATCATTAAAATAGCTGGGGTGGCTTAGTGGCTTCATAAAAATTAAATCAGGCACACATTTTGAGTAAGCTCATTATGGAAATAAGGAATCCACAGAGCCATTTTAAAGTTGATGCTAGATCCAAAATCTTTCCATTATCTTATATGTGTGTGTCTATATGTGCTGGAATGTCCAGTACGTGGTTATATAAAAATGCCGGATGGCAGCCCCTCTGCTTTCCCCAATGGATATTTTGATTTATACCGCTTCCAGCTTTATTTGACTTCCACTGATTAGTTTGCATTTACATTTTCATAGCATCCAGCTGCTCGGCATTCATGATTTACATTCATCCAATGTAATTAAAGTATTTGTTGTGGGTTTATAAGCTTTTTAATGGTCTATATTTCTGCATTTTGTGTCTCTCCTTCTCCAAATTTATTTTATTCATCAAGCTGTGTCCTAAAAAGCAGTAGAAACAATTACCTCTAAAGTATGTTAGTATACAGCATGAATAACGCTCACACTGGATTTAAAACTACCCTCACCCGAATTACCAATTCAGTTCTGAAAATAAATGTCTCTCTCTCCAGAAATTAGAATCTAATTATGTACAATAAACCACATTAAATAATATCAAGGGTCTAGCCTAAACCAACAAAGACTCAAACATCCCCACAGAAAGGGGAACTGTTCGTGCTCACGTTTGTTCTTTGGGGCCAAGGTTATTTTTGGAGGTCACAGGCACTGTTGAGAGCCTGTCCAGGTGTCAAGGAGATAGAGCTGAAGTGCACGCTAAAGAAGAAGTAGCCTCTTCTCTTGCCTGCTACTCTCCACAAACCAATTTGGTAAATACTTTCATTTCAGTCCCCTGTAATTAATAGGTAATTAGCTGTGACTCTGGGAAGAAACAGCAAAATGACAACAAAGCCATTTAGACTTTTAGTACAAATGAAATCGCCCAATGCAGTCAATACCTCAATATGATTTCAGAAGCTGAAATAATCTCTAGGTTTTAAATTCCCATTGACCTCTAAATCAATCCTGACTTCTAACTTTTAAGTCTCTTTTGGCATTAATCCCACCCCATATTTGCTTTTATCTTTGGATATACTCCTGTAAAACCCTAGAATCAGCTAACCTTATCTTCTCCTAAACTCAATTCTTTCAGCCACCTCTCAGCATTTTTCCAAGCCTATATAAAATTCACCAATTTACCCTCTTATTAGATGCTAAACCACACTCTTAATCTGTTTCAAGTCATAGGTCAAAGCTAACATTTTTTAAAAACCCTGTCCAGTTAATACTGAGAATTTGCTCCCAACTTCTGAGTCATTATACATTTTTAACATATTGAAACAATTATTGTACCCTTGTGTCTGTTTATCTCTTTAGTATTCACCTGTGCAATTTGATTATCTCATCTCCCCTGTTTGGTTGAAAAGAGAGGGTAAGAAATTGTTGTTTGTTTTAATTGGTGCTGAAAAGAACAGCTTTGATTAAAAAAAAAAAAAAGGTTTGGTTGCGAGAAGAAAGAGAAATTGGTAATGGTAAATGGAACTTTATCCCAAGTGGTTTCTCTTTTGAAAGAAATAGAAAACATATAATAAGATGGTTATAAATACCTCTGATAACGCTAATTAGAATGGCAGTATTCATCGTCCATAATCTTAGCATGCTGGTTTATATTAAAATAAATTAAAAATAGTTGCAAAACATGCTTAATGCTACATGTCAATGTAGACTTTTACTAACTAGCCTACTGAGATTCTGGTGTAATTAACTTTTAGTTTTTATGGCTATTCTATGACTTTTAACTCAAATTCCACCTCTGAATGTTTAGACCAAAACAGCTAAAAGATTACACTCTCTTTAAGAAATACATGCCATTAGCTTTTAAAAAACTTATTTTGAGATAAGTTCAGACTTATGGAAAAGTTATAAGAGTAGTGTATTCATTTCCTACAAAAAAAAAAACCACACATATTTTGTCTCAGGGTGAAGCCCAAGGTGTCAGCAGGGCTACATTCCTTCTGGAGAACCTAAAGGAGAAGCTGTCTTTTTCCAACTTCTGGAAGCCACTGTATTACTTGGCTCATGGCCCCCTCCTACATCTTCAAAGCCTGCATTGCAGCATTTTCCAATCTGTCTTTAACTCTGTCTGGCCTCTGAAATCCCTCTTTTGCTTGTGGATGTTTGTCATTATATTGGACCCATCTGGATAATTCAGGATAATCTTCCTATCTCAAGATCTTAACTTATTTACATCTACATCGTCCCCTTTGCCAAGTTAAGATGTGGACATCTTTTGGGAGGAGAGGGCATTATTCTGCTACCACATATGGAATAAAAAATTCTTGTATATTCTTTTTCTAGAGTCCCCAGATGTTAAAATTTTACCACATAGGTCTCTATATTTCTCTTTCTTTCTCTCTTTCCATATACATATTATTTTTTCCTGAACCTTTAGAGAATATGTTGCAGACATGATACCACATTACCCATGAATACTCATGTATATTTCCTAAAAACAAGTTTATTCCCTTATGCAATTACCAAATTTATGTTAAATCATAAAATTAACATTGATAAAATACTACTAGCTAGTCTAAAGGTCTGTTTCAGATTTTGCCAGTTATCATAATAATGTCTTTTACAATAAAAGATGCCAGATCATAGGCTCAGATCATACTGTCTAACTTGTCTCTTTAGGTTCCTTTGATCTGAAATGGTTCCTTATTCTTTCTTTTATGATGTGGATGACTTTAAGAGTATAGGTCAGTTATTTTGGAAAATGTCTCTTAACTTGGGTATGTTTGTTTTCTCATGATTATATTCAGATTATACATTTTTGGCAGAGATATCAAAGACATAAAACTGTGTTCTTTACAGTGCATCATATCAGGAAACACCAGAAATGTTCTATATCTAAATTCAGCCTCATTTTAATAATTTCTCACATTTAATGAATTCCTGCTGTATGTCTGCATCTGAGCTAAACACTCTACATATATTTACACTCTACATATATTATCTAATTTAATTTTCCATATTTGTTTTCACTGTAACTGAATGGGGATTCACACAACTAGTGAGATAAAAGTCTGGAATTTGATCCCCTTGTCGTTTTTGTTCCAAATGCCATGTTTTTTCACTTTATTTACAATAAAGGGAGTTTTTAAGTACTGAAAACAAGCCTTGACCAAGACAGCCTTGATGTTCCCCTCAGTTTTACTAAATTTCAGATAGATTCTTCCTGACTTTAGGCCTCACCTTCCTTTTCTTCCAGTATTTACTTTAGAAAACTTAAAATTATGAATTCTTTTTATGACCTCTTGAGATGTAATTCTTGTTTCAGCCTCGTGCCAGTTTTACAATCCAGAAATGGCTTTCTCAAGGACTGGGAACCATCTCTTTAAAATGTCATCAAGAAAGATAGTGCCCCCTCCCACTCTTTGTGGGAGGTTAGGAGCCTAAGTTCAATAAGTGTCAGTTAGCAAACACCGGGACCAACTTCGCTGTCAACTTCCCTTAGTAGTTGTCCACTAACTCACCCTTACTCTTAAAAACTCCTCTTGACTGGGGTCTCAACTTTGTTGGTGGCTCAATCGGTAAAGAATCCGCCTGCAGTGCAGGAGACTCGGGTTAGATCTGTGGGTCGGGAAGATCCCGGGGAGAAGGAAGTGGCTACCCGCCCCAGTATTCTTGCCTGGGAAATAATACTGACAGAGGAGCCTGGCAGGCTACAGTGCCTGGAGTCTCAAGAGTCAGACGTGACTTAGTGACTAAACCACCATCTGCCTTGTTCAGTGGAGTTTAGTCCAGTCTCTCCCTTGTAACGTTGATCTCTCTCCCCTGTTGCAACAGTCTTGAATAAAGTCATCTTATCCAGGGCAATATATATATATTTTTTTACAAGTTTATATGGAAAAACAATTATTTTAATTGACTGAATCAAGTTTTCCCCAACAAGTATAAAGTAATTTGGCAAAGACCAGTATAGCAGTTTTAGTTCTTATTTTTTTCATGACACCTCTACCACATGCTATGATGTGATAACTCTCACTTTGACACAGCCATGGTCTTGTTTTAAACAGAGAAGTACGCCTTCCTGTTTTGTCACGGAAATAAACACTTAAGATTGCCTGCTACCCATTTTCTAGGGACAGCTATTCACATGGGCTGATAGGAGCTGCCAGGTTCATACCAGCAATATCTCCTTACTTTATCCCTAAAATAGTCCTCTCTTAAAAAGTCAGTCCTCTCTTAAAACTCCTTTGCAAAGGAAGGAGTTCTACTAATGTTTTCATTACTTAAAATGTATTTTTACCCCTGCCTTAGGATGTAAATTCTTTGTTTGGAGGTACACATAAGAGTATTTTTGGCTCTCCAGAAACTTTAGGACAGATGTTGTGATTTATATCTCTGCATGCTCACTGTTTTGGCTGCATGCATTGGGGTTAGGGAGAAGGAGAGGTTATGCATTTTGTTAACAGTGATTTTGGTATCCCAGTGGAAGTGCCAGCTGAATATATTCACTACTAATCCTCAGATTCTAATTCCATAATTGCCTTGTTTTGTGTTTAGCTTTATTTTTGCCTTCCACGTACCAAATTGTCAGTTACTATTTCATAAATGAAATATCTTTTCTCATCATTCTGAGACTATGTATACTTTCCCAAAGGTTTTTCTTACTCCTTTCATTGGTTCTATTTCATCCAAGTTTCTTTACTATGGTTGTCTCATAGTTAGTAGACTTATTCTTCAACTACCTGGTAAAACCTAGTTCCCCATTTACTTGAAAGTGGAGTACTCAAAAGCTAATTGGAAGGTGTGTGTCAGTCCCTAGAGCTTTCTACCAACAGAACTTGCCCATTTCATTGGAGGCCTTCTTGACAGCATTATCTTCAATTTCATTTTGTGAGTGAGGGATCCTATAACTTCCCACTTGTGGGTATAAGCCTGGGAGCAGAACTGTGGATGATGAAGGTAAGGTTGTGTATAAGGAGCTAGGAAGATCAGGATTCAATATGTAGACTGATCTGATCCCCGTTTTCAGTCCTCATTTCACCTGCCTTGCAGTATGTTAGATGTGCTAAGTCCATGGCTTCTCTGGTTCTATTTCTGGCTTTTTCTGCTTCTGGTGTGTGTGTGTGTGTGTCTTAGAGGAGAAAATAGGAAAAAGCTGGTCACCTGTTTTCAAGTATCGGAGAAGAAAAAGAGGGGATCCTGTTATTCCTTATATACACTTTTAGCCTTTCTTGTATTCCTGGTTTTCTCAACTTTGGAATTTTTCTGGAGTTCTGCAGCATTAGCTGGCTTGCTCTTGTTGGTTTCTACTTACACAAATACCTTGCCTCTTCTTCCATTTCTCTTTGTCCTTGTTGATTAATATTTTTTAGAAATACTTTACACTCCTTTCAATGAATTTTTGGGAGGGTACAAAAATAAATACAGGAGTTCGGCCTGCCATCTCTATCTGTTGTTCATTTTTAAATTTAGATCTCTTTTAATGCCTGTGTCTTTATAGCATCTCTTTTTAAAATTGATTTAACCTCTGTAAAATGGATGTACTGTCCTGAATGCTCTTGTGTGTGGCATGTATGTAGGTGTGTATGCTATTTGCAGTGAGATTATAATAATATGAGCACTTACATATGCCAGGCACTGAGATAAACACATCACATGGGTTAACTTATTTATGCGTAACACTCTCATCTCATAGATGATATTATTGTGTCTGATTTACAGATGAAGAAATCGAGATGCTTAAAGGTTAAATAACTTGCCAAAAGATCACAAAGCTGTGGAGCTGTGATTCAAATGCAGGCAGTTGTCTCAAGGACGTGCTATCAGACACTGTTCTATATATCCTTCTAGTTATGTGGCTTTTATGTATGTGGTGGTGTGTGTGTGTGTATACACTTCTTACAAGTGTACTACCTGCTGTATTTCTGTTTATTTGTATAGCCATTGTAGTAACTGGGAACAGCATTTGCCTTAGAACAAACTTGTCTCATTAGAGGATGAATGTTGCTGACCCTGTACATGCCAGCAGCATGTTCCGTCTATAGAAAAATCTCCGTCTATAGAAAAATCTCAGTAAATATTGATTATTTCACTTTATTCTGATACCCATACACAGGTCAGTGTATCAATAATTCGAACTTTATGAAAGTTCTTCAATTTGCAAATATCCTTGCATCTAAAATGTAAGCAGTTTTTCTTGGGGTGGGGGGCAGTTCAGGGGATGGCTCTCACAGAGCTGATATTTACATAGGAGTTGTTTACTTCTAGGTTGAAATGAAGAATCTATTATACAACCCAGCTGTTCTCTTCCCATAACCATTCTGCATTTAGATGTGTGCTATTTAGAGTCCACTGTATGTGATTTAAGTCATTTAGGTTGAGATGGGCCCTGGACTGTATCTGATAGGGAAGGAAAAATAAAACCGCCTTTTTAAAATAGAGAGCTAAACTTCTGCACGTGCTGTGTGAACGAAATTGTTGTGGCTTTCTTTCCATGAAAGACAGGACCCTAAGCCCTTGGCTCAGAAAGATGTGTATGTATACCCCCTCCTCTGCCCTCTCCAAACACACTACCACACACTACCACACACTACCACACACTACCACACACTACCACACACACACACACACACACACACACACACACACACACACACACACACACACACACACACACACACACACACACACACGAGTTTTCAGGTTCAAGGTCACAGTGAAGGCTATCTTTCAGCTTGATGAATGATAACAATGAGAATGAATTCCTTTTCATTACTGGGTCAAATACTCCAGATATTCTTCCTCCTTACCTTGCTAGGAGAGAGTCACTGTTTTTAAATAAGAAAGCAGTGAGATTCAAAACTGTAAATTTTGACTAGAGACTCAATTAGTACTAGATTTTTCAATGACTGATGATCTGCCTTCACTTCAAAATAGCCCGGAGCCACGAACTTCTTTCAAAAAGCATACCTGAGGCTTGGCAACAGGCAGCAGCTTTGCCATCATTACTGATCTTTCGATAATTCTAAATAGAAATTGTACTTGGTATCCTATTTCCCATCCACTCTGTTCAAAAAAAAAAACAAAAACAAGTTTTCTAGTAAATGGTTTGGAACTGTCTATGGACATTCTACAAGAGAAGGTTAGAAAAATTAGAACCAATGACCTTCTGGGTAAAGGGTACAAAAACAGACTTAGTTTACTTTTTATCTGGACATTGAGGGTCCATTTGTGCATGTGTGTTGTATATGTTGTTTTCTGCACAGATGGTTTGTTGTAATTAGATGATATAAAGCAAACATAGAACAGATTCTCCTTAAATTCAAGAGATGATTTCCGGTATTTCAAAGCAGTATTCAGAATAAGTGGTCATAGGCACAGTTAAATTCTGCTTCTGTTTTATTCTCTTTCTTGTCTTCTCTCATCTATATATGTAACAGTTCTCCTTTCTCTATTTTCTCAGTACGTTGGTATCATCTCCTCTATGTCCCTCTTGGTTCCTTTTTTTTAAATTTTTCTTCTGGTGTATATAATTAAATTTCATGAAATAAATATGGATTCATCCTGCTGAATGGTAATATGTTGAACTCTGCTATTAGCTCAGACCATTTGGGGAATGTTGTTAAAGTCTTGTGGAATTTTCCCAGAACTAATAGGATTTGAAAAGAAAAGTCCACCCATTTACTTCCCAGGTTTGTTCGTTGTTGGTTTCTTGATGAAAGAAAGTGACCTGTTCTTGATGAACTTGACATTGATTAGACTCAGAGTTGAGGGGCCTTCCCAGAAAGTCAGGGGCCACACGACAAACAGATCTGAAGCAAGAATCTAGTTTTCATTTTCAGAATCCGTTGCAGTGTTTTTATTTTGCAAGGTTCGACTTCACCTTCTTGTCCTCTCTTGTCATTTAGGAAGGGAACTGCCTCAACACCTGTGAGATCTGTGGCACTAGAAAACTGTACTTTTAAAACAGCAGTGTCATTTACATAATTCCCCTTCCCACTTAGGAAGTTTTCTGTTCACTCTCAGTGAAATTTGCATCTCAATCTCTCTTCCTTGTAAGAGCTTCCAAAAACCCTTAAGTCACAGTATTTTTGAAAACATGAAAGTTATGATTTGACTTTTCCATTGCCTGTTTATCCATTGGATTAGTGATTTTCATTAACCTCGGGAATTTAAGGAGGCAAAGCTCCTGACTGAGAATAGATCTTTATCGTGAAATCAAATTATCAGATGAAACCTTAATTAGGATTTGCGCTGCTGATCAAAGGAACAGCCAAGGGATTATGTGGCAAAAAAAAAAAAAGTCAACTCATAAGCTACCCAGTGCCAATGGATGGATTTTCTCCATGATGCTTTTATGTGTACCAAAGTCAGATTTTGGATATATGGTCCACTAATAAACTAAAAATACCAATCTGTTATATTTAAGTGAGCCTACTAATTTATTATTTGAGAATCAATCTGAAGAGAATAATAAAAGTTGTCCAAATAAAATAAATCCTGTGAGGTCGGTAAGTGAAGTGAAAATCACTCAGTCGTGTCTGACTTTTTACAGCCCCATAGACTATACATTCCATGGAATTCTCCAGGCCTTGTTTCATTCCCAAGGATAAGAGAGCCAAAGGAAGGTAGTCCAAAGAAGCTTGTTAGATTCCGCACAGATCAGGGCCCCGAGAAGGGGCAAGATTCTGTATTCATCTTCCTAAGGAAAAACACAAAGGATAAAAGTCTGAAGTTAGGTCAGAGATTCCAGCTTTGAGCCTAAAATCAGCTGTGCCTGCCTGGGCATCTTTGGCCAGCTACTGGTATTGCATATCTTCTAGCTACAGATTTAGTCTAAGGTCCAGAGCCAGGGAAAACCGTGTCTGTCATTAGACTTATTATCCTCCCACCAACAGTGACTTTACTATTCACTCAGGAGATAAAATTTAAACAGTTCTAATAAAATATAGCAGGTGCTATGTTAGAGGTAAATGTGACAAAGAATGCTGTAGGAATATGAAGGATACCCAACCAAGTTGTGGGGGGGTGGGACGGGAGGAATGGTCAGGGAAGACTTTCAAGGACTTAAAAATATTTTACTGAAGCATCATGAGTATGGCTGAACTCTGTGATTGGGAAGCAAGCTGTAAGGTGAGAAGGTTTGCAGAGACCAAACCAGAAAAGCCTTTATACCCCACACTAAAGTGGTCAGATTTGCATCCCACAGATTGGGAAGCAAGCTGTAAGGTGAGAAGGTTGGCTCAGACCAAACCAGAAAAGCCTTTATACCCCACACTAAAGTGGTCAGACTTCACACTAAAGTAGAGCAACAGATGGGAGTGCTAGGAATAACGCTGAGTTCACTGTGGAGCATGGTGTGGAAATGAGCAAGGCTGAAGGCAATCATCTAGTCTACCAAAAGCCCAAGTCTTGGGAGTAGTAGAAGGGACGGGACAGTTTCAGGGGCTATTAAAGAGACAGAATTGTAAGATTAAGGGATTGATCAGATAAAGGCGAGGGAAAATTAATGAGCTGTATAAGTAAAAAACACCAAGTTTCTTTCCTGGGCAAATAGGTAAATGGTGCTATGTTTTACTGAAATATATATTATATGAACAGTAGGTTTAATGAAGACAATATATGGTAAGTTCAATTTGGGGACATTTAGCATTGAAGTGTCTGCAGGCATCCCAAGTGGAGCTGTCCATCAGGTAGTGGTTCTAGGAGTCTGAACTATGACATTTGGAGGTTGTCAACATAGAGATGGTAAATGAAGTCATGAGGATGGAGAATAAAGGTAGAAGGAATCTTGAAGCCTGTGCAGAGAGAGATAAGTGTATCTTGGGGAGTACATGCTCCTCCACTCTTCCTTAATGTCTTGGCAGAATGGTTTGTCTCCTGTCCTGGTTCCCATTTCCCATTCCAGTTCCCTGCTTGAATAGTTGCCCTGCTTGAAGCCCTGAGATTACCTTGTTGGTACCCAAAAAGTCAGTAAGCCCATACCAAACAAGCCCCTTTTTAGAAAACTGGACACTTTTCCTTTATCATTAGCTGGTGACTGGAGTCCTGTTGCAATCCAGTCATTTGCTCCTGGGATGAAGCTACCTTCAAGTTCTTTCTGAAAACTCCTAGAGCTGAGTCCCTTCCACAAACCATGGCTGTGAATATCATTCCAGATTGAACTCAAGACTCTCAGGCTTCCTTGCCCACTGGCTAGACCCTTTTTGCATTAAGCATGTTTGAATTTGGGGGTTAGACAAATCTCAGGTTAAAATTTGACTTTACTGCTTAATAATTTTGAGACCTTTAATAAGTTTTCCATTCTGACTTCATTTTCTAGATCTGTAAAATGGATTAATAATTCCTATCTGCCAGGGCTATTTTGAGGATTGTGCTAGAATATATGCATAAAGCTTGTGACACTGCTCTGTAAATTAATACACATTGCTTTTTTCTATATTTTCCCAGCTTGATTGTAACTAATGTGAGAACAGTATGATACAGTGGGAATAACAAATGCATGTAGTAAAGGCTTAAATGTTCATATTTTTAGAGTCTTAAAATAGGTTTCAAATTACCTTACTTCAGTGTGAGTGATTTTATATATGGCAGTTCTTTCTGAGCTTCAGTTTTCTCATTTGTAAAATGAGGATAATACCTGTGTTATTTACTTCACAGTTGTCATATGCCTCAAAGATAATGCATGTTACAGCACTTTGATAACTAGAAAGTTCTTTAAAAATGTAAAATATTAAGCACTTTATTTCACTCATAGGAGATATTAACAAACTTACTTTTGACATCAGGATACGAACACTCTGGACATCCCAAAATTTTGACCAGAAAATGTTAATTTATTGCTATTAAATTATGTGAATTGCCTACAAAAATCTCACTTGAAGGTGACTCAAGATTACATTTTTTATTGCTATAGATCTTAGTTAGTCAACAAACATTTATTGAGCACTTATCAGTGAAAGACACTGAGCTTGGTCCTAAGAAACAGAGAGGAAATATCTACTACCTGAGTTTCAGAGGTTTACATCCTAGGTCATGCTATTGGTAAAGAACCTGCCTGCCAATGTAGGAGATTCAAGAGACCCAGGTTTGATCCCTGGGTCCAGAAGATCCCCTGGAGGAGGGCATGGCGATCCACTCCAGTATTCTTGCCTGGAGAATCCCATGGACAATGGAGCCTGGTGGGCTAGAGTCCAAAGTGTAGCAAAGAGTCGAACACGACTGAAGTGACAGCATGCATGCACGCATCCTAGAAAGAGGATGGTCAAATAATTACCATATGGACTTAGAAGGCTTGAAGATTTAGTAGATGTACCTGGTGGAAGCTGAAGGGATCAGGGATATCTTCTTAAAGGAACTAATCGCATGCAGAGTTTTGAATGATGAGTAAGAGCAGTTAGGTGATCATTTATGAGTAGAAATGGAAGTTCTTGAGGGTATTCCAGACAGGAACAGCAGCAATGACAAAGGTAAGCGTATCGACCCACTTGATAAGTCACCAGAATTTTAACACAATTGATTTGCATTCGTTCAGGGGTGGAGAATGGTGAGTGAGAGAGAGGAAGAAACAAGAGTAAGTCCGAAATTGAGCCATAGATGGAAATCTTGCCATGGAAATATATTGAGTACTAGGTTCCACATGATGAGGATAAAATTTACTTTGTATATCCTTTGGAATAGAACAATTCTGGGGGCAGAGAGAATACTGGGGAGGGGAAATTATTGCAGTGAGACCTAACAAGGGCGTAATCTAAAGTAATGATGATGGGAAAGGAGAGGTATACCAAGTAAAGCGTCATTAAAGGAGAAGACTTGATTACTGGGGACGACATGGCAAGTGAAGGGGAAGAAAAAATTAGTATATTCTGATTTTTCTGACTTGTACAGGAGGAAGGTGTTAGGCTATACAAAAAGCTAAAGGGTAGAGAAAGGCAGTACTGCTGGACAGGAGAAGAGGCGAAGAGAAGAGCATGGAATATTTGCTGTCACAGCTAAATATGGGTAGGTAGTCAAGCCCAGAAGACAATCTTTATCATTAGTAGAAAACGCCAAGGATAGGATGTATGCTATGCTAAGTCACTTAAGTCGTGTCTGACTCTTTGTGACCCCATGGACTGTAGGCTGACAGGCTCCTCTGTCCATGGGATTCTCCAGGCAATGATACTGGAGTGGGTTGCCATGCCCTCCTCAATAGGCTGTATACCTTCCCATTATATACACTATCATCCCTTCTCTCCCTTGTCTCCTAACTCATACTATCTCTTTGCCTAGCTGTAGAGAATCTGAAATTCCCTTTAAATATACTTGATAAAAATCTAGGAAAATTCCCTGAAAATATACTGATTCGACTCAATTGTTTGATGTTTTAAATTCTGGTAGAGGGAAGGGACTCAAGACTCTTAAAAAAATGATAATTCTTACCCCCCCCCCCAAAAAATCCCATGAATAAGCTTTTGATTCTAACTTTATTGAATTAAGTCTGCCTCCTTCTTTCATAATCTTTCAGATTACCAGCCATGGAACATTGTTTAATTCTCTCATATTCCTATTGTTATTGCTTTAGAGGTCTTAGCATAGTCAACCAAGGCTTCTAAAAACCATCCTAATCTGAAATCTTCAAAAAATAATAATAGTAAAAATAATAATACAAAGTATGCATCATTTGCTATGTGTCAGGTTCAACTGCTTTAAACATAAACTCATTTAATGATCACAAAGATTATTTCTATGACAAAGATTATTAGCACTATCTCTATTTTAATATAAAGGAACTAAGGCAAGAGGAAATTTAACTTTCCCAGTATATAGAGAGTAAGTAGAAGAGCAAGAATTCAAATTTAGGCAGTTGGGAATCAGAAGGCTTGTACTTCATCACCCCACTATTTTTTTTTTCATTTATTTTTATTAGTTGGAGGCTAATTACTTCACAACATTGCAGTGCGTTTTGTCATACATTGACATGAATCAGCCATGGAGTTACATGCATTCCCCATCCCAATCCCCCCTCCCATCTCCCTCTCCACCCAATCCCTCTGGGTCTTCCCAGTGCACCAGGCCCGAGCACTTGTCTCATGCATCCCACCTGGGCTGGTGATCTCTTTCACCATAGATAGTATACATGCTGTTCTCTCGAAACATCCCACCCTCACCTTCTCCCACAGAGTCCAAAAGTCTGTTCTGTACTTCTGTGTCTCTTTTTCTGTTTTGCATATAGGGTTATCATTACCATGTTTCTAAATTCCATATATATGTGTTAGTATGCTGTAATGATCTTTATCTTTCTGGCTTACTTCACTCTGTATAATTGGCTCCAGTTTCATCCATCTCATTAGGACTGATTCAAATGAATTCTTTTTAATGGCTGAGTAATATTCCATGGTGTATATGTACCACAGCTTCCTTATCCATTCGTCTGCTGATGGGCATCTAGGTTGCTTCCATGTCCTAGCTATTATAAACAGTGCTGCGATGAACATTGGGGCATCACCCCACTATTAAAGGTGTAGATAATTTGACAGGGGAGTCTGTACATTTAGTAAAGTTGGCACTCTCGCCCTCTATGGGGTCAGAATACAGTATCATATATGTACATATCAAATCATATATGAATACATTAACATATTGATACTGGGCATATTAAAACCATAAAGGCAAAATTCTCCTCAACCAAGAATATAAAGAATAAAATCACACATTACACAGCCTGGGTTCATATCCCAGTCTGGCTTAGTACCTCAACTTACCAATGTTTGAATTATTACAAGTTGAGTGATTATGGTTGTTGTTCAGTCGCCCAGTCATGTCCAGCTCTTCGTGGCCCCATGGACTACAACACATCAGGCCTCTCTGTCCCTCACCACCTCCCGAAGTTTGCCCAAGTTCATGTCCATTTCATCAGTGATGCCATCCAGCCATCTCATCCTCTATTGCCCCCTTCTCCACCTGCCCTCAATCTTTCCCAGCATCAGTGTCTGTTCCAACGAGTGGGCTCTTCGCATCAGGTGACCAAAATACTGGAGTTTCAGCTTCAGCATCAGTCCTTCCAAAGAGTATTCAGGGATGATTTCCCTTAAGATTGACTGGTTTGATCTCCTTGCAGTCCAAGGGACTCTCGGGAGTCTTCTCAAGCACCACAGTTTGAAGGTACCTATTCTTTGGTGCTCTGTCTTCTTTCTGGTCCAGCTCTCACAACCGTACATGACCAGGGGGAAGACCATAGCCTTGACTATGTGGACCTTTGTTGGCAGAGGAATGTTTCTGCTTCTCAACACACTCTCTAGGTTTGTCATAGCTTTCCTGTCAAGAAGCAATCATCTTCTGATTTCATGGCTGCAGTCACCACCTGCAGTGATTTTAGAGCTCAAGAAAAGGAAATCTGTCACTACTTCCACCTTTCCCCATTCTATTTGCCATGAAGTAATGGGACTGGATGCCACAATCTCAATTTTTTTAATATTTAGTTTTAAGCTGGCTCTTTCTCTCTCCTTCTTCACCTTCATCAAGAGGCTCTTTAGTTCCTCTTCACTTTCTGCCATTAGAGTGGTATCATCCACATATCTGAGGTTGTTGATATTTCTCTTGCCTATCCTGATTACAGGTTGTGAGTCATCCAGCCCAGCATTTCTCATGATGTGTTCTGTGTATAGGTTAAATAAACAAGGTGACAGTAGACAGCCCTGTCATACTCCTTTCTTAATCCTGAACCAATCTTTTGTTCCGTACAGGGTTCTTACTGTTGCTTCTTGACCCACAAACAGGTTTCTCAGGAGACAGGTAAGATGGTCTGGCATTCCCTTCTCTCTAAGAACTTTCCACAGTTTGTTATGATCCACACAGTCAAAGGCTGTAGTGCAGTCGATGAAACAGAGGTGGATGTTTTTCTGGAATTCCGTTGCTTTCTCTATGATCCAGAGAATGTTGACAATTTAATCTCTAGTTTCTCTGCCTTTTCTAAACCCAGCTTGGATGTCTGGAAGTTCTTGGTTCACATAATGCTGAAGCCTAGCATGCAAGATTTTAAGCGTGACCTTACTATCATGGGAGATGAGTGTAATTGTCCAATGGTTTGAACATTCTTTAGTACTGCCCTTCTTGGGAATTGGGATGAAGATTGACCTTTTCCAGTCCTGTGGCCACCGCTGGGTCTTCCAGATTTGCTGACATACTGAGTGCAGCATTTTGATAGCAGCATCTTTTAGGGTTTTGAAAAGCTCTACTGGAATTCCATCACATCCACTAGCTTTATTGACAGCAATGCTTCCTAAGGCACACTTGACTTTACACTTCAGAGTGTCTGGCTCTGGATGACTGGCCACACCATCATCCTTATCTGGTTCATTAATATCTTTTTTGTACAGTTCTTCTGTGTATTCTTTCCATCTCTTCTTGATCTCTTTTGCACCTATGAGGTCTCTACCATTTCTGTCCTTTACTGTGCCCATCTTTGGGTGAAATATTCCCTTGATATTTCCAGTATTTTTGAAGAAATCTCTAGTCTTTCACCTTATGTTGTTTTCCTCTGTTTCTTTGCATTGTTCACTGAAGAATGCCTTCTTGTCTCTCCTCGCTATTCTCTGGAACTCTGCATTTAATTGGGTGTAACTTTTTCTTTCTTCCTTGCTTTTTGCTTCTCTTCTCTCTTTAGCTATTTGTAGAGCCTCCTCAGAAAACCCCTTTGCCTTCTTGCATTTCTTTTTCTTTGGGATGATTTTGTTCATTGCCTCCAATACAATATTACATACCTCCATCCATAGTTCATCAGGCACACTGTTTACTAGGTCTAATCCCTTGAATCTATTCATCACCTCCACTGCATATTCATGGGGGATTTGATTTAAGTCATACCTGGCTGGCCTAGTGGTTTTCCCTACTTTCTTTAGTTTAAGCCTGAATTTTGCTATGTGAAGCCGATGATCTGAGCCACAGTCAGCCTCACAGCTTGTTTTCTTTCTTTCTTTCTTTTTTTTTTTTGGCTGACTGTGTGTAGCTTCTTCATCTTTGGCTACAAAGAATGTAATCAATTTGATCTCAGTATTGACCGTTTGGTAATGTCCATGTGGAAAGTTGTCTCTTGTATTGTTGAAAAACGGTGTTTGCTATGACCAATGCATTCTCTTGGCAGAATTCAGTTAGCCTTTGCCTATCCATAGAGCTTGTAGCTCAGCTGGTAAAGAATCCTCCTGCAATGCAGGAGACCTGGGTTCTATCCCTGCATTGGGAAGATGCCCTGGAGAAGTGAACAGCTGCCTACTCTAGTATTCTGGCCTAGAGAATTCCATGGACTATATAGTCCATGGGGTCACAGAGTCAGACAAGACTGAGTGACTTTCACTTTCACATCCATAGAGCAACTGTGAATCTGTTAGTTGATCTCTATTAGACTCATTTACTAATGTGTAAAATAAATGTAATATAACCTTATTACAGGGATATGGTAAAGGTTAAATGAAGAGAACGTGCCTGAAATACTTTGCCCATATTTATATCCTACTTACTCTGACATTGTGCTATATGCCTTCAATGCTCTCATTTCTTTACATGTGTGAACTCATTTAATCCTCCCAACAAACTTATGATGTAGACCCTATTTTTGTCATCAGTCATTGTACAGGTGAAGACACTGAGGCACAAGGAGATTAAATAGCTTGTAAAATTCATACATGTATGTAACTGGCGGCCGTGGCTGGTCTGCCTCTTAAGTCTTCTGTCAGCGGCCATGCTATGCTGCCACCCTAAGCATGGCACACAGGTGTGTTAAGGCTGCCACCTTGCCATCCAAGTGGGTCTTGTCCTTTCTGTGGGCCAAATTATTTCATCTCCCTTTCTCATATGCAAGGGATAGCCCCTGAAACACTACAGGTAACTGTTAGCTTAATAAGTAAGAAAAAATTTTGTGAGATGGAAGAATAAAACATTTTAAAGGGCAGCTATGGCAGGAAGGATCTCCCCTCCTCAACAATTGGTTGGAAGCCATCCCCTCTCCAAGCACACACAGGGGTCGTGTTTATGATTGAAACTGGATGTTACCCAATGATCGACCAATGATCTTAGGCAGTTATTATTTCAAAGAGCCCTTAAACCAAAATAAACTTGTTTCTGCCTATCAATATGGTAGCATCTAGCTCATGTGATAAAATTCTTTACAAGAAAGAAACCTCAAGCTTGCTTTCTTTTTTTTTTTTTTTTTGGTGCCAGGTTGGATAGTATATTGATGTATAACCACTTAGGAATGAAGTCTGACCACCAGTGTCTGACCATGTGCTTTTGGCCAACCAGTTGTTTACCTCACAGTTTCTCCACTGTCCATGGCTGTTGGATAATGTTATTAATATTCCCAAACCAGGTCTGTTCCAGAATTAGCAGTCAGGAAATGGTGGCTATTATCAACGTGATTTCAAAAAGCCACTAAACTTTCTTAGAAAAATCTAATCCCTAAGACTTCTTTTCCTGTCTATATTTAGCATTGATTTTTCTATTTTAAAGCCAAAGATCATATTCCATTTTGAAGTCTAACAAATTCTAATCTCTTGGAAGGTTCAAACAATATTATCATTCACTATGAGTTTGAGCAGTCTTTCTTTCTACTTTGCTGACATTTGGGGTTGAATTAATTCCATTACAGCTGTGCATCTTTCCTCTCACAGCAGTTATCCACGCAATTGAGAATTATGGACCACACAAATCAGGTCAATGAAAAGTTCTAATTGTGCTCAGCTGTCTTCTTTCTATACCTTCCTTTATAATGCGGTAACAACAGATGTGATTGCAGCCACCATCCCAGAACAGTGGGGTGACCCCGACTCTTAACTATTCACATGGTTAAAGGGTAAAGCTTCCCAGAATGTCCTTTGTCTCTTAAAATGAAGTTGCTTTAGAGCTTTCCTAAACAAAAGCCCACAGTGCATTATGTACTGTGTATTTCAGGCAAATAAAAATGTTTAAATCCACAGACTGAAAATGATCTTCACACATAAAATGAAATCTGATCAGTTTACAGCCCGACATGAACAGAACTCCCAAATTAGGCACTTCCAAATTCAGCACAGCAAACACTGCCAGCCACCAAAGGAATGGGAGAAATCAAAGCCCTTCTAAATCTCCCTTCCATGACATATAAAAGATTCAGCAGAGTAGAGGTCAAAGAATATGAGGGGGGAAAGGTATAAAGGAAAAGAAAGATAGCTGATTTTTTTTTTTAGTATGAAGGGATAGAACCTAATTATTCTTTTATGCAGAAAATCCCTTTGGCTGTACACATGAATAAGAGCACTCAAGACAGCAACATTTTTCTTATAATTAGAAGAAATTATGATGTCTCTCTTGAAAGGCAGAATTTTCCTTATCATGAAAAACAGTGTTCTTTATCATCCTTACTTTTTATTAGAGCCTTCAAAATGAGGTTTTCTTGAGCCTCTTGAAATAAATCCATTCCACTTTGAACTGCCGGAACTAACTATTAAAATGTGGCCTGATTCATCCTGAGAAACGGCCATATGCACACTTGCCTGCGATCATAATGACTGCTAGGTGAGTTATAAAGAACACTGAATTCCTTTCTCCCACAACCTGAACCGTGCCGAGTTGGAAAATGTATGGATTACCTCTTTAAATAGGCTGGGTGTCTCATCTTTGCATTCATTTATTTATTTTTTTCAACAAGTATTTCTTAAATGGCACTATGAGCAATGCATTCGGCATGGGGCTGAATTTGCTGTGGCTGCTTGGAAATTAGCCTAAACAAAACACCACACATGAAAGATGATAATCATCAAGCTATGAAGGGAACTGTTTTTTGGGGGGGGGTGGGGGATACAGTTTGAAGGCATTGGGAAGATAACAGCGCTCTTTAATTTCATACCAAACCTTCATGGGGAATAGACACACAGCTCCAAGTTGTTATCAGCAACCGAAGGAAATATTGATACCAGGGATGCAAAATCACAGAGCAGTAGCTGCTCTGCTTAGCTGTTCTTGCTGAGTTCTCGGGGGTGAGCCTCTTCCTAGGATGGCTTCCACACAGTCTGACTTAGAGGCTTGGCTTCTGACACTTGGGCTCACTCTCTCCCTCATGAGCACACTTAGTGTGTGCAGGTCTCCCGAGGGCTGTTTTTGCCTACTCATCCTTTTATTATTCCCTTTATTATTTTTTCTTATATTTTTCATAATTCTCTTCCACTCTGTTTTTTACAAGCCTGAAGCACCTTTAGAGGGTTTGAAAAGGAGAGGAGAATAAATTAAAACCAATTCCAGTAGATGTGCCCCTATGAGTTGCAGTAAAGAACTGAGTTTGTCCCCAGCATCTTAATATTAGCATTGAATTGTAGTTGCCTAGAATTATCAGCATGCCGCCTCCTATTAGATAGCCTCCTTCCATCAGGAACTGACTATATTCTATGTACTCCTGTACCTTTAACCATCTGATCACCATAGTAGGTCTTTGGAAAGTAACTTAAACTTGAAGAACTGATGTCTCTGGTGTCCTCTACAAAAACTGTATTTGATTTATTTAAACTAAATATTTCCAATCATGTACAAGACACTGTGCTACACGCTCCAGGAAAAAAAAAAGAAAAAAGAAAACTGTCTTTAGAAAGGTCTAAAGGGAAAAATAAGGTGAATGTGCACTAACTGTAATAAGGATGAAAGTTTTGGCTTGGGGGCAGAGTTAGAACAAGAATTAGACTCAAGAATATTATGAGTCATTCTTCACTTTCCTGTGTGTGTAATTATGGGCACATATGTAAAAGACAACATTAGTCAACTCCAAAGAAAACAAACATCTACTGTGACTGCTCCACAGTCCCACACACATGAGCTGTAAGTATATAGTGAATAGTTTGTAGAGTTCAGAGGGAGGATGGAGTGCATTTGGCTGAGGGGAGGGCTTTTTGTTTTGTTTGTTTTGGCCACACTGTGTGGCGTCTTAGCTCCCAACTAAGGGATCGAACCTGTACCCCACCTCCCACCACCCCCGTCCCCACCACGCATTGCTAACAAGGAGTCTTAATCACTTGAGTATCAGGGAATTCCTTTAAGGAGGTATTATTTTAAATGATCCTGCAAGGATGAATGGAATGTTATTAAGACAGAAATGTAATCTCGCATGTGGGAAAAAAAACAACAACAACAACCTAGGACCATCAAAAGTTTTGACATGCAGGGGAATGTAAGGAAGGGCTTAGTCCTTTGAGTCATTAGCTTGACCAGGAGACTGGAGTGGAAAATTAATAGGACTCTATCAAAGCTAGAATCCCAGAAGCTGTGCCACCACTGAACCTCAAGAAACGAATACTTCTTCCTAGACTTTCTGTAGAAGCCCCTGTATGACACCAGCTGGTGGTTAAAACCTCAAACAGGTTTCTTTAGGAGGAAGGAGTTTGAGTCAGTTGTATCCTGTGTTTTGCATTCTTCATAAATTGAGAAGTTTACGTTATATACCAAGTGCTCAATAATTATTTATTGACAGACTAGTGAGCCTTATAAATTATACTAAATATCAGCTACAAACTAAAAATAAGTTCAGAGCCTTCTCTGATATTTGCACAGTAGCTCACAGAAACCAGAGCTTTGAAACTCCTTAGCAACCATACCAGACAGGAGCCTGATCAAAAATAAATTAGGTTCTTGGATCCAGTTCCAACATGTGTATGTTGGAGAGCTTCTTCACACCATAAGCAATTCTTGGACACTGGCAGAATGTCCAAGAATTCAACTCCAATTGCAACATTATCTACCTGGAAATAGCATCAGATTTCACAGGTTAAGGGCTCAGCCCTTACAAGACTGCCACCTCCCTCTCACCCAGCCTCCCATCAGGTGGCAGTAAAAAGCCCAAATTTTACCTGTGCTTCTGACCAACTGGCTATAAATCAGAAGTTCCCATGACCCCCTTCTCAAATTAGATTAATTTGCTAGAGCAGCTCACATAACTCAAATATTTTCCTTACTAGATCACCAGTTTATTATAAAAGGATATAACTCAGGCACAGTCAGATGGAAGAGATGCAGAGGGCAAGGCCTGGCAAAAAGGCAGGGAGCTTCCATGCCCTCTTGAAGCATACCATTATTCCTATATCTCCTTGTGTTCATCAGCACAGAAGCTCTTTGAACAGTGTCAACCCAAAGCAACAGTTTGGGTTGTTACAGATGCCTCCTTACATAGGTAGGATTGATTAAGTTGTTGGCAATTGACAATCAGCTCAACCTCCAGCCCCTCTCTCCTCCCCAGATGACAGAGGGTGGAACGAAAGTTCTAACCCTCAAATCACATGATTGACTCCATTGGCAGCCAACCCCCAACTACTTTGGAAAGTAGGTGCTTTCCAAAAGCCTGTTCATTGATATAACAAAAGATACTTTTATCACTCTCAACACTTAGAAAATCCCAAGCGTTTGGAGAGTTCTGTGCCAGAAATGGGACAAAGGTCAAATATATATTTCATATTATAAATCACAATATCACAATATAGTCTTAGAAAAGTTTAATATTTTTCCCAAGTTGCTTTTTATGTGAGATCTCTAGAAATGTGTTATTGTATTGTACAATTTTAAAAAACTGGCATAATTTAAGAATACATAGTATATTATCCTAGCAATTAACTACTTATACTTTTATTTATGTATGTATTTATTCAAAACAGGCATATTGAATACCAAATATGAGTCAGGCTCTAAACAAGGTTGAGGTGATTATGAAGATAACTGAGATAGGATTCCCACTTATAAAGCTTCACAATTTAGGATTCGGGGGGAAAGAAAAAACAATGGAAGGTTTTTTACTAAGGAGACATCAATTTTTTCAACAAATATTGCCACTAACAGCGTTGAAACTGAGTAATCCCTTATTTTTAACAATTGAAGGATCTGAGAATTCAAATTTTCTTTTAGACAAATATATTTGCCATTTAGTATTTTATCAAAACATTTATTGATTTTATAATAAGAAAAATAACAGCTGCATTTTTAAATTATAACATAATCACTGGACCTAAAGGATAAAAATTAACAATTTAGAAAGAAATATTTTAATAAAATGATCAATGAGAATACATGAAGAGACAAATGATTTTGTTAAAAAAAATTGTTTCAATAAATGTCATAATTGAACACAAATGTATTATTGTTAAATCATAGAAATAATTAAGAAAAAAGACTAATTTATGTTGTGCTTCTTTTATAACAATTTGAAATAAATCCAGCCTATAATTGGTCTGATAATTTACTTTTAGAGCTAGGTCAGAGGATTTAGAGATCACTCTGGTGGGCTATATCCTCATGACTGCCAAGAATCAAAGTATCTTTAGAATCACCAAATGATCATTTCATACAGCTTCTTCCCATTTTTAATGATCTGAGTTCTTTATGTAGCCATATATGTAAACTACATATGTACTTCATTTCTTTAATATTTTTTTTCAAAAATGTTTTTCAGATCTGATGCAAAATAAAAGGTATTTAACCCACAGTGTGAATTTCTTTCTGTCACAATTTCAGTGCAGGTAGGAAGAATGTTTGAAAATGCCAGTGTTTCTTGCTATCATTTCACATCCACAAGTTAGAGGTTTCAACAAAGGGTCTTTATAGTTCACCCTTTTGGACAAATGGCTGGATCATAAGGAGTTAACATAGTTTAAGACTTGAAAGAGAAAAATGTTCCTAGCAAAAAAAGGCTTACAGCAAAATAATGAGTGCCAAGGTTGAAGCTGCTCTTTCTTGCTTTAGTGCTAGAGCTGCATTATTCACAACTGCCAATCAGCTAATCTGAAAAGAATTTGTTCTTTACTGCATTTCTCCTTTATTGCTCCCACCCCACTGGTCTGGTGTACATTGCCTCCAGCTAGGAGGGTTGAGAAATGGCTACTAAACAGACAACAAATGCTGTTCTCTGCATCAAAGGGCAGTGGACACTGTGGAGAGAAAGGGCTTTTGCTCACCCCCATTTCCTTTTCACATTTAGCCTTTGCCACTGCAATCCTGAAAACCTCAGGCCATTGCAAAAGGAGAAATTGCCTGTCAATTTCTGAAAAATTCAATACTGAGCTTTTACTGAAGATTTGGGGTGCTGGACTGGTTGCAGCTTCCTGAAATACTAGCAGCAAAAAAATAAAAAATTTAAGTCTACAGTAAACAAATTTTAACAAATGCTGTGGCCACTGCCTAACCTGATCACCATTATATATAAAGTGAGGAAATTAAACATCATGATTTACAGCTGAAAACAAGGAGTCTTAGATGAAGGTGACAGCCAGGTTCTGCAATTACCCCTGCATTGACGTTTGGAGCATCCTTACAAATGCTGACCATGTTGTCACGACAAATGAGCGTGTGAGTGCATGCATGAGCAACGTTAGTGGATATATAAAAATAGATTTATGTATAAATATTGCAGATGTATCTTTTAACCAGCATGGAGTAGTATCTTGGCAAATTTGATTAATGCCCCAGGGTTTTTTTTTCCCTTTGGTGTACTCATGAAGCACCAGTTAAGAAGGTTGGAATTTATGTAGGTCTACTGGGGAGTAATTATCACTCAATGCATTAGCAGTGAAAAATCAGAGATCGTTGCCAGTTTTCCTCACTTCCAAGGCAAGGCTAAACATTCCCTCAGATTGAGTCAAATGGTCTTTGTTAATTTCTTGCACTAATTCACCAAGTGGCAATGTAGGAGTGACATTGGCTTCTGTTGCAGGTATTTCCATTCTGAGGAAAACACAGTTCTGAGGAAGCTGTATTTTTGAACCATTCTAAACCAGAAATGTCTGTGTGCTCCAGAAGGGCACACCCCCCGCAAGGGATGTCTAGCTCACAGGCTCTTAATAGGTGAAGGAAGTGTGGATTGGACTTGAGATGGGTTTGGTTTGCTGTTGTTGTTACTTCTGAGCTGAAGTGCACAGATCCGATTAGATTATCGAGGTAGGCTGGAGGGAGTGACGTCACCCCAGATGAACTCAGATGCATTGCTTAATTCTACCTCTAATCCCATACCAGTTCAGTTAGACACCGGAGCTTCTTTGCCAGCTGCAGTATCTCCATCATCCCCTAGTGACAGGCCCAGCACTCCATCTTCCAGCAGAGCCGCTGAGCTGCCAACCCAACTGCCCTTTCACTGGTTTCCTGCCACATTTCCCCCAGGTCCCCACACCCGCTACTGCAAACCCACCAATCTGCTCGCTGCCTCTCCACTAATCCCACTGCTCCATATTAATTCAGTCTCCTAGGGAGTAGCAGGAGTGTGGGTCCTTTAGATGGTCAGAGGCACCACAGACCACAGGCCATAGTGCAAAGAGTCAGATACCACTGAGGTTCAAGCCAGCCAAGCCTCAGGATATCCACCAACAATGGGGCAAGAGTCTACCTGGGTGCAGCATCCAGTGTTTCTAATAAGAAAATACATGTATGTATGTGTGTGTGTGTGTATTATATGTATATATGTGTGTATATATATATAGGCATATATATAGATAAGCATATATATATAGGCATATATATATAGATAGGCATATATATATATATAGGCATATATATATAGATAGGCATATATATATATATAGGCATATATATATAGATAGGCATATATATATATATAGGCATATATATATATATAGGCATATATATATATATATGTATATACATAGGTGGCTCAGATGGTAAAGCATCTGTCTACAATGCGGGAGACCGGGGTTCGATCCCTGGGTCAGGAAGATCCCCTGGAGAAGGAAATGGCAACCCACTCCAGTACTATTGCCTGGAAAATCCCATGGATTGGAGGAGCCTGGTAGGCTACAGTCCATGGGGTTGCAAAGAGTCGGACATGACTGAGCGACTTCACTCACTCATATATATATAATCACTTAACAGACCCAATAGCCCCTAAACGTTATGTCATTTTATTTTGGAGTTAGAGACCCTTCGTTTGTTAAGATACAGCATTGAGAAATCCAACGAATACATCATTTTATGCTCCTGAAAGAATTTTCCTCTCCTGCCACTGTGAGGAGTATGTATAATGCCATTCAAATGTGGTTTTGTCACAAATGAACTGTATCCACGTGACTTATGTGAACATGCACACGTGTATATACCTAGAGAGATAAGAGAGAAGAGAAGGGGTAATGGGGGTGGGGCGCTGGAGAGGCAGGCGCATGCGCTGTACTAAAGGGGTGGGGGGGGAGCAACCAAAAGACTCACTGCAATGCAGTTTTACATACAGGCCTGTAGGAGCAACCGGAATGTTATTAGACCATAAAAGCACATCAGGCTGATTTATGGTTTCTGATCAAGGTTTCTGTGAAAATTACTCTGCATCACCGGCTCAAGGTGACTGCTACCATTAATGTGTGGAAAATAAATGAGATGGGGACGCTGATAGCAGAGGAAGGGAAGGAAGCGCGAGGCAGTTTATACAGCGCAGGTTCCCCATCTTGCTTTACAGTGCAGAGAAGCCTGTCATCAAAATGATTGCTCTGGGGCAAGAAAGGCAATTCTGGGTAATTAGATCTTATGGCGTGTAGCCGGGCTTTCTTACAGCGAATGGATCAGGATGGTCGGGCGAATGCCTGCTCTCTGCATGCCATCTTTTCTATTTTCTGCTCATATTCAGAGAGTGTAGTTTAAATTTAGGAGGAGAGGTATGGCAATACTGTTTTCCTGACTCCATTTGACTCTAATACTATTCATTCCCAGTCTAGGCTTTTCCCGACTCTATTTGTTTCTAATAGTATTCATCTCTCCCCAATAAATAATCTTCCAAATTGGAGACTTTCCAAGAGAATTGATGTCTGGGAATATTTTATATGTCATCCGATGGCAACAAAAGAGTTCCGCTGGCCTTTTCCATTCCTTCCCTGTTTATAATTCATCACTAAAACATTTTGTACATGAAATGCCCTACTGCCTGTTTCAATATAAACAAATAGCATATACCCCAAGATCTTCATATGAGATAGTTGCTGTGAAAGGTATAAAAGCTGTTTGCTTGCAAAACGCCCTGCTCTTCCTCCTTTTTCGCTTTGTTCTTTTAGTCATTGTGAACTCTGCCTGCCTGAGCATTTGCTTGTACTTGGTGTCTTCATATTAGAGTTGGGAATGGCACTCTCTTCCAGGATTTTGACTCTACATGCAAGTAGACAGCCCTACCTTTTGGAATGCTTGGGTAAAACTGAATAGATGAAAAGATTTTCAAATCTTTTTTTTTTTAACTGCACCCGTTTCTCTAGCTGTCCTAAAACTTGCCCTCTGATGCTTCTGTCTAGCATCCCCCATCTGGAACACGCCAGTGTCTGCTTTCCCAGCTGCTTCTGCTGTGCTGATGGCCACTAAGAGGCATGGCTCCAAGGAAACCCACAGGCCTAGAGAACACTCAACCCATTCAGCCAAGAAAGAACAGAGACCTGCATTTCCCCCCACCCTCTGTTTTTAAGTAAGGCTTTCACTTTAGTGACACATCTCACTCTTAAGTGCCCGTGTCTATGGGATAGCTGGGCTGGATTGAAACTTTGATCCCTGTCCATACACACAGACACACACCCTGAAATACTGCCTCAGACAGACATTCAGGATTGGTGCTGCTTACCCATGTTGTCAAGGATTCTGTTTCAAAAGCTCAAACACAGCCTCTAGACTATCCCTAAAATACCCGGTACCCAAAAGGTTTAATTGAAGCAAGGGGTTCTAATACACATACAGCATTTTAAAGTCTTCAGAAAAGCTTGCTTGCACACCATGTCTTTTTATCATCACCACAGTAGCAAGAGATCACTAAGATAGTCATTATGATTTCCATCTTCTGAATGGAAAGTGCAAGCTCAGAGAAGCCATTTGTTTTGCCTGAAATCATTTCGTTCACAGTAGTGGAGCCAACTCTCATTTTCTTTACCTTTCTCCAAGTAGGCTACTATGGTTACAAAAAACAAAAAAGAAGAAATCATCCTGGGGGAAAACAGACTGCTATTCTTGTAGTGACTCAGTTATGAACAAGAGGCAAGACACCAGACAAGACTCCTAACTTCTTTGGTTTCCTTGATTTACTCAACTATATGAAAACCCACTCCAGTATTGCCTGGAAAATTCCATGAACAGAGGAGCCCGGCAGGCTAGAGTCCCCATGGGGTCTCAAAGAGTAGGACACAAGTGAGCACACATGCCCATATGGACTAGAAATTGTCTATAGTACCTTCTAGAGCTCTTTTTTTCTATTTTCAATATCTTTCTCAGGAACCATACTATGTTGGGAAGAATATCCAGTCACTGTCAGCATCTTGGAGAAAAAGAAAAGGACTGTCTTCCCAGTTACTTTTCCCATCTCCAGTGCATACCTATGCACATGCAAGCCCCATCTTCCCTCCCCACAGCTATTCTGTTTGGAAGAGGAAATTTTGAGACAAGAGAGAAGCCAGCAATTCTTAGGAGCATTCTTAGGAATATATGACTATCCTATGATACTCATTTATTTTAAGATTAATGTTTAAGATTCATTTTAAGATTAAAGTTTAGCTCTGCAAACAATTACTAAAATCCATATGGAGGAGAGGGCACATCCAGAGGCCCCAGAGGAACATGTGCCAAAGTAGAGCATCATCTGAGATGCTGCCAGATCGCTATTGCTTCATGGCGGTGGCACAAGCTGAATGAATCTAATACATCTCCCCTCATGTGGGGTCATCCCCTCATATGGGGTCATCCCCCCATTATGCAGCTTCATTTAATTTGGCTGATGCTACCTTTACTGCAAATGATTCTACAGTTTGCTAGTTTCTTTAGCTTCAAACGGATTATTTAGTTGACCTTCAAAAAGGTCCATTTGTAAACTCAAGGATAATAGCAGAATATTTGGAATTCAGCCACTTATGAGTATATGGGAATATTGGGGGTGGGGAAGCCACTTTCCTGATTTAGCAAATAATTGTTTTGCTTGAGAGGTAAAGACTTGATTGATCACAGATCTCACCTTCTTCAAAAACATCTTTTTCAGAAAATCATCCCTGTGATGACTATGTTGTTTACTGGATTTCTGTGGCCTGTTCCGGCGACAAAACATGTCTGGGGTTTCAATAACTGCAGTAGGCTTGGTAGAGAGTTTTGAGTTCCAGATGTGGTAAAATCCCATTCTCAATCCTGTCTTCCCTGGCCAAAGCCCAACTCCCCAAGACCAAAGGGAAACCGAAATACTCTTGAGAAAAACGACTATAAGTCCCACAGAAAATATTTAGGAAGCCCTCAGGATGTGACCACACTGACTAGCAGTCATAAAGAGGTAGCGGGAAAATATAGCGCCACACCAGTGGCTTTAGCCAAGCGACCAGCTGCTCTGAAGTCAACCAATTACCCTCAGGTTTGCTCCAGTGGGTCAGAATCAATTGTTTTAGCTAATAATAATGAACACTGTATATCTGACTTCACACAAAAGGCACTAAAATCAACTGCCAGGCTGAGAGAACCACAGAAGTGTCCTAGTGACACATGTGTGTGTTTCAGAGGAACAAGTGAGTAGGAGGGAGATGGGGCCCACCTTTCTTCCACATAAAACTTGAGCTGTCTCTTCTTTGCCCCCAGACAAAAAGCAGTGTAGCTAAACTGCTTAAGTCTCAGTTCGTAATACATAAAGCAGACCTTATCTCCCTCCATTAAAAATCCTGCCTTTCCTTTCAGATAACCAGCTAGAACTAAAATGTCACATTTTCTTTCCTCTAAGGAAACACATCATGGTAGGCGTGTTTAAATTTAGGGCAATGGATGGAAACAATTTGCCTCGCAGCCCTTGAAGCCCAAATCCTCAGGCCTGCGCGCGTTTCCTGAGAGGATCGGTGCTTACATAATAGCCTTGTGTTTTGTCAGTTTTGCTGTAAAAAATACCCAGCAATTTCTTTAAGTACTGCAATTTTGAAAATTTCCAGTAAGACATCATCTAGTAGCCAATCAGACAATAGAAGCAGGAAGAATGACAAAGCTCTTCAATAAACAGAACAGAGAGTCTCTCCAAACTTTACATGATAAATACAGTTGACCACAAGGAAGATTTCATTGTCCTTGGGTTCCCTACTTATTCAGTAAACTCTTTGAGAAAACTTTTCTAGCTACACTCTTCTAGTTCTTATGTGTGCAAGAGAATGTATCTGAAGCACCCTTGCCCACAGGGTATGAAGTAGTTACTGCTATTAACCATTTTTAGGACAACCTATTGTGGCAGGTTATGAACATTAAAGTCCGTTCGGATTCAGAAATTAAACTTTTTCCTTCCTTCCCTTGTTGCAGCAGAAGTTTGTTTAAAATTTAGTGTTGTTTGCCTTCAAGGAGAAGGAAATTATTTTCTGATTCACTTTGGTTACAAAGTCTCAGCACAATCTGTTGCAAAGGAATGGTGAGGTATTATGGAAAAGGCAAAAAAGAAAGGATCAAAGTACTTAAACAAAACATCTTAGACAAAAGCAGAGAGGAAAGGAGCTTCCTTGTCAACCTAAAAAGAGATTCTGCCTGGCTGAGGAAAAGGAAAAGAGAGAGAATGAGGAAGGGCTGTTGTGATAGATCTAGAAAATCCAGGGTGGATACCTGTTTTACAAGCATGGCTGGTAGGAAGCATTTGTATCTTCCTGACAGACACAGTCTGGGCATCCAGAAGCTGTCTGTGAACTAGATCAACACAGCAGACCACTCAGCCATCCCATGCACCAACTGTCAGGCTGGAGGACTTTCTGCTGTTTCTGGAGAGAATTTCTCTTTACTTCTAAGCAACAACTTGCCCAGAGATAGCCCAGCTGGGGTGATGCTCATCCAGGTCCACAGATACGTTGGGTCTCCACTAGACTAAATCTTTGAGAACCAACCCCTCTCCCCATTCTCCACAGGCACCACTCGGATCCTGATCACCTGAGGTTTCAAGACTAAGAAGCATGGGGTCATGACATACAGGAAGGCAGCAATGAATGGAACCAAACAGAAATCTACTTGAGCCTAAGGCAGTGATCTCTCCTCTCAAGGAAAATAAATTCTTGGATTTCACAAATAGTTCAGCCCATTTGTGAGGATAGAAGAGCTAGTTGGGGTTTGAGAACAGGCAATGTTTATTTGTTGTACATGCCTCCATTGGAAACTCACTTACATCGAAACTTATATGACCCTACTAGGTGAAGCCATATAAAATCTTCAAATGCATCACCATTTTTAGTCTACTAAAATGACAATTTTATGTTGTCTAACACAATCATAGACTCTGGGGACTTGGGAAGCCAGTTAGCAATGGAATTTCTATAAAAGGCAACAGAATTTCTATATAAGACTTAGAAGTGTCATTTTGGTGGAGGGTGGAGACGTGTAAGAAACTTACAGGGAAGCTTCATTTGCTTAGTACACATACTGTTTTTACTTAGTTCACACATTTACTTGGAATGCTCCCCTCCTGCTCTTCTCACCAAGACATCCTTGCCACTTGATCCCAGTCACTGATCCCAGTCATTCCTTCTATCAAATGCATAACTAAAAAAAATATATATGTGCTTTTTTTTTTTTAGATTTTGCTGTAGAGGCTTTATTTTCTTTCAGTTCGCCTCTTCCTGTGCCACAATGACTTTCATTAAAACACCAAGATACGAGATTCCCAAAGTAACATATATGCTCCATGCTGCTGTTGAGTCGCTCAGTTGCGTCCGACTCTGCAACCCCATGGAATGCAGCTTGCCAGGCTTCCCTGTCCTTCACTATGTCCTGGAGTTTGCTCAGACTCATGTCCTTTGAGTCAATGGTGTCATGCAACCATCTCATCCTCTGTTGCTACCTTTTCCTCCTGCCCTCAATCGTTCCCAGTATCAGGGTAGTTTCCAGTTAGTTGATTCTGAGCATCAAGTGGCCAAAGTATTGCGGCTTTAGCTTCAGCATCAGTCCTTCCAATGAATATCAAGGCTTTATTTCCTTTAGGATTGACTGGTTTGATCTTACTGTCCACGAGTCTTCTCCAGCACTATAGTTCAAAAGCATCAGTTCTTTGGTGCTCAGACTTCTTTATGGTGCAGCTCTCACATCCATACGTGACTACTGAAAAAACAATAGCTTTGACTAGACAGACCTTTGTTGGCAAAGTGATGTCTCTGCTTCTAATATGCAGTCTAGGTTTGTCATAGCTTTTCTTCCAAGGAACAAGCATCTTTTAATTTCATGGCTGCAGCAGTCACCATCTGCAGTAATTTTGGAGGTCATGAAAATAAAACCTATCACTGTTTCCATTGTTTCCCTATCTATTTGCCATGAAGTGATGGGACCGGATGCCACGATCTTAGTTTTTTGAATGTTGAGTTTTAAGCCAGCTTTTTCACTGTTTTCTTTCACCTTCATTAAGAGTCTCTTTAGTTCCTCTTTGCTTTCTGCCATAAGGGTGGTATCATCTGCATATCTGAGGTTGTTATTTCTCCCAGCAATCTTGATTGCATCTTGAGCTTCATCCAGCCCGGCATTTCACATGATGTACTCTGCATGTAAGTTAAACAAGCAGGGTGACAATATACAGCCTTATGTACTCCTTTCCCAATTTTGAACCAGTCCATTGTTCTATGTCCGGTTCTAGCTGGTGCTTCTTGACCTGCATTCAGGTTTCTCAGGAGGCAGGTAAGGTGATCTGGTATTCCCATCTCTTTCAGAATTTTCCACAGTTTGTTGTGATCCACACAGTCAAAGTCTAGCATAGTCAATGAAGCAGAAGTAGATGTTTTTCAGGAATTCCCTTGGTTTTTCTATGATCCAACGGATGTTGGCAATTTGATCTCTGGTTCCTCTGCCTTTTCTAAATCCAGCTTGTACATCTGAAAGTTCTCAGTTCTCTTTACTATTGGAGCCTAACTTGAATGATTTAGAGCATTACCTTGCTAGCATGTGAAATGAGCGCAATTGTGCAGTAGTTTAAACATTCTTTGGCATTGCCCTTCTTTGGGATTGAAATGAGGCCTGACCTTTCTTCCTCAAATATTCCTCCAACCTTAAATATACATACATATATATGTATATATATGTCACTAAGGTCAATACGTCCCATTCCAAACTCTCCAGTTTCTCATTTTATTCAAATAGAGAGTAGTTTAATTCAAGCTCCATTACCTGGCTCCCAAGTTCATTTTTCCTGAGCTTGGCATCTCCCACTGAGTGCTCTGACAGCTCACATCACCCTCTCCTAGTTGCCCAGGTGTGTGAACTTCATCAGCTCACTTCCTCTCCCATCAGCCCCTGCGCCTTGTTACCAAGCCCTGAACCACTCTCATTTCACGAATCTCATTTCTGTTCATTAATTCAGCAATAGTAAGTGCTTTACATGTCCCATTCTCTCTCCTGACCACTCCTTTCCATCTACTTCTTCCCCTAAATGCTATCTTAGTTCAGGCCCATATTGCCTTCCCACAGTCTTGCTTTCTACTAGACCATCCCCTACATTGCTGCCAAATTAGTATTTTTCATCATTTTTATATTTTATGAATCTAATCCAAGATGAATGACTCTTTAGCAAATAAGATGGGAAAAAAGAGATAGAAAAATGGAAACTGCCATGAGGCTGGTCACCGAAAGCAAGACAGAACCTCACAGATATGGAGAAAATTACGGTGTCCGTAGTTTTTCGAGAGGATGGCAGGCTCAGTCATGATTCGGGCATGGACAGAACCAGAGTTTCCAAGAGGGAAAATTAAATTCTCATTAGAAATAAAAATGGGAGTGATAGGTAACTCCCAGGGGTCATAGAGAGTGGCCAAGGCTAAGCTCCACTGGATTTAGGGGTAGACACCCTGACACTATTGTCATATTACTTGTTTTTTATATAGTCTGGTATGAGAACTTGAGCAGGGTTATGTTTTGAGGGAGGAAGTTACATAGGTCTAGTTTTCTGGAACAAGAAAATAATGCAGAGGCTGATAAACTTACTATTTCTCTACCCCCTAAACATTTCACTGACTTTTTATTGTCTTTGATTATCAATGAAATCCTCACTATGTCCTTCAACCTATCTTTCTAGCCTTGCCTTTAACAGCTCTCCTAGGTATACCTAGTGATCCATCCAATCTTTTTTTAATTTATTTTAATTGGAGGCTAATTACTTTATAAAATTGTAGTGGTTTTTGCCATACATTGACATGAATCAGCCATGGGTGTACATGTGCTCCCCATCCTGACCCTCCGCCCCACCTCCCTCCCCATCCCAACCCTCAGGGTCATCCCAGTGCACTAGCCCTGAGCACCCTGTCTCATGCACCAAACCTAGACTGGCGATATGGTTCACCTATGATAATATACATGTTTCAGTGATATTCTCTGAGATCATTGCACCCTCACCTTCTCCCACAGAGTCCAAAACACTGTTCTATACATCTGTGTCTCTGTTGCTGTCTCGCGTATAGGGTTATTGGTACCATCTTTCTAAATTCCATATATATGCGTTAGTATACTGTATTGGTGTTTCTCTTTCTGACTTACTTCACTCTGTATAATGGGCTCCAGTTTTGAAACGGCCACACTTTTCTAATTCATGGTTTCCTCTCCCTGAAATGCTCTCGCCTCCTGGTGTGTGCCATTCAAAATACTACCCACCATTCAGTGCTGGCGCAGATCCCAACGCCTCCCAAAAGTCTTTCTGAATCAGACTGATTGAATTGCTTCTTCCTTTGGACTTTGTATTTCTCATACTGAGAAATAAATTCTGAGGATTTAACTAAATGCCTGCACATAGTATCCAGAAAAAATACACTGATTCCCTTTTGTCCTGGACATCACACCATGTTCAGGTACCCTCATCTAGTGCTTTCTATGAAATTAAAGATTTTTTCAGGCAGAGGGCATTGCCTTCGCTGATTAATGCTTTAAGGGGCCTATCATGATGCTTCATACAAAACAGGCCTCAATCAAGGTTTATCTAATTTATTGAATTATCTAATTATATATTAAGTTGTGTAGATCAAGTATGGGGCATTCCCTAGACAGTGAATATAAATGTTCTGCCATTCATGTTTGCATTCAAATATCAAAGCTCCAAATACCAAAGCCTCACCTCTTGAAGGAGGTAGGAGTCTAGTTTGTAGAATTTTCTTACACCATTATTTCCGACAGTCTCCAGCAGTGCCAACAAATGTCTGTGAATCTGTCATGATGGCCATGCATACAACTGCTTCCTGGTAAATATCATGCAGCCTAGACACCACCATCCTACTAAGGAGCCCTTCAAGGCTGGAATTCTATTCCTAATTCAATTGCTGCCACTGCCATAATTGGGAGATCAGAACTCCTTCTCATTGGTTTTTGAAGTGGGAAGGAGAAACTTTTTTCTGCATGATGCTTAACTAATGGGAGTGGAGGCGGAGTGGGCATGAGCCCTTTAATTAGAATACAGAATCACAAAGTTTCATAGCAGCCATCAATAACTTTCACTCACCATCACAGCCAGTAAGACCATGGCTTAGCAGCCCAGGTTCTGTTAGTCCCACAGACATGTCACTTATATCTAGCCATCTAGTCTTGCCACTGCTTTTAGGTGCCTGATTGCCTAAGACTTAGCACCATTGCTTCCCTGGTGGCTCAGAGGGTAAAGCGTCTGCCTGCAATGCAGGAGACCCAGGTTTGATCCCTGGGTGGGAAAAGATCCCCTGGAGAAGGAAATGGCAACCCACTCCAGTACTCTTGCCTGGAAAATCCCATGGATGGAGAAGCCTGGTAGGCTATAGTCCATGGGGTCGCAAAGAGTCAGACATGACTGAGTGGCTTCACTTTCTTTCTTAGCACCATTGCCGCTATCAACTATTCCCTCCAGCATTAGTCCTCATCACAGCCACCACCACAGTGGCTGGAGCTGGCGAACCAATGACACCACCAGCATTGCTACTAGTGTTGCTGACTTCCTGTGACCACTTGAGTAAAAAAGTGCTACTTGATCAAACTGCTTATTTTACATTGTTATGTCGCTCTCCACTCATTCATTTGGGCAAAGGTGATATAGTAAGAAACCTCGTTAATATTATTTTATGTTCCCTTAAAATGTGTCCCCAGCAAAGTTGTCTGAGATCCTTTCAGCTTTTTCGATTAGTGTGTGCAGGTATCTACATTCAGGTGTTCCCCACTCCACCCCTACCTCTCACTCACCCCATGAATGGCTGGATTAGAATGAGTTCTGGTGATAGCCACATAGCTATATGAAAATAAATACTGCCTTTCTCCCTTCAGCCCACTCTGACTGGCTCACTATTTCAGATGTCTTTTGTCATGAAATCTCTCTCAGGGGTCCTATTTTCTTTCCTGAAAAGGATTCCATTAGAGTTATAGTGGTCCACTTGATATGTGAATATATCCTTGAACCTCACTGGGGGTCAGGCCCAAGTATTTTACCCACTGAGATCTCTCATCCCAATATAAATTAGTGAATGCAAGTGATATGGGGCACATGATGTGGTATTTGAGCCCTTTATCCTGACCATACCAGACATCTCTATTCACTGTATATCAAAAATTATTTTTAAAGTTTTCTAAAGTCTTTGGAGAAGACCAAAGAATTTAAAAATCTGACCATTATCATGCTTAGCTATTTAGAATAGTTCTTGTCAGTACCTTTGTATGAGATATTAATAACCACCTAAGACTCGGGGCTGCACCACCCAAAAAACAGTAAACAGTGCAGGGCACTCAGAGCTGATAAAAGTGCCTGTTCATAGCAGCCAGACTGGGCACACACTTCCAACAGCAAGTAATGTAAAATTCACAACAACTGCCTTCCAGTCAAAGCCTATGAAACATGTGAAGAAACATAAAAGTATGACCTATAGTGAAGAGGATATTCATCAAAAGAAATGGGCAGAATTGGTACATATGTTGAAATTAGCAGAGGGCATTGAAATGTTATTATAACCACAGTTCATATGTCCAGAAAGTTAAGTAGAGATATGAAAGCTATAAAAAAGGATTCAAACAAAATTCTGTAGGTGAAACCTTTAACATCTAAGGTAAAAATTACATGGGGTGGGACTAGTGGAAGTTTAGACATTGCCGAAGAGAAGACTGAAAGATCAATTATCTTGAACACATACCAATAGAACTAATTCAAAATAAAACACAATGAATTTAAAAAGAACAATGAGCTGTGGAAAACTTGAAGTTACCAACTATACGTGTGATTAGAATTCCCAAAAGGAAAAGGAAGAAATGTTGAAAGAAGTAATAGCTGACTTTTTGTCCAAATTTGAGAGAAACTATAAACCCATAGTTCTAAGCTCAGTGAATCTGCAGCAGAAGAAACATGAAGAAAACTCTACCAAGATATATAATAATCAAGTTGCCCAAGAGAACAGACATGTAGACATAGACAGCCGCAGATCTCATGTTGGAAACAATACAAGTAAGAAGAAAGTGGAGCTACATCTTTAAAGTACTGCATTATAAGCACTAACTTAGACTCCTATACCCAGCAAAAATACCTTTCAAACTGAAAGTGAAATAAAGAAACTTTCAGAAATATAAAGCCTTAGAAAATTTATGATGAGAGAACTTGGACTTTTAAGAAATCTTTAAAACTTTCTTCAGGCCAAAGTAAAGTGATACCAGACAGAAGTATGGGCCTATACAAAGTAATGAAGAGACTGGAAATAGCAGCACATGGGCAAATGCATGAGATTTTCTTCTAACTACTTATTATCTTTAACATATAATTGACTATTTAAACCCATGTATAATATGTATAAAAGTAAAATATAAGACAACAGTAGCATAGACGCTTGGAGGGGAAAAATGGAAATGGACTATTGTAAGTATCTCATACTGTAGGTGAAGTTGCATAACACCACTTGAAGGTAAACTGTAATAAATTTTAAATGTATACTATCACAATGAGGTACTATTACACGCCAGTCAGGATGGCTGCTATCCAAAAGTCTACAGCAATAAATGCTGGAGAGGGTGTGGAGAAAAGGGAACCCTCTTACACTGTTGGTGGGAATGCAAACTAGTACAGCCACTATGGAAAACAATGTGGAGATTTCTTAAAAAACTGGAAATAGAACTGCCATATGACCCAGCAATCCCACTTCTGGGCATACACACTGAGGAAATCAGATCTGAAAGAGACACGTGCACCCCAATGTTCATCGCAGCACTGTTTATAATAGCCAGGGCATGGAAGCAACCTAGATGCCCATCAGCAGATGAAAGGATAAGGAAGCTGTGGTACATATACACCATGGAATATTACTCAGCCATTAAAAAGAACTCATTTGAATCAGTTCTAACGAGATGGATGAAACTGGAGCCAATTATACAGAGTGAAGTAAGCCAGAAAGATAAAGAACATTACAGCATACTAACACATATATATGGAATTTAGAAACATGGTAATGATAACCCTATATGCAAAACAGAAAAAGAGACACAGAAATACAGAACAGACTTTTGAACTCTGTGGGAGAAGGTGAGGGTGGGATGTTTCGAAAGAACAGCATGTATATTATCTATGGTGAAACAGATCACCAGCCCAGGTGGGATGCATGAGACAAGTGCTCGGGCCTGGTGCACTGGGAAGACCCAGAGGGATTGGGGTGGAGAGGGAGGTGGGAGGGGGGATCGGGATGGGGAATATGTGTAAATCTATGGCTGATTCATATCAATGTATGACAAAACCCACTGAAATGTTGTGAAGTAATTAGCCTCCAACTAATAAAAAAAAATAAAATAAAATAAAAAAATAAAATGTATACTATAATCCTAAGACACTATAATAACAAAATATATTTTTATAGGTAATAACTCAAACAAAGAAGATAAGGTGAAATTTTAAAATATTCAATTATTCCAAAATTAAATAGAAACAGAGAAGAACAGATGGAGTAAATAGAAATAAGACAGCAAAATGGCAGCTTTAAATCTAGCTTTATCAATAACTATATTGATATAGTTATTAATCAAAAAGAGATTATCAGATTGGCTTTTTTTAATAAAGGACCAACTTTATACTCTCTAAAAATAGAAATATAAAAAATGAAGGAATATAAAAATATGCCACACAGACACCAAATAAGGCAAGAGTGGCTATATTAATAACAGACTAATTAGAATTCAGGACAAGCGATGGAATAAAAGTTAAGGAAGGACGTTTCTTAATGATGAAAAATATATATATATAAATTCATCAGACATAACAATCCTAAACTGGTGTGTAACTAATAACAGAGATGAAAAGACGAGCAAACTCACAATTATGTTTAAGTTATTTATAAAGAGACTTACTTAAAAAGAATTGGCTCACACGATCATGGAAACGGTGAGTCCAGACCTTGGAGGGCAAGCTGGAGACTCAGACAGAGGCTGATGCCTGTGCAGCCTTGATGGCAGTGGTTCACAGGGGAAGTTTTCAGGATGACAGAATATTTTATATTTTGATTAGAGTGAGATTCCCTGGGTGAAATTGTCTTTAAAGAATATCAAGCTATTCACTTAAAGAGCACATTCTATTATATGTAAATTATACTCTAACAAAATTAAAATTAGAGTATTTTTTTAAACGTATTTAATTATGGCTGTGCTGGGTCTTCATTGATGCATGAGGGCTCTCTGTATTTGAGGTCTGAGGGCTTTTCATTGCAGTGGTTTCTCTTGTTTCGGAGCACAGGCTCTAGGCACCAGCTTCAGTAGTTGTGGCACATGGGCTTAGTTGCCCTGAGGCATGTGGGATCTTCCTGGATTCACAGGGATCAAACCTGTGTCCCCTGCATTGGCAGGTGGATTATTTACCATTGGACCACCAGGGAAGTCCTAAAATTAGAGTATTTTTTAAGATACATACTCACTGTAATGAGTCATGTAGGTGAGTATTTGAAAATGAAATAAGCCACCCCACACATCCCTGGAAATAGTGATGAAGACTCATCTGTGCTGAATTCCTTGCCACCACTCTTTTCTTCTTGTTTGCCAGTCTCCTCTATGTTCCTTGCTGGAAGTTCTGATTCTGTTGGTCCCCAAAACAGTAGGGCTCCTCAGTATTCTGTACTGAATCCTTTTTCTTGAATTATTCTGTTAGATCTTCTTGATGATCTTCTGTTCATGCATTACCTCCAAACTGATGATTTCCAAATCTATTATCAGTGACCGTCTCTTTCTGTAAGTATCTCTTCCTAAATGCCCCACAGGAATCTCAGTGAACATGTCATCTTTCCCCCAAAACTGCCCCTTGCCTGTGTTCACTTCCCTGTGAGATGACTCTTTGATTTACTTAACCCTTTTGCTTGAAACTGGGAAGTCCATCTAGAAAACGATGGGCCAAGAGCAGTAAGCTTGCAGATTCGCAGCAGACCCTCCCTACCTTCACTATATGCTCTCCAGCCTCCTTCCAGTAAATATTTTTTTGACTCAAGAGATGATGACCTAATTTTACCTGCAGTAACCTCAGCATGTCTTCCACAATAGACTGTGGAAGGAGGGTCATAAAGAAAATCACCATGCCCTTGGAGGATCATCCTGGATTTCCAGTAGCTGGCCATTATAGGCTTGTTCCCTCTCACCCCACCATTTATTACCAGACTATTAAAATAATTTCCTAACTGGCTTCTTGGCTCCAGTCTCCATATATTCAATGTAGACATACCTCTCTACCCATTGCTGCTAAGTATATTTTCTAGGAAAAAAAAAAAGAACCAATGACTTAGGATGCTGTGCGAGGCCCTGCCTATAGGATGTCTCATATCTCAATCTATCCATGCCTTTGCCATACCTTATTCTCTAAACTTGATATGTTGGTTTGCCCTCCAGCTTTTGCTTCATTCATTTCTTCAGCCTAAAATGCTGCACTCTTTACCCCTTTTCTGAGCTATTCTGTTTGTTCAGATGGTAAAGAATCTGCCCGCAATGCAGGAGACCCAGGTTTGATCCCTTGGTCGGGAAGATACCCTGGAGTAGGAAATGACAACCCACTCCAGTATGCTTACCTGGAGAGTTCCATGGACAGAGGAGACTGGTGGGCTACAGTCCATGGAGTTGCAAAAAGTCGGATATAACTAACAGACAAACACTTTCACTTTCACCCCATTTCTACACACCAAGAAAAATCCCCAATTATTTTTCAAGTCTTAGAGAAAGCATTATCTAAAATGTTCTGATATCTCTCCCTATTCTAATCATAGTATAACTTATGTCATTTATGCCTATCTGCTATTGTTTTATGTGTGCGAGCGTGCTCAGTCATGTCTTAATTCTTTGCGACCCCATGGACTGAAGCCAGTCAGGCTCCTTTGTCCATGGGATTTCCCAGGCCAAGAATACTGGAGTGGGTTGCCATTTCCTCCTCCAGGGGATCTTCCCCAGCCAGAGATCAAACCTGAGTCTCCTGCATTAGCAGGAGGATTCTCGACCACTGAGCCACATGGGAAGCCCCATAGCACCTATAAAATGTTTTTACTTTGTATGAAGAAATGCCTTGTGGTTTACACAACTTTTATACTCCGGACCCAACACAGGGTATCTCAATCTTGGTACTACTGACATTTTAGACCAGATAATTCTGTGTTGTGGGGGCCACCCTGTGCACTGTAAGATGTTTAGTTGCATCCTTTGCCATTAAATAGCACGCCTCCACCTGGGTCATGACAATCACAAATACTTTCAGACATGGCCAGCATCCCCTTATGGGAAAAATTACTTTGAATCAAAACAAAAACAACATTTTTGTTATTCAGTCACTAAGTCATGTCCGACTCTTTGCAACCCCATGGGCTGCGACGTGCCAGGCTTCCCTGTCCTTCACTATCTCCCAGAGTTTGCTCAGATTCATGTCCATTGAGTCGGTGAGGCTATCCAATCATCTCATTTTCTGCTGCCCTCTTCTCCTTTTGCCATCAATCTTTCCCAGCATTAGGGTCTTTTTCAGTGAGTGGCTCCTCCCATCAGATGACTGAAGTCCTGGGCACATAAAGGCATGTGGAATAAGATCATATATTGCTTTTCAGGACTGGCAGACAGTAAGCAGGAAAAGGTAGAACTTAACCTATCCCACATTTAGGCTTGAGAAGACAGGGATACAGTGGGTAAAGGGGGGACCAAGAAAAAAGCTACAATATTGGAGCCTGGCATTGGGGGTTGGCAAGGAGCAGGGAGCAAGGGCTCTGTATGCAATCAAAGGAGGATCAAAACATGAATGTGTCCTCTCTTCTCTTTACAAGAGAAGTCCAAGCTAGTTAGTGCAGAGCCAACTTCAAAGTCTGGTCCTTACCCTGAATCAAAAAGAGAACTGTGTGGATTCTCCAAGATAAACATGATCAAAGCAGGCCAGTCTACATGCCTATCCAGAATCGTCAGGAATGTGCTCCAACATCCTCACCGAAATGCAAATAGATTTCACTGGTTCATGAAAGTGAGCAGTTGTTAGATATCTCCTCCATACTGATCACTGCCCTCCTAGACACCTGAGAAGCAACAATAAACATTCCATTCCAATGGAATATAAATGAGGTAGAATCTCCTCTCTTCCCACTTCTGGATTTGGTCACCAAGATTTGGGAGACACATGCAGAAATACAGAAGGATCTGGATTTAGATCAGCAGGGTTTTTTTGTTTGTTTGTTTGTTTTTGGAGAGGTCAAATATATTTTTGCACTGAAATGAAGAACATGTGAGAGTCATAATCGAAATGCAAGAATCATAAATAGCAAAGCTAATGCCAACACAGCAGCAGTGTGAGAGATCAGCTAAGAGGCATGACTGAATGTTAAAAATAAAATAGGTTCTGAACAGACATACCGAATATAGGAATTTTGTTTTGTTTTGTTTTTGGAAGCCAGTGTAACAAATGATGGTAATAGTAACTTTGGCAGGCTGCTAAAAAGCTGGGCATCTCAAAAAATGATTCTCTTTTCCCTTGCAAAAATTATGAAAATGAAACTGGGATATTTATTTCCCTTTTTAACGCAGCAGGGATCACTTACAGCAAATAAGCCTGACAACACTCTAATGAGGGAAGCATTGATGCTGTTAAGAGGTGACCATCGTCATTATCCACACAATGCATCAGATACCCAAACTGTGCCTTTGTCTTCCTCCTTGGCCTTCCAAGTGCTGTTTCTTTTTCCCTATAAAATCATAAAAGATGTTATTAAAAAACAGAGTGGCAGGTCCTCAACTACCCTCTCTCTCTCATCTCATCCTATGCTGACAGTCCCAGAAAGAAAGAAACCCCAAACATGTAGTTTAAAGATTAGTACACAGGATGTGGAAGAACTTCTTGATTCAACAATTAACATATTTGTTATTCAGTATCTCCATTGTGTCAAGACTTTGTATCAGGTTCTGTGCCAGTGAAAATATATATACAAAGAATGCGAGGAAACATTTTTTTTTTTTTTCTGGAGCTTGAGAATTGTTAAAGAGAACAATAGGCCATGAAGCAACTGTATGTTTACAAAGCAGGCTGCTTAGATCAGAGAGCAGAGGCAAAGCAAGGCCAGGAATCTTTAAGGGACCTCAAACAATGAAGGCTTTCAAGGAGAATGTTTAATTGTTAAAGGTCCCTGACAGACACTTAAAAGTAGAACAGACCCTTATCAACCTGAGAGAAGATTAGATTTAATAGCACTTGAGATTAGAGGGGTAAATTAAAGGGCATTCGTATGGCTGCACTGGCAGCCATGACAATGTGGCTCCATCTCTCTGAGCTTCATTTTTCTCACTCGTACAATGTTACAGAAGTAATTCCTTCTACATAGGCAGGTTGTGGAGTTTAAGTGAGGTAATGGGCCTTGCTCACGCACAAGGAATGGAGTTGTTGCTACTATTATTGCAACGACTTCCACGAACTTAAAATTGTTGGACAGGAGAACAAACACCAAATTGATCAAAAGTTATTGTTTCTTGATACTAGGATGAGATGTAAATTGACTTTCCTTTCTACTTTTCTGCATTTTCTGTATTTTCTATAATGAGCATGCATTATTTTATCATCAGTAAAACATCAGCCTTTAAAACAGATTTTAAATGTAAATTTCATTGAATGAATTATTTGGTAGAATAATCAATGTTAATCCAACTCACATAATCAAGTAGCTTTTGAATGTACAAATCCTTGATTATATTGTGCCAAACATTGTCCTCAGCCTTATACAGAAATAGGAAAGCATGCTCCTGGGCTGCAGGAAGGTTAGTCTTATGAATAAACTCCTTTCTTCTGTTTCTCCATTAAAGCAAGTAAACTGCTATTACATATATAGATCTGCGTGAAGAAGTTACCAAAGCCCAACTCTTACAGGTTCAGGATTGGGAATTCAACGATGTGAATTCAAGTGCTGACAAATATCTAGCAGTATTAATTGACTGCCTATTATGTGCTGGGACATTTTCTAGGCATGAGAAAAACAGCAGTAAACAAACAAATATGTAGCTTTGGATGTGGTCTTTTAATCTTTCTTACCTGTCCAATGGAAAGAAATAAATGAAATAACATATAGTGTCCACAAGAAAGTAAGCACACAGCATCCTTCTGTATTGAATATTACCCATCAGCATTCAAACGTAGTGGTAAGTCTCCCATTTTTAAAATAATCATCCAGTTTCTTTGATTCTACACTCCCTTCCAGTTACCAATTTACTTTTTCCCTACTGTTGATTGACTACCCTGAAGATAAGTATTGTCCATACTCACTGTTTTCAACTTCTCCCCTCCCATTCTATCTTGAACACATTCCAAACAGGGGTTGGCCCAGAAACTGCTTTTGTCACCCGGGATTCAGCTTGTAAATACTATGCCTTTGTGCAAACTAGAAAACGGCACCCGCCTGCATGGGTACATTATAAATAGCTGTGCCCTCCACATGCATGGAGCAGAGGCGGGGAGAGCTTCATGACCCCTCACACACTTGAACAGACACCATTGTGCAAGACATGCCCGCCCATCCACAGTGATGCTTCTATGGCTGCTGGTGGCTAAGCCTACTGATCAGATCTCAGCCCTGATCTTGCCTACATTGCCAGCAACATAGGCCAGGGTGGATTTCTACCTACTCTTTGAAGCGCCTTCATTATAGCACATTCTTTTCTTTTCTTTTTTTTTTTTTTAACTCTTTTTCTCCTTTCTGGTTTTCCTTCCCCCCACCCCCAGTTTTATTGAGATATAACTGAAATAAAACATTGTGTAAGTTCAGGTTATACCATGTGATGATCTCATATACATATATACTGTGAAGTCATTACCACAATAATGTGAGTTAATACCTCCATCACTTCACATAGGTACCATTTGTGTGTGTGTGTTTATGTGCCTGTTTGGTGAGGACATTTAAGATCCTCTCTTCTAGCAACTATAATACAATATTGGGAACTATAATTAACACACTGCACATTAGCTCCCCAGAACTTATTCATCTTATAACTGGAAGTTTAACCAGCATCTCCAGCACCTTCAACCAGCATCTCCCCATTTCTCCTTCCCTCCAGCCCCTGGCAACCACCTTTCTAATCTGATTCTGTGAGTAAAATACTGCACAGTATCTTACATGTGGAATCTAAAAACAAAAAAGCAAAAATATCAAACTGATAGGAACATGGTAGAAGAGGGACTAATTGTCGGGGGGGAGATGTTGGTTAAAAGGTGCCAACTTTCAGTTATGAAATTAATAAGCTATGGGGATCTAATATAAAATATGGTGACTATAGTTGATAACACGTCATTGTGATTTTGAATTATTTTAACAACAAAAAAAAGTATTTGTCTTTCTCTGACTTTTGTTTAGTACAACGCACTCAAGATCCATCTATTTTTTTTTTTGCATGAAAGGATTTCTTTCTTTCTCAAGGATAAATAACATTCTGTTATTTTACATATAAGTATACACACACACACATATATAAAGGTGGTGTGTATATATATATTATACACCATCTTTTTTATCCATTCTTCTGTCAATGAACACATAAGTTGTTTTCATGTCTTGACTATTGTGAGTAATACTGAAATAAATAAGGGGGTACAGATATTTGTCAAGAAACCAGTTTCATTTCCTTTATGTATATACCCAGAAATGGAATTTCTGGATCATATGGTAGTTTTATTTTAATTTTTGAGAAACCTCCCTACTATTTTCCATAGTGGCTATACCAACAGTGTACAAGTAATCAGTTTTCTCCACATCTTGACACTTATCTCTTTTCTTTTGATAATAGCCATTCTGATACGTCTGAGGTGATGTCTCATTGTGGCTTTAATTAGTGGTGTTGAGTACCTTTTGGCTACTTGTATGTTTTGGAAAATGTTATTCACTTCCTCCGCCCATTTTTTAATTGGATTATTTGGGGTTGTTTTTGCTATTAAGTTGTCTGATTTCTTTATATATTTTGATTCCCTTTTCTTTATCTTTTGTATATACTGTAGGTTTCTGTGGTTACCATGGGATGTACATAAAACATCTTATAGATTCAGTAGTCTATTTTATGCTGATATGGACTTAGCTTCAATCTCATTAAAAATCACTCTTTACTCACTGCCATTTTATGTTTTGCTGTCACAATTTACTTTTTGTATTATATATCCATTAACTATTATAGCTATAGATATTTGTATACTTTCAGTCCTTTAATTTTTATACTAGAGTTAAGTGGCTAATACATCACTATATTACAGTGGTATCAGTGTTCTAAATTTGAGCATATATTTTCCTTTACTGGTGTTTTGTATATTTTCATATGTTTTTATGTTACAAGTCAGCAACCTTTTATTTCAAACATGAATAATTCCTCTATCAGCATTGGAAGGCCCTAACCCATGAACTTCTGTATCCATCTGCATCTCAGTTATTTCCCTCTGGGTACTTAACAAACATCTCAAAGTTAACAAGGCCAAACTGAGTTGCAGTCATTTCTCTAAGCCCAACATTATCTTCTATCATCATTCTAATTATTCGGATGAAAAACTTGAGTTACAGGATTTCTTCTTTGTCTCATACCCCCACGTTCATCTATAAGCATATTCATCAGCACAGCCTTCAAGTGTAGAAGGAATTCAACAGCGTCTTACTGCCTCTACTACTCACGCTTGATCCAAAGCAAAACCATCATTGATCTATTATTTCAATTGCTTCCTAACTGTTGAATCTGCTTCTTTTCTGGTCCCCCTTCAATCTATTTTCCACATAACTCAGAATGAGCCTGTTAACCTTCAAGTCGGATTATTTCACCTGTCTCTTGAAAACCTCCCAGTGGGTTCCTGGCTAAACCAGAGAAAGTCAGTGATGGTGACGGCACGCCAGCATCCCCTGCTGACATCTGGCCTGGATTGCCTCTCTGACCTCATCTCTGATACCTCTGCCCCCAGCACACACGGTTCATTTCTCTTCTGCCACATTTACTGATTTATTTTTCCTTGGGCGTGCACTTACCTCAGGGATTTTCTGCTTACTCTGCAAGTGTTTTTTCCTCCCTCTTTAGAAAACTCCCTTATTTACTCCCTACTTTCTTCTCAGTGATGCTTCCATGACAATCATCTTCAAACTACAATACTCCATTTTCCTTTCCTGCTTTATTATTCAATAATATAAAATACATTTTACTTATATTTTGTTTTCTTTTCGTCTCCCCCCAAAATAACAAGGTCCACATGCATAAACCATTTTTTGTATTAACTCTTTTATCCCTAGAAATTCAGCTAGAGCCTAACAATAAGTCAGTGCTCAAACAATATTTGTTGAATCAATATATTTTCATACATGTAAATTTTAAATAATTGAAAGAACGTATAATATCCATCAAGAGTGGCAAAGATTTTTCCTTGACTATTGCCAAGTGGCAGCCCCACAGAAGTTTCAGAAAGAAGAGAAGTTTCCAGTGATTCTGGAAGTGACTGACCAGATGCCGGCAGTGACATGGCAGAATGCAGGTGCTGGGGAAATAAAGGCAGTAGGAGTCGTCATTTGTGAAATTTACCAAATTTAGATTTCTTTTACTCTCAAGCACAGGTCAAACTCAGATGAATATAAAAAAGATTCCTAACGAGACAAATTAGATAGGTCAGAGAAATTTAAGGAGACTAAATTAAAAGTGTAGAGTAGTAAAATATACATGTATAGGCATGTTGACTCACCTAGAGCCAGACATCCTGGAATGTGAAGTCAAGTGGGCCTTAGGAAGCATCACTATGAACAAAGCTAGTGGAGGTGATGGGATTCCAGTTGAGCTATTACAAATCCTAAAAGATGATGCTGTGAAAGTGCTGCACTCAATATGCCAGCAAATTTGGAAAGCTCAGCAGTGGCCATAGGACTGGAAAAGGTCAGTTTTCATTCCAATCCCTAAGAAAGGCAATGCCAAAGAATGCTCAAACTACCACACAATTGCACTCATCTCACACGCTAGCAATGTAATGCTCAAAATTCTCCAAGCCAGGCTTCAGCAGTATGTGAACCGTGAACTTCCAGATGTTCAAGCTGGTTTTAGAAAAGGCAGAGGAACCAGAGATCAAATTGCCAACATCTGCTGGATCATCAAAAAAAGCAAGAGAGTTCCAGAAAAACATCCATTTCTGCTTTCTTAACTATGCCAAAGCCTTTGACTGTGTGGATCACAATAAACTGGAAAATTCTGAAAGAGATGGGAATACCAGACCACCTGACCTGCCTCTTGAGAAATCTGTATGCAGGTCAGGAAGCAACAGTTAGAACTGGACACGGAACAACAGACTGACTCCAAATTGGGAAAGGAGTACATCAAGGCTGTATATTGTCACCCTGCTTATTTAACTTATATGCAGAGTACATCATGAGAAATGTTGGGCTGGATGAAGCACAAGCTGGAATCAAGATTGCCTGGAGAAATATCAATAACCTCAGATATGCAGATGACACCACCCTTATGGCAGAAGGTGAAAAGGAACTAAAGAGCCTCTTGATGAAAGTGAAAGAGGAGAGTAAAAAAGTTGGCTTAAAGCTCAAAATTCAGATAACTAAGATCATGGCATCCGGTCCCATCACTTCATGGCAAATAAATGGGGAAACAGTGGAAAACTTTATTTATTTTTTTTTTTTTTGTGCTCCAAAATCAGTGCAGGTGGTGACTGTAGCCATGAAATAAAAAGACACTTACTCCTTGGAAGAAAAGTTATGACCAACCTAGACAGCATATTAAGGTCCGTCTAGTCAAGGCTATGGTTTTTCCAGTGGTCATGTATGGATGTGAGAGTTGGGCTGTGAAGAAAGCTGAGCACTGAAGAACTCATGCCTTTGAACTGTGGTGTTGGAGAAGACTCTTGAGAGTCCCTTGGACTGCAAGGAGATCCAACCAGTCCATCCTGAAGGAGATCAGTCCTGGGTGTTCATTGGGAGGACTGATGTTGAAGCTGAAACTACAATACTTTGGCCACCTGATGGGAAGAGCTGACTCATTGGAAAAGACCCTGATGCTGGGAAAGATTAAGGGCAGGAGGAGAAGGGGACAACAGAGGATGAGATGGTTGGATGGCATCACTGACTCGATGGACATGCGTTTGGGTGGACTCCGGGAGCTGGTGATGGACAGGGAGGCCTGGCATGCTGTGGTCCATGGGGTCGCAAAGAATTGGACACAAATGAGCAACTGAACTGAGCTGAAGCATGTTGAGGTTCACTGTTGTCACCAGTATATTGTTCTCCTTTTCTTCCTTTCCTCACCCCCACATTTAAGTGTGGTTATTCGATCAGCACTGGACAATGAAACGTGAATTTTACATCCACTTGTCACTACCTGTACTTGGCAGTTTTCTTTGTATTTATCTTGTTTGTGTTCTGTTCACTGTGATTCTTGAATCTGTGGGCTGATGTATTTGATCTATTTTAGAAATGCTTAGCCATTGTCTTTTTGAATATTGATCTGTCCCATCCTCTCTCGTCTCTTTCTTATACTCCAGTTACATACATATTAAACCATGTGTCTCTCATGTCCTTTATGCATTATTTGCTGCTGTTCTTTTTAGTTGTTCTCTCTCTGTGCTTCACTTTGAGTTTTTATCGACCTGCCCTTGAGTTCTATAAGCATGTCCTTTGCCTTGTTCAAGTAAAATTCATTTAAAATCTTAAATATTTTAGTTCCAGAATATTCATTCTTTTTTATAGTTGTCAATTATTGAATAAAATACTCTCTTCATCCTTTTTGTCAGTCTTTTATTTTTTAACCTGTTTAAGGTTTTTCATAGTCTTTGTCAATTCAACATGTGTGTGTATCTCTTCTATCAATGACTTTTTCCCCTAATTATTAGACACATTTTCTTGCTTCTTTACATGTCTTTTAAGTTTTTATTATGTACTAGACATCACATGTAAAATAAACAGAGTCTAAAATTGATCTAATTTTTTTTCCAAGAAAAGGTTTGCCCTTTCCTGAGTTGTTCAGATGAGTTGAGAGTCTGATCAAAACAACGCTATCAGGAATTTAGTTTAGTCAAAGCCAGGTTTTAGCTTTAATTAGAATTATTCCTCATCTAGTATCATCTGTATGTAGTAGGCCCCTCCCTCTAGGGCGACTTTTCCTTCAAAGCACCATGAGACTGTGAGTGATTTATTTTTCTAGTTCAGCCCTCCAAGATCCCCATACTACCCTATCACTTAAATATCTTATGGAAAAAAACAAGCCAGGAGATCCTTCTAGATTCCAGTCTTTCACAATAGCTCATGTGGCCATCAAATGCTCTGCTGATTTCTCTTTCATTCCAGTTGTATCCTTCTCTCTGTGGCAAGCCCATCCTCAGTCCATCTCCAGGCATGACAAATGCCACCATAGGAGAAAGTATCTTGTGAGCTAAATTCATCAAGCCTCTCCATGTCTAGAACTTCAGTTCACTTGTTTATTTTTTACAGACATGACTCCTATGTCTGTAAATATATAAATGTTATGAATATTGTTTTTTTTCTTAGTTACAGCTTGCCATTACCTCTTACATCATAATTATTAACACCAGTGGAAATCAAATTCTATATTTAGGATTTAGTTGGTAAAACCTAAACATAGCACTTCACCATTCTTAAGCTTTATGTCCACTGATCAGGCTTTGAAATATTAATTATGTTATTCAAACCATTAGAAAGTATTGCAGTTCTATCTCATCTAATACTTTGATTTGCAAAGCATCTGTATATTCAATCAGTAAATTAACTAGGACTAAGTTATTCTGGCTATGGTTAACTGCAGATTTTTCTAATGAAATATTAGAAATCTGCTTGAATTGATAGTTCCATCAATTAACAGTCTTTAAGCAAATATTCAAATAGATGTTAGATCATCCTTCACTAATGTTCATGTCACTTCTTCACCTACAAAAGAGATTATCAACGGGAGTTAAGGGGGCTAGCGTAATTATGGCAGGTTGGCTTAGTTTCCCTAAAATACGTAAAGTAGTTACAGTCAGTTGTTTTGAAGTTGATAATTTATAAGTTACAATTATAACTCTTAATAGTTGTACTAGTAGCTTAGAAGTGGCGGTACATTATTCAGAATACTTAAAATCATTGCAAGCTGAATAGATAAAACATCCATCTTAAATTTGAAAGCACAAGTCACTGAAGAAAACACAGGTTTCTGCCTGAAACATAACAGAAATTCTAATAAAGGATATCAGCGCATGAAAGTAAGGTGCTCTGGAAGTGGTATTTGTGGGAAAGTGGTAAGAAAAGAAGCACTTTTCATTTGTACAAATGTATTTCTTTTAGTTCCAGTAAGTTATACACCAGTCTTTTAAAAATTTGATTTCGTTTTATTTCAAGATAAACACATTTTTATTATGCTTTTAAATACATGTATGTAGGTTTCTCAACACTGATTGTATATTGCATTACCCACGAGTCTTTGTTTCAATGTCCATGAGGGATTGAAACATTAGTATTTTTTAAGGTACTAATATCAAAATTTCTGGGAAAGGAGCCCACAAATGTAATTTTTTAAAGACTATTTTAGTTTTAAGTCTACTATAAAATGGAGAGGAAGGTACAGAGATTTACCATAAATCCCCAACTCCCACGTCTATATAGCCTTCATGATTATCAATATTGCTCATCAGAATGGTACATTTCTTACCGAAGATGAATTTGCATTAATGAATCATAACCACTCAAAGTCTGTAGTTTACCTTAGGGTTCACTCTTAGTGTTATACATTCTATGGGTTTGAAAAAATGTATAATGACATTATGTCCATCATTGTAATATCATACAGAGTATTTTCACTACTCTAAAAAAAAACTCTGTACTCTCCCTATTCATCTTTTTCTCATCCTACTCTTGGCAACCATGGATCTGTTTGTCTTCATAGTCTTACCTTTCCCAGGACGTCATATAGCTGGAATCATATAGTATGTAGACTTCTCAGATGGGCTTGAGCTCTCACTTAGTAAAATGCATTTAAAGTTCCCGCAGGTCGTTTCATGGCTTGATAATTCATTTCTTTTTAGCACTGAAAAATATTCCATTGAATGAATATATAACAGTTTTATCTGTTCATGTACTGAAAAACATCATGGTTGCTTCCAGTTTGGGGCAGTAATTGATAAAGCTGCTAGAAACATTTGTGTGCAGGTTTTGGTGTGGACATAAATGCTCAGCCCCTCAGAAGAAATATCGAGGAGTGAGATTGCTGAGTCAGATGGTCACAGTATGTTGAGAATTGCCGGAAACTGCCAAACTGTCTCCCAAAGTAACTGTGCCATTATGCATCAGCATTTCCCATTGTTCCATATTCATATGTATATCTAAATCTCATTCATTTTATCTGACCCCCTTGGATCTAACAATCTGGATTTTTATTGCTTGTTCATATTTGATTTTACTTTTTGACCAGCTCTGGACTTTTTGACTATATCTTGGTCACTTCCCCAGCTTAGACCCAAGTTGAAGAATTCACTATTCATCAACTTTCACTGAGCCACATAGACTGTGTAGGGGAAATCCAACCCTTACTCATGGTTGAAAAGTGCTGCTTTACAGAGTTGTGCTCTTGTATTGAAATACTAGGCATGATTTTCCAATATTATGGCCAACTTCATTCATAGGCTGGGCAAGTAGAATGAAGATCTGAAATGAAACAGCACAACTTTCCTTTATAAGTAAATATATGTTAAACACTTATAATCCAACAGCTAGAGTAGACTCAGTTTGGTTCAGTTCAGTCCCTCAGTCATGTCCAACTCTTTGCGACCCCATGGACCACAGCATGCTTCCCTGTCCATCACCAACTCCCGGAGTTTACACAAACTCATGTCCATTGAGTCGGTGAGGCCATCCAACCATCTCATTCTCTGTCGTCCCCTTCTCCTCCTGCCTTTAATCTTTCCCAGCATCAGGGTCTATTCCAATGAGTTAACTCTTCACATGAGGTGGCCAAAGTACTGGAATTTCAGCTTCAACAACAGTCCTCCCAATGAACATTCAGGACTGATCTCCTTTAGGATGGACTGGTTGGATCTCCTTGCAGTCCAAGGGACTCTCAAGAGTCTTCTCCAACACCACAGTTCAAAAGCTTCAATTCTTTGGCGCTCAGCTTTCTTCATAGTCCAACTCTCACATCCATACATGACCACTGGAAAAACCATAGCCTTGACTAGATGGACCTTTGTTGGCAAAGTAATGTCTCTGCTTTTTAATATGCTGTCTAGGTTGGTCATAACTTTCCTTCCAAGGAGTAAGTGTCTTTTTATTTCATGGCTGCAGTCACCACCTGCACTGATTTTGGAGCGCAAAAAAAAAAAAATAAAGTTTTCCACTGTTTCCCCATTTATTTGCCATGAAGTGATGGGACCAGATGCCATGATCTTAGTTTTCTGAATGTTAAGCTTTAAGCCAACTTTTTTACTCTCCTCTTTCAATTTCATCAAGAGGCTCTTCAGTTCTTTTTTACTTTCTGCCATAAGGGTGGTGTCATCTGCATATCTGAGTTTACTGATATTTCTCCAGGCAATCTTGATTCCAGCTTGCACTTCTTTCAGCCCAGCGTTTCTCATGATGTACTCTGCATATAAGTTAAATAAGCAGGGTGACAATATACAGCTTGACGTACTTCTTTTCTTATTTGGAACCAGTCGGTTGTTCCATGTCCAGTTCTAACTGTTGCTTCCTGACCTGCATACAGATTTCTCAAGAGGCAGGTCAGGTGGTCTTGTATTCCTATCTCTTTCAGAATTTTCCAGTTTATTGTGATCTACACAGTCAAAGGCTTTGGCATAGTCAAGAAAGCAGAAATGGATGTTTTTCTGAAACTCTCATGCTTTTTTGATGATCCAGCAGATGTTGGCAATTTGATCTCTGGTTCCTCTGCCTTTTCTAAAACCAGCTTGAACATCTGGAAGTTCATGGTTCACATACTGTTGAAGCCTGGCCTGGAGAATTTTGAGCATTACTTTACAAGCGTGTGAGATGAGTGCAATTGTGCAGTAGCTTGAGCATTCTTTGGCATTGCCTTTCTTTGGGATTGGAATGGAAACTGACCTTTTTCAGTGTGGCCACTGCTGAGTTTTCCAAATTTGCTGACTAGCAAAGGCAAAACAAGGCTGTTAAAGTGTGTGGGTGTTTAGGTAGTGAGAGGAGGTAAAATTGGTTGACTTCTGGAACCAAATTAGAATAGGACAGGAGCAAAATCCTGGTTATTGTTAAGTTAGATCACATTGCCATGTGATTATATAGATGGAGAAGATGATAGTACAAGGGTTCAAGAGTTCTGATATGAGATCTCTAAGGGAATGTTCTGTGACTCAGAGAAAGTCTAAAAACTATAGAAGTTGTTAACTGCGCAAGAACCTAGAAGTCATCACTTGAGCTGGAATTACAGATCAGACAAACAAGAAGCATGGCTCCATACTAAAGCTTAGCAAACACTTGATCAGAACTCTGTACCACTTTCTGCTCTGCCTAGAGCCCAAATTATACCAACAAGAAACACTATGTAGGTCATCGATTATATTCAATATAACCAAAAGGCCCAGTTAGATTAGAATTGAATGGGGGAGGAAGGTGATGGTAGGTAGATAGATAGCATGAAAGTGAAAGTGAAAGTCGCTCAGTCGTGTCTGACTCTTTGCAACCCCATGAACTATAAGGTCCATGGAATTCTCCAGGTCAGAATACTGGAGTGGGTAGCCTTTCCCTTTTCCAGGGGATCTTCCCAACCGAGAAATCGAACCCAGGTCTCCCACATTGCAGGCAGTTTACCAGCTGAGCCACAAGGGAAGCCCAAGAATACTGGAGTGGGTAGCCTATCGCTTCTCCAGTGGATTTTCCCAACCCAGGAATCAAACTGGGATCTCCTGCATTGCAGGCAGATTCTTTACCAGCTGAGCTGTCAGGGAATCCCAGATAGATAGCATGGACCAAGTAAATAAGTCAGGGGTTAGTGACACAGAGAGAAAACACTTTTCTGTAATGAACTGACAAGAGATTAGGTAGGTCGAAGAAAGGTTGACTGTTACCTCAAAGCTGAGAGTAGGGAAGAAAGGAGGTCCTGTACCCAGTGCTTGCTATGGGATCAAGAAGTGCTTATGAGTGAAAAGTGGGTCTGATATCACAGTGTTTTATCATCTTGAGCAGACCACTTTTCTTATCAGGCCTCTGATCATGCAATAAGTGCAAAAGGATTTTAGGAACTGAGCTAATTAACAAGTCAAAGATCACTATAGATAAGATCAAAACCAGCCTATGCAAACTGTAGGCTAATAACTTAAGGGAGCAGAACAGATGCTGACAACCTACAGAGCAATGTCTTCCAGTCTTAGAATTCTGGATCCCCAAGGAGACCCTGAACTATGGTTAGGAATGTTTAGATCCTTCTGTGTTCCAGGCATTTTCAAATGATGAGATAATATACTATTCTTTTCAAATGTCTGCTGATACCATAAGGTTAATCAAATATAAGTTAATTAAGACATATCATTTTATTGAATCCATGGTTTATTTTCATTCTGTATTTTCTAATTGCAATCTATAATTGCAAATACTAAAATATAACTACTATCAGATATTGGTCTGAGTAAGTGTTAGTCATTCAGTCATGCCCGACTCTTTAGACCCCATGGACTGCAGCCGTGCCTGTGAGATTTTCCAGGCAAGGATACTGGAGTGGGTGGTCATTTGCTTCTCCAGGGAATATTGGTCTGAGAAAATGTTTATAGGGAATATTTTCCAACATTAGTCACATAGGCTGAGAACTACTGCTCTAAAGGAAAAGACAGAGACAGAATCATCCCAAGGAGGAAGCAGCTAGACTTGATTGGCATGGGGTGAAGGCAGTGTGACAATGCAGAGGTAACTCAGCTCAGATCCCCTCTGCATCATTTCCTAGCTGTGAGCAAATTATTTATCTTTCTATGGCTGTTTTATCAATGTTAAAATGGTCAGAGTATTATCCAAATGGAAAGTGTTGTTGCAAGAATTAATGACAATGTATGCAAAGAATCTGGCACATAATAGCTACTCAATAAATGGTAACCATTAACGCTACTGCAAAAGAGAAGATAATTGTGAGGTAAAAGTGATAAACAAGTAAAATTCAAAATAAGGAAAAGTAAAGAATGCTGAAAAATTGGTCAGAAAAATATAAATACTGAGTCAAGGTATAGAGAGATGAGAACTTTACTCCTGGATCTGCCATTTAGGAAGTGAGCATAAATTACTTAACGTGTGGACACTAGTTACTTCCTCACTGAAATAAAATATTTGGACTCAGCTTTAAAATCATATGAGTTTTCTGTGATTACTTTTAGAATAACAAATTCAACCCCAGATACATGAGTCAGTTCAGCTGTTGAGTAATTGGTGCATGCTCTCTGCAGCTTCTTAATTTCTGTTCTTCCCATCCCACCCCTCCTGGTAAAGTCTCACAGAACCTACAAGAAAGAACTAAGCCTGCAGCCAGCCAGGTTCCAACAACGTAGGGCTCTAAGAGTTTTCTCCCAAGTAAGGTATGTGGACTTAGAATGGGTTTCCCAGTCACTTAGTTTCCTGTCTTATGGTAAACACTCAACCACGACCTGTTCCATCTCCCAAATGATGCCATAAATTGGACTCTGTACACGGGTGCCAGATTCTACCTTGGAGACAGAGTCTGAGTGAAGCAGAAAGAAATGGCTTTATTGCCTTGCAAGGCAAAAGGATCCACAGAGGGCTAATGTCCTCAAAAGTGTGTGTACTGACCTGAAGGGGATGGTGAGGAGTTTTATAGTAATGGTTCAAAGGACAGGGCATGATCAACTCCTGGGCGTTCTTCTGATGGGTTAGTGGTAAGGTAAGTGGGAATCAGCATCATCAACCTTTTTGATCTGGGGTTTACATGCTTGTGGGCGGCAGTCAGGTAACTTCTCCCAACTGGCAGGGTAGGTTTCAGTCTCTGCGAAACATCTCAAAAGACATGGTTCAGAATATTTTCTATAGTCATTGAAGAAGAACCAAAGATCCTTGAACTTTGTTTTATGGCTAAAATATCATTGTTTTGTCTTGCTTGCCTGATTTCCTTTGTTTCTGCATTTTTTCACTTCTGTGAATTAAATTTATTCTTTGACTACAATTTGTTCTACAGACAAAACGCAGGTGGAGGACTCGGGTGGCAGTTTATTCTGGAAAGGCCTCATAGCGCCCTGCTCGGTTACACAAATACTGTGAAATCCTTGTCTCTCAAACACAACCCCTGTTCATTTCCACAGTGTTTGACTGCTTCCTCCTCCATGTCCTCTCACTATTCACACTCACTTCTTGTTACCTGTTAATACATATAACTCGTCCTTACTAATAGCTGTATACAAATAATGCTGTACCATGAAAATAGTTCTGTAAAAATATGCCATGGTTTGTGCAAACTTCTACTTATGAACTTTCATCTGGCTTTCAAGTTTTATTTCTATGAATAATGCCACCTCCCATAAAAGCAACTTACATATGTGGTTACGTATTCATACTTTAATTTCTATAGGGTAGGATCCCATAGTGTAGTATTTCTGCTTGAATAATGTAGGTTTTTAAAAAAATTATTTATTTTTGGTTGCACTGGGTTTTCATTGCTGCGGGCAGGCTTTCTCTAGTTGTGGCGAGCAGGGGCTACTCTTCGTTGCGGTGCACAGGCTTTTTTTTTAATTACAGTGGCTTCTCTTGTGGTGGAGCACAGGCCTCAGTAGCTACAGCATGTGGGCCCTCGAGCACGCAGGCCTCAGCAGTTGTGGTGCGCAGGCTTAGTTTTTCTGCAGCATGTGGAATTTTCCCAGACCAGGGATCAAACCTGTGTCCCCTGCATTGGCAGGCAGATTCTCATCCACTGCACCATCGGGGGAGTCCTGAATAATGTACTTTCAATTTTAATAACTGCTGCCAAATTGATTTCCAGAAGAGCCTGCAACAATGCATATTTCTACCATTAATATCTGAAAATGTCCTTTTCTATGATTCCCATCAGTAGTAGGTGTTGTAGTTTGGTAATTTTTGCCAATACAATGAATGGAAAATAAGGTCACTATTACCTTGATTTTGCAGAAGCTTGGGTACATGGGCAGGCTCAACTTATTTTTATACAGGTATATGTGATACAAATTTTCTCTCTTCTGAAAAGTCGTTTGAAACTTTTGTTTATTTTCCTATTGGGTGGTTTGTGTCTTTCTTATCAATCTGTAAGAACTTTTTCTGGCCAATAGGTGGTCGTTGTAAACTATGAATACTGCCACATATACCTTGAAAATATTTCCCCAAATAATGTTATCTACTCAGTTTGCTTTTTGCCAGAGAATATTTCGGTTTCGTATACTTAAGTGGGGTTTTATTTCTTTTGAAGCTGCAGCATTGCATTTTATTTATTTTATTTTTGGTCGCACTGGGTCCTTGTTGCTGTGCCTGGGCTTTCTCTAGTTACAGAGAGCGGGGGCCACTCTTTAGCTGGGGCGCGTGGACTGTCATTGCAGTGGCTTCTCTTGTTTCAGAGCACAGGCTCTAGCCACATAGTTTCAGTGGCTCCAGCACGCGGGCTCAGTACTGAACCTGCGGTACACAGGTTCCATTTCTCCACAGTGTGTGGAATCTTCCCAGACCAGGGATCAAACTCAGGTCCCTGAATGGGCAGATGGATTTCTATCTACTGTGCCACCAGCAAAATCCCAGCATTGTATTTTTATTTAAAAACTTCTACACCAAATCCTCTAAAATTTTGGAAATATTACAACAATTTTTTAACATTTAAATGTATAATATTAGTAAAATTTCTTTGATTATAATGTGAAATAGGACTCAAGTGTTTCTTTTCAGATGGTTAGTTATTTTGGCCAGCCATTTATAAATTGAACCATTATATTCTTACCAAATTGTCCCAATTTCGAGTATATTAAATTTGCATGATTACTAGAAGGCTAAGCTCATATTTTTGTTCAGTTGCTCAGTTGTGTCCAACTCTTTGCAACTCCATGGACTGCAGCATGCCAGATTTCCCTGTCCTTCACTATCTTCTGGAGTTTTTTCAAACCCATGTCCCTTGAGTCGATGATGCCATCCAAACATCTCATCTTCTGTCATACCCTTCTCTTCCTGCCCTCAATCTTTCCCAGCATCAGGGTCTTTTCCAATCTATCAGCTCTTTGCATCAGGTGGCCAAAGTACTGGAGTTTCAGCTTCAACATCAGTCCTTCCAATGAACATTCAGGGTTGATTTCCTTTAGGATTGACTGGTTTGATCTTCTTGCTGTCCAACAGACTTGCAAGAGTCTTCTCCAACACCACAGTTTGAAAGCATCAATTCTTTGTAACTCAGCCTTCTTTATGTCCCAACTCTCACATCCATACTTGAATACTGGAAAAACCATAGCTTTGACTATACAGACCTTTGTTGGCAAAGTGATGTCTCTGCTATATAATATGCTGTCTAGGTTTGTCATAGCTTTTCTTCCAAGGAGCAAGCGTCTTTTAATTTCATGGCTGCAGTTACCATCCACAGTGATTTTTGAACTAATACTGTACTGTTTTATTATAGTGAGTGTGGAGGCATTTTGACTTTTGTATTCAGTTCCTCAGTCTCTCTTGTCACGTGACCCTGAAGTGCAGAGGAGTGGTAGAGTATATTTTCCAAAACCCATCGATGTTGGGGCTGGCCTTGTGACATGTTCTGGCCAACAGGATGTGGGTAGAAGTGACAGTGTGCTAGTTCAAGCCAGGGCCTTGTGGTCCTATGAGCCACGAGAGAAGAACATGTCCCATGTGATCCAAGGAGAATGTGAAGGCACACAGAACAGAACTGAAACCAGAAATGCTGGCTTCTAGCCCAGGAAATACAAAGCATGAAGCAGAGCCATCCCACCTGACCTGCAAACACAGGACAGAAAGAAAAACTTGCTGCTGTAAGCCACTGAATTCTATGCTGCTTGTTATACCTCATTCTGACAACAAAATACCAACAATACAGTATAGCTAATATGACTTAAAATCTATCAAGGGACCTCATACTTACTCATTTTCATCTATATTCACATATGTAAAGTTTCATAGGAAGTTTAATATCACATATAAAAGAAGAAAAATCATAAAATTGTTGCTATTTATAGATATGTCATGTCTTTCCATTTTATTCAGATCATTTTCCCTAAGTTCTGAAGTGTAATTTTATAGTTTTCTTGAAGTAAGTCTTTTATTAGACAGTTTGTGTCTATTTGAAATGGATTATCTCCCCAATTATTATACTAGTGCTTTTTTTTTTTTTACTAGATATTGAGTTTTTTAAGTATCCAATAATATTAGTAGAATAAAAGGTAATTATAGCTATCTTATTCATGGTAATTTTGAAAGTTTCTTTTACTTTTTTGTTGTATTGTGGTCAGTATAATGCAAAGTCTTGATGGATAGCATTATAGCGAACAGCATAATTGCAACTTGGTTTGAGAGCTAAAGATATAAACAGAAGTGATATGGAGAAAATAAATACATTATTACATTGTGTGTGTGTAGTCACTTTAGTCATGTCGAACTCTATGTGACCCTGTGTACTATAGCCTGCCAGGCTCTGTCCATGGGATTCTCTAGGCAAGAATACTGGAGTGGGTTGCCATTTCTTCCTCCAGGGGATCTTCCCAACCCAGGGATCGAACCCATGTCTCCTTACATCTCCTGCTTTGGCAGGAGGGTTCTTTACCACTAGCACCACCTAGGAAGCACTCACTATTACATTAGAATTAAGTGTAAATGATTTAGCAATGCTAGGGCTAAATGACATATGTCATTATAGACTGGGCTTCCCTGGTGGCTCAGATGGTAAAGAATCCACCTGCAATGTGGAAGATCTGGGTTCGATCCCTGATTGGGGAATATCCCCTGGAGAAGGGAATGGTTACCCACTCCAATATTCTTGCCTGGAGAATCCCCATGGACAGAGGAGCCTAATGGGCTACCATCCGTGGGCTTGCAAAGAGTCAGACAAGACTGAGCTACTTTCACGTTTGAGGAGGATCATGATAGACTTAAAAAAGAAAAACTGAAAAAAAAAAAGCCACTTAAAGATATTTCATGATCTATTACTAAGTGGTCTACAAGGGAAGTCATGCTACCTACCAAAATATTCATGTGAATCTAGCTACTTCCTCTTCTTCTTCTTCTTCCTTAGGTTTTGATCTTTGATAGTACTTTTCATTAGTGGCAATTCTATTCTATACGGCAGGAAAAAAATTAACATAGGCTTGAAAAACGCTGTGCAAGAAAACAAGTATGTTTTTTAAATACCAGAGGCAGTGCTGAAAACATGAAGAAATGTCTAAAGAGGTTTGCATTGGCCAGTTACAACATCATAAGTATCAAAAAGAAAGTAAAATTCTGCTTGAATGGAACAGGTTGTGTTTAAAACAGCCATCTATAATGATACTGGAAAAGTAGGAAAATGAATGTAAAAAGAATGAATGAATTTATTTAGTTTTAATGAAAGGAGTATAGATTTGTGCCGGCCTTCTGTTTATCCCATTAAGTACATATTTGCATGTAGAAAATAGATATACATTTTCTCTATCCAGTCTAAGTAGAGTAGATAGAGAAACCTACAGAAGACTGAATAGTATCAGAAAATTTGGTCCAAAAGATGAGCATGATGTATATGAAGAAATTCTACATTGCTTCTGAAGAGTATAAAAATAAATGAATGAAAAAACATGCAATGTTATTTGAAAGAAAGACTCAGCATCCAAAAAGTTTCCCAGTTTAGTGTAAAACTTTATTGTAACCTATTAGCAATAAAGGTTGTATTGTTTTGTTGGACTGGGAAATAAATTCTAAAGTTTCTAGGAAAATTTAAAACTATTAGGTTGGTGCAAATATAATTGCAGTTTTGGACCATGAATTTTGAATCATTACAACTTGGCTCAAACACATCTTTATTAATCAAAATAGGAACCATTACAATCAACACATTTTTTGCCAATGAGAAACAAGTTTGTTTATTCTTGTAGCATAAAAATCTGTGCTTTGGGATTTGACAGACACTTAGAAAGCATTTTCTGCCTCTTGCTGGCTATGGAAGCATTTTCCCTACATAAAGTTATTGAGATCTTTGAAATGGTAGTCAGCTGGCGAGAGGTCAGGTGAATACAGCAGATGAGGCCAAACTTCACAGCCTAACTCGTTCAACTGTTTGAAGCGCTGGTTGTGCGACATGCAGTTGGGGTTCACCGTGAAGAAGAGCTGGGCCCTTTCTGTTGACCAGTGTTGGGTGCAGGTGTTGAAGTTTTCAGTGTATCTCACTGATGTGCTGAGCATACTTCTCAGATGTAATGGTTTTCCCAGGATTCAGAAAGCTGTAGTGGCTTTCAGACCAGCTGCAGACCACAAAACAGTGACCAGGACCTTTTCTGGGTGCATGTTTGGCTTAGCAAAGTGCTTTGGAGCTTCTTAGTCCAAATACTGAGCTGGTTCATCACCAGTTGCAATTTAAAATCCACTTTTCATCACACGTTATAATGCGATGGAGAAATGGTTCATTATTGTTGGGTAGAATAATAGAAGATGACACTTCAAAATGGCAATTTTTTTTTTTCATTTGTGGTCAGTTCATGAGGCACCCACTTATCACACATTGTCACCTTTCCAATTTGCTTCAAATGCCAAATGACCATAGGATGGTCAGTGTTGAGTTCTTTAGCAGTTTCTCACATAGCTGTAAGAGGATCAGCTTTGATGGTCCTCTCAATAGGTCCTTGTCAACTTCCAATGGCCGACCACTGTGCCCCTCATCTTCAAGGCTCTCATCTCCTTTGCAAAACTTCTTGAACCACCACCGCACTGTACATTCGTTAGCAGTTCCTGGGCCAAATGCATCACTGATGTTGCAAGTTGTCTCCACTGGTTAATGACCCATTTTGAACTCGAATAAGAAAATCACTAGAATGTGCTTTTTGTCTAACATCATTTCCCTATTATAAAATAAATATAAAATAAACAGCAAGTAATAAGTCATGAGCAAAAAACCCATAAAGCAAGAAGTGTGCATTAATATGATATATAACATAACCACATTTATTAAAGAATGTATTCTAATATCAAACGGCAAAGTTCAGCAATGCAAAACCATAATTACTTTTGTTACAACCTTATATATATATATATATATATATGATATATATATGAAAAGATGGGACTTCCTGGTGGTCAAGAGGCTAAGACTTCATGCTCCCAATACAGGGAACCCTGGTTGGATCCCTGGTCAGGGAATTAGATCCCACACGCTGCAACTAAAGATCCCGCATGCTGCAACTAAGACCTGGTACAGTAGAATAAAAATACTTACATATATGTATGAAAATATTCATATATATATATGAAAAGACAATAATTTTGGAAGTATGTTTCTAACAAGTAAAAAATTGTTAATAAACTTAAAAATTTAGAAAGTGCTGAAAAATCTGCAACTCATAAAGAGACTTCATATATAATAAAGATAAAATTTCTAATTACTGGGGAAAATAATTCATGAATGGCATTTAAGAACAGAGAAATGATTTAGAAAATTACAAAGTTTGATCCCAAATGTACCAATTACATTTAAATCAATGTAATAAGGTTTTAAAAATTAAAACTGAAATTATAAATTATTAGATATCTTAAAAATATGCTTTTTCAAGTTAAGAAATCCTTTTTCTGCTTGGGGGTTGGTTTGTTTTATAATGGATGCTGAATTATACTCAGAATTGTTTTGATTTTGTCAAGATCAAGGAAATTCACTTTGCTACTTGTTGTTCAGTCGCTGAGTCATGTCTGACTCTTTGTGACCTCATGGACTGTAGCACACCAGATTCCCTTGTCCTCCACTATCTCTTGCAGTTTGTTAAAATTCATCCATTGAGTTGATGATGCTATCTAACCATCTCATCCTCTGCTGCCTTCTTCTGTTGCCTTTAGTCTTTCAGCGCAAAACAGGATCTTTTCCAATGAGTCAGTCCTTCACATCAGGGGTCAAAGTATTGGAGCTTTAGCATCAGTCCTTCCAATGAATATTTAGAGTTGCTTCCATAGCTCAGTTGGTAAAGAATCTGCCTGCAATGCAGGAGATCCCGGTTTGATTCTTGGGTTGGGAAGATCCCCTGGAGAGGGGAAAGGCTACCCACTCCAGTATTCCTGATCTTCCCATATGGCTCAGCTGGTAAAGAAACTACCTGCAATGTGGAAGATCTGGGTTTGATCCCTGGGTTGGGAAGATCCCCTGGGAGAAGGGAAAGGCTACCCACTCCAGTATTCTGGCCTGGAAAATTGCATGGAGTGTATAGTCCATGGGCTCACAAGGAGTCAAACACGACTAAGCGACTTTCACTTTTTCTTTTAGGATTGACTGGTTTGATCACCTTGCAGTCCAAGGAACTCTTAGGAGTCTCCTCCAGCATCAGGATTTGAAAGCATCAATTCTTTAGTGCTCAGCCTTCTTTATGGTTCAACTCTCACATCCATACATGACTACTGGAAAAACCACAGCTTTGACTATATGGACATTTGTTGGCAAAGTAATGTCTCTGCTTTTTAATACACTGTCTAGGTTTGTCATAGCTTTTCTTTCAAGAAGCAAGCGCCTTTTAATTTCATGACTGCAGTCACCATCTGCAATGATATTGGAGCACAAGAAAATAAAATCTGCCTATGTTTCCATTTTTTCCCCATCTATTTGCCATGAAGTGATAGGACTAGATGCCATGATCTTAGTTTTTTTAATGTTGAGCTTTAAACTAGTTTTTTCACTCTCCTCTTTCACCCTTATCAAGAGGCTCTTTAATTCCTTTCACTTTCTGCCATTAGAGTGGTATCATCTGCATATCTGAGGTTGTTGATATTTCTCCTGGAAGTCTTGATTCCAGATCAGGATTCCTCCAACCTGTCATTTTGCATGATGTACTCTGTGAACAAGTTAAATAAGCAGGGTGACAATATATAGCCTTATCGTAATCTTTTCCCAATTTTGAACCAGTCAATTGTTCTGTGTTCTAACTGTTGCTTTTTGACCTGCATAAATGTTTCTCAGGAGACAGGTAAGGTGGCCTGGTATTCCTATCTCTTTAAGAAGAATTTTCCAGTTTTCTGTGATGAACACAGTCAATGGCTTTAGCATAGTGAAGCAAAAGTATATGTTTTTTCTGGAATTCTCTTGCTTCCTCTAGGATCCAACAGATGTTGGCAATTTGATCTCTGGTTCCTCTGCCTTTTCTAAACCAAGCTTGTATATCTGGAAGTTTTCCATTCCATACAAAGTCACTTCAGTCGTTTCCGACTCTTTGCAACCCTATGGACTGTAGCCCTCCAGGCTCCTCTGTCCTTGAGATTCTCGAGGCAAGAATACTGGAATGGGTTGCCGTGCCACTCCTGTGATCCAGGGGATCTTCCTGACCCAGGAATCGAACTCACGTCCCCTGAAGCTCCCACATTGTAGGTGGTTTCTTTACCCCTGAACCACTGGGGAAGCCTGTTCTTTATTCTGTTGTTGTTCAGTCACCCAATTGTGTCTGACTCTTTGTGATCCCATGGACTGCAGCATACCAGACCTCCCTGTCTCTCACCATCTCCCAGAGTTTGCCAAAGTTCATCTTCATTGAATCACTGATGCCATCCAGCCATCTCTCATCCTCTGACACCGTCTTCTCCATCTGCCCTCAATCTTTCCCAGCATCAGGGAATTTTCCAATGAGTCATCTGTTCACATCAGATGACTAAAACACTGGAGCTTCAGCATTAGTCTTCCCAGTGAATATTCAGGATTCATCACCCTTAAGATTGACTGGTTTGATCTCCTTGCTGTCCAAGGGACTTTGGACTCTTCTCCAGCACCACAGTTCAAAGGCATCAATTCTTCAATGCTCAACCTTCTTTATGGTCCAGCTCTCACAACCGTACTTGAACACTGGGAAGACCATAGCCTAGACTATAAGGATCTTTGTTGGCAGAGTAATATCTCTGCTTTTCAACATACTGTCTAGGTTTGTCATCCCTTTCCTGCTAAGAAGAAATTGTCTTCTGATTTCATGACTGCAGTCACTATCCACAGTGATTTTGGAGCCCAAGAAATCTGTCATTACTTCCAACTTTCCCCTTCTATTTTCCATGCAGTAATGGGGCTGGATGCCATGATCTTAGTTTTTTTAATATTTAGTCATAAGCCAGCTCTTTCACTCTCCTCCTTCACCTTCATCAAGAGGCTCATCAAGAGTTCTCCATTCACGTACTGCTAAATCCTAGCTTGAAGGATTTTGAACATAACCTTGCTAGCATGTGAGATGAGCACAATTGCACTGTAGTTTGAACAGTCTTTGGCATTTCCCTTCTTTGGAATTGGAATGAAAACTGACCTTTTCCAGTCCTATGGCCACTTTTGAATTTTCCAAATTTGCTGATATTTTGAGTTTAGCTCTTTAATAGTATCATCTTTTAGCATGTTAAATAGCTCAGCTGGAATTCCATCACCTCCACTAGCTTTGTCCATAGTAATGCTTCCTAAGGTCCACTTGATTTCATACTCCAGGATGTCTGGCTCTAAGTGAATGACCACATCATCACAGTTATCCATGTCATTAAGATCTTTTTTGTATAGTTCTTCAGTGTATTCTCGCCACCTTTTCTTAATCTCTTCTGCTTCTATTAGGTCCTTGCCACTTCTGTCCTTTATCTTGCCCATCCTTGCATGGAGTGTCCCCTTGATATCTTCAATCTTCTTGAAGAGATCTCTACTCTTTTCTTTGCATTATTCATTTAAGAAGGCCTTTTATCACTCCTTGCTATCCTCTGGAATTCTGCATTCACTTGGGTATATCTTTCCCTTTCATGACTTTCACTTCTCTTCTTTCCTCAGCTATTTGTACACCCTTCTCAGACAACCACTTTGCCTTCTTGCATTTCTTTTTCTTTGGGATGTTGTTGGTCACCACCTCCTGTACACTTTTATGAACCTCCATTCATAGTTATTCAGGTAGTCTGTCTCAGTTCAGTTCAGTCACTCAGTCTTGTCTGACTCTTTGTGACCCCATGAATCGCAGCACTCCAGGCCTCCCTGGCCATCACCAACTCCCGGAGTTTACTCAAACTCACGCCCGTCGAGTTGGTGATGCCATCCAGCCATCTCATCCTCTGTTGTCCCCTTCTCCTCCTGCCCCCAATCCCTCCCAGCATCAGGGTCTTTTCCAATGAGTTAACTCTTCACATGAGGTGGCCAAAGTATTGGAGTTTCAGCTTCAGCATCAGTCCTTCCAATGAACACCCAGGACTGATCTTCTTTAGCATGGACTGGTTGGATCTCCTTGCAGTCCAAGGGACTCTCAAGAGTCTTCTCCAACACCACAGTTCAAAAGCATCAATTTTTCAGTGCTCAGCTTTCTTCACAGTCCAACTCTCACATCCATATATGACCACTGGAAAAACCATAGCCTTGACCAGATGGACCTTTGTTGGCAAAGTAATGTCTCTGCTTTTTAATATGCTATCTATGTTGGTCATAACTTTCCTTCCAAGGAGTAAGTGTCTTTTAATTTCTTGGCTGCAGTCACCATCCGCAGTGATTTTGGAGCCCCCAAAAATAAAGTCTGACACTGTTTCCACTGTCTACCCATCTATTTCCCATGAGGTGATGGGACCAGATGCCATGATCTTAGTTTTCTGAATGTTGAGTTTTAAGCCAACTTTTTCACTCGCCTCTTTCAGTTTCATCAAGAGGCTCTTCAGTCCCTCTTCACTCTCTGCCGTAAGGGTGGTGTCATCTGCATATCTGAGGTTATTGATATTTCTCCAGGCAATCTTGATTCCAGCTTGTGCTTCTTCCAGCCCAGTGTTTCTCATGATGTACTCTGCATATAAGTTAAATAAGCAGGGTGACAATATACAGCCTTGATGTACTCCTTGTCCTATTTGGAACCAGTCTGTTGTTCCATGTCCAGTTCTAACTGTTGCTTCCTGACCTGCATACAGGTTTCTCAAGAGGCAGGTCAGGTGGTCTGGTATTCCCATCTCTTTCAGAATTTTCCACAGATTGTTGTGATCCACACAGTCGAAGGCTTTGGCATAGTCAAGAAAGCAGAAATAGATGTTTTTCTGGAACTCTCTTGCTTTTTCGATGATCCAGCGAATATTGGCAATTTGATCTCTGGTTCCTCTGCGTTTCCTAAAACCAGCTTGAACATCTGGAAATTTATGGTTCACGTATTGCTGAAGCCTGGCTTGGAGAATTTTGAGCATTACTTTACTAGTGGTGAGATGAGTGCAATTGTGCAGTAGTTTGAGCATTCTTTGGCATTGCCTTTCTTAGGGATTGGAATGAACACGGAACTTTTCCAGTCCTGTGGCCACTGCTGAGCTTTCCAAATTTGCTTGCATATTGAGTGCAGCACTTTCACAGCATCATCTTTCAGGATTTGAAATAGTTCAACTGGAATTCCATCACCTCCACTATCTTTGTTCATACTAGCCTGATCTAATTCCTTGAATCTATTCATTACCTCCACAATATAATCCATAAGGGATTTGATTTAGGTCAAACCTGAATGACCTAGTGGGAGCTTCCCAGGTGGCACTAGTGGTAAAGAATCTGCCTGCCAATGCAAGAGATACGGATTCGATCCCTGGGCTGGGAAGATCCCCTGGAGGAGGAAATAGCCCCCACTCCAGTATTCTTTCTGGGAGAATCCCCTGGACAGAGGAGCCTGGACAGCGATAGCCCAAGGGGTTGCAAAGAATCAGACATGACTGAGTGATGAATGGCCTAGTGGTTTTCCCTACTTTCTTCAATTTAAGTGTGAGTTTTACAATAAGGAGCTCATGATCTGAGCAACAGTCAGATCAAGGTCTTATTTTTGCTAACTGTACAGAGCTTCTCCATCTTTGACTGCAAAGAATATAATCAATCTGATTTCAGTATTGACCATCTATTGATGTCCATGTGTAGAGCTGTCTCTTGGGTTGTCACAAAAGGGTTACTATGACCAACATGTTCTCTTCACAAAACTGTTAGCCTTTGCCCTGCTTCATTTTGTATTCCAAGGGCAAACTTGTCTGTTATTTCAAGTATATCTTTAATTTCTACTTTTGCATTCCAATCCCCTCTGATTAAAATGGCATTTTTTTTTCTTTTTTGCTGTCAGTTCTAAAAGGTCTTGTAGGTCTTCAAATAACCAGTCAACTTCAGATTCTTTGGCATCAGAGGTTGGGTCTTAGACTTGAATTACTTTGATGCTGAATGGTTTGCCTTGGAAACAAACTGAGATCATTCTGTCATTTTTGAGGTTTCACCCAAGTACTACATTTCAGACCCTTTTGTTGACTATGAGGGCTACTCCATATCTTCTAAGGGATTCTTGCCCACAGTAGTAGATATAATGGTCATCTGAATTATATTCACCTATTCCCATCCATTTTAGTTCACTGATTCCTAAAATGTTGATTGTCAGTCTTGCCACCTCCTGATTGACCTTGATTCACAGACCTAACACTCAGGTTCCTATGCAATATTGTTCTTTATAGCATGAGATTTTACTTTCCACTAGACATATCCATAACTGAGCATCATTTCTGCTTTGGTCCAGCCATTTCATTCTTTCTGGAGGTATTAGTAATTGCCCTCTGCTCTTTTCCAGTAGCATATTGGACACCTGCCAACCTTGGCGTTTCATCTTCCAGTGTCATATTGTTTTACCTTTTCATACTGTTCATATGGATCTCATGGCAAGAATACTGGTGTGGTTGCCATTTCCTCCTCCAGTGGACCACATTTTGTCAAATCTCTTCACTATGAGCCATCCATCTTTGGCCCTGCACAGCATGGCTCATAACTTCATTGAGTTATACAAGCCCCTTTGCCATGACACGTCTGTGATCCATGAAGGGTTTTTCCACTTTAATATATATTAATATGATGAATGATATTTCTAGATTTTCTTTTCTAAAACATTATTACATTTCTGAGATAAATAAAACTTGGTCAATTTTCACTACTATTTTAATAAACTTTGTTAGTTGGTTTGCACATATTTCCTTTGAAACTGTATCAATGATCATGTGTGATACTAGTCTATGATTTTTTTTTTCATGGTGAGTTTGGCTTAGTACCAAAGTTATACTGTCTTAATAAAATAAGTAGTAAAAAATCTTTTTCTATTTTCTGGGAGAGTTTATATAAAACATGAATAATTTGTCTACTATTGGTAGAAGTCTTCTACACAACTATCTGGACTTCATTTGCTCTTTATAAGAAAATTTAAACTTCTGATTTGATTTCTTTTTTTAAGTCAATCTTTTATTATGATATAATTAGAAAATATATTTCAACGTACTCAACAATACCTTCTTCTAAATCTTTTTAAAATTTTTATTGGAGTATAGTTGATTTACAATGTTGTGTTAGTTTCAGGTATACAAGCAAAATGAATCAATTATACATATACATGCATCCACTCTTTTGTAGATTCTTTTCCCATGTAATTCATTACAGAGTATTGAGGTAGAATTCCTTGTGCTGTATAGTAAGTCCTTACTAGTTATCCATTTTATACATAGTAGTGTATATATGTCAGTCACAATGTACTAATTCATCTCTATGCTTCCCTTCCTCCAAGGAAACCATACATTGTTTTCTACATCCATGAGTCTCTGTTTTATAAATAAGTTCATTTGCACCTTTAAAACATTTTTTTAATTTAAAATATATGATATCATATCATGTTTGCATTTCTCTGACTTACTTCACTCAGTATGACAATATCTAGGTCCATCTCTATTGCTACAAATGGCATTATGTTTTTTTTCTTTTTATGGTTGAGTAACATTCCATGCATATGTGTACCACCTCCTCTTTGTCCAGTCTTCAACTGATGGACATTTAGGTGACTTCCATGCATTGGCTACTGTAATAACTAGTCCTTCAGTGAACATTGTGGTGCATGTATCTTTTTAAATTATTGTTTTCTCTGGATATATGCTGAGGAATGGAATTTCTGAGTCATATGATAGTACTATATTTAGTTTTTTAAGGAACCTCCATACTGTTCTCCATAATGGTCTTACCAATGTACATTCCCAACAACAGTATACATAATCCAACAGGAGGCTTCCCTTTTTACCACACCACCTCCAGTGTTTATTGTTTGTAGAATTTTTTGATGATGATCATTCTGACATGTGTGAGATGATACTTCATTGTAGTTTTGATTTGCAGTTCTCTAATAATTACTGAGGTTGAGGATATTTTCATGTGCATTTTGGCCATCTGTATGTCTTCAACCCATTTTTCAAGTGGGTTGTTTGTTTTTTTTATATAGAGCTGCATGACCTATTTTGTATATTTTGCAGATTAATCCCTTGTTGGTTGCTTCCCTCCCAAATATTTTCTCCATTCTGTGGATTGTCTTTTTGTTTTGCTAATGGTTTCCTTTACTGTGCAAAAGCTTTTAAGTTTCTTTAGGTCTCTTTAAATTTTGTTCTTATTTTCTTTAGGAGGTAGATCAAAAAAGAATATTGCTGTGATTTATGTCAGAGTGTTCAGCCTATGACAACCCACTCCAGTATTCTTTCCTGGAGAATCCCATGGACAGAGGAGAGCCTAGTGGGCTACAATCCATGGGGTCACAAAGAGTTGGACATGACTAAACGACTCTCACACACTCACTCACTGACTTCACTCTGCCTATATTTTTCTCTTAGAGTTTTATAGTATCTGGCCTTACATTTAGGTCTTTAGTCCATCTTGAGTTTATTTTAGTGTTTTGACACTCTCTAAATGTCTAATTTCAGTCTTTTACATGTAGCTGTCCTGTTTTCCCAGCACCGCTTATTGAAAGGACTGTCTTTTTTCCATTTTGTATTCCTCCCTCTTTTGTCAAAGATTAGTTGATCACAGATATGTGGTTTTATCTCTGGACTTTCTATCCTGTCCCACTGATACATATTTGTGTTTTTGTGCCATTACCAAGCAGTTTTGATTACTGTAACTTTGTAGTATAGTCTGAAGTCAGGGGGCCTGATTCCTCCAGCTCTGCTTTTCTTTCTCAAGGTTCCTTTAGCTATTCAGATCTTTTGTGTTTCCATACAAATTGTAAAAATTTTTATTCTAATTTTGTGACAAATGCCATTGGTGATTTTAAAGGGGTTGCTTGAATATGTAGATTGCTTTGGATAGTATAGGCATTTTGACAACATTCATAACTTTCAATCCAAGAACATGTTGCATCTCTCCAACTGTTTGTGTCATCTTTGATTTCTTTCATCAGCCTCCTATAGTTTTGAGAGTGCAGGTCTTTTGCCTCCTTGTGTGTGCTTAGTCACTCAGTCATGTCTGACTCTTTGCAACCCCATGGACTGTAGCCCACCAGGCTCCTCTATCCATGGGATTCTCCAGGCAAGAATACTAGAGTGGGTTGCCATTCCCTTCTCCAGAGGATCTTCCTGACCCAGGGATCAAGCCCGGGTCTCCTGCATTGCAAGCAGATTCTTTACTGTATGAGCCACAGGGAAGTTCCAGAACTTAGTTGTGGCATGTGGGATCTAGTTCTCTGACCAGGGATCAAACCTGGGTCCCCTGCATTGGCAGCATGGTGTCTTAGCCATTGGACCACCCAGAAGTTTGCCTCCTTAGGTAGATTTATCCCTAGATATTTTATCCTTTTTGACGTGATGGTGAATAAGATTGTTTCCTTAATTTCCCTTTTAATCTTTTGTTGTTAGTGTATAGGAATGTAAGATATTTCTGTGTATTAATTTTGTATCCTGAAACTTCACTGAATTCACTGATGAGCTCAGTAGCTTTCTAGGAGCATCTGTAGGATTTTCTATGTATATGATCAGGTTATGTACAAACAGTGATAGTTTTACTACTACTTTTCCAATTTGGATTCCTTTTATTTCTTCTTCTTCCCTGACTCCCATGGCTAGAATTTCCAAAAAAATGTTGAATAAAAATGGCTAGAGTTGTTTTTGTATCCATGCAAAAATTGTTTTGAAACAATTTTGTATCTTGTTTTCTGGTTGGAGCATTTAATCAACTTAAATTTAAGGTCATTTCTTGTATATTCTCAGTCTGTGCCTCCATTGTTTTTCCAAGATTTTGAGTCATCTTTACTAGCATTATTCTGAATTCTTTTTCATGTTAAGTGCCTATCTCCTCTTCAGTTAGCTGTTCTTGTCAATTTTTATGCAATGTGTTTTTATGTCTCTTTTTGTCTTTTGACTTCCTGTGTTTTTGGTCTCTTCTTTCCACAGGCTGCAGGATCGTAGTTCCTCTTGCTTCTGGTCTCTGCACCTTGGTGGGTGAGGTTAGTCCAGGGGCTTGTATATGTGCCCGCCCTCTGGTGTGTGGAGCTGGGTCTTATTCCTCTAGTGTGCAGGGCTATCAAAGGCTGTGTTTTGAGGTGGCTGTGAGTTCAGTATAACTTGAGGCAGCCGGTTTTCTGATGGGTGGGGCTGTGTTCCCATCTTGTTGGTTGTTTGGCCTGGGGCTTTCCAGCACTGGAGGTTGTTGGGTGGGGCCCAGCATTGGTGCCTAAATGAGAAGCTCTAGGAGAGCTCTTGCTGATCAATAGTCCCTGCTACCAGATTCTTGGACCCCACAGTAAGCTACAGTCAACCCTTTCCTCCCCAGGCGACCCTCCAAGAACCCTAGGTGGGTCTGTCTCCGGTTCCTAGGGAGGCACTGCTTCATACTCAGTCTCCGTGCACCCGAGACCTTGTGTGTGTCCTCCAAGACTGTAGTCTCTGTTTCCCCCCAGCCCTTTAGAGCCCCTGCACTCAAGCCTTGCTGGCGTTCAAAGCTAAATGCTCTGGGAGTTCTTCCTCCCGCGGCCAGTCCCTCAGACTGTCTTGTATAACTATTTTCATGTGGGATTCTCCCTGAGTAGGCTGCATGGGTTTAATACTTTTTGGTGTGAGGGCTGTTTTTAGCATAGACGCATGCCTCCTCTTTCCTCGGTGTATGCTGATCACTATCCCCTTGATAGGTGTGACTGATGTTGTGGGGACCAGAGCCTGCACTCGACACTGAGTAGGGCCTCCTCTGTGCTCTGTGGTTGGAACTGCCCTGTCAAGCATGAGGTCTGCTCTCTGGCTGTTGGATTAGAGGCACCCAGATTGGTTCTTAGCTGTGTTTCTGGTCTGTGGTGTGGGTAGGTGGGATTGGGGCTCGCCCACTGGGAAAGAAGTCACTGCGTCTTTCTCCTCCAGAGCTGTTCATCTGTGGGTGTGCTCTGTTGTGTCACCTTCCACCAACTGTGTGAACCCTCAGACTACAGTTGTTGGCTGTCAGCCTCAACTTAACTGTGGGTGTACAGTCAACTGGCCCTGGTGTCCCTCTGGCATTATTTTCATTGGGCCACCAGTAGAGATGCACTGAAGTCAGGTCCCACGATCACACTGATCATGGATCTGGACCCACTGTAGGTACTATGGGGGCAACTCAGACTCTGGCCTGACCCAAGCCACATGTGTATGTGCCCACAAAGTCCACAGTTGCTAAAGTTTGACCCTTCTTGGTCATGGAAGCACTTGTTCATTCAGATGTTCTTCAGGCTCAGAGTTTAAAAAGGCAGTTGAGGGGATATAAATCTGTAGGTTGCACAGCCACGAGGACAGAGTTCAGCTCTTCTTCCTGAGGTGGCATGGCCCCTGGGGCTCAGCTGTGGCTTCAACCCTACCTCTGCATGTGGACCACTCACAGGCACTGCTCCTGAGGTTGTCCTGAAGCACATGAGCCCAGCCCATCAGGGAGGGGGCACAAAGGGAGCTTTCTCCACAACCATTCCTGGTTGCAGAGCTCCTCACTCTTATTCCCTCTGGCATCTCCTCACAGCCAACAGCAACCCTCTCCCTGAATTTGCTCTCCAAACCCTACATTCCAGCACCCAGCCCCTGACACACATCTCAGGGTGGGGCACACAGGGCATCGCATGGACCATCTGTGTAGGTCTCACTCTGTCTTGCCTGCCACACACTGGTTGCAGAACTCTCCTCTGAGTACCCCTTCTGTCCCAGCTGATCTCCCTACCAGTGAGGGAGCTTCCACATATGTGGGAACCTCTCCTCTCCTTTAGCTGCCCTCCAGGAGCACAAGTCCCTTCCTACATCCTTTCCTCTTCCTTTTCCCTTCTTACTTTGGTCTTACCTGGTTATTCTGGGAATATTTCTTATCCTTTTAAGTGTCTGAGGTCCTCTACTAGAGTTCAACAGCTACTTTGTGAGATTTGTTCCACTTCTAGATGTATTCTTGATACATTTATGGTGAGACGTGAACTCCATATCCTCCTCCTCCTCCTGCCGTTTTACTCCTGTTGATTTGATAGTATTGGGATTATTCTGGCTTCCTACTTCATCTTGAATAACTTTTGAAAAATTCTATTTTTCTATGGAATTGTCAACTTGATCAAATTCTGTAATCTTCCATAACTGCTGTGTAACAAACCATCCCAAAACCTACTGGATTAAAATAACACAATAATTTATTGTTCTCACTAATCTGCAATTTGGGTTGAATTTAGTTAAATGCCTGCTCCACATGGCATTAGCTGGGGAGGCTAACTGAAGCTGAATGGTCCACCTCCAAGATGGCTCACTCATGTGGCTGGTAAGCTCTTTGCTGGAACCTGAGCCGGGGCCATTGGATTCAGGCCTCCATTATTCTCTGTGTGGGTACTGCCACAGAACTGCTTGGATTTAATAAAGCAGGATAGGTTGGTTCCAGGTATGAATGTTCCAAGAGACAGGAAATGGCCGCTGTCAGTCTCCTAAAGCCTGAGTGCAGAAAAGTAACACACCATCGTTTCTCCATATTCTACTGGCCAAGTTATCATAGAGCCCTCCCAGAGTTAAGGACAACAGATATGGATCTCAAGTCAAGGAATTATTTGATCACTACAATTTACTTGTATAAAATTATTCATTTGGTTTTATTACCATTTAAATATCCTAACTATAGTTGCATTTCCATTTCCATTCTTACTCATATTTGTTTCTCTGTCCACCCCTTTTTTCCTATCTTTCCAGCTAATTTTTAATCTATACTCTTCATGGAATCAAATTTAAGCTTAGTTAATTCTGTTGACATTGTGTGTGTGCTCAGCCATGTCCAACTCTTTGCAACCCCATGGACTGTGGCCCTCCAGGCTCCTCTGCCCACAGTTTTACTATTAATCTTTTTTTCACTGTTTCATTCTATGTATTTTTTTAAGGATAATTCTACCATATTCTAATTTCTTCTTTTGGATGTCTTTTATTTTAAGGTAGGCATTTAAGATGATGTATTTATTCTCCAGTTAAGTAACTGAAAACAGAAAATACCAGAGCAGGCCTGACTAATGTTCCTTGAAAGGCTTTCTTATAAGGTTGGGCCTTTGCTGGTTTGTAGTGACTTGGATTTGGGGAGGGTTCCCGCTGTATTTGACAAGAGTGCCTATACTGTACAAGCAACGTGGTTTACTCTGAACACCTTCTTTCATCATGGGAGTCTGGAATCTGGAATTTGCCTGGAATACTTACCAGGCAAAGGGTAACTATGGGATCAGTTCCCAATTAAAACCTTGGTCATTGAGGCTCTAATGAGATTCCCTAGTTGGCAACATTTCTTTTGTGCTGTCAAAAGTCCTCACTGGGTGAATTAAGTGTATTCTGTGTGATTCCACTGAGAAAGGACTGTTGGAAACTTGCTCTTGGCTTCTCCCAAACTTTACCCCATGTGCTCTTTGCCTTTGTTGACTGTGCTCAGTACACTTCTGCTATAATAAGTCATCACCATGAGTACGAATATATGGTGAGTCTGCTGAGTCTTCCTAGCAAATTACTGAATTGGAGGGTTGTCTTGGTGACCCCAGCACAGTAACATTGTGGCTTCATCCTACATATTTTTACATATAGTCTATTCATACTTACTCATTAATTTACAAGTTCCATTAAGACTTTTTTTCTTGGACCTTGTATTTGGAAAGAGATTATTTGAAGTGTCTAGTTATAATCTTTTTTGATTATTTTTATTAATTTCTAACGAGGTGCATTTTGGTCAGAGAGTTCGGTTTTCATACATGGTGCAGGTATATTTGTAGAGATGTGTATGTATTATCAAATCATTTGCAGTTGTATGTTTGTAAGGACAGTTGACTGAAAAGCCACACAACATAAAAGCTGTGAGTTGAGTTTGTGTCTTGCTGAGGATGATGGCCCAGGAAGCAGCCTCTCAGATAGCTCTGAGAAGCTGTTCTGAAGAGGTAAGAGGGAGGTGAGTACCTATGTGATTTCTGGCTCAGGCAGGGGTAGGTGTGACCAAGCACACATCCTGGTAAAAGGTTGTTGCTAGTCATGAGGGGAAGATATCTTAGAAAAGCACTAAAACCATTCAGTTTGGGAAGAGGTAAGAATTAGGGTTCATTAACCTTTCTCCTGAAAGTTTAAGTCTCTAAAGACCTGACAGTTTTTCTAGGGCACTGAGTATCTCATTCCTGATTTCCAATCCAAATTCCTTTCAGGGTATGCTAAAGGTTAACCACACAGTGGCTAATGACTTAATTTTTGTAGAACCAGGTGGCAAGTGACATTCATTCATTGGTAGTGCATCCTAATAGTCATAAATTCAACCAAGGTTTGGCAGGTATTTCAGGACCATTTTGTCCCATGGTGCTAGAAATGCTTATTCCTAGGCCAGAATATCATTAATACTCAACGTGCTATTGCTGGACTAGGTCTTATAGTCCAAGACAAAAATCTCCTCTTGTTGCATCTTCTCCTACCTAGAATTACACTATAGCAATCATTGATCTCATCAGTTCAGTTCAGTTAAGTTCAGTCGCTCGGTCGTGTCTCACTCTTTGCAACCCCATGAATAGCAGCACGCCAGGCCTCCCTATCCATCACCAATTCCCGGAGTTTACACAAACTCATGTCCATCGAGTCAGTGATGCCATCCAGCCATCTCATCCTCTGTCGTCCCCTTCTCCTCCTGCCTTCAGTCTTTCCCAGCATCAAGGTCTTTTTCAATGAGTCAACTCTTCACATGAGGTGGCCAAAGTATTGGAGCTTCAACATCAGTCCTTCCAATGAACACCCAGGACATATCTCCTTTAGGATGGACTGGTTGGATCTCCTTGCAGTCCAAGGGACTCTCAAGAGTCTTCTCCAACACCACAGTTCAAAAACATCAATTCTTCTGTGCTCAGCTTTCTTCACAGTCCAACTCTCACATCCATACATGACTACTGGAAAAACCATAGCCTTGACTAGATGGACCTTTGTTGGCAAAGTAATGTCTCTGCTTTTTAATATGCTATCTAGGTTGGTCATAACTTTCCTTCCAAGGAGTAAGGGTCTTTTAATTTCATGGCTACAATCACCATCTGCAGTGATTTTGGAGCCAAAATATAAAGTCTGACACTGTTCCCACTGTTTCCCCATCTATTTACCATGAAGTGATGGGACTGGATGCCATGATCTTAGTTTTCTGAATGTTGAGCTTTAAGCCAACTTTTTCACTCTCCTCTTTCACTTTCATCAAGAGGATTTTAGTTCCTCTTCACTTTCTGCCATAATGGTGGTGTCATCTGCATATCTGAGGTTATTGATATTTCTCCCAGAAATCTTGATTCCAGCTTGTGCTTCTTCCAGCCCAGCGTTTCTCATGATGTGCTCTGCATATAAATTAAATAAGCAGTGGGACAATATGCAGCTTTGATGTACTCCTTGTCCTATTTGGAACCAGTCTGTTGTTCCATGTCCAGTTCTAGCGGTTGCTTCCTGACCTGTGTACAGGTTTCTCAAGAGGCAGGTCAGGTGGTCTGGTATTCCCATCTTTTGAAGAATTTTCCACAGTTTATTGTGATCCACACAATCAAAGGCTTTGGCATAGTCAAGAAAGCAGAAATAGATGTTTTTCTGGAACTCTTGCTTTTTTGATGATCCAGTGGATGTTGGCAATTTGATCTCTGGTTCCTCTGCCTTTTCTAAAACCAGCTTGAACATCTGGAAGTTTATGATTCACGTATTGCTAAAGCCTGGCTTGGATAATTTTGAGCATTACTTTACTAGCATGTGAGATGAGTGCAATTGTGTGGTAGTTTGAACGTTCTTTGGGATTGCCTTTCTTAGGGATTGGAATGAAAACTGACCTTTTCCAGTCCTGTGGCCACTGCTGAGTTTTCCAAATTTGCTGGCATATTGAGCGCAGCACTTTCACAGCATCATCTTTCAGGATTTGAAATAGCTCAACTGGAATTCCATCACCTCCACTAGCTTTGTTCATAGTGATGCTTCCTAAGGCCCACTTGACTTCACGTTCCAGGATGTCTGGCTCTAGGTGAGTGATCACACCATCATGATTCTCTGGGTCATGAAGATCTTTTTTGTACAGTTCTTCTGTGTATTCTTGCCACATTTCTTAATATCTTCTGCTTCTGTTAGGTCCATATCATTTCTGTCCTTTATTGAGCCCATCTTTGCATGAAATGTTCCCTTGGTATCTGTAACCTTTTTGAAGAGATCTCTAGTCTTTCCCATTCTGTTCTTTTCCTCTATTTCTTTGCACTGATCACGGAGGAAGTCTTTCTTATCTCTCCTTGCTATTCTTTGGAACTCTGCATTCAGATGTTTATATCTTTCCTTTTCTCCTTTGCTTTTCACTTCTCTTCTTTTCACAGCTATTTGTAAGGCCTCCTCAGACAACCATTTTGCTTTTTTGCATTTCTTTTCCATGGGGATGGTCTTAATCCCTGTCTCCTGTACAATGTCACAAACCTCCATCCATAGGTCATCAGGCTCTCTGTCTATCTGATCTAATGCCTTGAATCTATTTCTTACTTCCACTGTATAGTCATAAGGGATTTGATTTAGGTCATACCTGAATGGTTCAGTGGTTTTCCCCACTTTCTTCAATTTAATTCTGAGTTTGGCAATAAGGAGTTCATGATCTGAGCCACAGTCGGCTCCCGGTCTTGTTTTTGCTGACTATATAGAGCTTCTCCATCTTTGGCTGCAAAGAATATAATAGATCTGATTTGGGTGTTGACCATCTGTGATGTCCATGTGTAGAGTCTTCTCTTGTGTTATTGGAAGAGGGTGTTTACTATGACCAGTGTGTTCTCTTGGCAAAACTCTATCCACCTTTGCCCTGCTTCATTCTGTACTCCAAGGCCAAATTTGCCTGTTACTCCAGGTGTTTCTTGACTTCCTACTTTTGCATTCCAGTCCCCTATAATGAAAAGGACATCTTTTTTGGGTATTAGTTCTAAAAGGTCTTGTAGGTCTTCATAGACCTGTTCAACTTCAGCTTCTTCAGCATTACTGGTTGGGGCATAGGCTTGGATTACCATGATATTGAATGGTTTACCTTGGAAACGAACAGAGATCATTCTGTCGTTTTTGGGATTGCATCCAAGTACTGCATTTCAGACTCTTTTGTTGACTATGATGGCTACTCCATTTCTTCTAAGGGATTCCTGCCCACAGTAGTAGATATAATGATCATCTGAGTTAAATTCACCCATTCCAGGACATTTTAGTTTGCTGATTCCTAGAATGTTGATGTTCGATGTTCACTCTTGTCATCTCCTGTTTGACCACTTCCAATTTGCCTTGATTCATGGACCTAACATTCCAGGTTCCTAGGCAATATTGTTCTTTACAGCATCGGACCTTGCTTCTATCACCAGTCCCATCCACAACTGTGTATTTTTTTTTTCTTTGGCTCCATCCCTTCATTCTTTCTGGAGTTATTTCTCCACTGATCTCCAGTAGCATATTGGGCACCTACCGACCTGGGGAGTTCCTCTTTCAGTATCCTGTCATTTTGCCTTTTCCTACTTGCCTTGAGAACCCCATGAACAGAATACTGAAGCGGTTTGCCATTCCCTTCTCCAGTGGACCACATTCTGTCATACCTCTCCACCATGACCCGTCCGTCTTGGGTGGCCCCACACGCCAGGGCTTAGTTTCACTGAGTTAGACAAGACTGTGGTCCTATGATCAGATCGGCTAGTATTCTGTGATTATGGTTTTAGTGTGTCTGCCCTCTGATGTCCTCTCACAACACCTACCATCTTAGTTGGGTTTCCCTTACCTTGTACATAGGGTATCTCTTCACAGCTGCTCCAGCAAAGCATAGCCGCTGCTCCTTACCTTGGACGAGGGGTATCTCCTCATGGATGCCCCTCCTGACCTTGAACGTGGAGTAGTTCCTCTCAGCTCTCCTGCAACCGTGCATCCGCTGCTCCTTGGATGGGGATTTGATCTCATAGAACTATATATTTGAATGGATCATTTCATGTCACTCAGTCATCAGTATTTTTTATTGGAGACTCAGTCACACATCTGGTAATGCAAGAAACAACAATCTTATAAAATAGGCAGAGTACAGTAATGTACCTACTAGATCTAGTAAGGTCACAAGAAAGAATTTAGTCATTAGGCCCAGTATATATCCCCAAGTTATTTAACCAAGTCTGTTCTGTACCAATTGCTATCTTAAAAGGTATTGATTTAATGGCATTGTTCATAAGGCAACCAGCCCAAGTTCCTAGCGTTATTAGACTGATTATTCTTAGCATGGCTTAACTGTTTCCACCATAAGTGCTTTTAAACTTAAATAATCATAGCCTAGTGTTAAGTCATATAAACCCATCCCATAGGTGATGGAGGTTATATTTTTTTTACTAAAATGTTTATTAGCGCATTGCTCTGATAACTTTAAATAAAATTCTTATTTACAGTCATGGTCAGAGCAAGTGTGATTGATTGACCAAGTGAGGGGACCACATCTAATAATATACTGTGGCCTGAGCACAAATACAACTTCTTTCTTCTAAAATAAATTTCCTAAGGGCCATCCAGTTAGGGCCTTGGCATGGAGAAATCTACCAAGGTAACCCAGAAGAGACAGACTTAGGTAATTGACTATAAACCCAATAATTGTATTGATTTCCAAATTATGCATAGGATCATATCCAAATTATGCATAGGATCATACTCATGACAGAAAAACATTTGATTTATGCAAAAGTCCAAGAAATCAAGAAAATACTATAAATAACCATGTGGGTCAGGCCCAGCATCCTGGGATAGCTGTCTGCCTCTGGTGCCATCATCTTCTCATCTTGATGTATGTGTAGTTTAAGGTAACTTTGAGGTCAGCAGTCCCCTCTGTAGTCTGGTCTGGCACAGGGGCCCTTTTTAAGTGGGAAGTATAAATACAAGAGTCAATTTCTCTTAGTTTTGCTACACAAGACCTAGTTAAGAGTACCTAGTAAGGGCCTTTCCATCCAGGCTTGAGTGAGTTATTTAAACAATGTCTTTCCCAGCCTACATGATTTTCTGATTGTACGTCATGAGACATCTGATCTTCATTTAAGGATAGATTATTGTGATAAGCTTGAGAAAACAAGTTGAATGTCCTTTTAATAATTCAATTAGACTTTACAATAATGCAACAGAGCAACAAGGAACTATCTGGAAAGTGAATCTTTGGCAGTAAATGCAGCACTAGAACCCAAAATCCACTGAAACATTTAAAAATGATCCTCAATTCTACCAGATGTAGCCAAATTAAGACTAATTTGTATAATTTAAGTCTGGTTGCAATAAACTTACTCAGATTATATAACTGATCATATGGGCTTTTAAAAATAGGCTTTGCTGAAACTTTCCATAAAAAATCTCAGATTAAAATTTTAAAAGGTCTCTCAAAACCAGGAAAGTGACATCAAAGAGTTGCCATCAGATTTTACCTGCAGTATCTATAGATTTGGGTGAATTCCTCTCTTCTTGAGGTCCCCAAAATCTTGAGATTCCTGCACCTATCAGGAGATGACCTTCCTTATTCACCTGATAAGGCTCCTGGGAATCTGTGATTCTTACTTTCAATTTCTAGAGGGATCAAGTAGGAGAGAAATGATAAATGTTTCAGTTTTGCTTATAAAAGTATATCTTACTAAATTGCTGTAACAATTAGCTCAAGAGACAATATTCAGGATCTCTCAACTGAACAAAATCATCCCAGTATTTTTCAACTGGGGGTAAGCTCAGTATCTTTTACCTGAGTAATATAGAGGTAGCTCTTCTTGAACCTAAGTGCAAGGACAACATACTCCTCATTGTGAAAGAGTTTATCAACCTCTGACATTACTTTGTCAACAAAGGTCCGTCTAGTCAAGGCTATGGTTTTTCCTACTAATAGTAGTCATGTATGGATGTGCTGAGCACCAAAGAATTGATGCTTTTGAACTGTGGTGTTGGAGAAGACTCTTGAGAGTCTCTTGGACTGCAAGGAGATCCAATCAGTCCATCCTAAAGGAAATTAGTCCTGGGTATTCATTGGAAGGACTGATGTTGAAGCTGAAATTCCAATATTTTGGCCACCTGATGCAAAGAGCTGACTCATTTGAAAAGACCCTGATGTTGGGAAAGACTGATGGCAGGAGGAAAAGGGGATGACAGAGGATGAGATGGTTGCATGGCATCACCAACTCAATGGACATGAGTTTGTGTAAACTCCAGGAGTTGGTGATGGACAGGGAGGCCTGGAGTGCTGCGGTTCATGTGGTTGCAAAGAGTTGGACATAACTGAGTGACTGGACTGAACTGAACAAACTGTGAATCTTCAACCAAAAGTAAGAGATCCAATATCAGGAGAGACTCACCAAGGAGGCTGATGGGCACAAGGGTCTCTGATGGTACCAAGGCTCCAGATCCCCATAGAGTTCAGGTGAAGAAAAGAAGTCTGCTCTGGGTCCCTTCATGGTCACTAAAACTGTTGACAAACACAAAATAAAAAACAAACATGAAAAGCAAATGTGCAAAATTAAAGTTGTGAGTCAAGTTTATTCTGTGTCTTAATGAACTATATATAGCCCAGGAGATAGCCTCTCAGAGAGCTCTGAGAAACTATTATAAGGAGGTAAGGGGAGAGGTCAAGAACTATGTGATTTTGACAATGGAAGTACATGAAACCAAGCACACATCTTGGTAGAAGATTGTTGGTTTTTTCTAGTCACGAGGAACAGATATCTTAGTTAAAGGTTTCAGTGCTTTTCTAAGTGTGAGAAGATGCAAGAGTTGGGGTTCATTAAATTTTCTCTTAAAAATATAACATCTAAAGGTCTATTCTGCCAGTTTTCCCGGAGCACAGAGTGCCTCATTCCTGATCTCTGACCTGAATTCTTGCAGAGTGTGTTGAAGGTCAGCAAATCCAGTGGGTAGTGACTTAATCCTTGTAGATGGCCATCACTGGATTGCATGTGACATTCTTTAGTTGGCAGTACAAATTAAAACATGGGTTTCAAGGAAGACAGATTATTGTAGTGTTCCTTTCTCTGGATCGATTAAAGGAGTTGCTCCTCTTGGTATTTTCTAGGAATTCCAGGCATGAATAACTCTAATATGGAGAATTGGGTACTTCCAAAATAACTAGAAGCTTAGCAGATCAAAGGCCAAAGAAAATAGTGGCAAGTTTTTTGGAAATCAGGACACTGTAGGAATGACTGATCAGTTTTCTGCATCCCCGAGGTAGCTGATTCACAGAAGACCCAGATATCTCTTATGATATTGTAATTCTTAATAATAAATATATATTTGTTCTTTGTCCCAGTTTCTGGCACAGAGCTCCTAAAACTTTTGAAATTACCTAAGAGATATAAATGTTAAAGATGTCTTTTGTTATTCATAATAAGCTCCTTTCAACCAGACCTGAGTTTATATGTTAGTGAAGGGACTCTTGGAAAGTCTCTAAGCCAGAAGAACCAATCTCCTGTTTAGAGGGTTGGAACTTTTAGCAGCCTCAATCTCCTAGGAGGGAAAAGAGGCTGAAGATTGAGTTTAGTCACTAATGGCCAATAATTTCATCAATCAAGTCTAAGTAATGAAGACTCCATTGTTATTTAGTCACTAAGTTGTGTCTGACTCTTTTTTGCAACCCCATGGACTAGAGGCCATAAGGGTCCTCTAGTCCATGGGATTTCCCAGGCAAGAATACTGGAATGGGTTGCCAGATCTTCCAGACCCAGGCATCAAACCTTTATCTCCTGCACTGGCAAGCAGATCCTTTACCACTGAGCAACCAGGAAAGCCCATCATGAAGACTCCATATGGGCTACTATTTCCCCATACGTTGCTCTATGCATTTCTTCTCTATGGCCATTCCTAACTTACATTCTTTTATAATGAACCAGTAATCTTGTAATAGAGGAATTTTCCCAGACCAGAGTGTTTTTCCCTTTTACCTATCTGCTAAAGCCCACACACCACCATCTCCAAAGCAGTAAAGTCTTCTGCTTCAAGTATCTTCAGAATATCACAGAATGCTTCTCATGGTTGAATCTAAGCTAGAAATATTAGGACAAGGGAATTAATACACTTGCCACACTTCCTGTCCCTGAAAACCAGGAGAAAAAATAAGAGTTGGGATGAATGTTGGCTACAAATAAGCATGCAAAACACACACACACAAAAGGAAATGAAACTCCACAGTATGTAGCACAGTAGACCAACTAAACGTCTCCTACAAGATGATTCAGAGTCACAAGAGTATGTAGAGCTCAGAGAGTTGGGTTTAGCTTCCACTGAAACCTTGTCATCAAAGTTGTAAAGGATGCAATACCAGCATGTGTCAATACCCTTAGGTGAAGCTTATTAATCTTGTAGTTTATATCATCATCACTTTTACTAATTTGGGGCTCCTCTATACATCAATTAATGAAAGAAATGTTTTAATCATTTACTATGATGGTGTATTTATTGTTTTCTTGTGATTTTGTAAAATTTTTATATACCTAAGTATATACAATTTTACAGTCAGTATATCTTCCTGATGAGTGAACATTTATCTTCATAATACTTTTTTTTTTGGCCATGGAATCTACTTTATCTGAGACTACTATTACCAGTTTTCTTTGAATAGTATTTGTCTCACATATATTGATTTCATCTCATCTAGTTCAATCTTTCTTGTTGTTCTGAAGTTGATCCCTTATAAATAGCATTAGCTAGATTTTGTAGGATTTTTATTCAGTCTGAAAATCATCTTTTACCTGAAAGTTTGGGCTTCCCTTGTGACTTAGCTGGTAATGAATGTGCCTGCAATGCGGGAGACCTGGGTTCAATACCTGGGTTGGGAAGATCCCCTGGAGAAAGGAAAGACCACCCTCTCCAGTATTCTGGGCTGGAGAATTCCATGGACTCTATAGTCCATGGGGTCACAAGAGTTGGACACTACTGAGCGATTTTCACTTTCACTGTTGTACATTTACCAGGATGACCTATTTGCTTGGATTAATTTCTACCATATTGTCTTATGTTTTCTATATTTTTTCTCTACTTATTCTTTTCAATAAATTAATATCTTTGTTGTTTTCATCTTAAATTTTTCCCATACTAGTTTGGAAGTTAAATATTCTGCTTCTGTCTTTTAGGTATTTGCCTTTACATTTTAACATGCCAAGTTAACAATTTCTAGATTTAAACAGTATATTGTTTGTTGTTGTTTAGTTGCTAAACATGTTGGATGCTTTTGTGACCCTATGGACTACAGGCCACCAGGCTCCTCTGTCCATGGGATTTCCCAGGCAAGAATACTGGAGTGGGTTGCCATTTCCTTCTCCACAGGATCTTCCCTGCTCAAAGCTTGAACCTATGTCTTGTGCACTGGCAGGCGGATTTTTTTACCGCTGAGCTACGAGGGAAGCCAAAGAGTGTGTTACCCCTCCCAAATACTGCAACTAGATTGCACAGTTATAACAATTACTGTCTTCATAAAGTACACGCTATTTTTCTAGTATTCTAATTGTCATTTCTAAGTAGCAAAAATTAGATATTATTTACTATTGTTGGTTATAGTGCACATTGGTTTATAATTTTTCACATTTTCTTTCTCTAATAAAATATTTGATAAACAGTACATCTCCTACACCCGTTCAGGCTATGAACTAATTAAAAGATAAGCAAGAATGATTTATGCATATGGGGAAAAAATGACTGGTATTCAAGAACATGGCTTAAATCTATGGGCAAGAGAGCATCATAATATTGAGCTACAGAAATTTGCCCATAAGTAGCATGAAAAAGTATGTACACTGTGTAGGTATACATCCCTAGAAACACAGATGGAAGAGCACAGTGGAATTTGTCCATATGGCAAATAGGCATCTGATCACAGTCTATAACATTTGTGTTTTGGTATATGTTAAGTATTTTTAGCAAGCTTTGTTGTTGTTCAGTCGCTCAGTCATGTTCAACTCTTTGCAAGCACATGGACTGCAACATGCTAGGCTTCCTGTCCTTCACCGTCTCCCGGAGCTTGCTCTTTCCAGTGAGTCAGTGATGCCATCCAACCATCTCATCCTCTGTTGTCCCCTCCTCCTGCCTTCAATCTTTGCCAGCATCAGGGTCTTTCCCAATGAGTCAGATTTTTGCATCAGGTGGCCAAAGTATCGGAGCTTCACTATCAGTCCTTCCAATGAATACTCAGGACTGATTTCCAGTAGGAATTAACTGGTTGGATCTCCCTGAAAGTCTAAGGGACTCTCAAAAGTCTTTTCCAACACTACAGTTCAAAAGCATCATTTCTTCAGTACTCAGCCTTCTTTATGCTCCAATCCTCACATCCATACATGACTACTGGGAAAACCATAGCTTCGACTATATGGACATTTGTCAGCAAAGTCTCTGCTTTTTAATATGCTGTCTAGGTTGGTCATAGCTTTCCTTCCAAGGAGCAAGTGTCTTTTAATTTCATGGCTGCAGTCACCATCTGCAGTGATTTTGGAGCCCCCAGAAATAAAGTCTGTCATTGTTTCCATTATTTCCCCATCTATTTGCCATGAAGTGATGGGACCAGATGCCATGATCTTAGTTTTCTGAATGTTGAGCTTTAAGCCAGGTTTTTCACTCTCCTCTTTCACTTTCATCAAGAGGCTCTTCAGTTCCTCTTTGCTTTCTGCCATAAAGGTGGTGTCATCTGCATATCTGAGGTTATTGATATTTCTCCCGGCAATCCTGATTCCAGCTTGTGCTTCATCCAGCCTGGCGTTTCGCATGATGTGCTCTGCATACAAGTTAAATAAGCAGGGTGACAATATACAGCCTTGACGTACATCTTTCCCAGTTTGGAACCTGCCTATTGTTCCATGTCCAGTTCTAACTGTTGCTTCTTGACGTGCATACAGGTTTCTCAGGAGGCAGGTCAGGTGGTCTGATATTCCCATCTCTTTAAGAATTTTCAACAGTTTGTTTTGATCCACACAGTCAAAGGCTTTAGTGTAGTCAATAAAGCAGAAGTAGATGTTTTTCTGTAATTTCTTTGTTTTTTCTGTGATCCAGTGGATGCTGGCAATTTGATCTCTGGTTCCTCTGCCTTTTCTATATCCAGTTTGTACCTCTGGAAGTTCACGGTTCATGTACTGTTGAATTCTACTTGAAGGAGTTTGAGCATTACCTTGCTAGCATATGAAATGAGTGAAATTGTGTGGTAGTTTGAACATTCTTTAGCATTGCCCTTCTTTGGGATTGGAATGAATACTGACCTTTTCCAGTTCTGTGGTCACTGCTGAGTTTTCCAAATTTGCTAGTATATTGAGCACAGCACTTTTAACAGTTTAAAATACTCTGTTCTATCCATTTCTTAGGAATTTGAAACATTTAAATGAAGATAAAAGTTTAACTCTACTTTCTAACCTTTAAAATATATACTATTTCAATTCTATATTTAGCTCAGGGGAAATTTTCTTCTATGATTATTTAATTATTGCATTCTTTCCATCTGTTACCCCATTTATTCCTGGGACACATATTGTTGATATAGTAACCGTCCTGTATCTCCTTTGAGGATATCTTATTTTCCCCATAAGGTTTATAATTCTTTGTCTTTTCCTTTTGTGTTTCATCACTTGAATTTTCAGGCCATTAATTCAAGTTTCAACAGTGATTTTCTCCAGCTAAACTTCTCTGAAAATATTTTTTAAATTGTTTTTAAAAACGTTCCAAGAAGAACAGGGTATCTTACCAAAGGGTTAGCACAGGGACACATAATACTGTGGTATTTAAAATATATAGCAACATATACACACTTCTATATATAACATAGATAACTAATAGGGACCTACTGTATATGACAGGGAACTCTATTCAGTACTCTGTAATGGCCTATATGGAAAATAATCTAGAAAAAGAGTGGAGAGATATATATGTATGTATAACTGATTCTTTTTTTGTACATTTTTTTTGTACATCTGAAACTAACATAGCATTATAGATCAACTATAGAAAGAAAGTGAAGTCGCTCAGTTGTGTCTGACTCTTTGCGACCCCATGGACTGTAGCCTACCAGGCTCCGCCCTCCATGGGATTCTCCAGGCAAGAATACTGGAGTGGGTTACCGTTTCCTTCTCCAGGGGATCTTCCCGACTCAGGGATCGAACCCAGGTCTCCTGCATTGCAGGCAGACGCTTTAACCTCTGAGCCACCAGGGAAGCCCCAACTATACTCCAATACAAATTTTAAAAATATATATGTACATATATATATATATACACACATATATATGTATAGCAAACAGCATTAACAAGTGTTTTCAGCTGATTCTAAGTGTTCAAGGTCAGAGTTCCATTCCTTGAACTGGAAACTAGGCAAATTACTAAGTAATGAGCTTGTACAAAGGACATGTGATAAGACACCAGTAATCAAAGCTGCAGTAAAAGTAATGATAGTATATTAAAAATTTGGCAGACATATTGTCATTAATATAGGGGTTAAAGTTTGAAATTAGGCAGGCAGAAAGCTAAACTTGTTCTATCTAAAGGATGCTCCATAAATGACTATCCTATATAAAGAATGAGATGACAAGCACCTAGAGATCTAGGTGTGGCAGGAGTCTGAGAATTAAACTGACCCTGCTTGCTCCTAGAATGAAATTGTTTTCTAAAACCCACAAGCTAATGGATTTAGGGTTTGGAGGGCAGGTCAGCCAAGATGGCTCCTTATTTATGTGAATCAGGCCCATTGATTGTTTGCAAGTGAAGGATGGAATATCATCTATACTCATAGTGCAGATAACACTATTTACATATTTACTATGTACCAAAGTAGTCAGAATGTAAGTCTCTAGGGATGCCTGGGATAATGCAGTGGGTCAAGGTCGGACAGGGAGAGCAAAATGAGCATGGAAGTCAAAGTATAGTTCACAGAACTTACAATGCTGCAGCTGCTCTTCAATGTGATGGGAGGAAATAAACCACGCTATGGTAGGGACAGGGGATCAATCTGTCCGGAGCAAGAGAGAAATGGCCTGCAAAGGAAAAGGTTGGTTGGAGAAGCATTTGACAAATGTCATCAGTTTTAACAGAAAGGTCAAGGAGAATGAGGGTAGAGAGGAAAAGCTGAGAACAATTGGAAAAACAAAACCTAGATTTTTAGAGGAATTCTGAAGTCATGAATCCCAAAGCTAGCCAGCATGTTTCTGCTGAGAGAATCAGCAAGAGAAAACAGGTCCATGTACTGATGGAGTGAAGATGGATTTTTTTCATCCAACTGACAACAAATATATGCTTCATGTGTTGTGATCTGTAGCTATCTCTGGGGCTTTGGTCACTTATGAATGTTATTTCATCACACTCATGGTCTGTGGGGGTGGAAATCCTATATAAATGATTGGGATTACTGCAACATGCACCTCACAGCTGCATGCAGTTTGTAAGTAATTGAACAGGATTTTCTTGCCACGGCCAGCCTCCCAGGTGAGTTGGATACAGGACATATTAAAATAAAAAGTTAGATCCATGTAGTTCTGTCTGGCCTTGTTATCATGTGAAGGCCATCTTGTAATGAAGAACCCTCAAGAATGACATCTGAAACAATGGTTCCTTAGGTTGATGAGTTCAGTAATGAATCGCTCCGTGATTTCCTTCCAAGATTGATTAAAACAGCACTTGAGTTCCTGAAAACACTGAAGTGCTTGTAAATGAAGCAAACAGCTGTCTGGTGAAAAATAAGGCAAGGCATGCTCATACAGGGGTCAGTGTCTTTATGGTAAAACCAGATCCTCTCAGCAAACTCATATGAAAGTATTTCTTTCATACTGAATAATTCTGATTTTGTGAGAGAGGCTTCTCTCCACATGGGTTGATTATAACTTCCATGTAATGTAATGGACCAATCTTAAGAATCTATTTATTTTTTAGATCTTCATGAATAGGGTCTGCCTAATCATGCATTCATTCAAGATTTACTGAATAAGCACCTACTGTGCAAAAGTCTCAGTGGGTAAAAGAAAGTTGAATTAGATGTAGCACTGACAAGGGGGAGCAAACTTACTATCCATGACTCACCAGACTCTGATGTATAGTGATATAGCCCATAAGTATAAAGCATTGTAAAAGTTTCATTTTGCTTTTAAGCTGAAGAGAGATTAGAATAGAATAGTCTACTCTGAGGATGGGATATATGAGTGAGACAAGAATGTGTTAAGATCTATTTAGGTAAGAACAGATATTAATAGTGTAGAGAGAAAACCCAGGGATCAAGGAACAGAGAAATGAATAATAGTAGAGTTATAAACTTGAAGGGACCACAAGAGGACATTTGATTCTGAAGATATGTACACTATTCTGATCCAAAATAATTTTGATTAACTTTCATAATATTTGAAATTAATAATTATGACATACTGCTTTATTTGTATACACCTGTATGTCTCCGTGGGCCCTTGAGGACAGGAATCACATATACATTTACATTCCCACAGAAAGTGCTTAGTATGTGGTTGGCCAAAATACTTGTCAGCTTAAAATAAATATATGGAAGAGTATGGTCTTAGAAATGGTGGGTGTGACCACTTCCTCACATTACTTTTTGTACCTTTTTCACATTATAATAATAGGATTTGACTTCTCCATCTCTTCATTCTCCTTAGTTTCTTTTATCCATTTTATTACAGTCCTTAAAATGCACATCTCATTACTTTCTTCAATTTTCATGTGACATGACATCATTTCCTTCATGCCCCTCATTAGATTATTTAACGTGCTCCTCTCATTACACCTTTCCCATCTTGCATCTCATTACACCCCTTGAACATGCACATCTCATTACACAGCCCTTACATATCTCATTACACCATTCCATTTTTGTATCTCATTGTCATTTCATTTCTGCATCTTATTCCATTAAAACCTAGTTCCCATTATATCTTACATATTTGGAAAATTTATATACTCTCCCTTCCTTGTTTTATACATCTAATTATACAGCCTCTCCTTTATGTGACCAGCTCATTACACTTTTCCTTTCACCCATCTCATTTCAGCCCTGAAGGATGCCCATCTTACAGGACACTTCCTGAGACAGCTCATTAAACCATCTCACATATTCACTTCATTACAGATTTTTAACATATACGTCTTATTACATAGAACTCTTCATGAATCTCATTAAAATCTTGGAAGGTACATATCTCACTATCCTCTTCTCTCTTATGAATTCTGTCACTGCATCACAACTACACATCTCAGTAAAATATTTATTTTTATTCTTTTAATATGTGCCTTTATCATGAACTTTCTATTTGCTAATATTTCATTACTCCATTACATTTTTATGTCAATGTATAATGAGAATGACCACATATCTTTAAAAAAGTGGGGGTGTTCTTAAATAGTATTTCATTTGTCTTTAAATTATTACACTGATGCTTCTCAAACTGGCATCCTGGGGATGTTAATAGACCTTCAGTAAAGATAAGTTAAAATAACTTTGGTTACTATTAAGTTTACATAAGTTAAGAAAGTAAGTTTATTTAGTTAATTTTTATCATTTTAGGATTTCCTGAAGCTTTTTATATGCTATTGAGAACTACCAATATTCAGAAAACAGGTGTGGGGTGTAGCATCTCTCAAATGTATCAGCCATGCATTTTAGCCACAGAACATATATTAACTCCGCCCAAAACTTGTGTCCCATAGAGCACAATTTAAGAAAGCCTAGTGTAATATTTTAATATGCACATCTATATGTAGCTCTTTATTTACCACTATTTATTTTACTTGTAATCTTGCATAGCTTTCTGGAACTAATAAGACTTGCTTAAGTGACATGCTGAGTAATACTCATCATAGTGGTTCTTAAACTCTGGTGAGTAGCAGAGTCACCTGAAGAATTTGATGAAAATACAAAGACCTGGACTCCATCCTATTTCAGCAAGCCTGGGCTTTGTATGCTTTATTATCTTTCCAGATGATTCTGATACGCATCAAAAGTTGAGGAACTAGTGCCTTATTGAGTGTTTACTGTATCACATTCTATGTGAGAACACATAATTATATCAAAAGACATGACCCCCAAATCATGAAGTTGGAACAATGCAAAGATCATGGCTGTTTCCTTTCTCCTTGTTGTTCAGTTGCTAAGTTGTATCTGACTCTTTGCCACCCCGTGGATTGCAGCACACCAAGCTTCCCTGTCTTTCACTAGCTCCCAGAGTTTGCTCAGACTCATGTCCATTGAGTCAGTGATGCCATCCAACCATCTCATCCTCTGTTACCCCCTTCTCCTCCTGCCACGAAATAAAGACATGCAGGTACTTTTCCCCAGTGAGTTTGCCTGCTTATCCAACAGCTAGCAGAACTCTGAAGCTATTTGCTTGGTGGCTGGAGCACAAGCTTTGGCATCAAACAGACCTGGGTTTGAATCTCTTTTTAACCAATATCTGATGATTTTAGTGAAGGATGCACTATGTCTCTGGGCATCAATTTCCTCAACTGTAAAACTGGGCAATGATATTTTCTTAAATCATTGTTAGGAATAAATTAGCTTAGTACAAAGAAAAGTCTTATCACAATCACTTGCACAGAGTGGCTCCTTAAATAATAATCACTATTGGCAACTTTATTTTGACCCCCACATGCCACATTAAATTGACTGCCTTTTGAAACGACTGCATGTGTGCATGCTAAGTCACTTCAGTCATGTCTGACTCTTTGCAACCCCATGAACTGTAGCCCGCCAGGCTCATCTGTCCATGGGATTCTCCAGGCAAGAATACTGGAGTGGGTTGCCATCCCCTCCTCCAGGGGATCTTCCCAACCCAGGGATCAAACCCACATCTCTTATGTCTCCTGCATTGGCAGGCAGATTCTTTACCACTAGGGCTACCTGGGAAGCCCTTTGAAATGACTACTGTGTATCAACTGATCCTCAGTTAACAGAAGTGAAGGATTAAATGAAGGCACATAATTTCCCTATGTGATTATTAAGAGAAATTGCACCTAAACTCCACAAGTCTGCCTGTGTACCAGGAACTTTACAGACCTTACCATATGTAGTAAATTAACATCCTATTATAGAACAGAAATCCAGAAATTCCACACTCATACAAATGTACATAGTAGTGATCTAGAGCACTGATCCCCAACCTTTCTGCCACCAGGGACTGGTTTTGTGGAAGACAATTTTTCCATGGACCAGGGTTGGGGGGAATGCTTCTAGAATGATTCAAGCATGTTACATTTATTGTGAACTTTATTTATATTATTATTATATTAGCTCCACCTCAGATCATCAGGCATTAGATCTGGAGGTTGAGGATCCCTGATAGAGGAGAGAAGATCTCAGTGCCTATATCTCTAAGGTTGAGTGATCTTTAGATAAGTTGTTTCACTTGATAGTCTTGATTTCTTATCACTTGTGCAAATGATGCTAATAATCCTTGTGACTATCTCAGAAAACACTGTCATCATCACACAATATCATCCATGTGAAAATATACAAAATATTTAATACAAACCTAAGAGGAGAATTTGTCATTATTTCTCAACATTTTCCAGAAGCGTTAGCTCCCATGAGAACCTCAGTTAATTACAAGGGTGTTTGCAGTGTGGTCTCTAGCTAGCAAATCTGCTCTTTTAACTATTAAAACTGATTCTTTGAGGGGCTCAGGCACCGATGTAGAGATTGATGAGATTTTAGAAGAGGACAAGACAAGGATACTTTTTGTAAAAGCAACTCCTTCATCTCCTTTTTACTCCCCAAAAGATGCAGGAAAGCTGATAAAGAAATTAGAGAAGTGGTTCTTAAGCTTGTCTACACACTTAAATCAACTGAGAAGTTTTAATGACTACTGATGCCTGGGTCACACTAATAGATTCTAAATTAATTGATTTGTGGTGAGATCTGGGCATCTGAAACTTTATAAGGCCCTCAGCTGTTTCTACTGTACAGTGAAGCTGAAGAATCTCTGCCCTTTCAATTCAGAGGTCCCACTGACTCTCGAATCATTTGAAATAGGGAGTCAGCTGAAATTGACTTCTATGGATGCCCAGTATAGCTGTCTCTTTTGGAACCAGTCTTTTTTCTAATTACTCTAGAGCTGTTTTAAAAATACTGACACTACCCCTATTCTTTCTCAGAAGTATGTGCTAAGTCACTTCAGTTGTATCCAACTCTTTGTGACCCCATGGATTCTAGTCTGCCAGGCTCCTCTGTCCATGAGATTCTCCAGCCAAGAATAATGGAGTGGGCTGCCATGCCCTCCTCTAGAGGATCTTCCCGACCCAAGGATCGAACCAGCACCTCTCAGGTCTCCTTCATTAGCAAGCGGACTCTTTACCACTGAGCTACCAGGTGAGCCCTTCTCAGGAGCATCTGGCCCTCTAATTAGGGAATTTCATGACTGGAGTGAGGAACAACTTTCTTCCACTGGAGCCTCGGTTTTCTACCCACAACCTAGCACCCTGCTGGCATCTAAAGCTCCCTGAATGCATGGTGACTGAGTAAACTCTGGCCATGAATATTGTCAAAATCAGATTGTTAATTAGACATACTCATCAGAATTAGTATACTCTAGTTTTACAAAAATCAGAAGCAAAGTAAAACTGTGGCTTATTTTCCTTTCAAGAGAAATGTTGTCAGTGAGATGTATGTTTTGAAAGGCATCTCCATACTCAGTTACAAGCATGGCTTTGGATTAATTCAAAGGTGAAGATGTATTTTCCCTTAGTGTTATGATTATATTACATTCAATTAGAAAATACATTTGCAGGCTTTAGAATGTATTGGTTTTAGAGAACTATCTTTAACCTTCTTTATCTATTTTATATTTCTGTATGTGATAGAAATGGTAGTAATTCACTGGCTTTACATAATATATTGTTCCTCACAAATTACCAAGGCTAGTTCTCCCATACTACAATGTTACCAAAATATCACAAAAATAACTTATAAGGAAATATCCCAGATTAAACATGAGCACATGAAATTCTGATTCAAAATATTCAATAGTCTAATCCTAGGTGAAAGCAAAAATAAGATTTTTGTAAGAAATGAAAGGAAAATAAAAATACTTGATAAGGAATAAAAAATCAATAGTATATATCAAATTTATGGTCCAAATAAGACAAATCAAATGTCTTACCAAAACACTTGATAAAATTTAGTATAATCAATGATATTTTAAAGAATTCAAAAATGAGGGAAAACAGGAAAAAACCCAACTGCACTCATTTTGGAGAAGTGCTAGTAGCATTTTAATTAAAAGCAAGAACAAGGTAAATATGTTCAGTAGCTGATCTTTATTTAACTTAGTTTTGGAAATTTGGGCTGATGTAATGAGATGAAACAAAACCAGTAAGTATAGATATCAGAAAGTAGGTGTGAAAATTTAAAGCAATATAATTTTCTGTGTTGAAAACCTAGAGATAAAGCTTTGTATCTCATGATTGGATTGCTATAATATAAATATACATAAACAAACTCTCTTTCTGCCAGCACTATCCAATCCAAATAGATAATAGAAAAAAATCAATTTTCTATGATAGTTTAAAATATAAAGTGTTGGAAGTAATTTCAACAGGAAATATGCAATACCTTTGCATCTGGTAGTTATAAAGCTGTTAGCAGATCAAGTTTCTATCTTACCTGTTTATTTCTCTCATCCCATATGAACTTGCTGTTCTTCTCACGGGATTGACAAAAACAAAAGAAATAACAAAAGTACCTGGCACTTAAAGAAGGAACTATATTAATTTGATCCAAAACATAAAGATTACAGCATTAAAAACAAAGATGGGTCCCCACTTGTGATGACTTCACAGATATCAGGGTTTCACTTTGAACCATTCCGAGATGTTCTCCTCCAGCCACCACTGCTACCTAACAGCATATGATCCAGCACCCTTAATGCAAATTGCAGCCACATAAGAGTGGATCCTTTCAATGGGGATCCCAGTGACTCCATGAGTTTGTTCAAATCCTGTGTGGTGAATGGGGCCAATGCATACATGCTTCTGTTCTTACCTCTTTTGAGGCTCCTAGAAAGACTGTATTTCCCAACCCACGTGAAGTTTGGTGAGGGCATGTGATCCCCTTTGGCTCATGAAAAATGAACAAAAATAAGAAAGATGTGACAGTGAACTGTGTATCACCTCACCGCAGAAATAATGGAAGTGCATGTTGACGGCGGAGCCTGGTGGGCTGCCGCCTATGGGGTCGCATAGAGTCGGACACGACTGAAGCGACTTAGCAGCAGTAGCATGCTGACAGAGAGCTTCCCCTAGCCAGAGCCCCTGAGTAATTACAATGGTCAAAGGCCCCGGCCAAGCTACAGTGAGAAAGAAAGAGTGATGTGTTGTGTTACTAAAGAAATAGGCTCTGATTGTGTTATGCCATTGAGATTTTGGAATTGTTTGTACCATGACTTTATGTTACCGCAGTGCAGAGAAAGTTCATTTTAGTGTTTTTACAGAACTCGAAGTAGCCATTGACTGCCAATTCATTAGTTAGTCGATGCATGAGATAAGATTGCTACCAAATTGCTATTGTGTGAGGAAAAGTTGGTAAAGTCAGCTATTAGCTTCATTTTAAGTCGCATGGAAAAATTCAACTCTGGACATTACATTGTCACATTGTCATCAAAATCAATGGAATGTGAAATGTTGAGATTAAAATATTACTCAGTGCTCTAAGGGTTGTAGAATAATAGAGCTTTTCCTTATTCTTTTGCAGAGATATTGCCTCTCTATTTCTTTGCACTGAGAGCCAGCTCACTCTTTAAAAGGAGTGGTCATTCTGTCTCCCTGGAGACACTGGGGGAAAGAGGAGAAAAAAGACAGGGAGAGACAGAGATACAAGGGAAATGTGTGTATACTATAACCTGTTGGATTTTTCCAGAAAGAAAAAATAATGATTTAAATTTAATAAAGGAAGAGAAAGTGGGAAAATAGAGGCAAAATAAGAGGTCAAAGACAGAATGGGGCAGGGGGGAAAGACACTAGCATAAAAAGAGTATCACGAAGGGAAAAAAAAATGAGAGAAACTTAAACTGTTGAATGCCTGCATGATTTTCTAAGTGCCTCAAAGATTTTTTTTCCAATTAGATGAACACAACTGATATAATGCTATTCATAAATAACCAGATCATCTTCTACAGCACAAATTGCATTTTCAGCTGACTAGTTTATAATAAATAAAAATTCACCAGTGTGCATGCTTCTTGAGATTGGGTCATTTAGAAATTTCCATTCCATTAAAAGTAAGTTCTACTTCCTTGACAAAGACCACTAGCTGAAACATCAACTGCCTGTTCTAATGGATGACACCTGTAAGTAAAATAAACATATTTTTAATGGAATAGATGGTCAAAATGACCTTATCTCAAGATAGCATGCACTTTGGTGAATATTTATTGCTGAATTAAAGAGATCCTAATATGAAAGGACAGTAGTTTCTCTTCATTACCTTTCCCTGCTATATAAAGGCAGAAAAATTTTAAATGCTCAAATTAACTTCACAATTTACCAATCATTGAGTAAAAGTTTAACAAATATAATAAATGCCATGAATAATTTGGGATAAACCAGCTGGTTTATTTCAAATTAATAATTATAATGTTATATATTAATTATAAATATTAATATGAAAACAATGCTGGAATTAACCATATATTCTTCCAACCAAAAGTTCTTACTAAATTTATCAAAAATACTGTTATTAAAAAAAAAAATACTGTTATTTGTTACTCTACAACATTTAGTTGGTTTGCAATATATTTTCAAACAGATAACAATTCCAGGTCTACTGATGAAATACACAACAGAAATGTCAAGCTGTATTTTTTTTTAATTAAAATATTTGGTGATATACTATATTTTCAGTTCTTAACTGGTGGAAAGATGTCTGTACCTATATTGGATTTAAGTATAAGGTTTCAATTGATGAGAGATGAAAAGTTGACATAAGATATGGTAGCCCATGTAGAAATTAATAGGGGCCAGTTCTCCCGCTGCAGCCCCATACTGCTCTAGCTGGCCCCGGGCTGGAAGCACCGTGGGGCCCACGCAAGGAGAGCCCGACTGTCCTGGTAACTTCTAAGATTAAATTTGGTTGAGGATGGTTCTGAGCAAACACATCATTCGTTTTATCTGAGGTATGCCATTTTGAAGACTGAGACCATGGAATTTTATCCTTAAGCATAAAGGAAATCTTTGTGATAGTCTGTATTTTGTATAGCAAAAATATGAATTCTGAAGCTGAATTATCTATGGGGCCTGTACAGAGAAATAGATGTTCGTGGAAGCATTTATACCCAGTCAGCTTGAAGAATCTCAAATGGACCCTACCACTGAGAAATCAAGATAGCAGTACCCCTGAGGGAACTGAGAAAAATGGATTAATATAGGAGTGCTGTGATAAGATACAACCCAGAAGGGTTAGCACGGATTTCATAAAGTGAATGAAGTATAGGTTTCTTACACACCACAAATGGACAGTGAGACTTTTTGCATCATTAAGAATATTTTTGACACTTGGAGAAGATGGCACATTAACAGATGATAGTTTGAGTATGACCTTGTAGAGAATGTTAACTTTAATGAAATTTCTAACACTTAAAACAAAAGAAATTATACCAAATCCCACAAGGGGAAAAAATGCCAGAGATATTCTAAGAATTGGTTTTGATGTGTTGAAGTAGATTTACAAAACCTAGTATTTTCAAATTCTGAAGGATCTTTTGAAATCATGTAATCACTGTTTTTTATTTTCAAGATTAATAAATTAAGTCCCCCCAAATTCAAAAGGCTTGGTAAGATTCCTAACCCTGGATATTTGTACAATTAGAGGCAGAGCCTTGATTCTTTGCAGAGAAAGATACAAGCATTCCCTTCAAAGTTCTGTGCTGTGCTGCGGGAATCATAACCACTGTTGTTAATATTCCTGCCTCCTGTTCCACATTACATAAAAACTGTTTGGGTCTGACCTATGTGCAAATTACCTATTGCTACTTTAAGTTATGGCATGATTTTTTTTTTTAATGTCCAAAATTATTTTTTTAATGTCCAAATTATTCATTGGCTTTAAGAAATTTGGGAGTAGCTAAGCTGAAAGTTTTGGGTTAGAATATCTAAGGACGTTCAATCAGATGTTGGCTTGAGCTGCAATCAACTGAAATCTTGAGCTGCATAATCGCCATTTCAGATCTCCTTTGCTCACAGGACTAGCAGACTGCTCAGAGCCTATCCACAGAGTAGCCGGCTTCACCCAAAGTGAGAGATCTAAGATTACCAAGGATGAAACTTCAATTTCTGTTATATCCTAGCCTCAGAAAACATACTGAACTCTCCCAGCATATTCTATTGGTCATATATTAATAGTACTAGTTCTAATCAAATGTGAGAGGAGACCACACAAAAGAATGAAGACCTAGAGGCAAGGTTTATGAGAACAAATTTGGAGGCTGCCTACCACAGTCTGCCTCATGCTGTCAAACAATTCATGTCCCTCCCACACGCAAAACATACCCACTCCCGACGTCTACAAAAGTCTTATTCCATTACAGCAAGGCTTTCTAGTTCTCATTATATAAATAAGGTCTAGATAAAAATGAGGCTCCTTGACTGACTATGCTTCCTTTACTCCTTGAATAGAGTCTTCCTCAATCTCAACATCTATGAACTAAAGATATAAGATGACTGCTGGAGAACCATTCAAACAGGAGAAAACAGAAAATACATAGAAGTCACTGGTTCTTAACAGTTTTGAAATCTAGCCAGGCAGGTCTTGGCAGTTTCTGCATTAGAGGTGGGCCTGGGAATGATACAGCTCTGCCCTCTGGGCTGATTTTTTACCCTCTGAGTATACTTTTTTTTTTCCTGAGAAATGGTCAGTATTTGTAAATGAATATTTTTCTCAGTCTGCTTCCCACCTATAGCAGTTCAGAGGTTCAAAGGCCTCTCTTCATTTTGTATTCGCTATCCTTTTAACTTCAAAGTGACAATGTTTGTGTGCTTGCTAAGTTGCTTCAGTCATGTCTGACTCTCTGTGACTGGGTCAACTATAGGCTGCTATTCCTCTGTCTGTGGGATTTTCCAGGCAAAAATACTGGAGTGCATTGCCAGGCCCGCCTCCAGGGGATCTTCCCAACCCAGGGATCAAACGCATGTCTCATTGTTTATCATGGTATAATTCTCTTAAAAAAAAACTATGGGCTTTCTATAAAGCTATTGACTTCAGTCCACTAGACAAAATCCACACAATCAGTCTTTCTCTACCTTGAGATTCTTAGAAAATTCCTGTAGGCCAACATATTTAATGTTCCTAGCAACCCTATTGTTTAATGAGAGGATCCATGAAGCACAGCCTGAAGATTCTTACAGGATTTTTTTTCTGAGTCACCACTCAAAATCTTCCTGAGCTTTTAATGTAGTTTTTCAGCCACACACTCAGTTTCCTCTTCAGATCAGGAGTTATCAAAGTGTGATCTGAGGACACCTGGAGTCCTCAAGACACTTACAGAGAGTCCACGAGGTCAAAACTATTTTCAGAATAAAACTAAGACATGATTTGTCTTTTCCTGTCTTATTATCCCATGCAGTAGAATTTTCCTGAGGCTAGACCTATTATATCTTCCAGATGTCTTCTATCAAGTATTAAAAAAATTTCAAACATGTAAAACAATGACATTGTATTTCTTTTGTTCTCAAAAATATTTTTATAAAAATATATGATTTTGTTACCATGTATGTGTGTTGTTTTAAATTCCTCAATTTTAATTTCTAAATCAGTAGAAATATAACACACATACAAAAAGTATTTTGGGTCATTGTAACAGTATAAAGGACCCTAAGAGAAAAGTCTTTGAGAAATACCACTTTAGATTGTGTTTTGCTCACAGAGGTATGCTAAGTTGCTTCAGCCATGTCCCACTCTTTATGACCCCATGGACTGCAGCCCTCCAGGTTCCTTTGTCCCCAGGATCCTCCAATCAAGGATTCTGAGAATAGTATAAGCAATAGCAACAAAAAATAATCCAAAACAAAATAACACATAACCTATACTACAAAGAATAACAGAACAGACTGCTTGACCAAGAGATGAATAGTTGTACTAGGAGGTTTTTTAATAATTCCCTGGCATTCAGAATTGTATTTTTTTTTCTATAGAAATAGCATGTGGACCACAAAGATCCAATGATGAATCTTTTCATGTGGGATCCAATCCATAGTAGGCAATAAATATCTGATTTTCTCTTCTTTTGGCTGAGGAAGTGAGATCTCATTCAAGATGATCTCATTCTTACAACAAATATGGATAGATCCATGTGCACAAGCCTAAACCCAACCAACAGATCAAATTAAAAGGAAAGAATAGGTGCAGGACACACACAGTCATTATGTTTACACCACAGGAAGCATTTTCCTAGTAGCTGGAGCCATATCTTACTATCTGAATCAGAATAATTCACTCTTTTGTCATCTCCAACCTAGACAAAAGACAACAAACAAAATTAACCAGACTGTTGTTATGACCATGATATCATATGCCATCCTAAAGTTATTTCCAAAGAAAGCTTTTTTGTTAAAGTTCAAGTTTAAAATTGGATATTAAATGAAGTTGATTCTTGAGTAAGATTTCAATACTGTTAGGTGAAACACAGTATCTTAAGCTTTCAGATCATTTTGTGCATTCAAGAAATGTCTGTCACTTCACTTTAGTTCCATGCTCAATCATTTAGAACAAAACACAACAAAAATCCCAATCCATTCTGCCAGCTCAACAAAAGGCTTTGTGTGGGTGTGTGTTAGAAAGTAATTATGAGGTTTTTATTTCACTAATTATTCTTCAGCCTTTGAAATGTCAGTGTAGGTCAAAGTAGCAGCCAATGTTTCGAACCAGATCTGAATTCAAATAAGGAGGCCACTGCAGGAATAACAAGAAAAAGAATCAACAGAAAAGTAATTTGATGTTATGAGTGACAGAAAATGAGACTCAAGGTCACAGGATTTAAAGTTTCTATCCAGAGAACTTCAAAAACTCCAAAGTGTCATGCAAAATTTATTTTTTAGACATGACATGATTGACTATGCCTCTGTATCCACACTTGATGTTGTAAAGCAGTATAAAGACTTAATTAATGAGATTTTAAAATATTTTAAAAATTACAAAATTACATAGGACTCTTTTTCCAAGTAGCCGTTTTGGGAGATTATAAACTTATACTGAATATTATATAACTGCTCCAAACATTTTCCTTGACTCTCCTTGAGAAATTATATTTTGAGCTGATTTCACAAATTAGAAAACTAATTCCATTATAACAAAATTTCACTTTTACAAATACTGTGATATTTTCTAACTTCAACAGAAAGGAAGTACATTCTCTGAGAAGAGACCATGAGTAAACCTGGCAAATTCTCTTATAATAACTAATATGCATTAATATGCTGATTTTTTTGTTCAAAAATTATCTCAACGAGATTAGTAGACTTAGGTGTATCACTGATTTCCCTGTCCCCAAGCCATCAGGATCAGCTAAATTTACACAATAAAAGCGAAGCAGATTGGAGTAAAGTGATTCCATTCATTTCAGTCATGCTCATGACTGATACCTGGTGTCATGACCAAATTGATCATACAATGGTCTCCATCAATCTTTGCAACAGTAGAATTGAGCAGATTAGTTGTGCTGTGGCCTGTTCATTTCACCTTCTCTAGATACAGCTCAATCTGAGAGGAGTAAGTTAATTGAGGATAGTGGGATCTCTCTGACTTTATGACAATCACTTCATCACCTCTCTTTTTTGTTCCCAAATTTTGAGTCTGGTAGGTCTAATGTGTCCTTGCCTCTTGCTGCTTCATGCCTGGACCTCAGACCTGAATGCTTGACATCATCTCAGGCCTCTTCCCAGACTTAATATCTGAGTCTCAACATTGATTTAATAAGACCTCCTCCCACTCTCATGATTTCTTTGCACTTTAAATTTAAGAAGCACTGGTCTGGCCATAGCTACTTTGGGTGTTGATGGGGCTCTCCTTTTTAAGCAAGTGCATTATTTATAAGAAGACCTGACAAAGTTTCTATGACTAGAGACCAGGAAAGGCGCTCAAGAAGAATACACCAAGAGACCAAATAAGGACTTCAGAAAAATTTCTCTATAACTGATCCAAAGTTATCACCTTCATTAAAATCTGAACTATTTCTAGAACAGAAACACTCTTTGCAGTTTACTTTGGCTTGCCCAGTTCCTAACATTTTAGCCCACTACTGTCCAACAGAAATAAAATGTGAACCATAAGAGTGAGCCATAGACGTAACTTTAAATTTTCTATTAGCCACATTAAACAGATAAAAGTAAATAGGTAAAATTAATAATTTCTTGTAATTTAACCCACTACATCCAAAATTATTGGGGCTAAAAACAACCAACCAAAATATTAATATTTAATCAATTTAAAATAGTAATGATATAGTTTATATTTTTGTACTAAGTCTTCAATATCTGGTGTGTATTTTACCCTTCTAGCACCTCACAGCTAGAACTGGACACATTTCAAGTTCTCTGGAGATATATGTAGCCGTGTTTACTATATTGGACAGCACAGTTCTAGCCCAAAGACCAGAACTGTAGCTAAGCCCATTCTCCCCAAATCTTGTGGGTTCCACTTTGGGGCCCATACTTTAACTATTTGTGTTCTGATGCATCATTTAGAGGCTTCTATTATGTTTTAATTGTATGTGTGTGTGTGTATGTGTGTGTGTGCATGATTTTTTCTTCTCCAATTTGAAGCATGTCCAAGTACTGTACCTATGACTTAACTGAGATAATAACATTCTGGTGAGTTCTGCCCCTTTCCAATTTACTAGATTTAGTTGTAGCCTGGGTTAATAGATGCTTCCTATTAACATATTCTTCTTGCCTATTCCTAGACAATTTAGAATGAAGAAAACTCAACTTTACAGATACCCCATTGTGGATTGAATAACATGGAGGCTGCACTTCCTCTAGTTTTCAATTTCTTTATCTGTAACAAGGGAAAATAACAGCATCTCCATTGCAAGTTGTAAGGATTAATTAAGGTCATGCATGTACCATACAGTCCATAACCTGAACTATGGGTTCAGTAAATGCTATTTATCATTCATTGTAGTCTCCCTTTAACCTCAATAACTGAGGGGCTAAAAATGCTTATGTGACCCAGGATGGGGGCTAGGCATGGAATAGATTATAAGAATGATAAACACTCATCTTAAGCCCTTTGAACATTAAAACCAGTATCTTATGTTTTAGGTTTTTGTTTTAGCCACTTTGAGTTCTCTTTTTTTTTTTTTTTGGTACTAAGTTCTGTATTAGTCAAGATAAAGTAGGTTATTCTGTGGTAAATAAATGAATAAACAAAATTGAAATCTCAGAGGTGTAATACAAAGTTTTAATTCTTATTCAAGTCATAGTCTGATGTGTCTCAGGTGGCTCTCTGTGGGGATGGCCCTCCAAAAAGAGACTCAGGGATCGAGTCCCTTTCCATATTGCTGTACTCATCTTAACACCCGGCCTCCAAGATTTCCAAAACAGAGTGATACAAAGCCTGGGTAATGAGCCAAGTGTATAAACAGCTCTGGAAATGGCACACATTATTACTGTTCACATTCCATTGAACAAAATATAATCAGAAAACCACTGCGTAATCCCAAGTCTACTGCGATGTCCAGAGTGGGCACTAGGAAATAATTTGGAAAACACGTAACACTGTTTCTAGCACAGGTTGATATTTTGTCCATTTGGAGTATAGAATGAATGCGTGTCTGGGTGTGTGTGGTGGTTTAGGTTGTTGTGGATGGAACAGACGGAATCAAAGGCTTACGGAAGAAAAAAATGGAGTACCTGGCTTTTATGTATATAACAATGAAAATTTGAAATCTAGGGGAAAATACTGATTTATCTTCATTTAATAATGTCTCATGCTCCTTTAGTCTAGGATAGTTTTTAAATTCATCAAGTGCTTTTCCAATTTCTGTAAATGGTCATATCGCATCTTCACAGCACCTTGTGGCATAGGTAGTAATTTTTTCCCCACTTTACAGATGAGTATCAATTAAGTATTGGCAGGTACCGTGACTGCCATCCAAGGTGTCGAGTGCCAAAAGCAGGACTCTACCCAGGTGCCACAGGGCTTCAGAACCCAGTCTCCCATCTAGGCTGGCTCCCAGTGCAATGGTAGACGTTACCCCAGACCCTGGGTAAACACCAACCAAACAAGTTCACTGTGTTATAAGGCTTCACTTCGATCCTCAGACAGTTCTAGCTACTCAGTTTAACTATCATAGATTGTTTCTTATTCTGCTTTAGGGACCATAGAAAAGACTAATCCTTCTTTTGTATTAACTCTTTTAATAGTTGGAGACAATTAGACCTGTTCACCAGCCCTAATTCTTTAAAAATACTTTTTTCCAAACATTCCTCAATGACATTTGCAGATTTTACTGTCTCCATATCATGTTCTAGTTTAACATCCCTTTTAAAACTTCACACTCACAATTAAAAACAGTGTTGGACATGTAATCTGAGATTGCTCTTCAAGCAAGAGTGATGCACTGCATGTCACATCCCATTCTTCACCCCTCCTATTCCTGATGACTTTCTCTTACTGCTGCACCTCACTTCTTGGGCCTGTCCCACTTCCTTGAGGGCTTCATATATTGAGAACCATCTGAAAACTTAAAATAAACTCTGTAAATTTGTTTCTCTGTGGTAATCTTCAACCTTGAAACTTCTGAATAACTCAGTAGGCACTGATGTTTGTTCAGAAATACATTACCAAATAGTCTTGATTGCATACTGCCCCATGAGTTCATAGAAAAGTATGAAATGGTAAAGGAAATCTTTATTTTACATTTTCAATTTTAATTTTATTTTACACTTACTATGTGCCTGGGTCTGTAATATAGAGTGGATTAAAATGATAAAACAATTGTGGTCTTTGCTTTCATGGTGGTATGAGTATAATAAGACAGACAGACATTGCTCAATAATATGCAAGTAAATATAAAGTCACACCAGTGATAAATGCTTTGAAAGAAAATACCAAGTACTTTGAGAGGCAAAGAGACCTCTTCTAGACTGGTACTAATTTGAGGACATAGAGATTTGTGATCTGAGTTATCTAGGGTGGCTAGAACCCCCATGTCATGCTCTATCCATTATACATTCCGCCCAGCTAAAGGAAACAAAAGATGCCTGTCCTAGAAAAGTTTCTCACACATGGAATTTGCAGCACAAACATAATAGCAAATACACACACACACATATATATAATATATATATATAATAAGGAGTAAAACAACCCATGTTCACCCTTCAGAGACAGACAATCTGATAGTGATTATTTTACAAAGAAACTCATGTGCTGAGAAAGCAGGGAAGTGTACAGTGGACTACAAAGGAAAAGTAACATAATCTAAAGCATAATTTGGGAAGTATTCCAGCAACCTGGGTCATTATTAGGATATTGAAGGAAGCAAAGGCAAGGTTTGAGCCAACAGAAGAGAGATGATATTTGAAATGGACTGAATGATGGCACGTACAATGCCTTGAAGGCAGGAAACAGGAAGGATGACATGTCCTGACCTCAGGTCCCAGGAGCAATCACACACACAATACTTAGGACGGGGTCTGTATACTCATGAGACACCAACTTGCCTTCTTCATCATAAGAAACCAAGTGTGATGGACTTGTTGAGGGTTAAGTACAATGTGGACTCCCCCCTCCACCTACATGAGTTCGCCTATGCTGCCCAGCATAGACCTTTTGGGTCACATTAGCTTTGGCAAATCAAAGTTCTGAAATGTGGCTTTTGCCAATTAAAAAAAATAAATAAATGATTATCCGGTGTACTGTACTGTTTCCAAGAGAAGCTGGATTTATGTACCACAAAAATTACATTGGTTTTCTGCTTCTGAAAAGTCTTCCCTTGATTGACCTTATGGCTTGGGGTATGTTAACATTCTGAAGACTTTAGGTGATAAACTGCACTAATGGAACGTGATACCCAATCACTTGCTTAGTTGACAGCTTTTACAGAGCAAAATAGTCAATTTCAAATCTGCTCTTGTTTAACTATGCTGGCTCTTTCCAAGGTCAGTGTTAATAAGTCCACACCTTGACTGGAACTGACAGCACGTAAGTCTTTTAAAGACTGATAGAAACCTCAGAAAGGTGTGCAATAGAGTTTGGCTTTAAAACAGGTTTGCTAAGAACAGGCTATTTCCCATACTGAAATTATAGCCAACCTTCATATTATTTTTAAAAGTCTAAGGGCAATTCAACTTAATATGACATTTTCAATGGGATGTACTTCTTGAGTACAAATATTTCTGTATTATAAAATCCTTTAGTGCTTCCTTTTCAGTCTTTCAGTATCTAGACGTATTTCTTTTCCCCTCAAATCTGTGATCAGGCAGAATTTCTATCTTTTCTATCAAGGACATTTAAGCAGAATGTAGATTTCAGGCTTGTTTTGTCTATGACTCTAAAAAATGTAAAGAGCTTCGTTTTAATATACTTGATTTTCTTTAGAGTCAACATTCCTTCTTGCATTTCAATGTAATGATGTAAATCAGCGCAGACACTCAGCTGTCTGCAGCTTCTGCTTTGGTCCCATATTATGCACCTCCTCCACATTCTGCATTGTTTATCCCAATCACTATTACACTAAGTGAATAAACATTGTTCTAGTTTACATGTAAAGCAGCTTCCAAATAGAAAAGATTCATGGTGATTCATGATAACACAGAAAACCACACAACTCCCATCAGACCTGTTATACCGTGGAGTTATATTTTGTTCGGTTCTATGCAGGAAATTGAACACCCCTTAAACTGCACGTAAAACACAGTTCACGCGGCATCATTTTAGAGACCAGCAGTCTTTCGAAGTCCAGCACAGTCTGTCTTCCAGCTCTGGAAGAGAACCACCTTTTCTTTGAACACTAAAGGAAGTTGTTGGCCTTTGTTTGGGGTCTGTGCAGCATAAAGAATGTGCACCTTTGAATCCGAGACTAACACTCAGCACTGTGAGATGCTCAGGCGCTGGAAGGCTTCCGGGAGGAGCAGGTGCACTTCTCGTGGCTCATCTGCGATCTGAGATGCACGCTGTCTCCACGGCAGATGCTCGTGGAGTGCAAGAGCGATGGACTCCTCTGCCTGCACTTAATTCACCTTTTCTTTTTGCCCTTCCTTCCACTGACCTCCTCGCAACTCCCCCTTTCCTCCTCTTTGCTCCCCGCTCTGTCTTTACACCCCTACCCCTTTTCCTCCCTCTTTTATGTAGAAACCTATAAAATAGAATGTTTATACAAAGATTAGGTAATGCATTTCCATTGTGCTGCTGGGTGATGTGCTTTGTCAGGCCAATATTACTATGCAGCTCACAGAACCACAGATATATATTTTTTTTTCAGCTAGAGGAGAATTAGAGATAACCCTGTGAAGTGGTTTCCAAATTGTATTTTAGCAGTGGAATCTTTGGTTTAAAGAAAATTCTACATGGGATCATAATATATAAAATTGATGAAAGTGAAGCTGCTCTTTGAAACAAAGAAGGAAGAAGGGCCCAGAGTCCCTCATCCTCAACCTCCTCCTTCCCTTCAAGAAACCCTGGTCTCCTTGGGAGGAAAACCTTGATCTTATGCTCTCTCTCCCCTATCTGAGGACCAGAAAGATCAAATATTTTCTCCCAGGTAACATACCTTTTAAGTTACAAGGACAGAACCACAACCCAGCGTTCTATATCTAGGAATCGTAGGTGATTTTGTTCTTATCTTAATAAAATGGGAATTCAGGTCTGATGAAAACACAGCGTGACTTTGAGGGAGGGGTGGAATAGTTACATAACTCCAACAAACATGTACTTAGGATTTATACTGTGTTAGGCAGTGAGCAGGTGTTACAAATATAAAAGGAAAGATTCATTCCTTCAAGATGCTTTAAGTCCAGTAGGTAGAAAGATGCATAAAACAAAAGAAAAACATAACCCAGGAGTTTGAGGAGAATAAAACACAGAAAGACCCTTCCATCTTCCCTGTGGGGTCATGGAAAGCTTGATAGAGGAGGTAGCATTTTAGCTGGAATATGGAAAGATAGGAACTGACCAGGAAAAGGGACATTCAGACAGTAGATCCAGCATGGCCCAGACGTGTGGAGAAATGAAAGACTCTGGCATCAGCCAGAATCTTAGCCAGTAGCTTGGTGCGGCGTGCCAAATGGGAGGAAGAATGGTGGGGAGCGGGGCTGGAGAGGTCAAAAGGACCCAACATCTATTAACTTGGGAAAAACCAGAAAGAATTCAAGAATTCTGAGCAGGAAAATGACGTGCAAGCTAGAAAAATCATTTTACAATGAGGAGGATGCAAATTAGAGCAGGGGCAGTGAAGGTGATGATGAACTACAGAGTCCAGAGGACTTAGTTATTAATATATCCTGGGGATGATGAGGGAGGGTAAGAGAGAAGATAGGGCCAGGTTTCCAGTTGGAACAGTTTGGCAGATGGTTGTCAGTCCTTGGACAGGAAATATAGGAGGGAGATCAGATTTTAGGCTCGGAGAAAAGAATGATTGGTTTTGAATATACTGAGTCAGAGGAGAATATGTGGAGTCTTGATGAAAAAGTCTTGTGCTTAAGAAGAGAGTCAGATTTTAAAAGAGGGTAGGGAGGAGGCCAAAGGATGCAATGCCAGTTTTTTATGTGGTAACGAAAACCTTGGATGAGATTTCTCGGGAAGACCACAAGGATGAAAAATACAAGAGAGCGGCAGGAGGAGCCCCTGAGGACTCCAAACTCTAAGTGATGGCTATAGAATGAACATCTCACAAACAAGACTGAGAAGGTATCACCAGAGGCATAAGATACGAGACAGCAGTGTCATGGAAACCAACCCAAATGAAGAAAGAGCCTGATCTCTGTTACATTCCACTGAGAAGCCAGTTCAGATGAGAACTGAACATCCATCACCTACTCTGGTTACGAGAAGGCTGTTTGTGGTCTTTGCAGGCAGGTTAGTGGACTGACAGGCACAGAGGCTGAGCCTATTGCTAACTGAGGAAAGGATATGAAGTAAGAAGTGGAGATATTCATTCTAATTGGTATCTCAAAGAACTTGACTATGAAGGGAAGGGGAAATACAGGCTTCTAGCTCAAAGAACATGGAAGGTAAAATTAAGGTTTTCCTTTTATAATAAGAGAAACTTGAGAGAGACCAATGAAACTGGAAGGCTGAGATCCAGGAGAGAGAAAAAATGGCAAAAGGAGCAGAGCCCAAAGGATTCCCAAACCACAGAGGTAGTAATGGTCTTGAACAGGTGGAAAATGGGTGCAAATTTAGATGTTTCCTAACAGTAAAGTTGATCCAAGCATGTTCTTCCCAGAGTGCTAAATGCCAGAAGTGAGAGAGAAAGGGAACAGAGTTTGAAGACACAAGTTTGGAAGAATCCCTGAATGTAAAGGCTGAGGACATGAAGTACATGGATAAGGACACATGTAAAAAGTATCCATTCATGTTGATGGATAACTGAGCTTAGAAATGTAAATTTCTAGCTTCAATCTAGTTTTAGGCAGATGTCCATTCTTAATCCTAGCCTATGGGTTGGATGCAGCAACATTCTACCCAAATGTCAAGGGGACATGGAGCAGACAAGAAAGACAGTGTGCATTCTGAAAATTTTCAAAGTTGTTAAGACACTCAACTTCCCTCCAGAAGATTTAATCATCTTCTCGGTTCCATCCTGACTTCCTATGCCCTTCAGGCAGAGACGAACCAACTTTCTTCTCTTCCTGCCGGCAGCATATTCTTCCTACTTAGCATTTACTTTCAACTCCCCTTTCCAGTGTCATTAGGAGGAACAACAGTGGGCGCCTCCTCTGTCTGCAGGCTGGTTGTGTCCATAGACACCACCTGCAGGCCATCGGAGGGCAGATAACATTCTCTCCATTGGTGGAAGATGATACTGGATACATCAACACCAACACTCCCTACCTTGATATGATCAGTTAATGGCAATCTGTCTTTTTAAAAGCCTGACTGAATTCAGGCGCTATTGCCTCCCAGAGTGTTCTCACCGCTGTGTGTGTGTGTGGAGGCGGGGGATCAAATTAAGTCACTTCCCACCTACCTTTTTGCTATCAACTTGGAAATCATTAGTACAAATGATGGGTTTGCCTAACAATAGCAATGCAATCAAAACAACTGCATCCATCTCAGTGAACCATGTCACTGGCTTGGGTGTTCCCCTGGCTGCTAATTAACAATGACACGCATTAATGGCCCCAGCCACAGGGTCAACACAGCAATCGTAGTGCTATACTGCAGGCAGAAATGATAGATATTAAACACTTTTCTCCAGCCCCAAGGAAGAAAGGGGGAGATAAACATCACTTGACAGCAGATGTCCAATGGAAACAACTCTCTAAAGCAGCAGGCTTCCCCAAACCTGAGAGGAGAAAGTACTGTATGTAAGTGAGCTCCTGCTTCCAGATCTCTGAGCAATTTTACGCTGAAATTTAATAGAATGTGAAACTTCGTCCTGAACAAGGACTGAGGAGAAGAAGTCACTGCCCCGTGGAGTTCAGAGGAGGGTTGGCAGGGGCAGTGTGGCACCCAGCTTTTATGCTAAAACCTTTTCTTTCAGCAGCTGTACAGAAGTGGGTTTTAAAGCCTTAAAAAAAAATCCCCCTTAGCCTTCCAGAGCATCCCGAGTGGATTCTTCAGGAGCCCCAGTAAAGGAGCCATTGGGTTACTTGGCCAAGATGACCCAATAACTAACTTGTATGGTGCCCGCAGGCTTTGTACAGATCCAAGCAGGCAGCAGGTGCCCATTAAATACTTGTCAGCTAAATGAATAAGCCGACTCCCAACTGTTAGCCACTTAGCCCTGACTAGCCTATCAGATTACCGTCTGTGCCTACCCTGAGCAGTGTCCAGAGAGGCAGTGAGAAGACGCACGTGAGGTGGGGCTAGAGCAGAGGGGACCAGGGACCAGCTGGGGAGGAGAGGAGGATTCTGGGTCATGGGCCTCGGGCACCTGCCAGGAGAAAAGATGACCTGATGAGGGGGTGATGGCAAAGACCAAGGGGTCTGTCTGGGGGCCTCAGAAGGCACCTGGGGGCACCTCTCCCTTCTGGGGATGAACTCGAATTCCAGCCCCCTATTCAGATGCTGCTCTTCTGCTGCCTCTCCCCGCCAGTCTCCAAGGGAAGCAGACTGTGTTTGTTTGTTATGCACAGCGCTGCAATACACAAACAGATTGACATAAATTTATGCCAGCCTTTCTTGTTTAAAAACATGAATTATTCAAGAAATATTACAATATTAATTAGAAATCATTAAAATACGAGTGTTGGGGGAGGGAGCAATGAGATGGTGCATTAGCAAAATCGCATTTAGCCCAAACATAAAATGTGCCAAAGCTGCTTAATCATTGTTTTGATAGTCAAAATACCATAACACCAGTTTCACAGAACGGGGAAGAGGAAGGCTCTTGGAAGCCTCTGCTTCCCATTATTATTGGCGAGATTAATTATTTATGGAGCTCCGGCCGTGTACTGGGTGCTCCAGGAGACACAAATAAGACGAGGTTTCTGCCCAAAGGGCAGAGGAGCGAAATCAGAGCAGCACAGAGTTCTGACACACACACCCAGCCAGTGATTAATGATCGAGAGAACGAGGGGCTCTGACTTCTCAGTTTACTCAATATTTTGAGTTTTTAGCCTTCAGAGGAATCACAAAGTGAATGCACTTACTAAAGAATGCCACGGAAGAAGTAAGTTATCAGGAGCTCTAGAAATGAATGAAATATATGCATCTGGAAGGTCAATGTTTCATTTACAAACTTAGGTCTGAAGGATTCACTGGTGATGGTGATTATTTCATATTTGTTATGGGTCCACAGACCACAATTGTCACACAAAATGCACACATGGCATAACTTCTGTAAATTTGAAACATTACAGGTAAATGTGGATATCATATATACGAGTATGACACTGGCACTGACATGTGGTAATCATTTAAAAGAGGGACTTGAAGGTGATTGATGTAACAGCACATGTGAAAGAAAAAAACCAGGAAACACAATGAGTCAGTTCATCTCAGTCTAAGAGAGGCTATTTCGACAGCTGAATTAACTATTTCATGGTAGGGTATCATTCAGAGTCTGCTGCAACGGAACACCAATAGAATCCTTGTGACTTTAATGGATTACAAGCGCTTTCACTCAGCACCAAAAGATGTTGAAATCGATCAGCAAGTGATTATCACACCCTGCAGGATATGGACAGGAAAGAGTGAAAGCAGAGTTGCAGAGAGCCAGAATTGGAAACTAGTTCATCCTCTTGCCCCATTTAGCTTAGTCTATGCCCAGCAAGGGACCGAGGTCCCACCCAAACACCATCAGCATGGATTGTCACGGGGCATAGTGGAAGAAGCCAGTGAATCTTTCAAGAACACCGAAATTGACATGACCTCAGAACAAGCCAAGGACATCCAGGCCAGGCTGTTTCTCTCTCACTTAGAATGTGAGTCCGTTCTGTTGTATGATTAAAAGTTCCTGGTCTAGAGCTACTTGATAATGGGGGACTTTGTCTTATTTCCTTCCAATGCCGGGTCAAGGTCCACATATTAAGATGAAGACATGGAAGGTAGGGCTTGAAGCTAGCCTGCCTGGAGTAGTGAGTCAGGAAATCAAATGGGTCTAAACAGAAACATACAGTAACTGGAGGAGGAATGAATCCAGAAACAAGAGGTGGACAAGCAAAGGAAAGACAAACCCAGAAAAGCCAGTCTCAAATTCAAGCTAGGAATGTAGATGCCCTAGTGGATCAGAGTCTTAGGAACGGTAATAGTCACAAAGGAAGAGATGGGTGAATTCTCTGGGGCCTGCTTCAAATGGCTTTTTGTTCCTTTTCCCGATTCTCTTGAGTGTTTCCTCTCGCAGAGATCCTCTGGTTGCTGAGCGAGCCTCTGACAGTCTGCACTGGCCCCAGGATGCTCAGTAAAGATTTGTGGGGTGAATGACTCAATGATTTTAATTTCAGTGCAAGTCCATCTAGAGACCGGCAGATGTTCAGGGAATCTAAATTAATGTACTTCCCACTACACATATATAAATTGACTGATATTACTAACAGGAGCAGAGACAGGGGTTGGAACGAATGTGACTATTTATAAAACTCAAAGCTAAGTGAGGCAGTTATAGAACTTTAGAAGTTGGGTAGTTTTCCAAACTCATTAGGCGGCCTCCAAACAATAGTTGGCTTGTAGCACTTGCACTGGTTCACACTTGCACACTGCTCAGTATTGCCATCTAGTCCTTCTGGTGCTGATCCTTTTTACCTTGTGCATCTGAATCCTCTTTCTCCTTTGCTAAGACAAGAGAATATGTCTTCAGTCACTCTTGAATTCAGGTACAAATATATATTAACTAACTCTCTCAACACACACACACACACCACACTCCACATTCACACAAATTGGGAAACTAGTATATTAACTTTTTCATTAGATTTTTTTTTAAGGAATGTTTCTTTTAACTTCTGGGAGTGGAAATAGGAGTTATTTTTAAGGCTGCAATAATAGGCTGTAATAACAAGCCAGAAAAAACAACCAGCAGACTGAAATAAAGGTACAAATTCATTTGGAAGAAAATACAAGTATAATGATACTTGACCCTACAAACATGGCCTCAATCGCTGATCAAAAGCATTGTGCTTTCCAAACAATCAGGATGCAGTTTAATATAGTAGTAACTGCCCAGGTTACAAGACCAACTTGTCACAGTTTGAATTTTCTTGAGTTCATGTTTACAAGCTCTGAGTATCTCTGCAGCACAAAAAGCTCAAGAAAGCGTAGCTCACTTGAAGAGAGGAACATACCAAATGCTTCCGGACTGATTTATTAACTGATCAGCATCAAGATGGAGTTCCCTTTATTCTTCTGAGACTCTGTTTCTGCAACCAAAGCCAAGCTCAGAACAGAAGTGGTAACAAAGATAACGCACTCCAGTTCACATCCCGGATTAAAACTCCTGTTTCCTACCTATATCTCCTGGGGTGTAATGTAAGCCAAAAAGAAGCACGGCACCTCCCAAAGGGGAAATTTTAAGATAAGCATAAATATGCATACAGTGCACACACAGATGCACACACATGCACATACAAGTCCAGCACCATGATTTTTATGACTTCCTCTTATAGGTCAGCTATTACCTTAAACTGCCTCAGTGTGTGCCAGGCTGATTCATTAAAAACCTTGGGGAACTGATAGGATCTTTTGGAAAAAGGAAACACTCCAAGGTACCATAGCTGTTAGTTGAATAGGGGTCTGCCTATCTGGACCTGAGAATCTTCCAAGTGACCATCATGGTTTGCTTCTGGCAATACCCATGGTGCTCTCAGGACCCTGGAGATCCCAGAACAAAAAAAAGAGGGAGGGTTGCTGTCTACTGGCCAGAAGGTCCAGCCGGGGCTACATAACTTTTACTATTCTTATTCAAAAACTCAACAGAACTCAGGATATCTGCACCTGGCCTGTTGCAAATGCTCTCAGGTTAGCACTCAGGTTCAGTAAATTCTGACCTCCATGAAAACTTTCAGGGTCCATTATATGTCTGGAGAACAACACTGTAAGGACTGCCCACCACTCTCCCCGAGATATCCCTCTACTCTCCTACATCATTCTCAATACACAGACTTCTAAATGCTAAAGATCTGGCTAAGGCCAATTAGAACTAGTGTATAATGTAACACCTTGGATTTCCCAGGTGGCATAAGTGGTAAAGAATCCTTCTGCCAATGCAGGAGATGCAAGAGATGTTGAGTTCAATCCCTGGATTAGGAAGACATCCTGGAGAAGGGAATGGCAACCCACTCCACTATTCTTGCCTGGGAAATGCAACGGATGGAGGAGCCTGGTGGGCCCCAATTCATGGGGTCACAAGGAGTCAGACATGACGGAATACATACATGCTATACCACAAACACTGACACAGTCAAAAGCAGTCACGATACCTGTCTTCAAGTAAGCGAGTCAAAGCTGCAGGAAGAGGCAGTTCTTCCCATCCTATCATCATATAAGAACGCACTCCATAGCAACCTACCCACAGATGTCTTGTCACCATAAGTTTCTTCCCTTTGGAAGCCTAGCATGATGGCAACCCCTCCAACCCTCTGGATAAAGATTGAGATACTCCATAGGTCACACTGGTACCACAAAATAAGGTAGAATTTACTGCAGCAGGAAGAAAATAGCCAGAGGTCTCAGAATGAAACCCTCATCCCAGTGTTCTTATTACTTGTTTTAAAAAATGAAAGCCTCAGGAAATCTGAATCTTGCCCACTGCAAAGGCTCACACAGAATATGATTGTGCTAACACTGGTGTTAAGTTTGGGTGTCACCTGTGGACAAACGTGCAAAGGCTGCATGGAGTCCTGACCCCTCCATACTGGAAAGCTACACCTCCCTAAAATTAAAGGCCGGAAACCAAAGCAGAGGAGACAAGTAAATATCCCCTTTCCTCATGGCACCTCCCGCCTAATGGGAATCGTAGTTAATGATCTGAATCGAAAGCGAAGTCTTGTTTTATGGAATGCTCACTCTTTGTTAAGCAAAGCTGTTTGGGCGAAGGACCATTCTATTGATTTAAAAATTGATTTCTTTTTTTCCCCCCTTCATATAACTAAAACATGGCTCACAAATCACAGCTCTTTTATTCTTCTGGCTGCAACCTAGGCTGAATCTCTCCCAACCTACTCACCGAGGGATGTCTGACAGAGGAAGTGGGAACATTTGGACAGAGATTGTTCAAGATTCTATTAAAGGTTTCAAGTGGCTTCCTTTGAACATTTGGTAATTTATATTTCGAGTCCCTTGGTGTAATTATTGTAATTATCATTAATCATCAACTTCCAGACCCAATCGAAATACAGAACATTGGAAAGGTCAAAGCAATGGAGAATTCTACTATCCTTCACAGAAGATATGAGGCATTAACATTCTGAGGCTCCACTTGTGTGACAAAGATTGTAATGAAAACAGAAAATAGCACAAGATTAATGTCCTCATGATAAGAATCATCATAAGGAAAAGAGAAAGTAGAGCAAATTTAACCCACTCCTGTCACAGAGGCACAGTGATGAGCTGGGTTGAGGGGAAAGGGCCGACTGTGGCAGCCCGTTCTGACCTCGCTCAAGATGATTGTGTCTCTTCTTTCGTGGAGTAACAAAGACAGGAATCTAAGGAGCATGGTGGGTCGTGGTTTGGATAATTCAGTGAACTCCTGGTTGTCTGCCTCCTTCCCTCAATAACAATCTCCAGCTCAACTCACTCACTCGACCTTCAGACCCACATCACAACTGCCTGCTGGAAATCTATCTGCATATCCCAAACAGGACTCATCACCCCTTCCCTGGATGGAATCCATCTCCTGTGCACAAAATATAACAGTGCACCAACCCCAAAATCTGAGGCACTCACACCTGTATTCAAATCCCAACATGGCCACCTATTTGTGTGATCCTGGAAAAGAAACTTGCCTTTTCTGTGCCGTTTTCCCATTTGTAAAACATGCTTAATAGTACCTACTCCAAAGTGTTATTTTAAAGATAAAGTGAGGCAATATACATAAACTGCTTAGCTCTTAGGAAGTGCTCAATAAATGTCAGCTTTTTTTTTTTTCACAATACAATCCCTCTATTATTACAAAGTCCATCCAGTTACTTAAACAGAAAAAATAAACCTGGTAATTATTCTATATTTCTTCATCTCTGTCACCCTTACATAAGCAGAATAGGACCATATTCTTTCAGCAATAACCCCCTAACCTTCCTCAGTTCTTTCCTTTTAATTTTCATTGCTTCTGCCTTAATTCAGACCCTTGGTACTTTTCCCTGTATGAATTTAATGATCATATTCTTGCCTCTAGTCTTGTCCCATTCTAAATCATCAGCTACACTGGAGCCAAAATTCTCTTTGAAAGCATAAATGTCACAATGCCCTTCTACTGCTTCAATTTCATCAGTGGCTTTCCAGACCATTTCCTATAGTTAGGATTGCGTAGGAAGACATATAAGGCTTCCCGTGACCCAACCCTACACTTTCTTCTTCCCATCCTCACTCCTTTTCAGCACTTCCACATCCCCCATACTCCAGACATATCCCATTTCCTTCAATCCAGCATAGTTCTCAGTTTTTCTTGCCTCCCACCCTTCTAGTGCTGGTCCCTCTGCCTGAAATCAACATCCTTCTCTATCTGGCCAACCCTCCTAATCTCAGCACGGGCATCATTACCTCTCAGGCTCTTAGGAGCTTTCCCTAAGCCCTCTTCTCCCTCGAGTAGCTTTAAATATTCCACATATGCCCTTAAAATGCTCCTCGCAATATTTATGTTGTGTTTTATTGTATGTGGGTCCCCATTCCCCACAACTCTGTTCTCTCAACTCTGTGAGCCTGGTTCTTAGGTTTGTCTCTAATACATAGGAGAAGCCTTGAATAAACTCACACATCCTGCTTATATCTCTCGCTATCTACTAGTATAAATGAGATGGGAAGTGAAGTAAAAGCTAAGTACTTCCTCTTTGTTTCTTGCTCACCATTTAGATGGAAAATGAGTTGGAAAAAAAAAAAAAGGAAACACTAAATGGAAAATAAATACTGTGGATTATCTATGCAGTTCCAAGATCATTCAGGTTTTTTTTGTTTTGTTTTTTGCATTGTTGATAAAAGACAATGTAGGCCCTGCTGAAATGCACCAGCAGGCTAAAGATAACTGTGGAAATTTGCTGACATTTTCCACCTTAAATTGTCCCTGTATAATAGGAAAAGGAATGAGAGACATTATGAAGAAGAAAATTTTTAAAGCTAACTCTTTAATGGAGCAAAGGTGCAAGAGCATTGTACTATACAGCTAGTTTTCTGTAAGTCCATTAAAGGAACCAGCAAAGAAAACCATAAAGAACAGTAATTCCACTTGGTAACACAAAGGTGCAGAAACCAAAGAAGCCCATTTTAGTGGCCTACAGAAGGTGTGCTAAATTTGTCTCTCTTTTTTGCCAGAGGCAAACAGCCGCCATGAGAGTGGTAAATGCTGTAGCTGAGTCCCTCTTTCCTACCACTGTGAGATGACAGATTTCTCAGGAAGAGAGTGGCGGCTGGATTCCATATGGAAGGTTCAAGCAGGTTCCCTGGACAAGAGACCACAGGAGCTGTGCCAACGGATGGTCTCTGGGGTGGGGCTGACCCGAATGGTTGTTTACTGCTGGAGGCAGTGACACTGGCGAAAAACTACAGTCAAGAAAAGCAGCAAAGTTTGGAGCTGGAAAGACAGTACTGAGGCCCGAGGGAGGGAAAAAGGTCAGAAATGGAAAGTAATAACATCAGAAGATGGGAGTGAGTGTGAACTGGGTCAGGAGGCGTGCTTCGAGAGGAAGGCTGTGGATGAAGCGAGCAAAGGAGGCACAGGGCAGACAGACCTCCATGAGCGGCATCCTGCGCAGACAAAGGGCCACTGTGTTCTCAAAGGAGCTGGTCGGGATTAAGCAACAGGAATGCTTTTTGAGGCAGAAGAAAATATTAAAGTTTACTTCAAGTGCCCATGTACCATGACACCACAGTGAGGAAATGGAGAGAAATCAGTTAGAGCCTGGAGAGTAGAGTGACATGGCCACGGAAAGAAAAAAGGGAAGAGCTCGGCACCCTAGAAGCCACATGATCAGCGCCCACACTGGGTCCGCAGCTTGAACAGCAATTTGTCTTTATCTGGAGAGCCTGTGGGCTCCTGATAACTTCCACTGTGGGGGGCCTCAGACAACTCCTCCCACCCTCTGCTCATCTCAGCTGGGATCTGTTTTTTCACCCCCGTCCTGTCTATCCCTTTCCTGCTGACAAATTTCATCTGTTGGTCTCCTTTACTTTTTATTTCATCTCTCTAAGATGCTGCCTCTCAGCAACCCTCCTCTAGGCAATGTGTTCAAGCTTGATGAGAACTCCCATGCGCTGTATCTAGACCAGGCCCCAGGGCAGAAAGTAATGTCTCCCCAAGCATGTGTTCACGTGTTAGGGAAGATGTTCATAACAATACGAATTCTCAAGGGTAACTAGACAAAACTACTCCTAGCTCTAGACAGAAATGACTTAGGGCAGTTAAATAAAATCACATTTTGAGGAACAGGGTGGTTTGCTAAGGGTCTATATATGCATCTGGCATATAACAAAGTATCCTGTGAAACACATCCCACTGTATGTTTGGTACCAAATACTACACAGAAATCAACCACCGCTTCCAAAGAAGATGTAGGATGAGTTACTAGGAACCTGGAAGTCCTGGGCATGAAAATGAAAGTCTTAGAGAAACAGGAGTTCCATTCATTCCTAATTGCAAATGGTGCCTGGGATTTTGACTAAAAGAAGAACATAGACATTAGAAATAATAGGTTTGGGGGCTAAGCTGGTTATATATCATTAGAATGGGAATTCCCAGTTGAGTTCAGCAAAACAACTTTAAAATATAGAGGAACACTCCCAGAATTAAGTGTTTAGCCATTACTGTGGAAGGAATTATAAATGATACCCCCACCAAAGAACAATAGGGCTAAAAATATCCAGTTACTTTAGATGAAAAAATACTGGAAAGGGAGTTGCAACCAATACTAAAGGCCTAATGAATGACACATAAGACAAAATTGAGACACAAATATAAAAGAATAAATAGGTGTCACAAAGATGTGATGATCTGATACTCATGACAAAAGCACTAGTTGACATGTATACCCTATTAGTTATAAATAAGCCCATTAGAAGAAAGTATTAGTAAGCCAGAATACTGGAGTGGGTAGCTTTTCCCTTCTCCAAGGGATCTTCCCAACCCAGGAATTGAACCCTGGTCTCCTGTATTGCGGGCAGATTCTTGCCAGCTGAGCTATGAGGGAAGCCCAAGTCCTATTAAATACTGTCTTAAAGTGGGTGTCATCCTGGGGCTACTACAGGGTTGACAGGGCAAGTACTAGCACACTGAGAAGCACTTGCTATCCCAGAAAATCCAGTACTTTCACTTGTGGTTTTACTTGTGGTTCCTGAGTTTTAACTAAACCAGAGAGATTGTGTCACCAGATACTAAGTGAGACAAGATGATCATAACCCGGGAGCCATGTGAAATTCATATCCAATGTCAGCACTGCAGTCCAACAACCATGTGATTTACGTAAATATTCAAAAGATCCTGTGTGAATAGAGAGAGTAGTGAAGCAACCTGGGATGAAAGAGAGAAATAAAGCCATAGTTATTCACGTAGTAGTTAACAACATGGATTCTAACTCCAGCCTGGGTTCAAATCCTAACCCCACCATTGACTAGCTAGGTGATACTGGGCAATTTATGTAGCCTCTCTTTGCCTTGCAAATTCATTGATAAAATAGGAATAGTAATGGTCCATATCTCATAGGCTGTTGTGCGGATTAAATAAATTAACTCATGGAAAGCTCTTAAGAGAATATGGGGCACATACCAAGCTATGTGTTTGCTATCCAGTACAGATCATACAGCTTAAAAATCTAAACATGAAGCAGAGGCTAACATGAAAGTCAGGTCATGGCAATACAAATTGAATCAACAACTATTTTTGAGTGCCTGTTACATTTGGGGCACTTTCCTAGGTTCTTGGAATATTCTGGTAAATCCAGTGAGTCTGTATAAAGCAACCAGAGAACTTATGTACTTATATATAGCTCAGTTGGTAAAGAATCCGCCTGCAGTGCAGGAGACCCCAGCTTGATTCCTGGGTCGGGAAGATCCCCTAGGGAAGGGAAAGGCTACCCACTCCAGTATTCTAGCCTAGAAAATTCCATGGACTTTATAGTCCATGGGGTTGCAAAGAGTCGGACACGACTGAGTGACTTTCACTTTCATAGATATCTACATCCTGAAGACAGGAAAAAAGCTAGAGAACATTTGAAAATTATTCTCTCCTTTCCTGGAAAATTTAATCCAAAAGCCATTAGGTGGGACCAGCCATGCTGCTAGTCACGGGGGTTCCATAATTTCCTGGAGCTGGGTGTTGTAGCCCTTGAGAATGAGAAACGGAAGGTTCAAGAGGGCAACTGTCTTGGGGTGTTGGAGCATGAGTGGGTGAGCAGGACTTCCAGGTGAAGACATCATAAACTGGACAGGGTGAGCAGGGCATTACAGAGGGATTAATCAAAGAAGTCAATGTATCAAGGCCAATGGGAACTAGATTTCTCACCAATGACGAAGAGAACACCAGAATAAGTCATATAGTATTGGATTGCAACTGGATGCATCCATGTGAACTCAGATTTTCCATGTACATAGATAAATGTAGAAATAAATACAGACTGAGTTACTGCCAACATGATGACCTATCACCCTCGAACACTTTAGTATGTATTTCCTACAAACAAGGACATTCTCCTGCTTAATCCAATTCGGAAGGATGAGCTTTCCTTCAGGTTTAGGTACCAGTGGGGCTGCCACTACCACCGCAGCAATGTGGATCTGTGGCTGGAGCTCGCCTTGGAGCAGGCTCAGGACAGACCAGAAAAAAAGAGAGGAAAAAACAGATTTCACCCACTCTCTAAGGCTGGCAGCACAAGAACCCCTTCTTTCTATCCTCTAGTCAGAATGACTGGTTTCTCTCAGAGATTTTGCTGCCCAAACCCACTGCTCAGTTCCCTGATTTGGCCTGCTCTTGGGTCAAAACAAAGGAGTCGGTGGGGAGGGCAACTCAGAGCTGCCCTAGTAAGTGTTCTTCATGTTAGACTTTCCTCCTCCATCCATCTGCTATTGTTTATACTTCTGTCCTTAGGTAGTTGGTGTTGGTATTTTAACCAGTCTAGAGTTGTGGTCACGGGTAGAGGTAAACTTTAGAGGCACTGCTCCATCTTTGCCAACAAAGGTCTGCATAGTCAAAACTATAGTTTTTTCAGTAGTCATGTACAGATGTGAGAGTTGGACCATAAAGAAGGCTGAGCACCAAAGGATTGATACTTTCAAACTGTGGTTTTGGAGAATATACTTGGGAGTTCCTTGGACAGCAAGGAAATCAAACCAGTCAATCCTAAAGGAAATCAACCCTGAATATTCATTGGAAGGACTGATGCTGAAGGTCCAATACTTTGGCCACCTGATTCAAAGAGCTGACTCATTGGAAAAAACCCTGCAGCTGGGAAAGACTGGGGGCCGGAGGAGAAGGGGGTGACCTAGAACAAGATGGTTGGATGGTATCATCGACTCAATGGACATGAGTTTGAGCAAACTCCAGGAGTTAGTGAAGGACAGGGAAGCCTGGTGTGCTGCAGTCCATAGGGTCACAAAGAACTGGACACAACTGAGCAACTGAACAACAAGAAGAACTCCATCTTGCCAGGTACTAAAACCCTCAGGTTTTCTTCTAAATTTGTCAGCTATGAAGGCCAGCTTCCTAACTGTGCAGTCAGAGAAGTCACATGGACTCTAGTGCTTGGAAGGGTCCTGTCCTTGGGTTAATGCTCTATCATCGCCATCTTGAAATTCGTAGTGATTTCATCTTTGAACTTGTGTGAGTGAAGTTCGATGGGATAATGGAGCATGTTTGTGGACACAGGAGATCCATACCATATGCATTTGCACTACTCTTCCTTGCTGTCCCCACTAACGTGTAGCATGCATGATGTTCCACGAGTGCAAAATTCCAGTAGACCCAGAATGCATGGAAGTTCAATGGGTCTCAAAGCAAGTACAAGGTAATTGTGTTATATCTGTAACTAAGTAAGCAGGGATGCCAACATCCCCCAAGACACCATACCTTCTGTTAGGATCAAAACTTGCTTTGAACACAGAAAAAAGACAGTGGTATTTAAAAAGAAACACAAATGGCCAAGGAGACCTATCAAATCCTTACTCATGTTATTTCCCTATTTCAGCCAACAATTTACACTGAGACTGATGACTTAGAAGAAAAAGAAAAGATAAACATTCCTTTATAAAATAGTTCCTTTTCCTGTCCTCCTCTATTCGTTAGGAGGGGCAAGCTAGAGAGTATGAGTCAACTGTGAGTAAAGAGAGAAGTGAAATAAGAACAGTTGAATTGGTTTCTATTCTTCTGGTAAGAACAAAATATATCGGCATATATGAACTGTGTAGTTTCAGTGATTCTGCATAAGAGTTAAATTCCCTTATATTTGCATTTAAATTACCATTGTACAGTATAAGGATACATTATTAGTATGAATTTTACCATTAACCATTTTATTTTTTTAAACTTAGAACAACACTAAATAGCTAATAAAAATACTATGACAAGAGACTGACCACAGAAGAAAGGAAAAATATTTGGACTTAGTTCTTTTAATGACGCTTCTTTCCTAATATTTTAACAAAGTAAAAGTGTTAGTCACTGAGGCATGCCCTACTCTCTGCGACCCCATGGGCCGTAGCCCTCCAGGACCCTCTGTCCATGGGACTTTCTAGGCACGAATACAGGAGAGGGTTGCCATTTCCTCTTCCAGGGGCTCTTCCCCACCCAGGGATTGAACACTTGCCTCCTGCATTGTAGGCAGCTTCTTTACCATCCGAGCCATCTTAACAAGGGACCTGCATTTTCATTTTGTACTAAACAGGGCATAGCTATCCCTGGCTGTCACTTTTGGCCTGAATCCAAATCCAATTTTAGATTCTCCTAAGGAGCTTTCAGTTTCTGATGTGTTCCTGCCCAGTTCAACCTAGCTCACAACCTAATAACCAACCTTTCCCACCCCAAACCCAGCAACGGTGTTGGCCTGTGGGCTGAAATCCAGAACACCCTGGAGAGAAGACTAAGGACTGGACCCTCTAAATTTCCTTCAGGGGCAGGCAGTTGACTGGTTGGTCACTTTTTTGTTTGTTTGTTTTCTATCTTTGCAGCAACATGGCTACTTTTGTTTGCCTATGTATCAGAAGATGTAAAATACCCCAATAATTATATTAGCAGTAAATTAAATTGACTCTCAATCTATGCCATGATTTGCCATCATGGATTCTGCAGAAAAAGCAGCAGAGTTGAAATCAAACAACATAGGCGTGGCATGCTAAGATTACATGTTTTCATGTGTAAACTGTACAGCAACACCAACTTCCAAGAACTGTTCTTGGAGTTATATGAAATTGCAAGTAGTAGCATATAGAAGTTGCTCAATAATGCATATATATTTGTACTTGGCTGCTGGTCAATTTTGAATCACTGTGCAAGTACCTTGGCCTGAATTTATTTTGAAGCTCTGTCACCTCTCTCAGCCAAGAGACCATTTAAAAAGTAATGCAGCCATTGTAAAATGCCTTGTGAAATAACGCATACCAGGATCTGAAACTATATATGTGGCTTATTAGAATGATCATATTCAAAACAGTTGAAGATGTATCTTGAATTAATACGTTTCTTTGCCCTTCTCTTCTTGCCTTTATTATTTTTTTTTTCAAAACTTCAAATCTGAGCATTTTCCTTTGTTCTTACAAAACCATGGAAACAGATCAAATTCTGCCACACTCTTTTCAAAACTCTTCTGTCAGTTTGCTCTTACCTGATCAAATCAACATAAGGAATGTCTTAACTTATAAAATTCATAAAAAGAAATGGACTCACCTGCTGCTGAAATGATGACAACAGTACTAGAGATGGCTATGGTCAGAGCACAGTGATCATTCAGTGGCATAAAATTAAATGCTAAAATTACACTGGATCCTAGTTTATAGTCACATAAACTTAAAATGATATTTTCCAAGAAGCTCAGGCTTATCCTTTATGTATATATTTTTAAAGTGGGCCCTATAAGATGCAATTAGAATACAAAAATAAACATATATAGATGTTCATAAATTTGAACCCCTTTCATTTCTAACTTTGATAGGTGTACCTGCTTTAGCTTATGATTCCTATAATTTTGTCTAGGACAGAAGAAAGACACACAAAATGACGTGAGCTTAAAAGAGAATGAACAAGTCTTGCCCAAGCAAGTGGATGATTTACATTTGCCATGTAAATGCAATTTTTTGCAGTTATGTCTCAATTATTTATGGTATTAAAGGACAGGGATAGCACAGATGAAAGAATCATAGCATCTCAGGGTTGGAAGTGCTTAAAGGTCTTGCAGTTCGATCACTCATATGATGGTTAATTTAATTCCACAGGCTTCTTCCTACACTGAGTAGACTTCCAGCATGTGCTTGAATATCTTTCGTGATGGCAAAAGGCTACCTCATTTCATCCTTGAATAATTCCATTAGGTTTTGGCTCAATGTAAAGGACAAATCTTTCTATCTCTCTGTAACTTCTATACCTAGTCTTTGATAATGAAAGCAAGGACTGTGATTTTTAATCTTTGTATTTCCAGTGCTTGTGACAGTGTTCAATTGACACATAGTAGGATTTCATTCTGTGTTTATCAAATAGAACTGAAATGCAGAGCTAAAAAGAGCATCTGTCAGGCCATATTATCTCCAGGCCTTGAAGAATTCCTCTTTAGTCATGACTTTGAACTTATTTATCATCCTGATGCCTTTTCACTGAATGACTTTTATTTGTCATCTCTTTCTAGTTATGCTGTCCCCAGAATAAAACAGAATATTGCAGATCTGTTCTCACAAGTACAGAGTATAGTGAACTGGCAACCCCATCAACCTAAAGACTACTCTTCAAATAATGAAGCCCAGAATTAAAGTATCCTGTGCCGGCAGCTACCTCCTATGGAAAGACATGGTTACTTAACCAAGTCCTTTATCAGAGGCTGCTACTACAGGCCAGCGTTTTCCTAAATTATATTCATTTTGTTCAGTCTCTCAGTTCTGACTCCTTGTGACACCATGGACTGCAACACACCAGGCTTCCCTGTCCTTCACTATCTCCCAGAGTTTGCTCAAACTCTGTCATCCTGCATTCCAACCATCTCATCCTCTGTCATCCCTTTCTCCTCCTGCCTTAAATCTTTCCCAGCATCAGGGTCTTTTCTAAATGAGTCAGCTCTTCACATTAGGTGGCTGAAGTATTGGAGTTTCAGCTTCAGCATCAGTCCTTCCAATGAATATTCAGGACAGATTTCCTTTAGGATTGACTGGTTTGATCTCCTTGCTGTCCAAGGGACTCTCAAGAGTCTTCTCCAACACCACAATTTGAAAGCATCGATTCTTCAGAGTTCAGCCTTCTTTTTGGTTCAACTCTCACATCCATACATGACTACTGGAAAAACCATAGCTTTGACTATACAGACCTTTGTCACCAAAGTAATGTCTCTGCTGTTTAATATGCTGTCTAGGTTTGTCATAGCTTTTCTTCCAAGGAGTAAGCATCTTTTAATTATATTATAAATTATATTCACAGATTTAAAAAAAAATCATTTTGTTGACATGAGCACAAAACTTCAATGTAATCTTATTAAAACAGGAAACATCTGGGGATGAGTGAGCATCAGATGAGTTCATGTTTGACCCTGACACTACTTATTAATGCCTATGTAATCTTTTATAAAGACCTTTCACTTGAGTCTCACTTTCCTCTGTTAACAGGGGATGAAATGTCTATTATTTAGAAATTATCTTTTGAAGGACGGTTAAAAGAACAGAGGTACCATTTAGTGAATTAGGAAGGCTGTAGGAGGAGAAATTTGATAATAAGTAGAAGGTTGGCATCCAGGGTTCTGTTTTAGATATGTTAAGTTGAAATGCCTATTAAGACAATGAATGGTAATGTCAAGTAGGCAGTAAAAAAACAAAAACAAAACACACACATACCAGGAGTTCGGAGAAAGGTCTAGACTGAAAATTTGACACTGGATGCTCAAAACTATAGATGTGTGTAAGTCATGGAACTTGGAAAGTTTCCTAGAGAATGAGAATAAAAAGAGTGTCTCCTTAGGCCCTCCAAAATTGAGAAGAAACAGCAATGAAGACCAAAAAAGAGAGATCAGTGGGCTAGGAGAGGAATCATGAGAGAATGATATCCTGGGATGGAAGACAGTACCATGAAAGAGTAAATGATTACTACTGTATTCTACTGAATCCTGCTAAGAGTTTGGGTAATTTGAGGAGTTACACATTAGCTTCAGTTCCCAGCTCTAGAACACTGCCTGGTGTGTTTTTGCCAAATTATTATAGATCATGGTATTAAGTGGTAAATTTTACTATTTTAGATCTTGATTCAGTCATCCAAAATATTTATTATAACTTTCAGCTTTAAAATTTCACCCAATCATGGGTTTAAAATAGAAGTCATGACAGATGCATAAGAAATAGCTTTCCAGGGATGAAATCAATTGACTATTTAGGACACTTTGGTAGTTGTCAAACCAGTTATGATGCATTCAATAACAGTAATATGCTCTCTCTAAACTTTTCCCTTTTGCCCAAAGAAATAGCATGGAAGATCTGACCTACTGCCCTGGTGCTGAAAAATATGTTACTTGTAATCAATTTCCCAATTTACAGTCTAATAAGTCTATCTAAAAAAGAAATTACATTTATCTGATATGATTTTTCTGAAATGAATTCATGCTGACTCCTGATGATCTGTTTTAATTCTGTACCTAACATCTTCATAATAACATGTTTTCAAAATTCACATAAGACTGAAGACATATTCTTTGGTTGTGTACTTTATCTTTTAAAAAGTAAAAACTGTACTTTCTCATCTTTAGTATGTCTTTCATCTGGGCCAATTTTTTAAATTTAGTATCAGAACTACACTATCAGTTTTCCTCCCAGTTAGAAAATCTACAATAGCTGTAAAGGTAATTTTCCTAATGAATCACAGAACAGTTAACTGCTGACACAAACCTACAGATTCAAGAAATTCAGTGAACCTGAAACAGGATAAACACAAAGATGAACTCTAAACAGGATAAATACAAAAATAAACTCCAAACAGGATAAACACAAAGAAAATCATGCTCAGAGACATCATAATCAAACTGAGATAAAACCAAATATCAAGAAAAAGTCCTGAAAGTAGCCAGAGAAAACAACATATTACATACAAGGAAATGATAGAAATAGATGCAGATTTCTCATCAGAAATCACGGGGGCTAGAAAACAGTAGAAATACTATATTTTAAGTGATGAAAACAGTAGGCAAACAACCAGATCAAAAAAGCCTATCAATCTAGAATTCCATATTCAGTGAAATGATCCTTCAGGAATGAAGGAGTAATTATCACATGAAGGAAAACTAACAGAATTTGCCACCATCAGACCTGCTGTAAAAGAAATGCTAGAGGGAGTTTATCAGGCCGAGGAGAAGTGGTATCAGAGGGAAATCTCAGAGCTTTAGGAGTGAAGGAAGAGCAACAGAAATGTTAATATTTGGGTAAATATAATAGACTATTTTCTTCTATTATGTTCTTTATAATATATGTGATTCTTGAAAGAAAAAAGTGTAACCTATTTGGATGTTAAACAACACACCTTATTTCCCTATCTCCTGGGAATGTTTCAGGCACATGACGAGTGGCAGAGGCATGAACACAGTTGCTTAAAGAGGATACTCAGGCTTGAATTAGTAATTTGAAACCTGAAGGTTTAATGTATGCAGATATAATATATACAAAAACTACAACATAAAGGGCGAATGGGACATATATGGTTGTAAGGCACTGTCTACATTTTACTTGAAGTGGTAAAATATGAGTTATAAGTAGACTAAAAAATTAAGTATGTGAATTACAATCCCTAGAGAAACAGATAAAATAATACAAAAAGATAGTCAAAATGTTAATGGAAGAATTAAATGAGATACTAAAAATATTTAAGTAACCTAAAAGAGGATAAGAAAAAGCAAGAGGAGAAAAAAATTCAGAGGGAACAGACAAAATGATGAAAGAATAGACAAATACAAATACATCAACTACATACATCAATTTGAATATAAATGATCTAAAGGCACCAATTAAAAGGCAGAGATTGTCAGATTGCATTTAAAAGATAAAATCAAACTATGTATAAGCTGTCTACAAAAATTCACTTTAATTATAATGGTATATTGAAACTGAAACTATAGAAAATATTCCATGCAAACACTAATCTAAAAAAGCCACATGGAGAAAATGTAGATTTCAAAATTAAGAAAATCACCAGAATAAAGCAATATATTACATGTTGACAAAAGGGTCCATTCACTAAGGAAACATAGAAAACCTAAATGCATGTGTACCTACCAACAGACAGCGAAGAATATATAAATCAGAAACTGATAGAACTAAAGATTAAATAAAGTCCACAATTATTCTCAGAGACTTAAAATCTCTTACAGTCACTGGTACTGCAAGTAGGTCAATAACCAGCAAGGATACAGGAGGCTTGAGAAACATTATTGAACTTAACCTAATGACCTTTATGAAATACTCTACCCACAAAGAGCAGAATATGCCCTCTTTTTACCAGTACTTTGCATATCAGTAAGATTGACCATATTCTGGACTATATTTGGATGTTAAACAACACACCTTATTTCCCTATCTCTTGGGAATGTTTCAGGCACATGACGAGTGGCAGAGGCAAGAACACAGTTGCTTAAAGAGGATACTCAGGCTTGAATTAGTAATTTGAAACCTGAAATATTCAACCTTACATTTGTCTCTGGACTATATAAAGTATGAAATATTTCTGGAGTATCAACTTTACAGAAACAAGTTAATATTAAAGTAGATGAACTAAAGCTAGAGTACAAAGCAAAACTTTGGAATTAAAGTATGTATCTCCTTTAAGAACATAATACTGATAAAGATGTGTATTGCTCGTTCATCAAAGATGCCCCTTCCACTTGGAAATACCAGTGTTGTTTGTAATGCAAATTACTTTGGGTACTTGAAAGCAATTGCAATCCTGGCTTTTAAAAACTATCTCCTAACCTCTGTAGGTTCAAATGAGATCATTTTAATACAGTCATCCATACCATGATTATTACTCTTTCTGACCACCTTGATCCTCTGTTATATACCCTCTTGCACTGATTCTTTTCCATTCAATCCCTCAGGCTGCCATTAACACAGTCCCCCTCTTGATTAATAAGAAAAGGAGCTTAGAATGTGTTTTATCATCTTCAGCTTCCTGGTGTTTGTCAAATACTCTTGTTTTACAAGAAGTAAGTTTCTTGTAGGGCAGTGAGTGTGCCTGCATAATTTTTCATCAAGGCAATACTGTAGGATCCTAAATCACAAGCATTCTTTGCAAGTCCCTTAAGTGTAGTGTAATTTGGAAGCGGCAATCCATTTCAAATTCGGTAAATTAAAGGGGAAATAGCCAAGCACGAGTCGGAGGAGCAGGCCTGACTCCCACACCTGCAATTTCAACCAAATGACATAAAATGCCAAGCCATTATTCTTCCAATTTAGCTTCCTCAGCTTTCATGTTCAAAACCAAATTCATTCTAAAAGTAATCAAATCAGATAAGGGCTATGTGTATGTGTGTGTGGTGGAAGGTGGGGGGCAGGAGGGATGCTAATGACACAGCCGGAGGAAACGGTTGGAAGGTTCTGGTGTTTTAACATTCAGGTTATTTTATGGAGCATATTTTAAAATGATTTTTCCAAGTTCGTTTAATTGGAGTATCAGAAATCCTTTCATCTGTTTTGACAATTGAAATCATGATGTGCAGCCTGCCCCGTGTTTAGACTGTGAGAGACAGGCACATCCATATTGATGCTCCAGCTACTGAGAACTTAAAAGGACAGGAGCAGCGAAAGGCCGATTAGCCATGGAGAACATTAGCTTCGATGCCTCTCTCATACAGAGCCAGACATTACGTCAAGCATGACAAGCCGCTCTAGCATAAAAGTCTTAGCGGCCTCCAAGTCTCAGGCTTACCCTTAAGTTATTTCATTAAAATACAAAATCATGTTGACCTAATTTTCTGACAGGTTTCGAAGAGAGCAAAGATTTCCTTGCTTGCTGTACCTACCCTGTCTCCCTCTTCATCCTGCCATAACTCTGGGGACTTTGCCAGTTTCATTCAAGTCTTTGCAGAGGGCCAATCCCTTTCATTTTAATCAAGGGAGAAGCTCCGGCTTTAAATGCTTTCTTCCCTCATCTCCAAACGTGTATGCCCAGACACTTCATCCGGCATGAGAACTTCTTTCAATAGCAGTAACTCTTCATGTCCTTGGGGGGAAGACAGCTACTCAGCATTCAGTGGAGAAGCCGGAACCGCCTGGATCGGTCTCATTATGTAGACCATATGCAATAAGCCGCGGTACCTAACAGCTGCTGGTGGTAGGATTAAGGGGAAAATATTTAATTTGATGCAGGAGCACGTGTGCGTGATTTCAGCCATAGCTCTTACCTGCTCCCTGGGGTGTGTGTCAGATATATGGGAGAACGCAGAAATCATTTAATTGTGTCAACACAATGTTCGGATGTTTGTTTAAAGTAAAAATTAGTTTTTGCCGCATACATTGATTAGTTGACAGGCTATTCGACTGTCACAGAGGCTACTGGATACAAAGACAAAATTGGCTTGGTTTATCTGAGCAAAGGGGAACAAGTCCTCTGAGATCAGGGGAAATACAAGCAATGTAAATTCGGATTAGTCTTTGTGTTCTGTAAATCAATAAAACAACAGGGAAGTGTGAAGAATAGGCTAGATCATCTATCAAACTGGTTTTTTATTGTGTTTCTATTTCTATCCCCTAGTAAACATGTGCCTTCAGTTTCCCGTGAATAAAAGCATTTGACAAAGGAATAAAAATGGACTGGAGTTCACTATAGAGGCAGTGCCAATGACAAAAGGCGGGGGGGTGGGGGGGTGGGGGCAGGGGGGCGGTGGTGTGGGGGGAGCGAGCAAAATGAGAATCCAAAAGGCTGCTTCCTGCAATCTCAAAGCTAGATCATTCTAAAATTCTCAGGTGACAGGTGGTGAAAGTGAAGATAGATTTTATATATCTACTGCAATGAAGACTGTACCTTATGCAGAATACTAATCAGGATTTCTTTTTTAAGGCAACTGCATTGTCTTAACAGGCTTTCAAAGAAAGAAGGGTGCACACAGGCACGCGCGCACACACACACACACACACACACACAAGAAATCAGTTAAGGAGACTTGTGATGAAACCAAGATTTCTCCCCACCAATCACTTTCAGTCACAGAAGAAATAACAAACATGCTAAAATCAACAAACGCTAATTTTGTGGCCCAGGGAAAAGGCCTGGCTCTTTTAAAACCAAACAGTCCTCTTGTTCTTTAAGCCCCCTTTTAAAAGCAAGTATTTCACCTGATTGCTTTAATGGAAGAACCTTTTTATCTGTGTTGACAATTCACACTGTCACTGTGTTTCCTTTAGGTGTGCACAGAATCACATTTTAAGACTAAGCCCCCCACCCACCCATCCAAGTCACACAGTGCCGCGAGATGCTGCAGGGAAAGAGGAAGGGAGAGAAAATGCAGGTTTCAGAACCGAGCAGCAGCACGTTATATTGCAGTAGTCAAAGCGAGCTGGGCAGAGCGGTAGAAATCTTTCCTTCCGAGTGTTTGAAAGATGGGGGCGTCTTTGTGGCATTATCTTCCCAGGTGCCCCAGATGGCACAGTGTACTTCTAATGGAAAACCATTCATCTGGCCCTGGGACTGTACGTGTTGTACATCACGATGGTTCATGGAGGAAACGAGCTCAGACAGCTTAAGCAGAAGGCGCGGAGCATGTGGTTGGGAAGGCATAATGGAAGAGCGGCACAAAAGGGCAGGCGCGTGAGTCAGAGGCTCGGGAAGGGGAGAAGAAGGCTGTTATTTCTCTGTAATTCCCCAGGATCCACTCCTGCTTGGGTTGGCAGTGAGGAAGAAAAAAAAAAAACCAATTCAATTTGAAGGTGGTTCAGGGTAAATGAACCAGGGAATTGAGCGGCTGGAATCTAATTAGGGACCCCCCAAATTACTACTACCTGCCCAGCAGAAAAGTCAAATGGCTACAGCAGCCAGAAGAGTTAAGGGAAGTTGGCAGAATAAGCAGTCCAGAAGGAGAAGTTTTGCACACCTTCCAGGTTCTATCTCGAAAAATCTTAGAAGTGAATTTTTTTTTTTAATGTTAATACTTTAGGCACAGAAGATCGCAAAGCAGAAAATTATGGCCATGGAAAGGGCAGATGTAGGACCCCCTGAGATCTGAAAGGCCAGCAGTGTCTCCATTCCCCAGGCGAGACCCCTGGTATTCCCATCTCCATCCCCAGGACAGAGTTGCCTAAAGAGAAGCTTCATGAGAATGGGGACCTATTCCCTACTGCATAGAGAAAGCAAAAAATCCTCCCCATAGAAAGATGGTAAATACTGGTGGATACAGTGACTGGGGTGAAGAAAGGACAGGGATTGTGTGCACAGTTGGTCTTCTGAGCTCACCCTTTTTTTCCTGGCATCGGCATCACATGGGTCTTTTAAGCCTTGTAATAGCTGCTGCTTATTCAAAGGCGGCCCACTTTGGGACCGTCTGTATTTCCCCTTGAGGCGAAGCACAGCAGGATATCTAAACATGATCTGGGGGAAATAGAACTGGACTTGGTGTCAAGACATCCAGTATAGCCTGACACTCTCACTAATCTGTGGAACTCTCGGAAGCTATTTTAAGTGTCGTTTTAAGCTCATTTGTAGTTGGATCAGAAAATCTTTAAGATCTAGTACAGCTTCTAAGTCTGAAGATTCCCCTCTGCCCCCAAAGGCACATATTTGAGGACTTCCCTGGTAGTCCAATGGTTAAGACTTCACCTTCCATTGCAGGGAGTCTGGATTTGATCCCTGGTTGGAGATCAATAAACATTTCAAAACGGTCCACATTAAAAAAAAAATCTTAAAGTACATTTTTGTAGTATTTTCTTAATTAATTTTAGACACATCTTGGTACACAAGACATGGAATTAACCCCCAGAACAATAAAAAGACCCAGCAGCTGCTATCAACTTTGAAATTGATTTCTTACTTCAAACCTTTATTCACACACAACAAATCAAAAATCTGCATAAAAAGCAAAATGTACTTTTTATTTTCTCTATGATTATTGCCACTGCCACTGCTGATTTCTCCCCAAAGCCTTGTAATAATTACAGTTGCCTGGATTTCAGGCAGATCCCTGAGGGCAGAAAACGGAGCCAATCAATCCAAAGGAAATAGTGAAATGGAATAACATTGCCCTTTTCAGCTTTAGCCTGAAAAGTAAAATTTCTCTTTTTAGAGGTTAAATGAGCAGCTACAGTTTTCCCCCACGGAATAAAGAAGACTCTCACACTGAACCTTGTGTAGAAATACGACAGTAACAAACAAATTAGGAGAAAAAAAAAATTATAGCCAGCCATGGCATACTTGAATAGAAAACACACACACAATCAATTGCCTATCCTTTTAATATGGGATCGCCGTATTAAGTCAGGCTGGTTCCCCTGTCACCTAGCATGTGATGTTCAGATTGCCTTCGACCATTATCAGTGGCAGGGAGCTCAGGGAATCTGAGTTTGTTACCAGTCTAAGTCAAACTTAACAGGAAAGCTTTCATCAGGAAAAGGTATGATCCATCCCCAAAACAAAAGTGCTTGAAATATAGCCATTCTTTGGATGAATAATTGAAAGTTTGTCATATAAAATATTATATGCTGACACTTCAGAAGGTGACACTGACTTCACATTTACAATGGTGGATTTTCCCCCCTTTTAAAGCAGCCAATGAGGCAATCACTAATGGTTCAATTAAACCTGAAGGATCTAGAAGGTGGTAACTGTCTGACACCTACCATTGTTCCCATCCCATTAACTAATAAGTTAGTCTCTGCCTCCGTGTAACTCTTGCTGTTAATACAGTGGCTCATTTAGTTGTCACACAGAACAATATGGGTTTAAAAAGACTAGATTTAGACAGCGGGGCAGCAGCAGGTACGGGGCTCAGGAGCGCAACCCACGTCAACCCCACCCAGTTCAAGAGCAGAAAGCAGATCAAAGCTGCCCCTTGGGCATTCCTTCCAACTTACAGGCTTGCCTTATTATCAGAGCAGACAGATTTCTTCCCCCTCCCCCCCAAAACCCTGCTGTACTCATTCCAGTATCAGGTTAGCAGATATTCAGCTTGTAGTTTCTCTGCCAATAGAGTCTTCTTTTTCATCCCTACCCCATGCACCAACCCCCTTAAAAAATAGAAAATAACAAAGGAATCTAGAACCATGTCTCCCAAATCCCAAAATACAGTTTCATTGTGAAGTCATGTGATGCTGTAATTATTTGTATGTATACACAACTGATCGTATCAGCTAGTCAAAGCTTGCTGGAGAGGAAGGGATTGCTCACTTGAGAAGTGGTCATTCAATCCAATTAGCTTAATCATTTGACCTTAACCAGCGTGATTCAGTTATTTGAATCATGAAGCAGTCAGAGTGGATTGAGCATTTGCAAATTGATCTTTTTCTCTGTGATTAACTTTAATGATGACATAAATAACAAATGTGATGCAAAACTGGATAAATCGGTGACTTTCTAAAGAAGTCTTGTTTTCCAGGATGTGTGAAGTTTACTCTGAGTAATAAATCCAATTGAAATATTTATTGAACATTTCTAACTTCAAGATGCTCTATTAGACACTGAAGCAGCACACAATGACTCAGACCTGGTTCCTGGCCTCCAGTTTTCAATCTTAAACAGAAGATGTATATGTAAACAGGTATTCATAATGCAAAGAAAAACACAAGGTGCAAAATGAAGTCACAATAATATATAATGGAAGCAATTAATTTTGAAGAGAAAAAATCAGAAATGGCCCAGGCTGGCCTTTGGAGGGTAAGGAAAACAATTAGAGGTAGCAGAAAGAAATGCCTTCAGGGCCAGCCAGGCAACAAAAATCTGAGGAACACTAGAGAGCTAAAGCCGGCGGCAAACAGTACCATCAATGCTCCACTGAAAAGGTTTCAAAGTTAATTTTAAAACTTTCTCGACAAACCAAAATATAGCTGTGGGTCTGATTCATCCTTCCTTGGTCACACGCACTTTAGTTAGTTAGAAATACAATGATCAAGAAACCACTGCTGATAAAGAAGCAGAGAAAAGCAAGGGCCAGGGACGTGCCTGCTCTCCGGCTGGCAATCTTCCTCTCTCGGTCCACTTCTCATCTTAGTCCAGTGACCTCTGGCATTTTAGATCAAAGGTGTTTAGAAGAATTGAGCCTCCCACACTGGAACCCATCATTCAAATTTCTTTCCTATTAGTTCTGGCCTTGCTCCCCTTGTTGTTGTTCAGTCACTAAGTCATGTCTGACTCTTTGTGACCCCATGGACTGCAGCATACCAGGCTTCCCTGTCCTTCACTATCTCCCAGAGTTTGTTCAAACTCGTGTCCATGGAGTCGATGATCCCTTAAGGAGGATAACAGACCTTCACCCTGAACCTATTCCCCGCTCAAAGTAACCCAAACTTTAGGACAGAACTTCTGATGCATTCCTAATCCTTAGGTTTGTCGTCAGCCAGTTATCCAGCCAGATCAGAGCTCCGGAGACTCTTCAGAATTAGTGTTCTGCCTTCTTTTTTTCTCTCCTCCACTTACAGTCCGAGGAGCTGCCCAAACCCCAGCTTAATGAAGTGAATGCTGCCCCCTGGCGACAGGTTCCCCTGATGCCAACTGCCTGTAAGTCTCTTTCATCTCTGAACACCGCTGCTATGCTTCTGCACACATCAGGTCTGGCCAGGACTTCCCCAATTGTTTCTTGGCTGATATCTGGGTGAAGAATCCTGTCCATCACTCTCAGCCTCCTCAGCATCTACAGAAAGTCCATCCCAGCAAAACTAGACCAATCCTGGGGGAACATCTGTTTCCAGGACTGAGCACTCTCCTCTCTTGACCCATTCTGTGCTTATTGACAAAGCCATGCTGAGGTATTCTCTGAGGTGCAATGAACTTTGATCTATTCAAAACATCATGTACCTAAACTGTTCAATAAACAAGCATTGCCTCCTAACATGTACCAGGCCCTGTTTGGGGGGAGACAGCCAAGAATAAGACAGACACAAATCCTTCTCTTATGGAGCTGACATTTTTATAGGAGAGACAGACAAAAAATGCAATTGATAAGGAAAACACATAGTGTAATAGGTAGTGGTAAGTGCTAAGGAAAAAAATAAGCAGAGAAGAAGAACATAAACTTCCCTGGGGTTGGGGAAGCCAGGGGAACCTGTCTGAGACGGTGAAACTTGAGTAAAGACCATTAAGGACATGAGGAAGTTACCGGGGGCTTCTCAGGAAAATCAATACAGGCAATGAGACAGCAAGTGGAAGGGCCCCAAGGTAGGACTGTCTCTAATACTTTCGTGAGCTCTCAGGAGGCCAGGGCATTGGAGCAGAGGGACTACGGGATCATGTGGGAAAAGCAGCTTATAGGTCATAAAAAGGCCTGGGGCTTTGCTCTAGTGAGATGACAAACCATTGGAAAGTTCCAAGCAACGGAGTAACAGGCTCTGAATTAATACCTTCAGTTTGCCTGTTGGAGGCAAATTGTGATCCAGGTCCAAGGCGAGGGTAGTCTGGACCAGGTAGGCACTGGATTTATGTAGTTACTCCAAAGAGGGCTTGAAGAGAGGTCACAAAAACATCCAGATGAAGGAGGCTTTGAATAATATGCCAACAAGTTGAGATTTTATTTTCTCCAGGGTGGACAGAAAATACAGAACTTAAATGTTTTAGAAGAATGTTTTTTTCTGCAGAGTTTAAATATTTTTAGAAAAAGAACTCTGGCAGAAATAGTGAAGGTGATTTGAAGGGCTCCCTCGTGGCTCAGATGATAAAGAATCTGCCTGCAATGCAGGAGACCAAGGTTCGATCCCTGGAGGAAGGAATGGCTTACCCTCTTCAGCATTTTTGCCTGGAGAATTCCATGGACAGAGGAGCCTTGCAGACTATAGTCTATGAGGTCGCAAAGAGTCGGAAACAACTGAGTGACTAACACACACACTTGAAGAGAAGAAAAGGAAGAGAAAGATGTTAGCAGGCCCTTGTACTAGACAAGGCAAAAAGTAATGCAGAGCCTGAGCAGGAGAGAAGCAATGTTCAGAGAAAGACTTTGAAGATACGAGATAGCAAGATCTTTGAGGACAAGAAAGTAGGTTTTAATAATTTTCCTATTCCCAGTGTTTACCACAGTGCCTGGAACACAAAGATACTGAAAAATGCATTCATTTATTCATTAGAAACTATTTGTTGAATAGCTTTAAATAGCAAAATAGATTGGTCTATTGGTTTCCTAGGGTTACCTTAGCAAATTACCACAAGCTTGGTGACTTCAAACAACAGAAATTTATTCTTTCAGAATTATGGAGGCCAGATGTCTGAAGTCAAAGTGTTGGCAGGGCCATGCACCCTCCAAAGACTCCAGGGGGAAATCTTTCCTTGCTTTTTCTAGCTTCTTGTGACTCCTGGCATTCCTTGGCCTATGTCAGCATAAATCCAATCTTTACCTCTCTTTTCATATAGTCTTCTTCCTTTCATCTCACAATGTCTTCGTTTTTGTCTAGGTTTAGGGCCCACCATAATCAGGATGATAACCATAATTCATGATGCTGTCAGATCTTTAATTATATTTGCAAAGACTGTATTTCCAAATAAGGTTATAGTCACAGCTACAAAGGGTCAAGGCTTGGACAATATCTTCTTAGGAACATACTGAAAAGCAGAGACATTACTTTGTCAACAAAGGTCTGTTTAGTCAAGGCTATGGTTTCTCCAGTAGTCATGTATGGATGTGAGAGTTGGACTATAAAGAAAGCTGAGTGCCGAAGAATTGGTGCTTTTGAGCTGTGGTGTTGCAGAAGATTCTTGAGAGTCCCTTGGACTGCAAGGAGATCCAACCAGTCCATCTTAAAGGAAATCAGTCCTGAATATTCATTGGAAGGACTGATGCTGAAGCTGAAACTCCAATATTTTGACCACCTGATGCGAACAGCTGACTCATTTGAAAAGACCCTGATGCTGGGAAAGATTGAGGACAGGAGGAGAAGGGGACAACAGAGGATGAGATGGTTGGATGGCATCACCGACTCAATGGACATGGCTTGGGATGGACTCCAGGAGTTGGTGATGGACGGGGAGGCCTGGTGTACTGCGGTTCATGGAGTCACAAAGAGCCGGACACGACTGCATGACTGAACTGAACTGAATCCTTAGATTTGGGCTTCCCTGATAACTCAGTGGTAAAGAATTCACCTGCCAATGCAGGAGACACAAGTTCCATCCCTGGGTCGGGAAGATCCCCTGGAGAAGGAAATGGCAACACATTCCAATATCCTTGCCTGGAAAACCCCATGGACAGAGGAGCTTGGCATGCTACAGTCCATAGGGTTGCAAAAAAGTTGGACATGACTTAGTGACTAAACAACAATGACACTTTATTTATAAAGGTATGATTCTAGAATTAAACTCCCCAATTTAATCTTTATTTATACCATTTAATATCAGTATTTCCTTGAATAAGTTATTTATCCCCTCTGAACCTCAATTTTCTCTTCTGTGAAATAGAGTCAATAATAATATGTTTTTCTTAGAGCTATTAGACTTATGAACCAACCTATAGCAAGTAATTGGCTCATAGAAAATACTCAAATTTTTTTATTCTTCTTATTGTAAAATAATGATATGAGCAGCCAAGATTCCAGAGGTAGAGACACAGCGCCTGTGTTATGTGAGACACATCTTGAGGAATGTGTCAACATTAATAAGACACAGAAAGAGACTGGGGTGTGAGGGAGGAAGGAGTGATAAGATACAGATGTGGGTTCTAGGCTGAGGTGGCAACATTTGCAAAACCATGGAGACTAGATATATGAGAGTATTGTCCATTTAGGGAACTATAAATAGCTTAGTGTATCTGGAAGGAAGGGGACAAGAAGAACATAGCCAGGACCAACAGTGGAGAAAATAAGCAAAAGTCAGACCATGAAAGACCTCATGTGCTCTGCTAAAGAGCTGGAATCTATCTTGGAAGCAGTAAAGAACCACAATGAGTGGGAAATCAAGAGTGTCATGGAGAGAATGTGCCTACATTTCAGAGCAGTATCTACAGCTAATGAAGACCAGGGTCTCCAAATGTTGGTTTATTACCTATCACATCAGTGAGCATAGGGGACATACCCCAATGCTTGTATATACATTTGTTTATTAGCATATTTGTTTTATCCATGAATGTACTAATAATAAATCAATGTAAAAATATTTAAAAATCTTTCAAAATAATGATATATAGGTATTTTAACTTCAAATAAGTTATTTCATTATCAGCTCAAAAAAATTTGCAGCCACTTACAAATTACGATTAATAATACTATTTTGGTGAAAGTATGTGATTCAATATTATAGTAATTTGAAAATATTCATCTAACATTTTGGGAGACAGTGATTCAAAGGTCTGACTTGAAATTCATCCTAATTGGGTACTTAGTTACAACAGCTCTTATAACCTCATAAACACACTGTGGAGCCAAGAATTTTGGCCCTGCTTACCGAATCATGACAGTCACTTTTCAGTCCCCACTGTCAATTTCATATTGGTGAAATTCAGTTTGTAAATTTTCATTTTTCCTGATGTCACTAAGTTCTTCTGGAAAACTAATGGGAAGGTACAGCATTTGTACGTTCTTAACAAAGGTATTCAGACACATACAAAAAAAATCTATTTTTTTGGAAGATTTTCAGAACTAGTTAGAAAATTCCATTTCTAAAATATTTAAATGAACAAATATGAAAATTGTTATATATGGCACATATATTGCTTTTGACAAAATATTATATAACATGAATAAAAAGAATGAAAACATAAATGAAAACATTTATATTCAGAGTGTCTTTTCACAGCATCAATTTGTTTCAAAAGTGTTACTTTGTTAATAATTGTTAATATATCCCTTTTAACATGACACATGGAATTTGTGTATTTTTTCAAAAATATCTGCTGGTTAACAAATTGCTGACATAAATACTTTCACAGTCACTATGGTCTATATGTTTCTGTGTTCTAATGGAAAGCTGCCACACATATTTAAGTCAGACAACATTTAAGTATTTGTTATAAGATCAAGAGTGAGCTTTGGTGCAAAATATTTTCATGGTTATGCCCCATCTTATTAACAAAGAACCATAAAGAGTTAGCTATTTAGATGGTATCCATTCATCTAAGAGGAAAAAATGGAAACAGTGTGTTCTTCTGAACCAAGACCAAGAAAAATGAAGTATATCCCCAAGACTCCCAGATTCTAAATTGAGGTGTTAGCTCACCTATATAATATATGCCAAGATGTTTAAGTAATTCTAACCATTATTTCATTACTTACATTTGGACTACATAATAGGAGATAAAAGATTTTTAAGGGAAGCTTAAAGGCTGGTAGAAGAGATGTCTGTGGCAAGAATTGTATTTCACAAGGCCCTGCCCCCTACAGCGGCAAGGTTAAGGGGGTGCTCTTAAGGCAAGTGAAGCATATTTCAAGAGCACTACTCAGGAGTTCTTTATATGGGTCATACAGGCTTTGAGGAACATGGGAACTGGTATTGACACATTCAAGGTGCTCTGATGTCAGATCAAAGAAAAGAGGCTGCTTTGGGATGACCTGGTCATTTTGAGCTGTCAAGGCAATGGATGGTCAATCTCCCATGAGACAGACTGGGTCATCTTAGAGAACAGTGGAGCACCCAAGGGCCCAACTAACAAGGACCACAGGGAAGAGAAGATTGGGGTAAGAGAAGGAGTAAAGAGACCTAAGGGAAGGGAGAGATCCTATTTTGGATGATGGCTTACAGTTGGAGTAATAGATTGAATTAACACTTTTTTTTTTTTTTTTAAACCAGAGAGTACGAGAAAAGCTCAAGACTTCCTCCTGAAGTTAGGAAAAACAAGTCATAGCAAGTCTACAGGGTTGGTCATCACAAAGAAGTCCATTCTCCCCAACATGCTAAGGAATGTCAGAGTCATTGCACGCTGACTACCAGGCTGGTAAAATGTGTTTCCTGAAACTAAAGGTCCTAGGCACACAATGGCTACTCAATAAATGTTTATTATTTGATTAAAGACTGTAAACACTTTAATGATCTTTATTCATTTAGTGCGTTGCTGGCAGAAGTTATATCTGCAACTTTTATTGAATATACTGGATCACACAGCTTCTGTCCTTTATGGCTTATTTTCCATTGGAGAAAACTTGTTTTCCTCAGCACAGACCAAATAATGAGGACCATAAAGCTTGCTCTTTTTAAAGCATTTATAGTAAAATAATTTAGTTCTCTGAGTTTGTACATTTCCCCCTACAGAACCAAGTTTTCTTTAGTAGGTTGTTCAACTAAATAATGTTGTAATGAATAATGAATAACAGCAATCTACTGCATACAAGTAGATTTTCTCAGACAGTTGCATATGGTAGGAAAGTGTTTGCAGAAAGAGCAGGCCTGGGGAATATTCAGAGTGTTCAATAATGCAAGAGCACAAAGATTGAAACTTTCTTTTGATTCAATATTGTTTGGAGGCTGGTGTGGCTGGACAGAGAATGAAAATGAACTTTTAAAGAACTGGAAATGGTACTGAGATGGAAGAGTCTACAATATAAATCATAAATTAATCTTTTGCCTAAATGAAATGAGAATAATTCTCATTTAAATCCCACTCTTGCTTTAAGACCCACAATGAGTCCCTCTTTCTCTGAGCAGCTCTCCCTGGCCTTCTAATCCCCTCGTCACAGTGCCCTGGCCCTCCTCGAACAGGTCCCCACACACACCTTATCTATACCATAGCTGGCACTTTGTAGCTTTATCCTGAATTACTGGTTCCTGTTCATCTGCAAAGAGGACTGTTTCTCCAACTACTTTTGTTTGTGTAGGTATATATTTACTAAAAAAAAAAAAAAAAGATGCATATTTCCTCTGTGGTACCTAATGCCCCACTATTTGAATAAGCCTAGGGTTGGTTTGTTGATTAGTTTCCTCAACTCTTTTAGTTAGTTGTCTTTGGATGGGCACTCTGGATTGGCATGGAGCTAAGCAAGGTACTGAAAAGGAAGGAGAGGACTCTGTGTCTATGCATAAACCAAGTGGTTGGAACTCAGAGATGTGGCTACATAGACAGCTCTACTTGTCAATAGCCAAATGCAATCTTCCAGTAATTTTTTTTAAATGTGCTACATACTGAAAACAAATTAGAAGAGCTTACCAATCCCTACCTAAACATCATAACAGAGTTGTCAATAAGAAGGGGTAATTTACAGAAAACATTGAGATGAAAATGAAATACATAAAACATTCAATATTTAACTTCACCCCCAGTTTATCTGAACTGCTGTCAGTTAAATACCCCCTCACTTACACTCTATCTGAAGATAATGACAATACTGCAACTGTATGTTAATGTAGCTTAAAAAATTGAACACAGTGATGCAAATGTGTTTTTCCCAGAACTGATTTGCCCTATATCCATAGGCTATGTAATGCCATCAGAAATTCAGTAATACATAACTGTACATACATACAGATATATATATATATATATATATATACACATACAGATATATATGCATACCTGTTGAGTTTAAATCAGCCAATTTAATTTCATGTCAAGATGATTGTTTCTATTTAAAAATTACAGGAGATGTTCTGGATTTTTTATACTTCAATTAGTTGAGTATAATATAACTTTTTACAGCTTTGGACTGTAAACCTTCTAGGATAGAGTCCATTATTTCTCGCATAGATCTACAAAGGCCAACTTGAGTGCTTATCACACAAAAGGCTCTTTCTAATTGTTGCAGGCTGAATAGAGAACAGGACAATAGCGGATGGGGAGAAAATGTGTCGAATTCTGAATTACTTTAAGAAGCCTCTCTGAGTCTACTCCTTCCATGCCTTACCTTGTGAAATCAACAGAAAAAATGAGAGGCTTCTATTCTTAAAGCAAACAAAGAAACAGATGTGTTCAGCCTTCATACTTTTTTTTTTAATCTTTGCCATCCTTTATCTTTGTGCTGGGTGACAGTTCTTTCTGCAGTGTGGAAAGAAACAAGTTGTTTTAGTAATTAACCATCCTCAGGTTATTTTCTTCTTCAGATATTCTCCAAGTCATGCATGTTGTTATTGTGGACAAATCATTAAAAACTAAACCAACGAAGAATAAAAGACTGAAGTGAAAATAAACTAATATTCCTTGACCTCACCTACTGGAAGAATATTGTTTTTTGAAACGATTGCTGTGGAAACAGAAAATCATTACTGGTTGAAAGCCTGAGAAGATGCTTCAGAGGTAAAGGTTGTGGACATAGGAGGATGATAAAAATATTTGTATATAATACATTGTGTCATAAGTGGCTATGTCTCTATCATTTGCACATCTAACTCTTTTTGAAAGGTGAAGATGCTCTTTAATGAAAGCAGTTCCTAAACAATTCCAGCTGAAATCATAGTCTTACTATTCCCCTAAGAATTACTTCATGTTCTATAAAAAATACACACATTTCTAGGTTGTGATTTTCTAAGTGTTTATAATATTTTTTTTTTTTTTTGAGACAAGGAGAGCGGTTTTGTTCTAGTCAAGGCTATGAATCAGATCTACTGACCAGTAACAGTCCACCATGGGTGGATGAAGACTACCACACCCAGGGGTTCATTCACATTCCCCAGATCTCACAGAGTAAGGCTCACGTGGGACCCACAGCCCTGTCAACGGGGACATTTTCTGAGCTCTGCCACTTACTACTATGTGCCCATAGGCAAGGTACTTGCTCTCTCTGACCTCAGATTTTTCATCTGAGGGGCCAAAACAACACAGCCCATCCCATACACAACATACAGGTATTGTCAGGGTGAAGTTAGTAAATGCATGAATGCTTAGAAAAGTACCAAGCCTGTAGTTAAGCCCTAACAACCTATTGATGATTATCTCTGAGGCTGGGTCCACAGCCAACCCAGTTTTCCTGACTACATACCAAACTGACTTTTGCCTCTGCTACTCTTAACCTAATGGGCTTCCCAAGTGGCGTTAGTGGTAAAGAACCCAACTGCCAATGCAGGAGATGTAAGAGACATGGGTTTGATCCCTGGAAGATCAGGAAGATCCCCTGGAGAAGGAAACGGCAACCCACTCCAGTATTCTTGCCTGGGAAATCCCATGGACAGAGGAGCCTGGTGGGCTATAGTCCACAGGGTCACAAACAGTTGGACACGACTGAAGTGACTGGGTACTATTAACCCAAATGGAGCTTTCTTGAGATTTCTAGAATCCTACTTGCCTCCTATCTACTTGCCTAATGTAAAGTACAATTTCAAGACTCTTCATGTAGTCCGAGGTCCCCTTAAGTGTCAAAATGATACTGAAGGATAAAACTTTAGTTGACCACAGACCTCAAAACTGCCCAAGATCAGTGCCCAGTTTTGCTGGATTGGCCATATGTCTTTCGAAAGGTATATGCATTTTCTGCATATCAGTTTCCTTATCTATAAAGTGGGTAAAATCATAGCCACCTCTCAGAGGGCGACTGTGACGGGAACATTATCTTAGTGATGCAAAGCATTTGCCCTTGTAGCCCAGGCCTAGTGCAATGTAAATGGTCAAAAATCTTAGATGGAGACAAAAGACAAAAAATGCAAATACTGCTGTGAAACCCAGTGAATTCCCACCTAAGCCAATGCCCTGGGAACCCTTCCTTCCCCAAACTGGAATAAATCATAGAGAGAGAAATTTCTTGTCACCTCTATGAGCTCCTGGGACTTTGTAAAGCCACATGGGGGAGGATGTCCCACAGCATGAAGGGCAGAGAGGATACTTTGCTGGGCAGGGGGAGCTCAGACCCCCCAGCAGCCCCTCAGAATCCTGTGCTGCACAAGATCTGAACTTGAGGGAGGTTGTGCTCTCAGTCAGGAATTTTCATGAGAACTCTTCACTCAATCACCCCTTTGTTTTACACTATGTGGGATGCTGTGGGAAATGCCAAAAATCAAAACGCTAATCCAGGTTCTTGAAAGAAAATTCCTGGGGGGTGGGACCAACCAACGGACACCGGTTCCAGTAGGAAGCTCATGGAAGTTTAGTTCACAATCTCCCACTACTTCTCCTCAGAAACCATCCAGAGAAACAAAGATAATGGATAAAACCACAAATTTTTCAGTGAAGGTGGGGTTCAGATAATATCCGCAAACTCCAGGTTGTGAGCTGGTATTGTTCAAGTTTCATCTGACCAGCAAGCCTATGCCAGAAGTTATGAGCGTGCTCTAGAGAAAAATAAGGAGTTTGGAAAAGGTCTAGGGATAGTCAAGAGCCACAGGAGACATGGGTTTGATTCCTGGGTTAGGAAGATACTCTGGAGAAGGAAATGGCAACCCACTCCAGTATTCTTCACTAGAGAATCCCATGGACAGAGGAGCCTGGCAGGTTAGAGTCCATGGGGTCACAATTAGCGACTAAACCACCACCACCACCAGGGATAGGAGAGGTCAGAAAATTCCAGAAAAGGACGTGTCTCTGAAGGAGAGTGTCTCCCCGGAGAGGGGCTGCCACGAGCAGAACCGAGGTGCCACCTCAGTATCTCTCAGATACAGAAACAGAGAGAGATGATCCAGAACATATCCAGGGAAACCCACTGAGGGCAGATCTCTGAGAGACTCTTCCAAAATACCTTCTAAAAGTAGATGCTCCCTTTGGGGGGCAAGGGCTGTATCCTGTGACAGTGTGAAGAAGCAGGGCGGCCCCGGGCTCCCCTGAACCGGGCAGAGGCGCTGTGGCCAGGGAGAGCAAACACAGGGCAGAAGGAAGCCTCTGGGCTCATGTGCACTTGCTGACCAACTGCAGAGCAAGAGCAAACACTTAACTGTGTGCCAGGCCCTCCTCCAAGCACCTCTGCATATGAGCTCATTGAACCACAACAATCCTAAGGTTCAAGTTCACTTCTTATCCCCATTTTACTGATAAGAAAGCTCAGGCACAAGTTTGCCCAAGATCATCAGCTAATAAGGGACAAACCCAGCACTCAACCCAGGAATCCTGATTCTAGATTCTGTGCTCTGATGCTCTATCCTGTAAAGCACCCGAAAGGTAGGGAGAGGGATGGAGGAGTGCTTTGCATAATTTAAGGAGAGTCTTTTTCTTATCTCTGGAGCAAGACAAGTCGAGTCCCTGAGGTGTAAAGCCTCAAAGTGCCTGGATGCTCCAATACTACAGAATCCTTCTCCTGGTCCAGTAAAACAATGAATATTAAGAAAGGAATATAGTTCATATGGGAACAATGGAAACAGTGAGAGACTTTATTTTCTTGAGCTCCAAACTCATCGCACCGTATTAAAAAGCAGAGACATTACTTTGCCAACAAAGGTCCATCCAGTCAAAGCTGTGGTTTTTCTAGTAGTCATGTATGGATGTGAGAGTTGGACTATAAAGAAAGCTGAGTGCCAAAGAATTGATGCTTTTGAACTGTGGTGTTGGAGAAGACTCTTGAGAGTCCCTTGGACTGCAAGGAGATCCAACCAGTCCACCCTAAAGGAAATCAGTCCTGAATACTCTTTGGAAGGACTGATGCTGAAACTGAAACCCCAATACTTTGGCCACCTGATGCAAAGAACTGACTCACTGGAAAAGACCCTGATGCTGGAAAAGACTGAAGGTGGGAGGAGAAGGGGACGACGGAGGATGAGAAGGTTGGATGGCATCACCAACTCAATGGGCATGAGTTTGAGTAAGCTCTGGGAGTTGGTGATGGACAGAGAAGCCTGGCGTGCTGCAGTCCATGAGGTCACAAAGAACGGGACACAACTTAGTGACTGTGCAACAAAAAAATCCAAAAATTATAAAAGAAAAGATTGATACTTTTGAACACAGAAATTAAAAACTTCCACTTGATAAAACAAACAAAAAACACTTTGCAAGCAAAGACAAATGGCAAATGTGGGAAAATGCAAACAACTCATACGCTATTAAAAGGGATAATGTCCCCAATATTAAAAAGACGCTAGAAATGAGTAAGAAACAGACAATCAACCCAGTAGAAATATGGGCAGAGACTATGAATAGACAGTTAACAAAAACAGACAAACAAAAAGGCAATATAAATGAAATCTTACATGTACAAAAAGATGTCCAACCTCATTCATAGTAAGAGGACATAAATTTGAAATACTCTGGCATATCATTTTTACCTGTCAACTTTGCAAAATCAACATTTTGACAGGGTACTTCATTGACAAGACTGTAGGAAAAAGGGCATTCTCCTGCACTGCTGGTGGGAGTGCCTATGAGGGCACTTGGGGGGCATATTTAACAAAATGATGAATACATTTAGCATCTGACCCAGAAATTCGAATCCTGGCAATTCATCCTACAGATACAACAACACGCATGACAAATAATGTATACACAGACCTATTTTCTGCAATATTGGTTGTAATTGCACATCTTTGGAAGCTGACCAGGTGTTTTTCAGTCTAGAGCTAATTACATTCACTATGGTACACAGAGGAACAAATACAAACTATTTGTTCATATTTGTCATCTCTAGGGCATATGGGATTGGAAAATGAGATAGAAGGGATAGAGGTGAGAATCATGCTTATTATTTCTCTTATTACACTGTTTTGATAATTTTTAGTATTAATGTCCTTAGATTTTTACATTTGTTTTCTTTCAAGTGTGGAGACTTTTACAATTTTTTTATAACATTGACTTTTTGAAGAGATCCAGCCAGTTTTTCTTTTAAATTCTGCAAATGCATTACTTTTTCCAGACTAAAAAATTAAATTAAAATCTAGAGCCCGTAACAGGAAATATCTAAAGACCAATTAAAAAACATGAACAAGGACAAATCTTAGTAATATTTCAGATCCTATTTTAAAACCTGAACATTCAATAAATGAAATGCCAATGCAGAGAGAAAGTGAGTAGATAGTTTTTAAAACATTTGGCTCTTTGGAAACTGGAGAAATAGATACTAGTTAAAATGGCAGCAAACTGACAGAAACTCAGATTTATTAGCAGAGACAGAGCATGTGGACCAAATCTGCACATTTCCCCTCCGTGTCTGCGGTTAGCAGCTCTCACACTGAGGCCTCTCTAGCCATCTCTAACCAGCTTCAGAGGTAGCAAAACCTACCCAGGCCTTAAATCACTCGCATGCCTCTCAGAACAATTATCTTCCTTTTCTCTCCTAACCACACATGAAGCCTAGAGGCTCAGATGGTAAAGAATCTGCCTGTAATGCAGGAGACCCAGATTCGATCCCTGACTCGGGAAGATCCTCTGGAGAAGGCATGGCGACCCACTCCGGTATTCTTGCCTGGAGAATTCCATGGACAAAGGAGCCCGGCAGGCTACAGTCCATGGGGTCGCAAGGAGTAAGATACTACTGAGCAACTAGCAATTTCAAAAAATTTCACACATGAAGACTCAGAGATCAGGCTTTCATATCCATGGAATCCTCTCCCTTTGAAAGGAGTTCCAAACGTCTCCAGGCTGGGATCCTCCAGGCTGTCACTTTCTGGCCAAGAATGTAACCTTTTCTCTATGAACAGTATCCTAAGGATGCTGTGAGAAAGACAATTAATATGACAATAAATGCATTATGCATTTAGAAAAGAGAGATTTTGGAATATAAGCCTCATTAAATTTTCATTATTTACAGATGAAGCAGTTTGAATTACCTTGTAGGTGTTTGGGGTTTTTTCCTTCACAATTTTTTGTTTCTTCCATTATTCTGCATGCAATGGTTTTGTCATTTTAAGTGCCCAAATTTACAACAAGCATTTAATTATTTTGACAGTATATAGCGAAATATGCATCTCACACAAGGAAGAAGCTTTAATTTTACAAAACCCTTCCTGTACTGTCCAAGAGAGAAATCTTAAAATCTGAATGTTTAGTTGGTAAATAATGCCAAGGCCATTAGAAAATAAAAAGGATATGTAGAATTCAGTCATTTTTTTTATTGTTCCCATTAACAGTCAATGTGGTAACAAAATATAATGCTGTAAATCCTATGGAGTTAAGCAAATAAAAAGGCCATAATAAAGGTCAATTTTACTGCCATCAATTTGCAATGATGGGACATGTGGTTGCCAAAGGAGGCAACAAATGCAACCCAGAATTATGGCATTCCCTGGAAAAAAAAAATAGCACTTCTTGCTATTATGGCAAGAAGTGCTTTGAAGGGATTTACACTGAACCTAACACTTAGCTCTGCTCCAAAATAATGTGAATTCTTTACGAATTGCACCAAACCTACGCAAGGCAGTGCCAGCATGAAATGGAGTTGCTATACAGAAGATGGAGAAGTTATAATGTGTATTTGAAATATATGCAAAAATAAAGAGGAAAAATGGTAGTTTTGTGAACAGTTAGTGCTATCCATAATTACAACGTGCAAACAAAGTAACCACCAGGGGACAACTGCACAATAACGAGATTTGGAGATATTAATCCTTCTCTGAAATGGGGAGGAAGCAGTTTTTATAAAACAACAGTCCAAACAAGAGCACAAAATAGAAAGATGGAGACAGTTGCTTTTAATTTCAGGATTTTTAGGTTGGAAAGCTGAAAACTAAAATACCAGAGAAGCATTAAAATACCTAAATGTTGCCATGACCTGCTAACCTCCCCCTCCTGCCTTCACTTGTTTTATCTCCCAGTTGAAACTGGGCTTGTAGGAAGGATATGCAGATGTTCTGCCTTAATTTATGTTTACATTCAGAACCATTTGTAAACCAGAGAGAACTTAGAGTGGATGTTTATTTGTACATCTGGCTTCTGGGCCAGTAATGGCAATCTTCACACCTAAATACTAGTCCAATCAAGAAAAACAACATGCTACATGGGATTAAAAATGACAACCAAGTAAGAGACGGAACTTCTGTCAAGGAAGTCAGAGGACGCTTTTAAATGGCTTGAGTTTCTCTTCATAATTAACTGTTTCCTAGATTATTAAATGCATGTTCAGTGTAGAAATCAGAAAATATAAAAATGTATCTGTACCACCACTACCAAGAAATGAATATTGCAATATTTTAGTGTAGTTGTATCTTTCTAGGATATTTTTCCATCCATATGTAGGTATGCATGATCAGTCACTCAGTAGTGTCTGACTCTTTGTGACCCCATGGACTGCAGCCTGCCTGGCTCCTCTGTCCATGTGATTTTCCAGGCAAGAATACTGGAGTAGGTTGCCATATATTTTATGGAGTGGGTTCTCATATATTATATATATATGTGTGTATATATATATATATGTATGTATGTATACACAAACATATCTGGGATCATAATTTCTATTACTGTCCACATCATGGTTTATTTAGTGAATTCTCTTTGTATTTATTCATTAAATATATATTAAGCATCTACTATGGGGCCCGCTGTTATAGGTGCTAATGTAGCAAAGATGATCAAAGAACATTTGCTGATTTCAAGGAGTAAAATGATCACTATGGTGCATACAGAAGGCTGAGTGCCAAAAAATTGGTGCTTTTGAACTTTGGTGCTGGAGAAGACTCTTGACAGTCCCTTGGACAGCAAGATCAAACCAGTCAATTCTAAAGGAAATTAACCCTGAATATTCATGGAAGGATTGCTGCTGAAGCTGGAGCTCCAGTACTTTGGCCACCTGATGCGAAGAGCCAGCTCATTGGAAAAGGCCCTGATGCTGGGAAAGATTGAGGACAGGAGGAGAAGGGGACGACAGAGAATGAGATGATTGGATGGCATCATTGACTCAATGGACATGGGTTTGAGCAAACTCTGGGAGACAGGGAAGCCTGGCGTGTTGCTATCTGTGGGGTCACAAAGAGTCAGACACAACTTAGCAACTGAACAATAACAACACTGTGGTGCCTAAGATAATTTGTATTGCATTGTGTGTAAGTGGCTGCTGATCTCAGAAGAGAGTGGCAACCGCTTTCTGGATCATCTAGGTAAAGCTTCACAGGGGAAATAACAATAGATAACAGGTTTGGTAGAATGAACATAAGTTAACAGGGCAATCAAATGGGGACGGGAATTCTAGACAGAGGTAAGAGCATGGATAAAGATATGGAGACAGGAAGTGGTGGTGATGTGGCCACAAAGGAAGTATTAAATCTCCTTCAATTAAAAATTGCTCACTGTAATACCTACAGACACTTGGAAAAGTGGTATGACCAGGCTTTCTCTAATCAATGTACCTCTCCCTTTCTTCATCACGTATAACTTGTAAACACAGTTTCATTTATACTTCATGTTACTTTTGAGTTGTGGCCACGCCATTTGGTTAGAGAAGAGAGACTATGATGTCAAAAACAAGAAGAAAAATCACCAGAAACAGGTAGATTCTGAACAGTTTAAACAAATATGTTACATCTATTGAGAAGAGAGATACAAATTAGCAATCTGATTTTTATTCTAAAATGCAATGGTTCTAATAATTAAAAAGAGGGAAAGAAATTCTAAAAACATAACTCTAGCTGGAAGTGTAATAGATCCCAAATACATCGCGTGTTCAAGGTTATCCAAAGCACATTATCAACTCTTGAAATTCACAGAAATTCAGAGCATGACAGACAGTAATGGATCTGGAAGGGCTGTGTGGGATTAGGTGTGAAGAGCTCTTCTGAGACTTTTGAATCTTTAGATCAAAGCCATATACGGTCATCTGTCAGCATCCTTGGGGGACTGGTTTAAGTGCCTTCCAAGGATAGTAAAATCTGAGATGGTCAAGTACCATAGTCAGCTCTCTGCCTCCTTGGATTCAATCAACTGCAGATTGTACTTTAGAACCTGAAGTACTTGATGATTTATTGGAAAAAAAATTCACTTATCCATGCAGAGTTGTAGCTCAAGCCTGTATTGTTTAAGAGTCAACTGTCTAACTATGTCTCTGTCTTCCAAGTCTCCTTGGAGCTACTGGAATTTATCATTTGACTGCCTACTTAGAGATATGTCACCTGACTTTGGAGGTATTACCCCTAGACAGTAACTTCAGTCTGTTTCAAGGTGTGACACCCTGACTTTGAGGGTTTCCTCCCAGTCACAATGATATTGGGTTCCCTGTACAGCTGGTAACTGCCTGCTGTCCCAGAAAACCTCCATCCTTTAACTGGACCCTCTGAAAAGTACGGACAATATATTTAGTATAAATCAGGCCCACAGGCCAGAGCAGAGCATGTCCAACAATGCCATGACAAGTAAAATATTTACCAAGCAAGGAGTAAATGTAAGGTCCCCACAAATGACACATGATGCTGCAAAATTACAGTCTGGATTCACACACCACTGTTCTGAGAACTACGCCAATCCATCTTTCAGTCTTAAAGGAAGCTGTACTGGCAATATTCCACTAGGTCAGGAGCCATGCAAATGCTACCCTGTACTCCAAGCCATGAAGACTGATAGAGAGATACTATCCCTGGATTCCACAGAACGCATTCATAAAGCATAACAGAGCGATTCCGACAATGAAACGGCAAGCAAGCTGATGCTCTCCTCTGATAAGAGGCACCCACTACTGCATTTGTCAATTTAATAGGAATCACTTTAAGCTTTTAGTGCCTGATAAGGGAATTAAATTTTACTTAGTTATTTCCATAGAAACTAAAGAGTTTTCAGAGATATTCAGCATTTGATTTCTTAATCACATCCTCCTAAATGTTACTTTCAAAAACCAGCATTGGTTTTCAAAGGCTGGGAGCTGGGAGCAGGAAGAGCCTGATGGAAAGAAAGGAGTTACTGTAAACTGCCTGAGTCTATTAATCAGCTGATGTTTTAAAAATTAATGTGCTTATTATCAACTCGTTTCAAAACAGAAATGTGCCAATATGCATGTATACATAAGCTGCTTCCAGATTCCCACTTGTGGTAAACATGCCTAAATATTTTTCAAGCTATAAAAGGAAACCCAAATAAATACCAGCTGTGCAGGTTTATCTAGGAACAGAAAAAATATGGAAAGAAGAAAAAGAATGCACTGCTATATCATTAGTGCAAAGTGAATGCAGAAGATTGGGAAGTAGGAGTGATGAGTTTGGGTTGAAAGGATAGAGAAATAAACAACTCCTTGGTTCCACACTGGAATCTTGTCCTGGTCATCATCCAGATAGGGCTTCCCCAATGGCTCAGGGGGTAAAGGATCCACCTGCAAAGCAGGAGACACAGGTTTGATCCCTGGATCGGGAAGATCCCCTGGAGGAGAAAATGGCAACCCACTCCAGTATTCTTGCCTGGAAAATCCCATGGACAAAGGAGCCTGGCGGGCCACAGTCCTAAGGGTTGCAAAGAGTTGGACACGACTGAGCGGCTAAACTCACACACACCATCCAGGAAGCTGACAGTAGTCACATAGGGTCTGTACCAGTGAAAAGGCCACTTCCACTTCTTAGGTTTTTAATCTTTCTCTTTCTCTCCTTCTTCTTTCTCTGCATCTCTTTCTTTGTCTCTTTGTCTCAATCTTTCTGTTCCTCGGTGTGCATGTGAGTCTGCGTGTCTCTGTCTTCCCTATGCCTTTCTCTGCGTGTGCTTCTGTGTCCGTCTCTTGCTCTTTCTCTCCTTCCCTTTTCCTCTCTGTCTTTACAAGGCTCTCTCTCTCTACTACTTCTCTATTCCTACCTCAGACTGACTTTTTCTGCTTCCAAGTAAATAAAAGCCAGCAAGAAACTCCTAGGCTTTATTTACATTACCTACCAGAGAACAAAGAATAATGAAGTTGAGTCCTGATTTTAGGCTCCCAAGAGAGCATCTAATGAATCCAGGTTTAACATTTAACTCAAACATTTAAGGTCATGGAGGGCACATGGAGTGTCCCACTACAAACATGGTCTCACACCATGGGAGAAGGAGGGACACAGATAGTTCTCAGATAAGGGGGCAAGGGAAGGAGCCATCCCTCAGGGCCAGGGGCACCTCACACATGAAGATTTTCCCAGCTAAACCCATTCAAAAAGATGTTCCTCTAACACAAGTATATGCCATCTTGACACTTGTTAGTTGTCTTATCTTGAGAAGTTATTTTTCTCATTGTTAGTAACACCAACTACCCCACTGGACTGAAGACTGAATGTGTGAATATTACCCTTACAAAGAGAGTACAGGTTGCCGCTTCTGGGGTTCTGATTTTGTCCTTTATGCCAGACACAGAACAGGTACTCAGAAGTCCCTGTTAATTCATCAATTGTGTTAATATTTCTATGGACCTCAGGACTCAAATGAATGTGTTCTATTTCTCATTCTATGCTGTAGAAGGGATTCTGGATGAAAAAGAGGAACCTGTGGTCATATATCAAATGCATAAGTAAGTAAAGGTAGAAGGGCTCAAGAGACTAGAAAGGGTTTGGGATTTTTCTTTTGCTAGGATGACAGATTTCTACAATGAACACAGAGGAATAAATCCTGTAGCAGACAGTGTTATGAAGATATAAAATGATGCCCCAAGTTTTTGACCTGTGTTGACTCTGGTAGTCTCAAGAATTTTGAAAGAGGATTTGGCAATGTTTAGAGAAAGACCAGAACACCATCACCAAATCTGCCTGATATCCAAAACCACACACACAAAACATGCATTTCCTTAGAGCACAGAAGCAGAAGATATTAAGAAGAGGTAGCAAGAATACACAGAAGAACTACACAAAAAAGATCTTCATGACCCAGATAATCACAATGATGTGATCACTCACCTAGAGCCAGACATCCTGGAATGAGAAGTCAAGTGGGCCTTAGGAAGCATCACTACAAACAAAGCTAGTGGAGGTAATGGAATTCCAGTTGAGCTATTTCATATCCTAAATGATGATGCTGTGAAAGTGTTGCACTAAATAAGCCAGCAAATTTGGAAAACTCAGCAGTGGCTACAGGACTGGAAAAGGTCAGTTTTCATTCCAATCCCAAAGAAAGGCAATCCCAAAGAATGTTCAAACTACCATACAATTGCACTCATCTCACACGCTAGCAGAGTAATGCTCAAAATCCTCCAAGTCAGGCTTCAACAGTACGTCAACTGTGAACTTCCAGATGTTCAAGCTGGATTTAGAAAAGGCAGAGGAACCAGAGATCAAATTGCCAACATCCATTGGATCACTGAAAAAGCAAGAGAGTTCCAGAAAAACATCTACTTCTGCTTTATTGACTATGCCAAAGCCTTTGACTGTGTGGATCACAATAAACTGTGGAAAATTCTTAAAGAGATGGGAACACCTGACCACCTGACCTGCCTCCTGAGAAATCTGTACACAGATCAAGAAGTGACAGTTGGAACTGGACATGGAACAACAGACTGGTTTCAAATAGGGAAAGTATATCAAAGCTGTATATTGTCTTACCGCTTATTTAACTTATATGCACAGTACACCATGTGAAATGCCAGACTGGATGAAGCACAAGCTGGAATCAAGATTGATGGGAGAAATATCAGTAATCTCAGATAGCAGATGGCACCACCCTTTTGGCACAAAGTGAAGAACTAAAGAGCCTCTTGATGAAAGTGAAAGAGGAGAGTGGAAAAGTTGGCTTAAAAACCAACATTCAGAAAACTAAGATCATGGCATCTGGTCCCATCACTTCATGGCAAATAGATGGGAAAACAATGGAACCAGTGACAGATTTTACTTCTCTGGGCTCCAAAATCACTGCAGATAGTGACTGTAGCCATGAAATTAAAAGATACTTGCTCCTTGGAAGAAAAGTTATGACCAACCTAGACAGCATATTAAAAAGCAGAGACATTACTTTGCCAACAAAGGTCCATCTAGTCAAAGCTATGGTTTTTCCAGTAGTCATGTATGGATGTGACAGTTGGGACTATAAAGAAAGCTGAACACCAAAGAATTGATGCTTTTGAACTGTGGTGTTGGAGAAGACTCTTGAGAGGCCCTTTGACTGCAAGGCGATCCAACCAGTCAATCCTAAAGGAAATCAGTCCTGAATATTCTTTGGAAGTACTGATGCTGAAGCTGAAATTCCAATTCTTTGGCCACCTGATGCCAAGAACCAACAATTGGAAAAGACCCTGATGCTGGGAAAGATAGAAGGCAGAAGGAGAAGGGGACAACAGAGGATGAGATGGTCATATGGCATCACCAATGCGATGGACATGAGTTTGAGTAAGCTCCAGGAGTTGGTGATGGACAGGGAAGCCTGGTGTGCTGCAGTCTATGGGGTCACAAAGAGTTGGACACAACTGAGCAACTGAACTGATTAGAGCACTTATTTACTACTGTATCCCTAGCACTGATCACAAAGCCACAACACAGGAGATGCTAAATATATGCTAGAAAAATGGTTGAGTTAATGAAATAAAAGAACAAATCTTAACTCCATCCCCAAAAAGGCTGGCTTCATAGGCCTTTGAAGGACCCCATTCCCAATTTAATGTTTTGTGGTCTTCATCTTCAATCTTTATCACTTTTGAACAAGGGGCCTCATTTTCATTTTGCACTGAGCTCATCAATTAACCAGTCCTGTTTTTCATGGAAGGTGAGTAATACTGGGTGACTATCAACCTCTGCTTCTCTATAGCAGTAAATCCTACTACAAGATAAGACACTGACTGGGCAGCTTATAAACAAAAAAAATTTATTTTTGGAGGCTGGAATCCCTAGATCAGGATGCCAGCAGGGTCTGAAGACGACCCTTTTCTAGACTGCAGACATCTCATTGTTTCCTCACATGGTAGAAGGAGTGAGGGATCTCTGAGAGGTCCCCTTTTTTAACGCCACTAATCCTATTCATGAGGGTCCCACCCTCATGACCTAGGCACCTCTCAAAACCCTACTTCCTAATTCCATCAACATTATGAACATTCAGCATTATGATTTCAACATATGAACTTGGGAGAGGGACACACACCTTCAGACCTGAGCACCAAGGACAAAGCGTCAGGAACGGGGATGCTTGCACTGAAACAGCTGTGAAGGCCCCATGAAGATGCAGACCCACCACATCACAGATGTTCTAGTCCTCACCCAATGCTTCCTAGAGTTTTCTGGAAGCTTCTGCTTCACCTGGTTTTGGGTCTGTCTCTCAAAGAGGATACCAACACTATGGACAAATGCCTCCTAAGTTCCAGCTACACTGCTTCTTATTAGTTTACTATATTCCAGAGGTTAGTGTCTCTCATACTTTAGCTTAATATTATGGTTGTGCTCAGTCATGTCTGACTCTTTGCAATCCTGTGGACTGTAAACTGCCAGTCCTCTATCTGTGGAATCTTCCAGGTAAGAATTCTGGAATGCATTGCTACCTGTGTATTTTAATTAGGGTTTGTAGTTTGGGGATATTTATTGGTTTATAAGAAACCTATGGCTTATTATCAAAGACTTCAAATCAAAACAAGTGAAATTACTTGTAATTCCAATACAGGTCACCTAACAAGATATAATGTACTTTTTAGGGGTAAATGTTGACATATCAAAACCCTAGTAGCATGAAGAGTTAATATAAAACATTTTTTATAATCTATACTTTATAGCATGCTTCCATCTGACATGTTTTTCCTTTCTAGTATCATTTTCATTATTTTTTATTTTAATAGAGTGGTGATCTTCAATTCAGGCCCACTGTCTCTGATCATAATATATGTTCTCACTTTCAATGAAAATTTGTTCTTGTCACATAAGAACCCACTGTTATTAGATTCTATTGCAATAATTTATTAATATAAAATCCATTAAATGATGACACACTAGGCATAGAAAAATTCTATACTGAAGAAATAATTTTGCTTCACAGTTTTTAGTTCTTTTAAAACTATTTGGAAGCACTAATAATTATTTTAAAACATTTGTCACAGAAAAGAATAGGGCAAACAGTTGAGACTGAGGAAGCTCATCAATAAGTCTATGTTAACAATTCTAAATTTACTTATTAGTTTCAATCTTCCTCTAGCCCATCACATTTTAAATGCCCCTATTAAAATTATATGAAGACCTTAAGATATTAAAAAGTCAAGTTAATGAGTGAGAATGGGATTTATCCCTATCCACTGAATTATGTAGAACAGTTCCCCTTGAAATCCCCCACTCCTCCTCCTTAACTCTTCTTTTTCAGCCTTTCTTGATCCACCATAACAACTCTGCTCAATTCTGAACACTTTTCAATATTTCTTAGTGTTTATTGGTCCAGCAACATAATATTTCTGGGGAAGACAAACAAAGGTGTTGATCCTACTGGACACTCACAGACCACTCTGTTCTGCCCAGCTCTCCTGCCCATGACTTTCTCGCCTCTCCTTTCCTTTGTTCTTACAATTCGTCTGCCTGATCTAGAGAATTCACGGCCAAACCTGAGCATTTAGCACTCTGCACAGAGAATGCTCAGCTCATTTTCTAAAACAGATAAACTAAAAATAGCTTCAGTTTACACACAGAAGGACAAAGTCTGAGTTGGGAAAAAACTGTACACACACAAACACACATACTCACTCCACTGAGTCAGCAGTGAATCTCCCTTAGTAAAAACAAATTTAATACAATGATTACTAATAGATCCAAAACATAGGATCATTGTTATGCCAAGCTTTGGCACCACTTTGTAGTGGTAACTCTTCAAGAACATACAGAACAGTTGTTACCATTACCCAACCATTCTGAAAGCAGAATATTAGACAAGCTTCCACTGGAACGGAGAATATGCTGTGCTATAAAACCAAGAATGATGCTGTACATCACTTCTTCCATCCATCACTGGGTGACTTCCATCACTCACAAAGTCCAGACCCTTCTCTTGCCATGAAACTATACATTCTGCCTCATTTTCAAACACATACATTAAGTGCTAGATATCCTGAAGGTGCCAGTTACTACACTTTTGTCTCTCAGCTCCAAACCCACCCTCCTCTCTATTTGGCTTTGTGATGCTGAGGCTGGGACTTCATGAATAGCATTTCTGCATTCCTAGCGTCTCCCTATTTTTGATAGATGGAGGCTGCTAGAGAAGGGAAAAAGGAAGTATTCCTTCCTGTTTGCTGTGTGCTTCCTGTTTACTTCTTGTTACTGTGTATATTATCCTGGTAACACCTCTTTGGCCCAGAAGCAGCAGTTTCTTCCCATGTACGTGGCTGAATGCTGTTTGCAATTTTTCTATCATTTGCAGAACCAGCCTCGTAGTGGGCCCCTCAGAGATACCAGTACCAGGCAATTAGCTCCCCTCCCTCAGGTGTCTGAGTCACAGCCCCACACAGCCTCTTCTCCAGACTTCTAGGTTCTCACGATTCCAATTTCTTCCCATTTTTCCCCTAACCTTGGTTGCTGTGATAGATCCCTCTGTAATAAGTTATTGTTCTTTTTATTTTCTTGCATTCTGTTACCTAGTTAACAACTTCATGCTTGGTTAAAATTATTTACATTAAATTAAGACATACAGTGAACTAGTAGCCATGTTTAGTCTGCTTTAACATCTTGGTATTTTTGTATTGGTATTTATTCCACTTGGTATTTATTCAACTCTCCTGGAATCATCTCATTTCTTCCTCTGGAGACATAGGCTTAAAGATTGTTCAATACCCATCTTAAGTATCACTTCTTCTGTGATGCTTCTCTTGACCTCCTTAAATAGAATCACTCCCTTATAATTAGTACAATTTTAGATTGTACATCCTGCTGTATGTCAGCTAGCACTATAATAATTTATTTACATATCTTTATGCTCTACGAGACTGTGAGTGCCATGGAAGCATGGCCTAATGCCTTATTCATCTTTGCATACACAATATTCAGCCCATTTCCTGGCACATAATAGAAATAGCACAAATGCTATTTAATTGACTTGTTTTGTGTAATTAACTACAAGTTTCTCTGAAAAGATTTAGAAATGGTCTTTAATGCCAGTCTATAAGGCTTTTGCTCATGTTCTGTGATAGAAGAGGTCCTTAGAAAGATGCCAACTCAAGGAAAATTCCATTAGCCACTCAACTTTGTCCCATATTCCATCTTTAGGAAGTACATATCACAGTACCTCGTATATAATTAGCATAAATACATGTTAGCTTATTATACTTACTCAAAAACTAACAATGGTTCCCCATTTGCCACTTACTTAAGCACAAATTCCTTAATAGGGGATTTAAGCAATATGGCCCATATTATTTTATCTCCCACTGCCACATACTTTAAGCCTCTAAACTAGGCAAAGGTCAACAAGATAAAGCCCACCTCACAGGCCAAATCCAGACCACCACCACTTTTGTAAATAAAGTTTTATTAGAATACAACTAAATTCATTTATTTATGTATTGCAAGCTCCAAACTCACCCTCCCACACTACTGTCTATATCTACTAACAATGTGTATACTCTTACCTCTATGTATTGTCTACAGCTGACTTCATGCCACACAGGTAGAGCTGAGTAGTGATAACAGAGATCATATACCCCACAGATTCCAATATATTTACTCTCTGGTCCTTTATGAACAATGTTTGCTGACACCTGACCTAGATGATTTTCAAACCAGAACTATAATCTGCTCTCCACTTTCAATCCACACCACTTTTGCCATTGATCATGTTATTTCCCCACTTCTGCCTATCATATGCTATTAATCCCGGAAATTTTTCTGACCCACTCAAATTAAAAGCATTGTTCTTTCCTTAGAACTGTTGTTTCATATTTTATCACTCACAGCATTTATATTTTTACTTTGAATTATTATACACACACACATACTTATCATTTTGTTGCTGCTCAGTTCCTCAGTCGTGTCTGACTCTGACTCCATGGACTACAGCATGCCGGGGTTCCCTGTCCTTTACCATCTCCCAGAATTTGCTCAAACTCATGTCCATTGAGTCAGTGATGCCATCCAACCACCTCATCCTGTTTCCCCTTTCTCCTTCTGCCCTCAATCTTTACCAGCATCAGGGTCTTTTCTAATGAGTTGGCTCTTTGCATCATGTGGTCAAAGTATTGGAGTTTCAGTTTCAGCATCAGTCCTTCCAATGAATATTCAGGACTGATTTCCTTTGGGATTGACTGGTATGATCTCCTTGCAGCCCAAGGGACTCTCAAGAGTCTTCTCAGCACCAAAATTTGAAAGCATCATTTGGCACTCAGCTTTCTTTATGGTACAATTCTGACATCCATAATGATTACTGGAAAAAAGCATAGCTTCGACTTTACAGACCCCTGTCAGCAAAGTGATGTTTCTGCTTTTTAATACGCTGTCTAGGCTTGCCATAATTTTCCTTCCAAGGAGCAAGCGTCTTTTAATTTCATGCCTGCAGTGGCCGTCCAAAGTTATTTTGAAGCCTAAGGAAAGAAAGTCGGTCACTGTTCCCATTTTTCCCATCTATTTGCCATGGAGTGATGGGACCGGATGCCATGATCTTCAATTTTTGAATGTTGAGTTTTAAGCTAGCTTTTTCACTCTCCTCTTTCACATTCATCAAGATGCTCTTTAGGTCCTCTTTACCTTCTGCTGTAAGGGTGGTGTCATCTGCATATCTGAGGTTATTGATATTTCTCCCAGCAATCTTGACTCCAGCTTCTGATGTATCCAGCCTGGCATTTCACATGATATACTCTTATATAAGTTAAATAAACAGGGTGATAATATACAGCCTTGATGTACTCCTTTCCCAACTTGGAACCAGATCATTGATCCAAATCCGGTTATTAACTGTTGCTTCTTGACCTGAATACAGGTTTCTTAGAAGGCAGATAAGGTGGTCTGGTATTCCCATCTCTTTAAGAATTTTCCACAGTTTGTTGTGATCCACACAGTCAAAGGCTTTAGCATAGTCAACGAAGCAGAAGTAGATGTTTTTTCTGGAATTCCTTTGGTTTTTCTGTGATCTAATGGATGTTGGCAATTTGATCTCTGGTTCCTCTGCCTTTTCTAAATCTAGCTTATACTCATCCCTTTAAACTGAATACATATTCTTAGAGGACAGGTTCTAGAATGTATATATCATTCTATCTTTTACAGCCCTGAAAATACTTATAATAAATATCTGCCAAATTGAGTGCAATAGAACCAAATCGATTACCAGCAGGCTGCCTGTGCTCTTCTCTCAATAGCCTTAGATCCTGGATGATAACACATATCATGGATCAGTTAGTGGGTCAATACGATGAGTTGTGACTAGTTTTTTTCCTTTGATCTTAACAACCCTGCTCAATCCAAAAGAGATAATTCTTGATTTGACTATGGTTAGCAAGTTATCTAAAAGAGATGAACTGAATCATATTTAAAATTATATCTGGGGACTCACAGGAAACCATGACTGCTTTTAAGATTAGTGTGTAGGGTAGTGAAAGCCTTAGGATCTGAAAATAGGATAGCTGTAGCCAGTGATTTAAGTTAATGAGGCTATTAGGTGATTCACCTTACATTTCCCCCAAAGTCATTAGCCAAGAATGATTTTACAGAATTGTTCTGTTGGTGATTATAAAGCAAATAGGAGATTTGAAATCAGGGTAAATTCAGTTTCCTTTTATAATTAAACACTACTGTGGTCTCTCTAATTAACATAGTCATTTTTATCTTGATATAATGGGGCTTCCCTGATGGCTCAGACAGTAAAGAATCTGCCTGTAATGCAAGAGACTCAGGTTTGATCCCTGGGTTGGAAAAATCACCTGGACAAAGGAATGACAATCCATTCCAGTATTCTTGCCTGGAGAATCCCATCAACAGAGGAACCTAGTGGGCTACAGTCTATCGGGTTGTAAGAATCTAACATAACAGAGTGATTAACCATTTTACTTCCACTTTCTATAAGTTGTGAAATCATAAAGGTATTCAATTCAATACATGTGTTTGGTAACACAAATACAATGGAATTATATGTTCTAAAGACAGAATACAGAAATGATGCATTATTTTGTCTTAATAAAATGAGAATCAATTGATTCCATTTACTCTGCTTTAGTTATCTTTATTACCTGAGAATTATTTTTTAAATTCTAAAACAGGAGAACCTTTGAGAAATGCTTCTCTAACAGAATACCTGCACTTAAGAAAGACAAGACTTCTATATATATTATTTTCACTGACTTAAGTAATATTTCCTCCAAAGTTTGTTAATGAGCCACGGTCAAATCATCAGCTAAGACTCCCCTCTAATAAAAAAAAAAAAAAAGAAAACCCATTCAAAGTGTATTCTAAAAGGAATACATATGAAGAGTTTGACTGAACTCAGTATGCTTCTTTCTCTTTACTATATGATGATACTTTGGGTGATATTAGTCATATCATAGCTCCATCAATATTACCTGCACTGTTATTTCAACTTGGCAGATTATCCCATCCAACAGCAATGATCAAGCATCTACATGAAAAGTGAGAAGGTCTCAAAAAACCTGGACTTGATTCTATTCCTCAAATATGGAGTGCCACTTAGCAACAAAAATGTGTTACTACTGCTCAGGGGGACATGCACCTAGCTATCAAATTCACAAGATATAGAATACAGCAACCTGACCACCAAAATATGGGATATGACCCTCGGAGCAAAACAATGCCTTATATAGATATTTCATTTACATGGAAAATAAAAAATGAAACCTTGAGATAGCAATAATACTTGATCTGATTTCCAACAGTAGGATTGAATGAGTAAATGCACTTTCTATTCTGAAAGATAACAGGGTGCAAGGAAGATCGCACAAATAACAATTTAGTTTACCAGAACATCAGTAGTGTTGCCTCACTATAATTTTGTTATTTTGATGATGTTTTAATAGAGTCATAATACTTGAAAGACTTAAGATAGCAAGCAGACTTAGGTTCTCCATTTTACAGATGAGGAAAATCAAACTCGAAGAGTTGCTGTGACTTATCCAAAAATCCCATAGATAATTAGCAGTAGCAGAACATGGACTATTCCTCTTACGTTCAGTAGCTTATTAAGGGACACAAGCTGGAGGAAGCACAAGCTGGAATCAAGACTGCCGAAAGAAATATCAATAACCTCAGATATGCAGATGACACCACCCTTACAGCAGAAAGTGAAGAAGAACTAAAGGGCCTCTTGACGAAAGTGAAAGAGGAGAGTGAAAAAGTTGGCTTAAAGCTCAGCATTCAGAAAACCAAGATCATGGCATCTGGTCCCATCACTTCATGGCAAATAGATGGAGCAACAGTGGAAACAGTGGCTGACTATATTTTTCTGGGCTCCAAAAGCACTGCAGATGGTGATTGTAGCCATGAAATAAAAAGACGCCTACTCCTTGGAAGGAAAGTTATGACCAACCTAGACAGCATATTAAAAAGCAGAGACATTACTTTGCCAAGAAAGGTCCATCTAGTCAAGGCTTTGGTTTTCCAGTGGTCATGTATGGATGTGAAAGTTGGACTATAAAAAAAGCTGAGCACCGAGGAATTGATGCTTTTGAACTGTGGTGTTGGAGAAGACTCTTGAGAGTCCCTTGGACTGCAAGGAGATATAACCAGTTCATCCTAAAGGAGATCAGTCCTGAGTATTCATTGGTAGGACTGATGTTGAAGCTGAAATTCCAATACTTTGACCACCTGATTTGAAGAGCTGACTCATTGGAAAAGACCCTGATGCTGGGAGGGATTGGGGGCAGGAGGAGAAGGGGACAACAGAGGATGAGATGGTTGAATGGCATCACCGACTCGATGGACATGAGTTTGGCTGGACTCCGGGAGTTGGTGATGGACAGAGAGGCCTGACGTGCTGCAGTTCATGGAGTCGCAAAGAGTTGGACATGACTGAGCGACTGAACTGAACTGAACGCCACATACCTACTGTGTAGGTACTGTGCTTATGGTAAAGGAAAACTCACTCTCAAACAACAAGATATAAGAAAATAGAATTTTTTTTAAAGGCAAAATAAGCAACAGCAACCCTACTATTAACACCCTCAGGTGTCTCTGGCCATGAGCAGAGGCTAGAGTATTCTTTTCAGTTGACTGACCCTGGAAGCCATTACAGATTTCTTTGAAACAAGCTAACTTTTGGTGCTTTCCCCAAGAATAGTTATATGTGTATATACTCTAGCATGACGTACCTATCATAAAATGAAACATCAATTCTCAAAATATCATCATAAAATGTTTAAGGATTTTCATCAAAACTTCCACAGCTCTTGTTGTTGGGAGAAAAGAGAAATATAGAAGGAAGGAGAACTACAAGAAAATATCTAACCTAAAGAAGAGACATTAGGGGCCATTTGGGCAAAGTCATCAGTGTAAATTTCAAAATATATTTCCTGTTTTAACTTTGTTTTTATCTTACTGAATGTGAATCTTAATAATACTTATCATTTACCTAGCTATTTCATTTATTTTTTTGTCTCTTCCTAATGTGCTTCTCATTACTGCATATATTTTTCAAAATACCCATATGAGTGAGAATGTCACTGGGCTGGAACACTGTCATAAGATAATAGTTAGCTCTTCGTAGATAAATGCCAAGGTAAAGCTAGTTACTTATTGAAAGTAAATGTCGAGGCAAATTGAGAAACATTGATTGTAAGAAAATGTTCCAATACAGTAGCTTCATTTCTGCTGTACCAAATGATGCATGTTGATGTAATCATTTTTTTAATAGATTTTACTGTAGGCAAGTTAAAGTAGCTTACAGTACAATAGAGCAGCTACATTTTGATTGTTGAAGAAAACCAAACCTGGCAGGATACACAGTTGATCCAACAGCAGTTCATAGATAATAACCCTAGTTCCTACTCCACCAAGCTATGTGGGCCAACGATTTCTCGCTAGCAGAGGCTAGTTACATTCCAACTGTAAATAAAGATTGGCTATTGCACATTCTGGTTGGTATTTTCCCTTCTAAAACATGTATGTACTATATTCTAGACATACCTTGGCATATATATACATATATATGTGTATATACACACAAACATACCTATATATACACAATTTAATGAGAAATGGCTAAGCTCTTTGCCTACCCATACAGATAACTAAATGTGCCAGAACAAGTGTGTAGAAACAAAAATCTAGTCCAGATTTTGAAAATGCAATGTTTTGACCTTTGAAAAATTGGCTCCAAAAATACACATTTGCTATTTTGAAAACACATCCAAAATTTCAGAGAGATGACAGCTCATTGAGCGAATTCTGTTCCAGAATATTCAACTTGGCATGGTGGGCCATCCAGGCTGGCCTAAGTGAAACCACAGGGGAGATCCAGAAACAAGAGACTTCCTTAGAATTGAGAAAAAGTATAATTCACTAAAAGAAACTCCTCACTGAATTGAACCTATGAGGAAAACAGAGCAAGATCACCTCACAGGAGACCAGTTTTGCTTAAAAAGATGGCAAGCCAAACTAATTACCAAGTTCCTTCAATGTTCATATGTCTGGAAACAGACTTTGAAGTTTTATAGCATATACATATACATATATACACATCACTTCTTTTGACAAAGATCAAGTGTAGTATGGGGGCTTCCCAGGAGGCACAGCAGTAAAGAATCCACCTGCCAATGCAAGAGATGCAGTGTTGATCCCTGGGTCAGGAAGATCCCCTGTAGGATATGGCATCCCACTCCAGTATTCCTGCCTGGAAAATTCCATGGACAGAGGAGCCTGGTGGGCTACAGTCCATGGGGTCACAAAGAGTCAGACATGACTGAGCATACAGCACAGAGCACATACATAAGCAACTTTTGTCAATCATCTAAGCTCTGGAAGGTAAAAATGCAAAAGGAACATAACTCATCTGAAGAAAAATACAGTTTGTTGCCAGAGAGAACAAAGATACTGAAGAGGCTGACAGTGTGTAAAAAATATAGTTTCACTTAACTTTTTTGGTCATAGGGAAGTAAGCAGTATACCAATTACTGTGATGTAATTGCATATGTGCATGCATGTGCAGGCACTGAGAATCTATATCACACTCACTGCCAAAATACACATTAAAGAAGTCACAACATCAACCCAAGTTTTCTTGGATTTTAAACAAAATTGGCTTTCTGTTTGTATACCTGATACATTGTATAACAATTTTAAATAATATAGATTCAGTTATCCAATATAGTCACAAGCTAGATGACTTGCTAAATAACCTTGGGAGAGTTATCTGATCTTAATTGTACATTTCTATATCTCCAAAAATTCTTAAAGAGATAGGAATACCAGACCAACTTACCTGTCTCCTGAGAAACCTGTAGGCAGGTCAAGAAGTAACATAACCTTACATCGAACAACAGACTGGTTCAAAATTGGGAAAGAAGTACCTCAAGGCAGTATATTATCACTCTATTTAACTTATATGCAGAGTACATCATGTGAAATGCCTGACTGGATGAATCACAAGCTGGAATCAAGATTGCCAGGAGAAATATCAGCAACCTCAGATATGCAGATGATGCCTCTCTAATGGCAGAAAGTGAAGAGGAACTAAAGAGCCTTTTGATGAGGGTAAAGAGGACAGTGAAAAAGCTGGCTTAAAACTCAACATTCAAAAAACTAAGATCATGGCATCTGGTCCCATCACTTCATGGCAAATAGAAAGGGAGAAAGTATAAGCAGTGACAGATTTTATATTTTTAGACTCCAACATCACTGTGGACAGTGACTGCAGCCATGAAATTAAAAGACACTTGCTCCTTGGAAGAAAAGCTATGACAAACCTAGCCAGCATATTAAACAGCAGAAACATCACTTTGCAAACAAAGGTTTGTAAAGTAAAAGTTATGGTTTTTCCAATAGTCAATACAGATATATGAGACCTGGACCATAAAGAAGGCTAAGTGCCAAAGAATTGACGCTTTCAAACTGTGGTGTTGGAGAAGACTCTTGAGAGTTCCTTGGACTGAAAGGTGATCAGACCAGTCAATACTAAAGGAAATAAATCCTGAATATTCATTGGAAGGATTGATGCTGAAAGTGAAGCTCCAATACTTTGGCCACTTGATGTGAAGAGTCAACTCATTGGAAAAGACCCTGATGCTGGGAAAGATTGAGGGCAAGAGGAGAAGAGGGCAACATAGGATCAGATGGTTGGATGGCATCACTGACTCAACGGACATGAGTTTGAACAAGCTCCAGGAGATACTATTTGTAAGGCCTCCTCAAACAACCATTTTGCCTTTTTGCATTTCTTTTCTTGGGGATGGTCTTGATCACTGCCTCCTGTATAATGTCATGAACCTTTGTCCATAGTTCTTCAGGCACTCTGTCTATCAGATCTAATCCCTTGAATCTTTTTCTTGCTTCCACTGTATCATCATAAGGGATTTGATTTAGGTCATATCTGAATGGTCTAGTGGTTTTCCCTACTTTCTTCAATTTAAGAATTTAGTGATAAGGAGTTCATGATCTGAGCCACAGTCCCAGTCTTGTTTTTGATGACTGTTTACAGCATATCCATCTTTGGCTGCAAAGAATATAATCAATCTGATTTAGGTATTGACCATCTGGTGGTGTTCTTGTGTCCACGTGTAGCTGTGAAAAGAAGAGAAGTGAAAGGCAAAGGAGAAAAAGAAAGATATACCCATCTGAATGCAGAGTTCCAAAGAATAGCAAGGAGAGATAAGAAAGCCTTCCTCAGTGATCAATTCAAAAAAATAGAGGAAAACAATAGAATGGGAAAGACTAGAGATCTTGTCAAGAAAATTAGAGATACCAAGGGAACATTTCATGCAAAGATGGGCACAATAAAAGACAGAAATGGTATGGACTTAACAGAAGCAGAAGATATTAAGAAGAGGTGGCAAGAATACACAGAAGAACTACACAAAAAAGATCTTCATGACCCAGATAATCACAATGGTGTGATCACTCACCTAGAGCCAGACATCCTGGAATGCGAAGTCAAGTGGGCCTTAGGAAGCATCACTACAAACAAAGCTAGTGGAGGTAATGGAATTCCAGTTGAGCTACTTCAAATCCTAAACAATAATGCTGTGAAAGTGCTGCACTCAATATGCCAGCAAATTTGGAAAACTCAGCAGTGGCCACAGGACTGGAAAAGGTCAGTTTTCATTCCAATCCCAAAGAAAGGCAATCCCAAAGAACGTTCAAACTACCACACAATTGCACTCATCTCACATGCTAGCAGAGTAATGCTCAAAATCCTCCAAGTCAGGCTTCAACAGTACGTGAACTGTGAACTTCCAGATGTTCAAGCTAGATTTAGAAAAGGCAGAGGAACCAGAGATCAAATTGCCAACATCTGTTGGATCATAGAAAAAGCAAGAGTTCCAGAAAAATATCTACTTCTGCTTTATTAACTATGCCAAAGCCTTTGACTGTGTGGATCACAATAAACTGTGGAAAATTCTTAAAGAGATGGGAATACCAGACCACCTGACCTATCTCCTGAAAAATCTGTATGTAGGTGGGAAGCAACAGTTGGAACTGGACATGGAACAACAGACTGGTTCCAAATAGGGAAAGGAGTATGTCAAGGCTGTATACTGTCTCCCTGCTTATTTAACTTATATGCAGAGTACATCATGAGAAATGCTGAGCTGGATGAAGCACAAGCTGGAATCAAGATTGCCTGGAGAAATATCAATAACCTCAGATATGCAGATGATACCACACTTATGGCAGAAAGCGAAGAACTACTAGAAAGCCTCTTGATGAAAGTGAAAGAGGAGAGTGAAAAAGTTGGCTTAAAAATCAACATTCAGAAAACCAAGATCATGGCATCTGGTCCCATCACTTCATGGCAAACAGATGGGGAAACAATGGAAACAGTGACAGACTTTATTTTGGGGGGCTCCAAAATCACTGCAGATGGTGACTGCAGCCATGAAATTAAAAGATGCTTGCTCCTTGGAAGAAAAGCTATAACCAACCTAGACTGCATATTAAATAGCAGAGACATTACTTCACCAACAAAGGTTCATCTAATCAAAGCTATGGTTTTTCCAGTAGTCATGTATGGATGTAACAGTTGGGACTATAAAGAAAGCTGAGCACCAAAGAATTGATGTTTTTGAACTGTGGTGTTGGAGGAGAATCTTGAGAGTCCCTTGGACTGCAAGGAGATCCAACCTGTCTATCCTAAAGGAAATCAGTCCTGAATATTCATTGGAAGGACTCAAGCTGAAGCTGAAACTCCAATATTTGGCCACCTGATGTGAAGAACTGACTGATTGGGAAAGACCCTGATGCTGGGAAAGAGTGAAGGCGGGAGGAGAAGGGGACAACAGAGGATGAGATGGTTGGATGGCATCACCAACTCATTGAACATGAGTTTAAGTAAACTCCAGGAGTTGGTGATGGACAGGGAAGCCTGGTGTGCTGCAGTCCATGGTTTTGCAAAGCATCAGACATGAGTAAGTGACTGAACTAACTGACCAGGAGATACTGAGGGACAGTGAACCCCGCTGTGCTGCAGCCCTTGGGGTCACAGAGTTGGATACAAATTTGTGACTTAACAACAACAAATATCTCCAAAGAGTGTATAATAATAGTAGCTATTTTATAGGACTGCTGTAAGAATTAAATAAGATACTGTATGAATAAGTACCTAGGGGACACAATAATTGTCCCATTAATTTCTATTTCCATTGATATTGAACAAGTCAGAAATGACCAGAGGTTGGAAAGGAGTTGCAATCCTGGGATAGAGACCACCTATGAGACTTAAGCGTCTGCTGAATAAACCTCTTAGACAACGAGGCTGCAAGAAGACACTGGTTCATCCACCACCACACCTGAGTAGCGGATATTAGTCTATCCCCAGTTTTCTCTCTCATAACTTTGTACAATGACAATGAAACCTCTACTGACCCATTTTTCCTTCTTTCTTTTCATGTAGATTGAGACAGAAAGGAAACTACTTTAAAGTAAACTTTTAATAATAAAACAAAGAAGGGCAAACTTTTCCTCCACCTTTCTAGTCTTTATCTTCAGTCTTAGTATTAGTCTCTTAGTCATGTCTGACTCTTTGTGACCCCATGGATTGTAGCCCACCAAACTACTGTGTCCATGGAATTCTCTGGGCAAGCACTCTAGAGTGGGTAGCCAATGACTTTTCTAGGGAATCTTCCTGGATCAGGATTGAACCCAGGTCTCCTGCATTGCAGGCAGATTCTTTACTGGCTGAGGCACAAGGGAAGCCCTCTTTGGTCTTAGGCTACTGAGAAAGAAGATTTTGATGTTGGATGTTTCTTTCATCTTTCCTCGGGATTGTTGATTAGTAATTAGGGAGAATTTTTCCTACCCTCAGGTCTAATAGACTAGGTCTATGTAGCCTAAAAATCATAACTTAGGATTTTACTTATGCATGAAAGGAGGTTGTCAGAGAGCAAATCTTCCTAAATTCTTCCCAAGAAGAATTCATAAGTTTCCAGAGACACTAGATATTCTTGGGCATCTGACTCCAAAGACCAAAGCATTCAGATAAAAAGTAAAATAATCAACTGTATATACATAAAGATAATTGATTTGCTTTTTAACTTTTAATCTAGATGTTCAAGCAACATTGTGCACTTACAGACTGAAATAAAAGAGAAAAAAAGCAACAGGTACATGAATAGGCTTGAATCTTGAATCAACAATAGAGGATCCTTTGATCATTCACTTAAAGTGGTTCTCAACCATAGCTAAACATTAGAATCACCAGGGAAGTTTTTAAAAATACTATGCCTGGGCAGTCCTCACCAGAGATTCAGATTGAACTCATCTTGGGTAAGGAAAAGATCTGAGTATTTAAAAAAGATTCTTCAATGATCCTAATGTGCTACCAGTTTTGAAAACCAGTGACCAAAGGGATCATCCCAGAGTTTGTCTTCATTTTAGACATCCCACAATTACAGCCTTTTCATTACTTTGCCAACAAAGGTCTGTCTAGTCAAAGCTATGGTTTTTCCAGTAGTCATGTATGGACATGAGAGTTGGACTATAAAGAAAGCTGAGCACAGAAGTATTGATGCTTTTGAACTGTGGTGTTGGAGAAGACTCTTGAGAGTCCCTTGGACTGCAAGGAGATCCATCCAGCCCATCTTAAAGGAGATCAGTCCTGAACATTCATTGGAAGGACAGATGTTGAAGCTGAAACTCCAATACTTAGGCCACGTGATGCGAAAAATTGACTCATTTGAAAAGACCCTGATGCTGGGAAAGATTGAAGGCAGGAAGAGAAGGGGACGACAGAGGATGAGATGGTTGGATGGCATCACCAACTCAATGGACATGAATTTGAGTAAACTCCAGGAGTTGGTGATGGACAGGGAGGCCTGGTGTGCTGCAGTCCATGGGGTCACAGAGAGTCAGACATGACTGAATGACTGAACTGACTGACTGACTGGCTGACAATTACCGCAAAAAAGCAGAAGTTCACACATATACCCACCAACTTCGAGCAGCTTGTACATGAAGAAATGTGATCTAATAACAAGAACAAAGATTTGCTAGAGAAATTATGGCTGGCTGTTTTGGTTTTTTTCTTCCTGTGTTGGAATTTGAATAGTTTTATGTTCAGAACAGAAGGGAAATGAATATAAAAATGAACTCTATCCACTGGCAAACAGGAATAACACCTGCCATGCAGGCTAATGAGGGTTATGATGTGAATCTCTGGGTTACATAAAGCTTGATGCAAGAGGATTTTCTAACAATTTCTCCAGGAAGGACCTCACTGCAAATATTTTTGCTTAATGGTTTTCTGTTTCTGTTTTGTCCAAGTCACAAAAAATAGCCAGTATTATGACTACGCAGCTTTAATTGATCAGGTAGATTCTTATCTTCAATGGACAACACTGGACTGGTTTCACTGGAGTTCTGAGCTAGCCTGTCGATGGTATGATTACAATTGATATGGAGAAACATTGCTCTAGTGCAATATTAGTCAATGTCCATGAACATGTCAAGTTTATTTTTTTTCTTTATTCATTTTTTTTCTTAAGTGATGCCACTTAATGATGGCAGTGATGCCACCCACTGATGGCAGTGGGCAGGGTTTAAATTGCAAACTAAGTTAGACTTCTCACAAGCTTGGTACCGAAATGTTTTTAGAGTTCAGTTCTCTCTATTACCTTCATAAAAGCACCTCGATTGTGGTAGATTCATCACAAAATATTCTCCTGATTGACTGGCCCTGATTCTCCTTTCATCAAGAGGTGAAGTCTATTTTCTTATCCCTTGAATCTGGGCTGGCTTGTGACTTGCTCTGGAGAATGGAATGTGGCAGAAGTGATAGGGTTCAAGCTCTGAGCTTGGCCTCAAGGGACCCGGGATGCTTCAGCTCTCTCCCTCTCTAGGAACCCAGCTCCTGCCAAGAGAAACAAGTCTGAACCAGCCTACTAGAGGATGCGGGACCACATGGAAGAAAACTCAGCTGTCTCATCCTAGACCAGTTTGCCCCCAGCAGATTTGCATCAAACCACAGTCACAGGAAGAAGCCTGAGAGAGATCGGTTAAACCTACCTGAAACCAGAAGACCCACCCAGCAGACCTGCATATTCATGAGATAAAGAAGTTCTTACAGTTTAAGCCACTGGGTTTTGTTATCTGTTACACAGCATCAACATGATGATAGACAACTGATAGGTGAACCAGCTCATTTGTAAATAACCCAAATGAAAGACAAAACCTTTCCTAAAAGACTACTGAAGTACAATTTCCACACATTTCCTGAATCACCAGAAGAAAGAAAAGAGTGTTTACTCTGGTCATCCCCAATCATTCATTCCCACAATTCTAAGCAAAATTAAATTACATGTGAATTTTAGTGTCCCACAGGGATGTAGTGTCATAACTAAGGCCAGTCATAGAAGAAAAGACGATTGGCTTTGAACACACAATTCAATTCAGCACAATCCAGTCTGGCTAAAGTGTTTTTTTATCATACTGCACTTTTATTACATGTGTGCTAGGTTGCAGAATCCATTGTTCATGTTTCCTCCATCTAATTGGTAAAACCGAAGCAACTTCAAAGGATAAAGTCAATTGTTTAGTTCCTGATAGCATATGTTGGTGCAAGAATACTCTGACCTTGACCTTCTGAACTGTTTCAAAGCTGACCAAATACAACTGTCAGCCAAGAGGGTTTGGGGATGGGACAAGGAGACTGATTAAATAGGTGCCTGAAATAGATACTGTTGAACTCATTTTGCCTTTTATCCAGAGCATGTGATTCCTAACCTAGCCACTGAGCTGTGGCATGAACTTAATTAAAACCTAATAATATGATAATTATGGAAGGAAAAAGAAATGGTTATTTCAGGTTTATGGATGAGACAGGGCTTTCTCAAATGGCCTTTTCTCCTTTAGTGCTGTTTGTTCAGCTCATCACTTCAGAGTATGTACAAAGGATCTATCTTGCCAAATGATGAATGCTGGAAGACATATTTTTAAAGGAAACTTATCAGTAGTCCATTTCAGAGAGAATTCTAACTGCAGTCGGGCTCACTGCATTTTCACCTAACAACAGCAAAGCCCTTCTGTGTGATTCCGGCAGGTTTAGAGCACCACTATGTGGTCTGTGCGTGAGTATGTGAATATGTATATATATTTTTTCAAATATATATACACACATACATATTACATATACACATATATGGCAGAACAACAACAAAAAATAATTGTGATATTTTTCTTATAAAAACAAGATCTTCATTCTTGAGGGTATGGAATGCAAATAAGCTTTAAAAAGAGTAAATGAAAGCTTTGCATTTAATTGTGCAAACATAAAAATAATTTGGTAGCTAATTTTAACAAATGGAAAAACACCCAGACCTTTTTTTTCCAAGAGATTCTATCTTAATGCATTTTGCTATTGTGTTCATCTGCATGTGGTACATTACATTTAATGGAAATCACACAGTCCAATTATCTCTCCTGGGGGAAGAGGAGAGAGGAGAGGAGGTAGGGAAATCTATTGTAAGCTAGCGAGATGCTTTTGGCAGCTTAACAGGAGGAGAGAAAAACAGACCCTGCTTTTCAGCTACCACATATATCCCTCACACTTGGTGACTCTCCAGATGGGAACTCCCAGAAGGGGCCTCACCGGAAGTGGAACCAAGAATGTATTTGCTCCTTGGAATGGGCTCTGGAAAGAGCACAGTTTTGCTGTTAGTAAAACTATGCTAAGCATTCCCCTTTTCTAGCAGCTGCATAAACTGGGGGAGGGGGGGAGGCGCTCAATTGCTCTTTTGGACACTCAATCCAAAAGATTTGAGTATCCACTCTGGACATTCAATCCAGAAGGATAACTGTGGAGCCTATGTCTCCTGAAGGATGCTTTGAGATGCCTAAAAGTATAATTCAGCTTCTAGAAGTTTTCAGTTTGAAATGAATAGCTAATGATATTACAGTGGATTCAGTTAGGATTCTGAGGATATCCTGGGTTCTTCATGTAAAAATCAAGGGCTCAGGCTGCTGGTCAATCCAGTAGTCATTAGCCACTTAGGGCTATTTAAATTAAATTAAGGTATAATTTCTTTGTCACTCTGGTCATATTTTAAGTTCTCAGTGGCTCATGAATGGTGGCTTCAGTACTGTACTGCACAGGCAGAAACATTCCATCATGGCAGACAGTCCTGCTGGGGGCAGTGCTGTTCTATAGCAATATCTGAGCTCCTGCCTGCATTTTATATGTATTAAACCAAGATACTGGGTGACAGCCTGGGTTACAGCATTGTCTTATGCCTTTCCCCTTTCTCCTGCCAGTTATGTGGGACCTATGCAACTGTGGTTATTTATACCTACTGACTCTAAACCTGAGAGCCGTCCCATGTTCGAGGAGACATGATAAAGAGAGATATCTTCTGTGGTTATGACAGTTGGGAGGAACTGCAGGAAGAAGATAGAGAACTTCCGAGGCAAAGAGCAAAGATTGCAGTAGTGAGGTACCCATCCCACACATACCCATCATGCATCTCTCTCTTTTAAACACAAAAGTGGGTGGGTTTTGCTATGTTTAGAGAGGGACAAAATTGTGAGAAAACTGTAAATTCTATGCTGGGGACAGAGGTCTCCTGATATCTGTGTAAGTCTTGGTTTAAAATGTATCTCTGAGGCAAACACATTATCTTTTCAGAGGGCCCTCTCTGATTTTAAACTGCAAATTTTCTCTGACTTCATTCCCTGACACTTTCAAGTCTGCATATATTGTCCAACTCTCCTGGAAGGTCCAGGAGACATAGATTTTTGTCTTTGTGGTCCTCTGATCCTTTCAAGCACTTAGGAAAGCATCCACTATCTATGTGGTAAGCTCTTAGTAAACATTTGTTGAGTAAATAAATACATTGCTCATCTCTATTGCGATTCTCTGTCTACCCAGGGATAATAAAATCTCCTTAGTTACATAAGTTACCCCAAGTTCTCAAAGGAACACAGCTATGAACATCAACTCTTTGATTCCTATATCATACTATGTACTTTGAGATTCTTATCCATCTTCTCCAATTTATCTCCATTCTTTTCGACTTCATCGGTACTCTGAGAGTCCCATCCCTTCTCCCTGAATTTCTGCAGTAGCTCCCCCAGGCCTCCTACCTCTGGCCTCCTACCCAGAGGTATCCATTAGCTCACAATCCAGCTCTCATAACACTTCAAGAGTTATCTAATCTCCACAAAAGATCCTGAATGTAGTAGACATGCAGAGACCTTCATGATCTGTGCCACCAAATGCCGTTAAGCCTTGTAAATGTCTTGACCATAGGTGCAATATTAATTAAGAGTGTCTTGGTTGCAAAGAACAGGCTACTTTGGGCTAGCAGCCCAAAGCAGCTCATTGGCCCAGATATCTGAGGATGGACTGAACAATCCAGCTACAAGAGGCTCAGAAGGGTAGCCCAGTCTCAGAAACAACAGAAGACAAGGATTTCAAGACTTTCAAGACTCTGTCTCTCATCTTTGCTCCTCTCTGAGTATCAGGGTCTCTGTCACTGCAGATGGCCTTACCATCACTAACTCCCAAAGTTTCTATCTCGCACTTGCATCTCCAGAAGAGGGAGAACACAGTCTCTCTGATATCCCAAGATTTTAATTTCCTGGCCTGGGACAGTGCTCCCAGGAGGCACGGGTCCACTAACATAGCATGCAGGCTCCCTTGTTACAGACAAAAATGGGGGGAAGAAAAATTCTCCCAGGAGAACCAGTCTTTCTCAGTCTTTAAAAGACATTTGCAGCACAGAGTCTCATATCTTTAGATGCTCAATCGGTATCAGTATTTGTTTAGTTGTGATGAAAGGACATTATTTTGACAGCTGAAATAAAAAGAAACCTCAAGGAACCCTAACATATCCATATCACTATTTTACCAGTATTTTAGTTGAATCTCATGGTAACAAGAGGCAGGACATGAAAAGTATTCTTTGTTTCTAGAAATCAACCATGTCACCAACATCCCAAATGACAAGAAGCTACCTTGAAAATAATAATAAATAATTATTGTAGTTTGTTCTGCTAAAAGCTTCACACACATTATAATATAGTGGCTAATGTCAGACTGCAAAGTTCAAATCCTGGCGTTAGGATTTTTAGTTATGTGACTCTGGCCAATCACCTAACCTTTAAACACCTCTGTTACTGCAGCTATCAAATGGGAATGAAAATAGTACCTATTAAATGCATAACATAAATAAGGCACTGGGTTTACTGCCAGAGATAAATGAAGGCAGTGTTTCCAAAATGAGTCTGACTTTGCTCGTCTAGGGACATCTGGAGGTTTGGAGACGTCTCTGGTTGTTACAACTGCAAGGGGGTAGGGGGGATTACCGACATCCAATGGGCAGAAGCCAGGAATGCTGCTAAATATGCTGCCCTGCATGTGACGGCCCCCACAAGGAGGAATTATCCATCTGAAAACGTCAGCAGTGCCGCAGCTAAGAAACCCTGTATTAAGGGATTGTTAAATGTTACTTCTCGTTATTACTGGATATAACCATCATAATAGCAAACTCTTACATAAGACTCTTCCAGTGCCTGATGTGCAACTCAGCAGCTGAACAACAACACAAGACTTACAACATACCAGGTACTATCCTGAACATTTTACATATAGTTACCAATTTTAACCAAAAAAGAAAAACCAAACTATGTGGTAGATATTATTAACATTTGTTTCTCTAGCTCATGAACATGAGGGTGTAATGACAAGGATTTAGTTTCTATTTCTCCCAGATGGTAATCAGAACCCACCAGTTAAATTACAGTAAATCTTGGAAAAAAATTATTCTCACTGGGGGATATGTTTTTATTATGACTATAAAGATTTTGGACACCATCCCTTCTCCCTCTTCCTACCCTCACACTCCAATTCACATTTTAAGAATGTTGGAATTCTCATCTTTGTTTGTTTTCAATTAGATATGCAAACCTGATGATTTCCCTCCTTCCTCATTTCCCAGCCCCTCCCTGCCCTATTAGAAGTTGCTTTGCAAGGATTAGAAGAAATAACTAATATGAAAAGATAAGAGATTCGGGTATTTATTCTAAAGCTTAAGTTGGCTTTCCTGCACTTTGATGTATAAGCCTCTTTCTGAACTTTCTCCAAATTTGTTGAGTAATGCTGTGAAAGCACCTTCCAAGGCAAAGGTCTGCAAGATGGCGACAGAATGCTGAGCATCCCAAGTCCTTCGGGGACATTCGGGATGAAAAGGCTTCTTTCCTGGATTAACACAGTTGTTTGAAAACTGATTAATTACTGAGCCTTCAGCTTATTTTTAAAGATCTCATTTTACTTTGGAACAATGCTCTGCAGGCTTTGTATTTTTAGGGGTGTGTGTGTGTGTGAGCATGTGACTGTGTTTTGATGTGAAGCTGACAGAAACTAAGGTAACTGTAATCAAATGGCTATTGTTAGGACCCAGCTCAGTGAAAAAGCAAAGCATTCAGCCAAATCCTTGATCTCCCATACGAAAATACCTTCTCCTTCTCAGGCAATACAGGTAACCTTAAGAAAATGAAAAGATGTCCATTTATCACCAAGATTCCAAAGGCCAGACTTTTTCTATATCTACTGACCTTTATTTCCTTTCAGTGACCTAACATTTCCATGATGAAATGTAACACTTTACAGAACCATCTGAACATGGCACATTCAAGGTGGCATGGGACTCAAATTTTAATCCAATCAAATTAACTCTATCAACAGGTGTGATTTGCTTTGATTTAGAAAAAGGGACTGGTCCAGGACTTCCCAAGACAATCCTGCAAGCTCCCATAGTTAGAAGATTTTAAAAAACATGAATGATTTGCCTGGTTTCATAATATCTCCTCTGATACAATACACTAAAACTAGAAAGTCAGAAATCATAAAATTAAAAAAAAAAAATCGAGGTCCTTTAACTTCAAGGGAAACAAAGAGCAAAACTTCCATAATTATAGTTCAATGCAAAAAGCACTCAGTTCAATGCAAAAAGCACTCCTCCTCCTCCTACCCCACCATGGACCCAGCATCCTCAAGGCTGTAATTTCTCTCACCATAGCACTCCTTCCTGCAGACCCCTCAAGTATAATCTCTATCAGGCCTACTGTGAAACTCTCTCTCATGTGGAGTTTTTATAAAAAGAAATTAAGTATCTGACATGATAATAAGAAAATGCTCTCATAAAATGCTCTGACAAACTGGCACTGCTTCATATAGAAATGACCAGTGTCATCTATAAATGAGGGTCTTATGTAAATGACCCTCAACGGGTTCATTTGCTAGACAAGCCTTTGTGTTGAGTTTGGTGGGTGGCTGAAGATAAGTAGAATGTTTGACTTGTCTGGCAATGAGCAGAATTGCAGAAGAAATAAACACATCTTTTCACTGGACCAATTACTCCTTAACATAGCTTTGCTTTACAGAATGTTTTCTGGTAGAGGTTTTTCATGAAGAGTTTAGTTAATGTAGCATGATTTTGAAACATTTAAATCAGTGATAAATCTGTCAGGTGAATGCCAGCATGTATCTGAATACTGACTTTAATGAAAGAGAAATATTGTATTTTTAGAGATGTTCCTAAAAGTTCCACTCCTGTTCTGTGAAATGTGGAACAAAATGGGAATTTCTGATACTCTAAACAGTAACAGATTGTTTTCTCTGTCTTATTCTTTAGTCAAAATTAGGATTGGTCTGTTTAATCACCAGTCTAGAGGAAGAATACTTGATTAGGGAAACACCAATTTATTTGAAGGAGGGGAGACCAGACCCGCTCATACTAGGTCATAGAATGATAAAACCAGGAAGTTCCTCCAGATCCTCTAACCCATTGTCCTTTTAGGTCACTGAGACAGAAGCTCAAGGTCAGCACCGAGATTTTTACTCCTAGAACCGTGTTTCTGCTACTATGTTACACCATCACTTTTATTTTATCCACTTGGAGCAAATCTGCTCAAAAGAGCCAAGCAAATATGCACGTGACCATTATCCCCGAGTCTAAAACAAGATGAGAAGCTGAGCAAGGATCAGGCAGCCAACATGAAGGTGACCTGGGCTCCACTTTACCTCCTTTTCCTTGGTTTGCGTTAATATCTGTCTCTGTGTGGCTATTAAGTAAATTTGCTGCTATAGAATCTTGCATTTCTCACCTCACAAGTTGAGGAAGATTAAAGGAAGTGGATGCCGTAGGAAAGTTGGATGAAATAAGGCAGATTTGAGAGGCTATACAGAAGATTTTAGGCCTAATGGGCTTTAGGAAGTATTTGCAAAACTGAACTAGACACTGGCCTGGTTGTCATGGAAACCAACTGTGCTGAGAGGCAGAGATGAGTGCTACAGTGAGGAAGGTTCTCCCTAAAGTTCTGAGGGATCATATAAACTCCCCACACACCTGTGGGCTTGAAATCGGCCTGCTCTGCTACCCAGCAAATCTGCAACATGGTGCTGAAAACAGTTCTGGAGTTAAAAGTGTTCTGTGGCTTCCTTTGTTGTGTTTTGTAAAAAAAAAAAAAATCTATATGTGTTCTGGGCTCCTCCTATCTCTTATCTACTACAGGACAGGAGCAAAGAGAGAAAGACAGGGCATCGGCAAAGAACGGCAACGTCCTATCGATTTCCACTTCCTGCTTCATCAAATTACAGTTGAAAAAAAAATGTTTTTCACAAATGGTACTCACGGGGTGTCAATTGTCAAAATGTGTTTGCTGAAAAACTCCTTTCACAAAAGATCCTATTGTGCCAAGGAAGTAATTTTTAGCTTGTGAGGACTGCTTGCTACTTTTTACCTTTTAAGTCCTAAGAGTTCATGTTATGGGATTTTTGGTTTTTTGGTTATTCTTGTCTTAGTTTATCATGACTTTTGTGCATATGTGCATGTATGTATGTGTGTGCACATATGTACTTACACATGTGTTTATATGTGCCTCTATGTGTATATTTGAATTCTTTTTCTTCTCCCCTGCTTTCATTGCAATGCTTATTGTTATTTTGCAGTTGGCATAAATTATTTCCAATGCTTTGGAAATGTTTACATAATTATGCTTCTTAAAGGGGCTTAGCATTTTGTTTTCATTGATAAGGAAGTAGTTAATATTAATAAGGGAGTGTTATCACGGAGTCAGGCTCACATATAATACTGCTTTTAGTATCTTCTCCCAGTACACTCAGAACATAGTTACACTGCTCTTATATAATTATGCGGACCTCAGTATAGAATATTAAAAAAGAGTTAGAATCCTGAAAAAGCACTGTGGAAAGTATGAGGGATGGAGATGTCTGTGGGTACCAACTTAGTCTGGACAGTTGGGGGTAGGAGGAAGGAGGGGCAGAGAGGTCCGAGGGTCAGGTGGGATTTGGGGCTTGGTATTGATGGTTGCTTGCTCTTTGCCTCCTTGCCTGACCTGTTCCAGCCAATGAGTCCATCCACAGCTTTAGGCTGCCTTGTAAGTTGAAGCTCTGGACAAGGCAAGCACTAGAAACCGACAACTCCACAAGGGGCTGTCTGTGTTCAATTTCCATTTCTCTTGCTGCCTACCAATCTTCTACTACCTCCCTTGTTTGAATTGTGACAGCTTTTCACTGTACTTTTGACTTAAGCTCACAATTTTCTGCCACTCGGTTTCCCAAAGCTGTTTTTCCCTCTCTGTTGACTGACTCTCTCTCACCTCTGTATCCCTGGCAACCATTCTACTCTACATCCTCAACTGATGAGCAACCTGATCTCAAATCCCTGGTCTGCCTGGATCTTCTGTCTTCCAATCTGGGTGTTAGCTAATTGCCGTCTGGATTTCCTTCAGTGTATTTTTTTATACTATAGAGGCAAGAAGCTAAAAACTACATTTTCCAGTCTCCCATGCAAGCAGGGTGTTGGACAGGAATTAGAGTCCACATATTAGATGCATTTGGATGAGATTTTAAAAAACAGAAGCAAGTCCTTAGGGCAAGAAGGCCATGGAAGTGTCAAGTTCTTCTGCAATGCTGCTATGACATCCATTCTTCAGCTTCCGAGAGGTGAGGAGGCACTTGTAGGGGAGACTCCATCACCAGTTCATTGTGAGTTATGCACCAGTGGCAGAGGTGGCAGAAATGGAAGCTGCTTCATCCCTGAATTGCAGTCTCCCCGAAGTCTTTTGGAACCAGTAGTTCAGCAGAGGCCTCAGAGGCAGTCCAAGTGTTCTGGGAGTCATCCCTGGAGATGGAGGCTAGAACCCCTACCCCCAGGCCTCTCAATGATTTGGGAAGCATCTCATTCGTTGTGATAAATAACCATGGTTTAAAATATCTGGTGTGATTCCTGCTTCCTAAACTGAATTCTGGCTGATACAACAACCAGAGGATTGGACTCTGTGGGAAGGCAGGGAGGCCAAGAGACAAACAAAGCCAAAGAACTGAGTGGATGAGAAGTATCTAAGGATACAAGTCAACACAAAGCAGACCAATCAGGAGGGATAGAAAGCTCCACTGGTCCAGGCAGGCAGGCCCAGAGTCACAAACACAGGCAATGAGCTCTGACCTTAGAGAAAAAGCTCTTTTCGGTCTACCTGATTTCATAGGCAGGTTTAAGCCATGCTGGTCCCATAAGGATCATTAACAGGGCAAATGAAAGAAATTATTCTTAGGCAGAACCAGCTAGATCTGCTTGAGTTTATTTATTCCATTTGTATTAGCCAGCCTTCTCTGGAAAAACGGAACTGATAGGATATACAGAGAAATATAGAAAGAGATTTATTATGAGGGGCTTGCTCATGTAATTATGGAGGCTCAAAGGTCCACTATCTACTATCTGCAAGTTGAAGGCCAAGGAAAGCCAAGGAGGAAGTTCCAGTTCAAACTGAAAGGCCTGAGAGCCAGGGGAACCAATATAAGACCCGGTCTGACTCCAAAGAAGGTCGGGGAAGGTCAATGATATGTCCTGGTCCAAATCTAAAGGAAGACCCAAGAATCAGGAGCACCAAGGTCTGAGAGTAGGAGAAGATGACTTTCTGGCTCAAGCAGAAAGATTTACTTTTGCATTTTTGTTCTATTCAGACCCTCGATGGATCAAAACCTGTCAGGCACTGGTTCCCTACACTGGGGAGGGCCATACTCTTCACTCAGTCTATAAATCCAAATGCTAGTCTCCGCTAGAAACACCCTCACAGAAGCCCCCAGAAATCACATTTTACCAGCTATCTGGTCATCTCTTAGCCCAGTCAAATGGACACAAAAGAAACTGTTATACCACCTGTGATAGATTTGTCCCTAAAACACACTTTTGAGATGAAGTTACTTAAAGGCTATGATGACTAGAGAGGGGACACGTTGGAAAGGAAAAGAGTCATATGCCCTTGTCACCAGCATTGAGATGGATTTAGAGGACAGTTATCTGCCACTAGCTAGTGCTATTGTCTGTTGTTTAGTCGCTCAGTCGTGTCTGACACTTTGCGACCCCTGGACCATAGCCCACCAGTCTCCTCTGTCCATGGGATTCCCCAGGCAAGAATAATGGAGTGGGTTGCCATTTCCTTCTCCAGGGGATCTTCCCAATCCTGAGATCGAATTTGCATCTCCTATGGTTCCTGCACTAGGAGCGGAATTCTTTACCACTGAGCCACTGGGAAAGCCCAGCTAGGGCTATTACTTTCAAGTTAAAACTGTTCCCTAATCCTCTCAACATCTGCCTCAGCCTTAAAATACTCTTGCTCCCTGCAAGGATCTCTCCTCTGGGTCCCAGAAAATGAAGAGGAATTACTAATATTAATGAGCAGTATAAGGTGCTAAGTGCCTTATATATACTATTTAATTTAATCTATATCAACCTATGAGGTACAGACCATTAAGTACTACCTAATTGTATTTACTGTAAGGTAAATATTGTTATGCTAAAAATAGGTATCTGTAAGGTAGATGCCATTGTGAAGTGAAGTGAAAGTTGCTCAGTTGTGTCTGACTCTCTGCAACCCCATGGACTGTAGCCCACAAGCCTTCTCTGTCCATGAAATTCCCCAGGCCAGAATACTGGAACAGGTAACTGTTCCCTTCTCCAGGGGATCTTCCCAACCCAGGGACTCAGGTCTCCCACACTGCAGGCAGATTCTTTACCAGCTGAGCCACAAGGGAAGCCCAGCTGCCATTACTAACATCCTTTTAAAGACTATAACTTAGCAAGGTTAAGGAAAGTTCCAGAGATCTCATGGCTACTAAGAGGCACAGCTTGGATGTGAAACCACTGCAAGCCTGTCTCTGTCTTAATCTCTATGAAACCTGCCTCCCTAAAGACTCTACAGTTCTATGGGCTCCGACTGTATGGAGCAACCCTCAACAGGTCTTGGATGTATTTTTTTCAATTCCTTATCGCCATTGGCCTCCCTGACATAAACACACAACACATTTCCAAGAAAAAAAATCAACAGGAAGTCCTGTGATCTTCCTGAACTTTCCTGGGATGGGACAGTGGCATGAGGATTTCTTGAGATCTTTACAGGATCTACTCTACCAGGGGGAAGTAACTTATCTCTTCTTTAGGGCACCCGAGCATCAAAGCCTCCCCATCAGGACCGCTCAGTAGCATCCTGTCACCCTCCTCCATCCAGCAGGCCATGGAGGTCCCCCTTTCTGTTAGTCACCAATGCCTGTCTCTGGGTTTTATATTGCTGCTTGAGGATGAAGAGCTATTCTGCCAGGGAAAATGCTGCCCAGATAGAATTTAAGGAAAAGAATGAAACGCAAAATAACTCTTAACCATGTGTGGGAGAACACGTTTGAAGGTAATAGGGAAAGTCACAGAATAATGAGAAAAAGTTTTAGACATAATGGAACATTCCCGTTGCTGCTATTGGCACGTCTCTCTTGGATGTGCGTTGGGCTTGTTTGACTCTATTCCATTATTTCCCTGCTGAGGTCACCCTTTCCTCCCCCACATCAGCAGGGGCCTTTCCTCAGAGGGCAAGTCAGCTCTGGCAAGAGGCAGTTTCTCAGTCAGGGAAATGAAACTGGGAAGGAGAGTCTTAGGCAGAGTGAGGAGAAAATCCAGTCATACACTGGTTCCACACCCTTCGGTCTAGGCTCAGGCTCTAAGATGCTATGTCCCAAGATGGAGACCCACCCGCCGAGGCGTAACAGTAGTTAAAGTGGGTCAAATCCTGGAAGCCCAAGAAATAAGCCATCCCTTGGAAACCCAACTATGTGGATTTCTGTTCCTTTCTTCGTTGATCTCTTTTGCATCTCCTGATATGTAGTAGCATTTTTGTTATAAAAATAATATCTAACATTTACTGAACATTATACTATGTGCCAGAGACTATGCTACATTTTCCCAGAATTCTCTCACGTGATGCTCACATTAGTCCCAGGAAATGGGTATTACATGCATCCCTACTTCATATATGAAGAAAGTGAGACCCAAAGGGGAAGTGACCTGCTCAGAGTCAGACTGTTAACAACTGGCTGACAGGGACTTGAACCTAAGTCTGTCTGATGCCAGAAACACTCATAGCCACTTGCCTTATTGTGTGTATGTGTGTGCTCAGTTGTGTCCAACTCTTTGCAACCCCATGGACTATAGCCCACCAGGCTCCTCCACGCATGGGTTTTCTCAGACATGAATACTGGAGTGAGTTGCCGTTTCCTACTCCAGGGAATCTTCCTGACCCAAGGATAGAACCTGCATCTCCTGTGTCTCCTGAATTGGCAGATGGGTTCTTTACCTCTCTGCCACCTGAGAAGCCAATTGTTCAAAACAAACAAACAAACAAAATAAACTACCTTCTCTCTGTTGGTCTTGTCTCAACTCTGCTATGGAATAATAGCAAATCAGTATCTACCCTTGGCCAAAATGGTACAGAGGTGGAAAAATATGGAAGGGCTACATGAAGATGGTAAGCATAGGGACTTGAGATTCCCAAGAGTCAGGTGAAATTCAGGAGATAAAAACAGAGCCTGTGCTATACAGGAGTGACCTGAACAGGAAGAAACTCCAAAAGGGAGAGGATATATGTACATGTACGGCTTCTTTATTTCCTTCCATTTTGCTGTAACAGTAGAAAGTAGCCCAACACTGTAAAGCTACTATATTTCAATAAAAATTAATTTAATATAAGATCTTTCCCATTTCCCTCTACTACCATATATTAACAGTCTAAGTTTCATTAACAATAAAATGTTACTTTCATCATATGAAGCACTCACGGCTTGGAGTAGAAATGAGATTCCCATAGAATACTGATATTTGGGGTTAACAACACATCTAGACTCTGTAATGTGGTTTGGTGCTTTTTATTTGCTGGTGTGATGTAAATGACTGAGAACGTAGTCAAGTCGTCTTCTCAGCTCATGATGGAGAAAAACAGCATGTTTATATCATAGACCTTCAAGGAAATAAGCAACTTGAATGGATACTATTCATGATACCCACTGTGTCACACAGGAACAAACTTGGCTCCAGAATGGGTTATATTTCGTAAGAATCACCCATAAAAAGAGATGGTTGAGCAGGCAGAAGGTCATATTCAGATGGCCTCTCACATTAGCCATCCAAGAGTTTTCCAAGGGATTTCCAAGTTTTCCAAAGTGATTCATTAACTCATTCATTCACTTGACTACCAATGTCTAGCAAATGTATTCCTTAGGCCAGGGATTCTGTTAGATACTAGTGTAGAGCCATAAAGGTACCTTGCCCCACATTATACAGATCCTTGGGGTTCTCCAGTTCAAACATACTATTTCCTTCCATTGTGAGCTGGGAAAATACCAATGTATGGGGCCAACCGAATCCAACCAGTAAATAAAAAGGTCCAAGCACAATTACAAAAGCCAGACCAACTGCTCACCCAAATGGAATCCTAGCTTTCCATGGGAGTGGAGTTTGAAGAGGCTTCGCTCATCTACTTCTAACCTTAAAATGAACTTCCATTTACACAACTGTGGCTACAAGTAGCCAGAGGTTGAGAAAATGCCAGTGGGTTTGTCTCGCAATTGAGAATCACTGGCATAGGCAAGTTTTTTGAGGTTTGGACACCCCGACTGATAAACAGCACCAGAGAGCACAGGTGCGCGTGCCCAGGGAGGACCGGGTCCTGACCTCTTGCTGCGCTGCTTAGCTGCTTAGTCGCTCAGTCGTGTCCGACTCTTTGTGACCCTGTGGGCTGTAGCCCGCCAGGCTCCTCTGTCCATGGGGATTTTCCAGGCAAGGACACTGGAGTGGGTTACCATGCCCTTCTCCATGGGATCTTGGAGTTGGGATCTTGGATCTTCCCAACTCAGGGATTGAACTCCTGTCTCCTATGTCTCCCACATTGGCAGGCGGATTCTTTACCACTGCGCTACCTGGGAGGTCCAAGAACCCTGGAGTGGGTAGCCTATCCCTTCTCCAAGGGAACTTTCCAACCCAGGAATTGAACCAGGGTCTCCTGCATTCCAGGCAGATTCTGTACACAGCTGAGCTACCCTGGAAGCCGAGCCCCTAGCCGGATGGTACCCCCAGACTTTACTCCAGACCTTCAATTTAGTCTTATGAATGTGTTTTTGATCGACTTGCTTTTTACCATCATCTTTCTAGGTCCACGTTTAGAGGGGTTTTTTTTGCTAACTTTGTACTCTTCTGTAGCTTCTCTTCAATTAGCTTATTTGAAGAGTTCTTTGAAGATGAAAAGTCCTATGTTAAATGCAAAGCATCAGCTCTATGCACTCTGCAAACAGATAATGTGAAGGTCAGGAAAAGCCAGTGCACTACAACAGAAGCAAATGGGAAAAGAACATAAAATTTAACAACAACAATACTAATAACACCTGAGAGTTTAGGATCTCCTTTTCAATTACAGCCTTAGAAACACTGTCTCATTTATCACTAGATATCCCCACAAAGCCAAACTTAAGAATTATCTACTCTCCAGTAAAAGAAAGCAAGAGAATTCGAATGCTTGCCCCAAATTCTTGGAACAGAGGGAGTCAGAGAGAAACAACCCTTATGACTTGATTTACATATTTCCTAGATTGCTCTCCCTGAAGATGTAGCCTTAGAGTAAGGCAGATGAGTGGCAAAATACCAATTGGCTAGCAAGCAGAGAAGCAGAAGTTGAGCTTAGTTTGAAAAGCCTGGAGAGCCTCTCTTTGCTCTTTTCTCTGCTTATTTTAATCAGTGGAGGTTTAGACATATCTTGGAGGCAATTCCCAGATCTCATCTAAATTCAGAAAGCAGCCTATATGCAGCACACACCTGTCTTACCATGTGTGCCCAAGAAGTACTGGACAACAAGTCATGTGGCCTCTTCTGGACATCTGCTAAGTCTCCTCCTATAAGGGCGGGAGCTCCGGGACACGCCTGGGGTGATGGCTCTTTCCAGGAGCTGAAGGAGGTGATCATGCAGGTGAAGGGTTACACAGAGGCTGCTGAGGAGAGACCAACAACCCACAGAGCCTGGGACCATGGCGCTACCTCTGTGGTTCTGGGACTAGGACTGTGCCCACTTAAATAATAAGACACGTAGACAATGCGATATGTATATATACATTCACACACACACATACATGTGCACATACATACAATTGAATATTACTCAACCATAAAAAAAGAATGAAATAATGCCATTTGTAGCAACACAGATAGACCAAGAGACTATCATGCTAAGTGAACTCAGAGAGAAAAGCACAGATTCCATATGCTATCACTTATATGTGGAATCTAGAATATGACACAAATTAACTTATCTGTGAAACTGAGACAGACTCACAAAGAGCAGACTCGTGGTTGCCAAGGGAGATGGTGAGTGGGGTAGGGATGGAGGAGGAGGTTGGGGTTAGCAGATGCAAACTAGCGTATATAGAATGGATAAACAACAAGGTCCTACTCTATAGCACAGAAAACTATATTCAATACCCTGTGATAAACCATAATGGAAAAAAACATAGAAAAGAATGTATGTATAACTGAATTACTTTGCTGGACAGCAGAAATTACCACATTAAAAATCAACTATACTTTAATTAAATTTTTAAAAAGATATGTAGAGAAGGATAATAAAAGTATTCTTCTACTAATGAAATTATAATTGAGATCAAAAATAGGTCTGAAAAGCTTTCAAAGAGATGGGTACGTGTCATAGACAATAATTAAGAACAGTCTTAGAGAAATCTTTCAGCCCATTCAGTATACTGTTCATCACAGAGTGGAGGGACATCACAATAGGAATAAATCTCACAAACCTGGTGTTGAGTAAAAACTGATACAAAATAGTATACACTTCATGAGCCCATTCACATAAAGTTTTGAAGGAAGCAAAATTAACCTATGCTTTCAGAAGTCAATATTTCTGATAGTAAAGAGCCTGAGTATGTTTTTGCGGTATTGGTAACATTGTTTCTTGATCTAGGTGCTGGTAACATAGGTATTTTCATTTTGTGAAAACTCAATGAGTTATATACATATGGTATGTGCATTTAGCTACACATTTACATGCAGTTATAAAAAATCATATAAAGTTCATTCCAGATTCTCTTCAGGTGTTCAGTTTGAGTTATGTGTCTGTTTAGCCCCAATAAATCCCTTCTGCTTGAGATGGAGTCCATTATTCCTTTTCTGGCTCTTCAATATAATAGGCATATTGGGCTGCTTAGTCTCTTTTTTGAGCTAAGAAATTATTCCTTTATCCCTGTCTTTGTAACACTTTAAAGAACTACTTGCATCTTGTCCAATGGATTTAGATAGCATGTTTAAACTGACATTTCCCAAATCTGACCTTTCCTCTGGACTCCAGTTATCCATTTTTTCTACCTTATTCAGACGCTCAAGCTGAAAACTGAGAGGTCATCCTTGACCTTGCTGTTTCTCTTTCATTCCCCATATAAATCCATCAAGTCCTAGCCACTCTTTGGCCAACCCTGGTCTAGTAGGGGTACTATACCCTCATACATTTCTCCATCATCTCTTACCAGAAAAATGGTTCTAGGCTGTAAGTTGGCATCTGTACTTCTAGTCTTGGCCCTAACAGAAAATCAGATCATCATTTTCTTGCTTTAAATTCCTCCAACAGCTTTTCATAACTATTCAGGACTCAGTCTGAACTCACCCTGTCCTTTAAAGATCTTTCTGTACTTCATTTCACATCACCTCTGCCCATGTGCCCTCATTAGGATCGTTCCCTCCTTAGGACTTTTACACATTATATCTGCCTGAACGGTCTTCCCCCAGATCTTTGCCTGGCTAGGCTTTCTTGTCATTTGGGTCTCTGTTTCCTTAGACACGACTTTACTGGCCACCGAATTTATAACGCTTCTCAACCCCTGGAGCTCACTCTGTCTATCATATTATCTTGCTTAAATTTTCTTCACAGCACTTTTTATGATCTCTAATTTTCTTGCTGTATCCCAGCACCTTGTGCACATTAAGCACTCAGTAAATAAGTGTTGAATGAATTAATGAACTGTAGATCCCAACAGTCTGTAAAGCGCATCCTGCTCAGTTCCCTGCTTCTCGGGAGAAATACATTGACTCTGATCTTCATTACTTTGGTGGGAAGGTATTCCTGAATGTCTTCATGCTAAACAAATATCATGTGACAGCTGAACCATGTCCAGTGACCGAACATTGTGGCTGTCACGCTGAGAAATAAGAGGCCGCAGGCTACAAACTCGAGATGAGGAAGACAAAGGCAGGAGTCCTGGGCAGGCTTCGGAGAACAAGGCAAGATCACGATCTGAAACTAAGGAGGAAGTGGGGGAGCTGTGATCCATGAACACATGAAAGATCCTCAAGAGCAGGACCCTGATATTGGGCCAAAGTTTCTAATGCCAGAGAAATGGGATCTTTTCTTTTTAGGACAGAAAACAATCTCCAAGCATGGGTAACCTTGGACAGCAAGGAGATCAAATCAGTCAATCCTAAAGGCAATCAACCTTGAATATTCATTGGAAGGACTGATGCTGAAGCTGAAGCTCCAATACTTTGACCACCTGATAAGAAAAGTCAACTCTTTGGAAAAGACCCTGCTACTAGGAAAAATTGAAGGCAGGAGGAGAAAGGGGCAACAGAGAATGAGATGGGTGGATCTCCAAATCAATGGACATGAGTTTGGGCAAACTTCAGGAGATGGTGAAGTACAGGAAAGCCTGGCATGCTGCAGTCCCTGGAGTCGCAAAGAGTCAAATATGACTTAGTGACTCAACAACAACAATGGGTAACTTGGAGGCTAGCTATGATATTATGTGAGAACAACAGCAACAACAACAAAAAAAACAGATTAGCAAGCAAACAGGTAAATAGAAGAGACCTTGCTTACAAAGTCTGATCCCTAGATGATGATCACATAGCTTAGGACACAAATTTGGTGAACATATATTTCATTGAGAAAAAAATGGACCTTCAAAATGGTTAATTGGATCCACAGTGTATTTTATAGCTAGAGATTTCTGCCCAGTCCATTTATTCTTTTTTTTTTTTCCTCCAAACTTGAACTGCAGGAGGGCTTCTAAAGTAGGTCAAAAGAGGGATTCAACTCACCACACTGAGTTTTCACTGTCTCATTAGACCCAATCCTGTGGTCTTGGTTGCCATCCCCTTAAAAGATACAGCACAGCTCAGCACTGCAGCTGCTGGTACACAACTTTGCTCCTTCCCCCGCCAGGCTGCACTGAGCAAGGCTAACAATCAGAAAGCCATCCACACCCCGGAGCAGTTGATGCAAGTAAACCCTAGGCCACTGTAATGTAATTGGGACATAAACCAACAAATAGACGCTGCCTTCACACCCTTTTGGAACCATGAACATGCCCTAATTTAAGCAGACACAGCAGCTCTGCAGACACAGCCAGATGACAAAATGCAGGGGCTGCCTGTCTGCCTCCAGCTTCCCGGCTATGGCGATGCTTCTGAATCACATAAATTCATTTGTAACTCAGTGTTCTCCACTTTGAAGGATGGGGCTTTGGCCTCTTTAGCCTATCTGGCCTCTAAAAGATTTGTATCAAACAAACATGGAATTTTAAAGGACATTCCTCCCAGAGGAGGAGTCCTATATAACATTCTTTGCATCATGTAGCCTACTTAACCAGGGTGTGAACAAAGGTTCAACTAACCAGGGTCACAGATGGTCAATCCCAGAAATTCATGAAGGGGTAGCAGATTCAGCCTGTCATGCCAGAGAGTTATGGGCCAGCAACCAAGGTCAACCTTAGAACCCTGGCATAGAAATTTTAAATGGAGCCCCAGGGACAGTGTAACATATTGGCACTATCTCTCCCTACCTAAGTTAGAGTTTATCTAGAAATAAATGAACACAGAGTGAAATTAGAGTGTCGGGAAGTGTTTGATATTTGGCAAATCTAAAGATAGTAACTCAGTACAACACTGAAATTAACACATCTCCAGATGGTTTGCTTGAGATGTCCTGTAAACAGGCAGAGATCTGATGTCCCCCCCTGGCAAACTCCTACCACCAACCACGCTGCTGCATTGGAAGAAAGCAGAGTGAAGCCATGAAACAAACCATGGGTGAAGAGGAGGCAGGTAATAGGAAGCATGCATCAGTAGATCTGTTGTTTTTAAAAATCGCCTCAAATTTTTTCATACCCCTCGAAATGAGCAGTGGAGTACATACACCTCTTCTTAAAAAGTGACTGGGCTTGTGACTACTCCAACCAACAGACTATAACAGAAGTGACACTATGGAACTCCCAAGACCACTCAGCTTCCACCTGGCTCCCTTTGGCTACCTGCTCTAGGGGAACTCTGTCAGGGAGGTGCCATGTAAGTCTGACTACCCTGAGGCTGCCACACTTGAGAACTCAGTAGGCACTCAGGCCAACAGTCCTCACTGAGCTCTCAGCCAACACCCAGCATCCACTGCCAGCCATGCAACTGAACCGTCTGGAACATCCAGCCCTTCAGAGCATTGGGTTAATGCACCCAGACAGCAACTAACCGCAACCTCCTGAGAGATCCCAAGCCAACTACCCCTGATTCATCCAAAATCATGAATCACCCAAAATCATGAGAAAAGTATTAATAACATGGTTGGTTTAAAAGCCTACTAGTTTGGGGAAAATAAATAATAACTAGAACAATGAGGTTTAAGCTGTTTGACTGAAAGATACTGTTCTCCTGGTGATGGGGTACCTGCCCATTAACTCGCATCATAAAGCATCCTAAGAAAGACACTCTGGGCAATGCCTTAGGGTGGACAGTCAGAACAATGACTTCCAGGCAGCACTGTCTTCCCTACTTTGAGCTGAGCGCTGTCTCTGTGTAACTTTCACCCCTCTGTCCTAGATCTGCTTTCAGATGCCATAACAAGTCTTCTCTCTTCTTCTATGTGACATCAGAAAAGATTATGCAAATATAATAGGTCAATAGAAAAAGAAAAACCTTCTTTGTTCGCAGGTCCTTTGAAGCATTAAGACATTAAAGAAGTGCTCTCTCCTGAGAGTTCCCTGGGGGTCATAACATTTACACATTCTTTGCATATATACTATTTCTATGCAGAAATGGGAGAAATGACTATAAGTGAAAAAATTGTGTTTCCATTACAGATTTTTTTTTCTTGCAATGTGTTTAAACTGTTCATATTGCAAACATCAAGAAGAAAGTTGCACACGAAAAAAGTCAGCCTGGGTTAAAGAGTTAAATGCAAATAGCTTAATTTGTTCATTAAGAAATGAAGAAAAATACCTGTGAAGAAAAATATATATACTTTGCAAATAAGGGAGGGTCTTTCTCAGCATAACTTCAAACACAATGAGAAAAAACTGACAGAATTAATTACATATAAAGTAAGAACTTCTGCATAATAAAAACATTCACAAATAAAACTTAAAAGGTAATGATACATTAAAAATTATTTATGGCATGTAATAAAGAAAAAGATTAAGAATCTCAACGTGTATTTAAAAATTTTCACTTAGAAAAAAATGAAGATTCCAATGGAAGAATAACACACGCAGGCAAAAAGAAAAACAAGTCACTATAGAGAAAGTACAAATGGTGGCCTGTAAATGTGTGGAAGGGCTTCCCAGGTGTCCCAGTGATGAAGAATCCGCCTGCCAAAGCAGGAGGCACAGGAGATGCAGGTTCAATCCCTGGGTGGGGAAGATCCCCTGGAGAAGGAAATGGCAACCCACCCCAGTAATCTTGCCTGGAGAATCCCACAAAGGAGCCTGGTGCGCTACAGTCCATCGGGTCGCCAAGCAGGACACAATAAAACACACACACACGCGTGCATAAACATGGGGAAAATCTTCAACCCTCCTTTTCTTATCAGTGAAACAAAACTCAGATAACTTTTTGTCATAGTCTGACTTCTCTTGTGTGAGCACTAAGCTGCTTCAGTTGTGTCCCACTCTTTGCGACCCTATAGACCATAGCCCTCCAGGCTCCTCTGTTCATGGGATTCTTCAGCAAGAATGCTGGAGTGGGTCACCATTCCCTCCTCCAGGGGATCTTCCCGACACAGGGATCGAACCCACATCTCTTTTACCTGCATTGTCAGGCAGGCTCTTTACCACTAGCACCACTTATTAGGGACATTTTAAAATTACCGATAACCAAAGGTGCAGGAAATGTGCCCTTCCACAACTTCCCTATCAGCTACTTACTGCAGATAAGGCCTAATCTTTCTGCAGAATCCTTCGGTAGTATATGTAAATCAATAACTTTTAAAATGAGCTTCCTCTACAACTCAGTAATTGACGTCTACCCTTTAAATGTAGAAACAATCAGTAAAGTGTGCAAAGTTTTATCTGTAACAATGTTCCTAAGAGCATCAGTTACTATCAGGGGAAGAAAAGACTCAATAAATTTTAATAGGAAAGTGATGGAATAAAACATAGCATATCCATGTAATACAATCCTATCCAGCCAATAAGTATCCTGTTCTAGAAAATATTGATAAGAAAAATACAAATGAATATTGTTAGTCTATATAAGCAGGTTATAAAATATGTGGCTATGATATATTCAAAATATTTAATATATGTAATAGATGATATGAATATATAAATATATAATGTATTTTACAATTTAATATGTTAAAAATTAAGTACATTAAAAGAAATAATAAATTATAAAATATATAATGTATATTTTCTGTGATTAATAGATATAAATATATAGGTTATAATTATGTATATAACTAATAAATAATACATAATTTTGTACCTCATTTTTTAACAGAAAGATAAGGGTCCCATCAAAATGTTTATAGCCACTATCCACAAACACGGAAAATTATGGGCAATTTTTATTTTCTTCTTAGAACTGTTTTAGGCTTCCTGAATTTTCTACATTAACTATTTTAATCTTGAAAGTATATATATATGGACCTAGGCAGGTAAGTTTAATATTTTGAGAAGTCTGCTAACTGCTCAGATTGTGTATCAACAAAAATAAAGAAGCCATTTTTGATGAGGACCTACTTAGTAAGAAAGGGGATAGAAAGAAGAGGAGGCCAATGAAACACAAAAGAACACTGCAGAATCACAAGCACCAGAAATGAATCTCCTTTGGAAGGATTCTGAGTAACGGAGTAGAAGGAGATCTACACGGGGAGTCAGGGAGCTGGAGGCTGAGATGGGATCCTGAGACTGCTAGCTCCGCGATCCAGAACACAACACTTCATTTAAAACTAAACACCTCTCAACTAAAGGAATCTCCAATTCCAATCTAACCTTAAAAGACTAGTCTTTTGATGAAATAAGAGGTGATTTGTCCTTCAGCAGATTTTCTTTAAGCAGATAATATCATAAATAGAGCTCCCAGACAAAATGAAGGACACACAGTTAAGAGTTTAATTTCAAGTAAATAGTGAATAGTTTGTTTTTTTTTTTTTCAATATACCCCATGTAATACTTGGGACATACCCAATACTAAAATACGTATTTTTTCCTTTACCCTCTAACAGGCAATCTATCTAACACTCCCATTTGAGAAATGCTTGTCTTAAGGAATTTACACATACTAAAAGATTTATTGTTTGTATCTGAAATGCAAATGCAACTGGGTATCCTATATTTTCATTTGCTCCCAGGTGGCACTAGTGGTGAAGAATCTGTCTGCCAATGCACAAGACACAAGAGACGTGGGTTTGATCCCTGGGTCGGGAAGATCCCGTGGAGAAGGAAACCGCAACCCACTCATTCCTGCCTGGAGAATGCAAGGACAGGGGAACCTGGCGGGCTACAGTCCATAGGGCCGCAAAGAGTGGGACACCGCGGAGCACATGCACACACACAGCATTAGCTGGCAACCTTAGTTATCACCTACTTGGCTTACGCAACTGACTCTCAAACAATGTTCAAGTAAAATTGTGTTTCCCTATCTTGAAATTATTTTGTCTGAATATCTTCTTTCCTTTCTTGCTCACCTCCTATGTCCAGGCCAATGATAAATTGTAAGTAAAGCTGTTTATCTCTCGATAACCCATTTGACACCTGTCATGTTCAGACATTGACTGAAGCTGCTGTAGGGGAGGGAAAAAACCTTTTTTCTCTACGCATCTTCAATTCTCCAGCTGGGGCCCTACAATGAACCATATGGACAAAAGACAGAGTACCAAGAGAAAAACAAACAGAAGTTTATTAACAGGTGTATCACACAGGTACACACAGGAGTACCCAGTGATGAGTAACCCAAAGAGGTGGGTAGAACTTGAATTTATATACATTAGGCTAATCAAAGGAAAAGGGCATCTGGGCTTCTGAGTGTGGAGGCAAGTTACAGGAAGGTGTCCAGGAAAAGTATGGTGAATACTGTTGTTTAATAAGGTTTGTTATCAAAAGAAAAAGACAACCCACAGAATGGGAGAAGATATTGGCAAATGATGTGACTGACTAGGGATTCGTCTCTAATATTTACAAACGGCTCATGGGCTCAACATCCAAAAAACAATCATATCAATAAAGGGACAGAAGACCTAAATAGACATTTCTCCAAAGATATACAGATGACCAAGAGACACATGAAAAGATGCTCAACATCAACTAACTATTAGAAAAATGCAGATCAGAAGTACGCTGGGATGTCACTTTATGCCGGTCAGAATGGCCATCATCAAAAAACCTATAAACAATAAATTCTGGAGAGAGCATGGAGAAAAGGGAACCCTCCTACACTATTGGTAAGAATGTAAACTGGTACTGCCACTATGGAGAATATTATGGAGGTTCCTTCAGAAATTAAAAACAGAGCTACCATATGATCCAGCAATCTCACTCCTGGGCATATATCCAGAAAAAAGGATACATACACCCCAGTGTTCATTGCAGCCTTGTCTTTACAATAGCCAAGACATAGAAGCAACATAAATGTACATAGACATACAAATGGATAAAGAAGATGTGGTACACATACACAATGGAATATTACTTAGCTACTAAAAAGAATGAAATAATGCCATTTGCAAGCAACATGTATGGACTTGGAGATTATCGTACTAAGCAAAGTAAGTCAGGCAGAGGAAGACAAATATCATATGATTATCACTTAAATGTGGAACCTAAAAAAATGATACAAATGAACTTATCTGCAAAATAGAAACAGACTCACAGACTTAGAGAATGAACTTATGGCTATTGAAGAGGGAAGGTCAAGAAGAGGGATAGATTGGGAGTTTGGGACTGACATGTACATGCTGCTATATCTAAAACAGATAACCAAGACGGACCTACTATAAAAATAATAATAAAAATAAGAAAATAAAAATTATATATAAACATCAAAGAGTTAAAAATAAGGTTTGTTGTGCAGATTTAAGTTCCTGCCTTCTCCACTGATAAGTGTACTGTGCTCTGCTTACTTGCTCAATCATGTCCAACTCTTTGCAACCCCATCTCCATGGGATTCTCCAGACAAGAATACTGGAGTGGGTTGCCATGCCCTCCTCCAGGGGATCCTCCTGACCCAGGGATCAAACCCACTTCTCTTACATCTCCTGCATTGGCAAGCATTTTCTTTGCTAGAGTCATCTGGGAAGCCTCTTAGCTCTTCCAAGATATACCAAAAATGAGTTCAGATTTTGCCTGTGGGTCATAGTTCCCCAATTTCTAATTCAAAAGCTTACTATTCTCAGGGTATACTTATGATCTGAGTTCAAAGTTCTCAGGCTAAAGGAATGAGATGCCCTTACAGTGGAATTCTGGGAATGAGTAATTATCAGGAGAATAAGGAAACATCATTATCAAAGAATATTGTGAATATGCAAGACACAAATAAAAACCATGGCTTAACCTGGTCTTTGTTAATTTTATTATCCAAGTCCAGTATAGAATAGACACCACTAATGCAGCTATTACTTGATTAGCTTGGTTGGTCAGATGTACAGCTTTTAGGAGAAAAGGCATTTTATTTTTTATTTTAGAAATCTGAGATTTGGATGATAAATGGGTTACCCATACCTGTTTGTGTCTTGAAATGATCCAAGAGAGTATAGGGCTTCTTTGAGAAACATTTAGCTAGTCTTCCAAACTCAAAATGTAATCCAACTGCATCTATTAAAGGGAACATATTCCAGCCTCCATCACTACAGAGGTACATGACTCAATTTAGTCTTCAGTGTAATCCTTTAGTTGCTTTTCTGGTCCTCTCTGGAAGCTATTTCTTCTCTTTCCTTACAACATCCACAAATCAAACAGTCCAAACACTGAGTCCTGGCTGAAACTATTAGCTGTGTGATCCTGGCCAAGTTAGATAATATTTCTGAGGTTCAAGTTCCCCTTGTGAAAATGGGCATAAAATTACCTATATCATTATGTTGTTGGGAGACTTAATATTGGTAACTTAAGGAAAGCTTTAGCACTATGCTTAGCATGTAGTATATGTTCGCTGAAGGAGATCTGTTACCTTCATATCACTTTGAACACAATTTTTAAAATATGTCTCCTTTTACAAGACTGTTATCATCTTCAGGTCTAGGATGAACATTTACCATCCATGTATCCTCAAGGTCTGACCCATAGCAGGGCTTCAGTCAAGATTTGTTGAACTAAATAAAACCATCACACAGGACTACATCCATTAATAAAGCTCCTAAAATCTTTAATGATAAATTCTCTGAATCCATATTTAAAGAAGCAAGACTACAGACCAGTTGATATCCAAATTGTCCTCAAGAATTCTAAGTTGCTATACTTATACCAAGGATAAGAAGAAAAGTTGCAAATAATCATAGGGCACCTGAAATTGGGTCACTGCTTGGAGAATGCTTTATTATTGGTGGATTAAAGATGAAGCAGGCCCCTAATTGCAGCTTTAACTTCCGTATGTCGGTGTCAGCACTACTCAGGGATAAACTTCTAAAATGATAATACTTTGATTTAGTATTAGATTTCCACCATTCAGTGCACTTTGCCACCTATTATTTTCTTTTATCCTCACAAGGAGCCCAAGAGGGAGAGCAATTTTACAGATGAGCAAATAGCAACACAGCAGGTTAAGTGACCAACAGGGGGTCACAGAGTGATTTGAATAGTAGAGCTGGGCTCCCAGACAAGCCTGAGGCTCCCAGTCCTGCGCTTATTTCTAAAAATCAGCTGTACCCTACCCGTACCCACAGGACAGGGCTTCTCTGGCCCTCCAGGAACCGATGCCAGTGCAGGCCGTTCAAGGTCTGCAGGGCATCCAATAAATGTCTGGGGAAGGAAAGAAGAGAGAAGGGAAGAAAGGAAGAGAGGGAGGGAGCAGCAAGCAAAAGGAGGAGCTAAACTGGAAGGAAATGAACAATGTAGTCACTTCTGTATCAGGAGAATTATACCAAGAGAGCTATTCAGATACTTTAGTGGCAGGTATCTCAATGTTCTCTAGAACCTGACAGTGAGGTCTAGATTAGAGCTGTGTGTGTGTGTGTGCGCGTGCGTGTGTGCGTGCATGCGTGCTGGGGGCAGGGGGCTGTCAGTTATGTCAGACTCTTTGCAACCCCATGGACTGCAGCCCACCAATCTCCTCTGACCACGGAATTTTCCAGGCAAGAACACTGAAGCTGATTGCCATTTCCTACTTCAGGGGGTCTTCCCAACCCAGGGATAGAACCTGAGTCTCTTGTGTCTCCTGCATTGGCAAGCAGATTCATATCAGATTTGAACTCTATACACTGGACAGTTTTCTATGAAGCCATGTTTACCAACCTCACTAACCAGCTATGGACAGGTAAAGTTTATCAATTCACTGTTGGCTTTTAAAGGCCAAAATCACCATTTCTTAGTAAAGAACCCTGCCCCCATATACAATAAGGTCATCAGGATAATTTAAGGAGTCCAGTAGATGGTACTTTTATGTGAACAGTATTTTATGGATTATAAAGCACCTCTACTAGAAAATCTTGATCTCTCTTGGATCATCTTGAGAAGGTGTTGAAAACTATGGACTCTATTTCCTGACAAAAAAAAAAAAAAATCAAAGGCCTTATGCACATATACAGACCCAATTTTATACACAATTCAGGGGATATGGGAATTCCCCTACATCATTCAGCAGAATTTCTTGAGAACCAGTCAGAAACTTGTCATTTATAAACTATCATTTCAAACAGACAACAGCTTTGTGAGGTAAGGAAGCAGCCATTATTTATCCCATTTTACACATAAGGAGATTAAATAACTCAGAAAGGTAAGTGACTTATCTAAGGAAAAATAGCTAATCTGGTAGAACTATTATAATATCAGCTCTCCTAACTTCTGTCCTGGGGCTCTTTTGTTCTACCAAGGTATCCAAGTTACAGGTGAATATATAAAAATTGTCCTAAGCAGTGATTTGACCTCTCAGGAGTTGAGTCAGTTCAGGAAAGCAACAGTTTCCCCTTCTCTGTCACAGATGTTATTTAAAATATCACTCCGTAAGTCTCCAGGTATCTCAACATTCACCAAAAAATTACTGTCCCAAAGGCCTGAGATGTATATCCATCACAAGACGTGAATTCATAACCACTTAATTCTGTATGAGTGATGGAAGCATTTTTCAAAGGTTAAATGAAAGTGTCAGAGCAGGGAAATGCTACAGTAGAAGTAGGCAGGAGGTAGGCTGTGGAAGTACGGAGGAGTAGGGGGACAAGAAGCGAGGCAAAAGGTGCACAGACGTGGTCTGGCTAGTGGTAGCACAGTGCACAGTCACCAACAGATTCCACTTACACTTCAAATGCCAGGACCTTCCTGTTGGCCCAGTGGTTAAGAATCTGCCTGCCAATGCAGGAGACACAGGTTCGATCCCTGGTCCAGAAAGATTCCACATACCAGGGAGCAACTACTGAAGCCTACAGGCTCTGTAGCCCATGCGCTGCAATATCGAGCCCGTGGCCCTAGAGCCTGGACTCCACAACAAGAGAAGCCCCCACAATGAGAAGCCTGTGAACCGCAACTAGAGAGCAGCCCTGCTCACTGCAACTCGGGGAAGTCTGCGCACAGCAACGAAGAGCAAGCATAGATAAATAAACAAAAAGTAATTTAAAAATAAAGAAAGAAATGTAAAGCCAATCATTTGTTGATGAATAATTGTACATGTGAGCAAAAGGGAAGTCAGGATACCTCCAAAGTTTTGGCCTGAGCAATTGGAAGGTTGGAGTTGGCATTAACTGAGATGAGAAATAAAGCTGGACCATAAAGAGAGCTGAGCGCTCAAGAATTGATGCTTTTGAACTGTGGTGTTGGAGAAGACTCTTGAGAGTCACTTGGACTGCAAGAAGATCAAACCAGTCAATCCTAAAGGAAATCAGTCCTGAGTATTCATTAGAAGGACTGATGCTGAGGTTGAACACTTTGGCCACCTGATGCAAAGAACTGACTCATTGGAAAAGATTCTGATGCTGGGAAAGATTGAAGGCAGGAAGAGAAGGGACAACAGAGGATGAGATGGTTGGATGGTATCACTAACTCGATGGACTTGAGTTTGAGCAAGCTCCGGGAGTTGGTGATGGACAGGGAAGCCCGGCATGCCTCAAGTCCATGAGGTCACAAACAGTCAGACACAACTGAGCCACTGAACTGAACTGAGATGAGAAAGGAGACTTGGCACTCCCTTTGGGACCTGTTAAGTCGTGTGTGGCTACTAGATACCTGAGTAGAAATGTGTAAGAGGCAATTGATATACAAATTAACTCTAGAGATCTGGGCAAGACACACATTTGGGGGGTTTTGGTGTCTACGTGGTACTGAAAGCCATGAGACTAAATGTGGTCACCTGAAATTTTGTTTAAGAGTTTAGACATTAAACAAAATTTCAATTTGGCACTGTTACCAGGTGTATGACATCGGGCAAATTACTGAACTGTTAAAAACCTGATTCTTTTTGCTTTTACTACGTGAATGTTTATTTTTTAATGTACCCCGCTCTGCTGTGTCTGTTTCTGCTGCATGGCAAAGTGAATCACTGTATGTAAACATGTATCCCCCTTGTTTTGGATTTCCTTCTCATTTAGGTCCCCACAGAGCACCAAGGAGAGAGTTCCCCGTGCTCTGCAGTAGGTTCTCATTAGTTACCTATTTTATACATTTGTTACCTATTTTATATATTTGTTATCTATTTTATATATTTGTTGTTGTCGATCAGTCGCTAAGTCACGTTTGACTCTCTGCGAACCCATGGACTGCAGCACGCCTGGCTTCCCTGTCCTTCACTGTCTCCCGGAGTTTGCTCAGATTCATGTCCACTGAGTCAGTGACACTATACGTGTTAATTGCAATTTCCTACTCCATCCCATTCCCTCCCTTTCCCCCGTGGTATCTATACGTTTGTTCTCTATATCTGTGTCTCCATTTCTGCTTTGCAAATAAGATCATCTTTACCATTTTTTCTAGATTCCATACATATGCTGTAAATCCTATTTGTAAAACGACAATAATAATATTTCTTGATACCTTAAGAACTATCTAGAAACAATCAACTTAGCTATGACATATACCATGCTCAATGAAATGCTTGATACATAGTAAATGTGCAAAAATATTAAATATTATTCTTTTTCTTAGCCTGAGTTTCCCTGAAAGTATGTGCGCTGTGCTGTGTTAAATCACTTCAGTCACGGCTGACTCTGTGCGACCACATGGACTGTAGCCCTCCAGGCTCCTCTGTCCATGGGATTCTCCAGGTAAGAATACTGGAGTGGGTCAGCATACCCTCCTCCAGGGGATCTTCCCAACCCAGGAATCAAACCTGCATCTCTTACATCCCCGGCATTGGCAGGCAGATTCTTTACCACTGCTGCCACCGGGGAAGCCCCCCTGAAAGTATAGCTTGAAGCAAAGGCCCACGTGCACACTGGTTTGGGATGTAAGCCCGGGAAGTGGGAATACAGAAAGGATAGAAGCCAATAGCGGAAGTGGTTACCGTTGCAAGTGGTGGGATGAACTGCACAGAACCCCAGGGAGAATCTTTTGAACTGTGCCTCCTACATGACAACAGGATCAGGGGGGAGCCTCTCCCTATCAGCTGCTCCTGATGGATCAAAGATGCTCTTCACCCTCCGCCCCTCACCTTAACTTCCCCACATTTTCAGGTCATGAAAGTATGGGCCTCCAGTCTTGCAGATGTCCTATGCTACTGCTTCAGATAAGACCTAGGGTGAGAAGTAGGTGTCACAGGCCAAGGTGATGCACTGTCAGACTGTCCTGGTACAAAGCAGATTAAAGCCAGTACAGAACTGGTCCCTGCAAAAGTGGCTGGGAAGCAGTGAAGCTGAGAAGATATAAGATGAGCTCAAAAGGCATGTGACAAACTTTATTGTTATTATCATTAGGCAGCTTTGCCAAATCCTTGTGTTTAAGATTCTTATCTATGGTCCTGCTCCATCAGATTTGCTCCAAGAAGGCAGGGTGAACTGTGTTTCTTCTTTCCACATCTTTTACTCAGTGTTTTACAAATAGAACATGGTCTGCATCTGTTAAATTAACATGCATTAATATGACATGAAAGCAACCAAGAGGCACAGGTATGAAGATTTATCATTGGAAACATATGTGTTTGGGGTATGTGTGTGAAGTCTCTTTCATCTATCCTTTCTTTCGTCTTCCAGCAATTTGAAGGCAGAAATTTGATGTTAGGGTCTTGGACTGCTTTATTTCCTTTGTCTCTGTGCTGGAAAAACAACAACTGAAGCAACAAAACCCTGATATTGTACAAAAGGCAGTAAGATTCTGAAAAAAAAAAAAAATTCTCTTCTCTAATTGCTTCCCCAGCTACCTTTTCTAGATTCGTGGGTATTAGCGGTAGGAGAGGCACAGCTCAATTGGTGGTACAGAGCTGAGCTCCTCTGAGCTTCATTATGGCCAAGAAAGAGGAGGGCTGCGGGCAGAAGCCTGTCTATCCCCCTGACTGCTCCGGGAGCCTCTCACATATGCAAAGGTCAGACTCCTTCCTTCGCCCCAGTGTTGACTGAGCCGGTGGCATGTTCCCACTTTTCACCCTGGTTAAGTAGAATTTCATTAGCTGGATAAATAAGACTGGATTCATTTTATGTGGACTCGATCTGTTCAGTATTTTCCCCACGTGTGAATGTGTTTTTTATTCTTTTCAGTCCCCATATGTACTCTGCACAGAGATAATGGAAAGATAATGGGCAAGGTCAGCCTTATGCATAGACAAACTAAGCCACTAGCCACGTTGCATAATTAGAGGGCAAATCCTGCCATCAATTAAGGCCTGAAAGTCCATTATGGAGTATTCCGCTTCTCTCGGCTAACAGTTTCCTTCCCAGGTATCTTCTTTGAGAAGATTGCCCAGTTTGAAGAAAAAGAGGCTTAGCAGACTCTGTTGTTAACAGTGTCATTGCTGGGCTTGCTCAGGGGCTTTCTAACCTGGGAAGCAGAGAGTGACCAACGGAGGCTGAAGGTCAAAGGTGAGGAGAGTGGGCTGGAGAGTCTGGAGGAGATCGAACACACTGCCAGTGGGTAACCCAAGGATTTGACTAGTCAGCCCTGAAAGTGAGACATGGCCAGGCCTTTTCAAATCCCAAACTACAGTGCAGACCCTTTGCTTTTTAGTGGTCCCAAACAGCTAGTAGACATTGTTTTTGACCACAGAAGGCAGTTGGGCCAGGCACGAACAACTGGGGCATTGCAGAGGGGGCACAAGTGTCCTCCCATAACCCTCCCTGGGCTTTGTTCTTTGGATGAAAAATCACTTTAGAGTTATCTGTCCTTATCACCTTTCTCTAAAATGGCATCAACTCATTGCCAGGTCTATCACCTTTTACAAAACAAAGCACTTAGCAATTTTAAGCACAATTTACAAATGAAATGTTCTCCCTCTATTTCTAAAGGCCTCTATCAGATCGTCCTTCAGAGAAGGAACTTTAGCATAAAGAGGCCCTTCTCATCCTTTGCTTGTCCTTAGCCTCCCTTTTCCGTGGACTCTCCCTGACTCTGCTGTCTTCATTTCTCATAGATCCCTCTGCCTTTCTGTCTCACATTCTTAGGAGAAGGGCATTGGGTCTCTGTTTTCAATTTAATCCATCCACCACCACCACCTCAATCACTCTTTCATGGAGGTTTACATTTGTAGCCTCATATCTAATTATGGAGTAACAGGTTTCCAAGACTGTTAAAGGCACTTCAGAGATTTTCACCAGTTAATTGTTCAAGCAACAGATATTTTTTGATCACCATGAAAGTGCTTTTTTTTTAGGGCTACAGAGATGAACACCCAAGATTCTATCCAGAAGGAGCCTGTAATCCAGGAAAACTGTTTATTAACAAGGAGCCCATCAGACTTGAGGTGGTTGCAATGTGGGGCAGCCTGTATCAGCAACCCAAAATCTACGCCTGGATATGTCTCAAAGTCACAAAATTGAAAGCTAAGGACAACCAATCAAAATAGCCAACTAGGCTCTAAACTATAGCCAGTCAGTAATTTCCTGACTTTGCATCTGCCTTTCCCCTATAACGTTTCTCCCCAGTTCCTAAAGGTGAAGAACCCCTAACCGCTTCTGTTTCAGTGCTGCCTGGCTGTGAAACTGGTTGGTGTCATTTCACGGGCTTCGAAGAGCTCTGGTACCATAGTCCTTTATGCTTCAGTGAGGAATTTAGTGAAAGGCTAAGTGATAGATAAGAAGTGCTTTATTAAAATAGGACACTTGTAGGCTTACAAGCAGGTGGGCCAGAGATGTCACTCCCTGAGAACTTACTGGGCTACAGTTTTATAATCAAAGGAAAAGTGGGAAAAGGGAAAAGAACTTCTTTGTCTTTCTTGAGTAGGCATGATGCTTCCATCATCAATTCCTCTCCCAGGTTGAGCAGAGGAGCTTTCTTTTCTGTACATGGGTCAAGCTAGGTCCACAAATTATTGTTTTTATACATACAGAGAGCCCTGTCCTAGGGGTCATGAGCTTACTGAGCTCTCGGGGCAGGATGTGGGTCTCCTGCTACTGCTGTTTTCTTGTCTGAGGGCATATCTCCTGCTTCTGTCAAGGGTTTTGTTGCTAAGCAAGCTGTCCTCCGGTGGTTCAGTCAGGGTTCAAGGCAGCCCCCAAAGCTGCCTCAAAATGCCGTTCTGACAAAAGACAATGGAGGGTGTGTGCGTGATTTTCCCATCTCCATGAGAACTGCCTTCTTCCCTTTAAAGTCCCAAACTTTCCCAATTGTATTCAAATCTACACCAGTATTTGAAACTTGAACTTTGCCTTAATTTGTTTGCCATTTGAGTTTTTTTTTAAGCTTTCTTCCACTTTATCCACTCAGCAAATACTTGCTCCCAGCATCTCAAAAACCAGCTGTCTGTGTTTTAACTAGAAAATATTTTTCTTACCTAACAGCAACTGCTTTTTCAGGGCTGCCAGTCCTGATAACAGATGTTGGAACATTTCAAGTTACTTTTTATTTCTTTTTTCCTCAAGATTTTAAAATGGGTTTTAAAAAGATTTTATATAGTTTTTAGCCTCAATATGTTTTTTCCTAACATTATTACTCCTTTTTTCCCAATGAATAATAAAAAAATTAACAGCTTCTGCTACTGTTTATTTCCCATCTGTTGAAGATGATATAAAATTTCAGATGTGCTTATAAAATACCTACCAAACATGCCAAATATAATCTATACTATACTAAACATTATGTTCATTGTATATATTTTATGCACCACTTCTGGCTAAACTGTGCATTATTATAGCACGAGTCATCCTCCTTAATCTATTGTAATCTTAACAGACTCAACAGTGGCACTGAAATTGAATCAGGATGTCATATAATGTCATATATAGATATAGTACAAAGTACTTGAAATTTTTCTGTGCTTATATAGCAACTGCATTTTATCTGTCTTAACATCAAAACTGTGGTTGATAAGTATGTTACATTCCCATGTTAAGTATGAAGTTGAAGAAACTCAGCACATGAAATAGCAAAGATGCTATGATAAATTTATTCAGAATTTTTTCCTGACATGAATGCAATTCTCAGTTGTTTGAAGCAGTTAGTGAAATAATAAACAATTGCTGCCTTAAATCTATCTGTGGACTGCCTGGATCATGTCACCCTCACATCATACCCTTCCTGTTGATGAAACATAAGCTTCCAGAAAATTGAGGGGAGCTGTCTATTCATTTTCTTGCAGAAAGATTGGCAGCCCCAAAATACTTGTTAGAATAGATCTATGTTACTACTAGTAAACTTCAGGTACTCTTTAAACTCAACCTGAAATAAACATTTTAATAAGAGAGAAATACTAAACTTCTGCATATCCCTTCACATGAGTAGATGTTGTAGCACTGTATTTTTCAGGCATTCTGAAACATTTATGAGCAGTGAGTATGTGCACACACATACACATACACACAGTCCTATTTTTTGTCATAGAAACTCTCCTATCCTCTTTCTCACTATCTTATTTCTGCTTCATTTCCATTGATACTACAGTGGTTTTATTCAGCTTTCAAAGTTAATAATGATAAGCTAAACAAGTGTCCATATTTTATAGTTGTGCTCCGTTATTGTGTACTTATTTGAAGTTCCTGATACAGTTTCATGTAAATGAACCCACTTTTGTTAATTCTTAGCTGATAAACCAGTGTCCAAAATTGTTACAATGAGGGGGGAAAAAAAGATTTATGTTACGAGTATTCTGGATTAACTGCACTTTCATCCAACTAACCAAATAGCCCAGAGGGTTCTCAAAGTATGATCCGATAACCAACACCTGACAGTCCCCAAGGTCCTTTCAGGGGACCAGTGAGGTCACAACTATTTTTGTAATAATACTAAGAAATGATAAGATTATTAAGAAAATTATTTTATAACAATAATGTATTATCTATAATAATGCTAAGAAACTATGTCCTAAGAAATTATTTTATAATAATACTAAGAAACTATAAGAAACTACTTAGTAGTTTGTGAAAATACTAAGAAATTATTTAGCTTATAAGTATACAGGGGAATTTTTCCAAAGGTTACCTGACATGTGATACTTTAACAAATTGAATGCAGAAGCAGATATGAGAATCTAGTTGTCTTCTGTTAGGCCAAACATTAAAGAGACCAGTAGTAGATTTGAAAAATTCCACTTTTTTCCTTAATCTTTTATTCTTTTGGAAATATGGTTATTTTCATTTAAATATGTTACTAATGTTAATAGGTGACTGTTGTTTCTAAGTAAATGAAATAAACATTTTAACAATTTCTATTTTAATTTCTAATATAGTAAACACTGATTGATAAAACCCATATAAACAAAAGTTCCATAAGATTTTCAATAATTCGTGATACTGTAAGAGGACCCGGAATCAAAAAGTTTGAAAACACTGTCCTAGCTTCCAATTAATTCTTCCATATTCAACCCCTAAAGCACAGAGAAGGGAGAGAGAAATGGTCAAGGTTAGGGTTCTTTATACCAGCTTCCTCAAATGTTCAGGAATAACATACTGAAGTATTAATTTGAATCTCCATTGAGATCCTATCATCTCTTACTGATAAGAAAATTAAGACTCCAGGAAGTACTTATAATCTCCACAAAGTCTGGAGACTGCAAGCAATCGAGGTGTTATTTCAGTCCAGTTCTACATGTGGCAAAAAATTTTTGCACTAACTAGACCAGTGGTTCTCAAACTTGAGTTCACATCAGAAACACTTCTACCCTCAGAGCTTCTGACTCAGTAGGTCTGGAGTGGGGCCAAAGATTTGCATTCTGAACAATTTCCCCTGAGTCACTGATTGCGGGGAGCCGGCCTGACTGCTCAGGCCCCTTCTCGGCCCTGAGAGAGATCAAGAGGTCCCTCTCTGTCCCGCCACCCCTGATTTGTTAAAGTGCAAATTGGCCTTTCTCACCTCCCTCAAGGAAATCGCTGCAGCCACCATTTGCCCATTTTCCTGACTCTGATAAGATTATCGGGCTCCTGTGAATGGCTTATGTCTAGGTAGTCTTTACCTGATTGTAAGACGCTGGTGTCATACTCTGCTGGAGTTAAGATAAAACTCCTGAGCTAAAACTAGTGTCTGCAGTTCTGCACGTATGCAAGTCTTTGATCTAAAATTTGGTGAATCCTGTTAGTATATATATGTATGTTACCCCTCAATAAAGTCGTCGGAATCAGTCACAAGCTGACTCCATCCCTCTCAACCCCATCTTTCCTAGTCTTTTATTTCTCAGGTGCTCTGGTGATTGCGTCCTCGACCTGTTCATCTAGCCGGCAGGCCCGGCAACTGATGCTGCTGGCCCAAGAACTACAGTTTGAGAACCTCTTAATGGCAACCCACTCTGGTACTCTTGCCTGGAAAATCCCATGGATAGAGAAACCTGTAGGCTACAATCGAGGCTACACTCTATGGGGTCACAAAGAGTCGGACCCAACTGAGTGACTTCACTTTCACTTTCATCCCAGAGACCAGATTTGTTCCACCAGGAACATTTATAATCATAACACTGTCTTCAAGTAGTCTAGCATATCTTGACTTTGCTGTTTCATTGTTAATATTGTAGCACTCCATTGCTGTAACTTTTCATATTCCCACTGTGATATTTAAGATTACTTCTTTAAATTTTGAACTATAAGAATGATCTTACCAAATAATGGTTCAAATTCATGCCTTATAAAAGTAAGGAAACAAGACAACCCAGTTAATTGATATTAAGAGATTTCTTTACCCAAAGCTTAAGTCTTTTTTTTTACATAAATCTTTTCATGTGATTCCCACCTTATTCAAATATAAAACCTTACTATAGCCAACGAAGACCCTCACCCAGACTTTTTACTTTCCTTCTTTCCTATAACTGCGATCTACACATAGATATCAAGTCCAGACAGAAGAAGAAAATGTTGGCTTTCTCCTGGGAATCCAGCTTTGGAGCGAGTAAACACTGTTTTTCATTTGCCTGAAATTTTGAGATCACCATGGCAAAAAGATGGAAGGAAGTGAAAAATTAGTTTTCTGAATCACATTGAAGAAGAGTCACCTTCATTCTCTAATAAAAACTCAGTAATGTGATTGGAATTGGTGGGGTATTAACAATAGGTGGAGACAAGTCAGTGGGTCAAAACAGATATGTCACAAAGATGCAGAAGTACACTCCTAGCAGACTCTGTCCTTTTTTAGATTATTTGGGTAAGATGTGCACAGATCAGCATTGGTCAAGATAAAAGGAAAGACAGTGATGGGATGTGAGGAAGGAATTGATATTTTGTTGCCTCTGGAACAGAGACTGGGTATTGATAGACAGCATTCTTAACAAGAAGCACATAGCCAGAATAAGAAATCACAGACAAATGCACCACATGCTGACTATGTCGGGAGTTCCTTTTCCTTTTCTTCTAAGGGAGAAAAAGTTCTCTGGAAGCCAAGATTTCTCCTCTTTCTCTTTTCTATATTCTAATTATCCCCTCTTCGACTTTTAGATTGTTGTTATTTATTCAAGTTAAGGAGAGAAATGAGAAGGCTTTTGGACAGTAGGTTCTTTTCTAGTAAAGGAATTTTATAGTGTTATATTTGAAGGAAAAGATTTTTCACTGAGGGAAGGAGAAAAAGAGAGTAACTCTGATGTATATTGGCATATTTGGGTTAGGTATTTTGAATGACTGTCAAACTATTAGAAATCTTTGCTGCTTGAAATATGTATAACTTGATCTCTGTTCATGTAGGAATATTAATATCCAAACAGAGAGGGTTAAAAAATCCTCTAACCCTTCAATGCTATGAAAATAGAAATTGAACACTGAACCAAGGTGCCTGGTTTCAGTGTAATTTCGCCAGACATGAAGTGCTCAGTTCAGTAATTGCTCATCAAGGATCTTCCTTACGCCAATCACCAAGCTAGGTATCAGTGATAGAAAAATAAATAGGACAAAACCCCTGCCCTCAAGTTGCTTTTGGTCAGTCTAGTGATTAAGCCCAGACGTTCTATTTCCCCTTACATGTTTACTGCCCAGCTAAGCAGATTCATCACATATGAAACCTCTTTAGTTCTACACCTTCCTCAGACATACATACAACTCAAATACATCCTAGTGAAATCATTCTTCCCCTTTCCTCCCTTTTTTCCTCCCTTCTGTTACAGCTGTACCCAGAATGTTCTGAAAAGGGGCACCATATACCATAATTTCATAAACCCATCTTTAAGAGCAGAGTTAGGCAGAAGAGCTGCCATTCGATTGATATAATAGACCTCCAAGAACAAGCTTGAGTGCCCGACTGTTAGAGTCGTCAGCAAAATCCACAGATTTAATTATACCCAAGTAATTGCAGAAAAGATCATCCATTATTCTAACTACTCTGAAAGCAAAAAGCCCATACTCTGAAACAACTTTGTAGTAGCATAAATGGAGATCTATTCATTAGGACCATGAAATGAAATGGAAATCTCTTTTCTTTTCAGAGCAATGTGATTACCATCACTAGTAATGATATTACGGGAGGAAACATACCATCTCTTAGGACACACAATTTCCTTTTTGCCTGGGCCTTCTTTCTTCCTTTGAAGTGATCATGGTAAGTAACACCTGGACAACTTAGGTTCATCCCAAACATTTTACCCTGGTGCCCAGATTTGGTATTTTTTAAACAAAAAGCTTCAGAATCCTCAATGTACAGTCACTTCTCTTCAATTGTAAAATCTCTTGGGTTTTATCTTCTTTAGACCCCTTTGGTTATATTCATAGCATGCAGATTAAAAGACTAGTCCAGCATTATTCTTACAGAAAGACTGATTTAAATTGGAAATGGAACTAGTATCAAGTAGTTATAGAGGCTAAAAAATGAGAAATAAGGTCTTAGCAGGAGAAGGCCTAAGTATTTGGGTTTTTTTTTTGTAATATAAAAGCAGGATTTAGAGCAAGGATTATAGAGCAGGAGTAAGCAGTTTGAGGAGGAGAAGAAATAATAAGGTGATATGTGGCCAACCCACAAAGAAGCTTGTATTTAACTTCATTTTAATTAGGGATTAAATATATTTGTGGACACTGAAATTATGATGAAGCCAGATGGACCTAACAGAACAGAAGCTATGATTTGAAATTTTAAAAGTTTTTTTTTTCCTTACTACAAATGTGACTGCTGGTTAGGGACGAAGAGGAAGATTAATACAATTAAAAGAGGGGCTTTAGGTCTCCTGGCTGAGATGCTGGGACAAAAATAAAGTGAGGGAGACTTGTAGACACAAAAAATGTAAAGGAGATGTAGTTAGGACAGAGTGAGCCTGTGAAAATGAAAGGAAAGTGAAAGTGTTAGTTGCTCAGTCATGTTGGACTCTGTGATCTCATGGACTGTCATCTCCCAGGCTCGTCCATCCGAGGGATTCTCCAGGCCATTTGAGTGGGTAGCCATTTGGTTCTCCAGGGGATCTTCCCAACCCAGAGACTGAGCCTGGGTCTCCTGCACTGCAGGCAGCTTCTTTATCAGCTTTATCATTCTTTATCTGCACCAGACTAGAGGAAGCAATCCCACTGTATCAGGCATGGGGAAGGTGTCCCCAGACAAAGAATGCAGATCATTGGTCAGAGGCACAGGTGTTGCTTCTTTTGCTTTTTTCTCTGAAGTCTTAAGTGTATATATTTACAAAGCATATAACTTTCAGAAAGATATTTGGCATTCATTCTCTTATCACATCCCAATAACAGTCTTCTGAAGCAATTAGCAGAGGTACCCTGAATTTTATAGGTGGTAAAGGTGAGGCTTTAGATGACTTCCAAATCACATTTAATGGAAGAACTGACAAGAGACTGCAAGTTGAATGATCTCAAGTCCAACTGTTATACGAAGATGCTTTCTCTATAGACGTTGTATGCCCTCCCCCATCCCTTTTCTGGACCCAGGTAAAGGGTCCATACTGAAATACCCAGCTTAAAAAAATTAGATGGTCACCACTGAATTCTAAAGAGCTGTCAGGTAAAGGAAACGTTACGCTTACTCTATCTTCACACAAAAGAACCGAGAGTAGAGGGTGAAAGTTACAAGGAGGCAAATTTCCATTCATCATTAAAAAAAAGACCTTTTAATGCTTAGAACTTCCTAAAAATAGCATAGTCCCTTTATTAATAATGAGTTCCTGCTCACATGAGATACATGAGGTCAAGAAGAGATGGCCAACTGTCAGGGTTATCATAGAGAGTTATGACCTTGTTTGAAATTTAGACTTCGAGACATCTAAGGAATCTTTCAGAGATTATGTGGCTCTTTGGTTTTTGTTCTTCACAGTCTCACATCCAGTAGAACAAAGCAGTCATCTGCTGAGCCAGGGGAAATGAGCAGAGAAAAATTAAATAAAGCTGTAATCCCCTCTACTCCCTTTGAATTGTAAAGACTAACAAGAATCTTTTCTGGGCTAACTGAAAACATTTCCTCTATTCCTTCCTAAAAATTCTTTGAAAAATTTCCCATGGGTCAGATAGATTTCATAGATTTCATCTGTTTTCTCAGTACACAGAAGTTGTGATCAAGATGTTTATACATCTAGCTGTTGGAGATACAGCTTTTCAATATGCAGAAAATTTGTGAACATTTCACAGGAATTACTTAAAAATAGTTGCAATATCAGCTTCCTATGTGCTTAATTTTCTCCTGAATCAAAGCATATAAAATAAAAGATTTCAGCAGCTGGTGAAATCCTTAAAAATCCAAAACTTCGGATAATTATCAAGCCATAATTAATAAATGTTACTCAGTCTTTACTGCATGTCACTCTCCATAAAGTTTCACTAGAATTAGAGCTTCTGGACTCAGTTTAGGTTCATTATCAACAAGTTACAGTCACTGGATCTAATTTCTTTATATGAAAGGATTATTAGATTAGATCACCTTAGCATGCAGGAAGCATAGCAAACATGGCCATGGTATGCCTGGAAGTTAGTGAGGGGTTTAATGAGGTCAGCCACCATGATCTGAACAAAAGCCTGGTGTATTGAATTGGAAATAAGAACATTTTATTTTTCAACTATCCAGATCCAAATTGTACTAAGTAATGGACACAGATAAAGAAGAAGTCTTTCTTCTTTTTAGTTCTGGCATTAGTTATTAAAATTGCCTTGGATGGTAACTCATCACATTTTCAGGTAACATAAAGCTCAAGCTGGATAATCAACATCCAAAGTGTTTGTTAGGCTGGATCAAGAAACTGGTCTTGAGAAGATGAAGTTCAACAGAGATAAATGTGTGTGCATTTCAGACTGGAAAAGCAACCAAGCCTGAAAAGATGAGGTAGTGATACGACAGAGCAGCATGGCACCTGATGAGGTCTTAAGGATGTTAGTTGACAATAAACTGAATTTGAGTAGAAAGAGTAATGTGACCCCTCCAAAAAAAAAAAAAAGGAGAGAGAGAGAGAGGAACGAGAAAGAGAAAGAAAGGAAAAGAATGACCAGGTGTGTTGATACTGCGATTTATAATGAGAAATATACGTTTGGTCTCTGCCCCCCTATTACTGGCACTGAACTCCCGTAATCATTGTAAATTCCTAAGGAAGAGCATTAATAGCAAACTTTGTTCAGACCAGGCAACTCTGGTGGCCTCCTGGATACATTCTGGATGGTGACTGGTCACCAGAAAGATCAAGCCATGATAAGAAGCTTGGAATTTTTAGTCCCAACCCCATCCTCTGGAGAGGGGAGAAGAGATAGAAATTGAGTTAATGACTGACATACAAAGCCTCCATAAAAACCCCAAAAGCACTGAGTTTGAGGAGCTTCCAAACTGATGAATACAACCATATATCAAGAGAGTGATGTACCCCAATTCCACAAGAACAGAAGTTACTGCACTCAGGACCCTCCCAGACCTCATCTATGTACCTCGTCATCTGGCTGTTCATCTGTATCCTTGATAATTTCCTTTAATAAACTGGTAAGCATACATGTTTCTGTAAATTATGTGAGCAGTTCTAGCAAACTAGTCAAGTCCAAGGATGGAGGAGGTCATGGGACCCTCTGATTTGTAGCCAAGTCAGACAGAAGTTGTAGGTAAACTGGGGACCTACTAATTGTAATCAGCCTCTGAATGAGGGGCAGTCTTGTGGGACTGAACACTTAACTTGTGGGATCTGATATGGGCTCTGATGCTATCTCTAGGTAGACAGTGTCAGAACTGAGTTAAATTGAAAGGATACCCAGACGAAGAATTGTTTGGTATATGGGGGCAGGGGGCACAAACAGCTGTTGTCAGAAATGTTATGAGTGTGGTAGGAGTATGAGAGTAAAAGAGAAAAGGATGACTGAGGTCTTCAAGATGATGTTCACAGAAGCACACACTCTAGAACAGAGAAATTTTAAAACCTACCCTTCCAAGTTCAGACAGTTCCTAGAGAGTTCCATTTTTTTGGACTTTGCATTTTTTAACAGAGTTTAGTTAAAAAGAATATCACTTGGAAAGATAAAACAGTAAGGATAAGCCTTCAGCCCAAACTGATAGAGGAAACATTGAAGAACAGGATATTTTAACTAAAGGAGAACATGATTACCATCTTCTAATATTCTCATGGCTTGGATGTCACATATATACTAAGTTTGTTACATATGGCTCCAAGGAGTAAAACTACTGAACTACTGGAAGGATGATAAAACAGAGAGTTTGGTTAATCTAAAGGTGAATTTCTAATAATTAAAAGTAGGCAAAGATTGAATGGGTTGCCCCACTGTAGGTTTTCAATCAAGGACATCTGGACTGTGTAAACAAAAAATAACCAGAATACAACAACAAAACCAAACCTTCCCATGCTACAAGTATGCAATCCGAGGACAGATGAATTAATGCTAGGAGATTAAAGTTCAACTTCCTCCCTTTCCAATTTGCTGAATTCATTTATTTTCCCTCTACCTCTGTTGTCTTGCTTGTGAAATGAAGGTAATTCTTTTTGCCATCTTAGGCCAGATGGGAACGTATGTAATGAGTCTGGAGCCTAGAGTATTCTTTACTATAAATTCTCCGTGTGTTTTCCTGTTGCTGTTTTTCAGAAGGAGATTCAAAGTTTTCTCCTTGAATCAGAACTGGATCCAAAGTTTGGGAGCACTCTTTCAAATTATTTCCTTTTCTCTCTTGAAAATTAAAGTTGGGTGTGATTTAAGCCCACCAGGTTCCTTGATGGTACAAATAGCAACACAACCGTTAGATATTCCCAAGGCTTTACACGAATAGTATTCGACTAACCCAGGACCTCCTAGGTTTCACTTAAATACATTGGCCTGGCACCAGCTCATCCATCACACCAGCCTCTAAACAAACAAGGTCCAACCTGCTGAGGTAGAGCTGAATAGGAAGCAACTGGGGGATTAAGACCAATTCTGAACTGTACTTTCAATACATTTCAAATAGTAACTTCATTTTTAACAATTTTTTTTCTTGGATTTAATAGTTCTTTTCTCAGACCCATTTGCCCCAAACAAGAGAGCAAATCAATTACTGGGGATGGGGCGGGGAGGGGAGTCAGAGAAGGGAATGCATGATAGCACAGAGTTCTTCCTTGACTCAAACACAAAGGTGAAGGAGAATGGAAAATAACTAGGCAAATGTGACCTCCACAAAATGCTGAGGCTTTCTATTTCAAAATACCCGACTTCTAAATTAAACGCCCCTGTGTTGCCATAATGGTTATGAATATCAGAAAGCTTTTATTTTTGACATCCTACTTACTTCTGTTGACAAATTGGTTTTTCCCCCATTTTCTTTTCCTTTTTCTGTGTTGTTTGTTTAAATCAAAAGGAAAAAATAAAACACTCAATTCTGCCAACATAGAAAAAAAAAGGCAAAGAATATAGGCTATTTGTTTCGGTTAGATACACTGATTGAAAATGTTCAATTTTTAGTAAATGGAGGAAAAAAATCTGCATTAATTTTGTAAAGTGTGAAAAGGGCTCTGAAAAACAGAACCATCATAATGCATAATCATATGGGTAGGTTGTCAGAACAGAATGAAAAATAAATACCATACTTTATCAAAGATATACAAATTATGCATCTGAGCAAAAGTTCTTAAATAGCTCCTAATGTTTCTTCCAAGAGAGAGACCTCATAGCAGACATTTGTTGTTTAACTATGAATTTGTAATTTTAGTTGACTGATACCATTGATTGGAGCTGTATCACCTACTTTCCTAGAATTTGATTTTTCTTACTGTTTCCTCTATATTATTTATACTTAATTTGAGGGAGAAGCAAAACTGATATTCTCGGTACCTAATCTCTAAGAAATCATAGGAAAGGATCTCCCAGTTGTGTTGGTTTAGCTATGTTATTGTCATCGTTGTTCAATCACTCAGTCATGTCTGACTCTCTGTGACCCCATGTGCTATAGCCAGGCTCCTCTGTCCAGGTGATTTCCCAGGCAAGAATACTGGAGTGGGTTGCCATTTCCTTCTTTAGGGGATCTTCCCAACCCAGGTATCCTCTCCTGCATTGGCAGGTGGATTCTTTGCTACTGAGCCACCAGGGAAGCCCCTTAGCTATGGCATAGTCAATGCCTAAAACTAGAGTAACTGAGATGTCAACAGAGGTCAGGAATGTTGTAAAGTAATGACTCTTGTTTGAGAGGAAACACAAGACCTTTAAGTTCTCTTTTAATGCAAATGGAACATTATTACTGGATCCTTAAATTTTACAAAAAGCAAACAAGCCATGGCACCCCAGAGCTATCTGTGCACCAGTGTCCAGCTAGAAATAAAAAGTCCCACCTCAAAAATTTTGAGCTATTCAAGTATTTTGTAGATCAACCATTTTTTAAAGTAATTCTATTTTGCTTTACTACAGTTAGTTTCAGTTGTGGGCTAGAAAGAAAAGGTATTAAAAACTCAAGTGGATATTTGGCAACTATTTGGGATATTATAAGAAAATACCACAGGCTGGATGATTTACAAAGATATGTATTTCTCACACTTCTGAAGGCTGAGAAGGCCAAGATCAAGGTGCTGGCAGATTTTGACCAGGCAGTTGTCTGATGCGAGTTTGCTTGCTGGTTCATTGACAACTGTGTTTTTGCCATGTCTTCACAGGGCAGAAGAGGCAGGGGAGGTCCTGAGGTCTTTTTTAAGGGGCCTAATCCTTTTATAAGGGCCGAGCCCTCATGATCTATTCATTTTCCAAAGGTCCTAATCTAAGTGTCATCACATTGGCGGTTAGATTTTAATATTTGGGGGATGAGAGGGGGAAATGGCACAGACATTCAATCTATAATAGCAGCTACTTGATCTATGTATTTGATCAGTACAGATTAATAAAAATGGGATGCAATCAGAAGTTGCCAACTTTTTCCTGGAAATGGTCAGAGATCCACACAGTCTCTGAGTATCTATGGCAATCACTGAACTCTGCCATTGAAAGGAGCCATAGGCAATACATAAAGGAGAGGGTCTGTGTTATAAACAAACTGAATCTTCAAAAACAAGTAGTGGTCCATATTTAGTCTACTGGCTGCACTTTACTTATCCCTAACATAGATAATCAAGGTAGTTGAATCAAATATTTAGAACTAAATGGAACCTAAGTGAGTCATATGTTTCAGGAAGTTATAAAGGTATAATCTCCAGTTTTGAACATAATAAAACAGAGTTTCAAAGTGATTAAAGGATTTTCCCTCAGCTATACAAAATAAACAGCTCTATTTGTTTAAACAATGACTATGACTTTTTTAAGTGTACCAAATTGAATATCCTGATCACCTACAAATCCCCCACATAATCATCTAAAACTAGATCAAGACGAAATGGATTTCATCTAAATGATAGGTTTGAATTGGTCCAACTAAGGCCAAAGACTGCCATTAAAAAGTAGCCCATCTGAAATTGACCCATTACAGGTAAATTTCTTCTGGACTATCCAAATTAATTTTGCATTATGAAAACTCCATTTTCAGAGATTTCTCTCTGTAGATGCGGTTTGCAATTTGGAGTAGGAAAAAAACAAAGAGGGAGAAACTGTAAAATCAATCAAAAAGCATTTGTTGAATAATGAACCTTTAACCAGTATGGCAAGTAGGAAGCTTTTAGAGTTGTAGCAGCTGTGATCTCTGAAAAGTTTCCATTCTACTTGAGATAGATGGTGGTTCATTTCAACACACAATTAGGAGGAGTTATTATATACCAGGCAAAATACACAGAGTACTGTCTCCTTTGAGAAGCTCACAGACCAGCAGGACTGTGAGACTGTGATGCAAAGCATGCACCTCCCCCCACCCACATGTTTTTCTCTCACAAAACATGCTCATCATCTGAGTTTTCAATCACTCTTTTCTTTTTCTATAGAGCAGTTGCTCCCGCTAATGTACGTTGTATGTAAGTGCAGAGAGAAGGAGCACTTGCAAATTTCAGATAGGATTCTTAGAGAACTTGAAGGATGAGTAGAGATTATTCAGGCAAATATGGTGTTGGGCTGTATCCCCCAGGTCCATGAGGCATGTACTTGCCCAGCTTCAAGGCTGAAGAAAAGAGCCTGGAGTCAGTGACGGAGACACCCATGGTTTAATAGTTGGGGGGACAGGGGCAGGCTCTCATATATGAAGTGACGTCCTACAGAGACACCTGTGGTAGGCAGTGGATAGCGGGGCAGGACATGGTGGCAGTCTTGGCTCCTAGGGGTGGGGGGAGGTTTTAGAGGGAACTGACGTCAGGTTGGCTCCTTGGTTACCAGGGAAACCAGCTGAAGGGATGCCCTTCATGGCCCCTTTGATAAGCTATGTGGTGGAGATGTGTGTGTCTGTGTGTGTGTCTGTGTGCACGTGCACATGCGCTTTGATGCTTCAGTCGTGTCCAACTCTGTGAGATCCTATGGACTGCAACCCAGCAGGCTCCTCTGTCCATTGGATTCTCCAGGCAAGAATGCTAGAGTGGGTTGTCATGCCCTCCTCCGGGGGTGTTCCCAACACTGGGATTGAACCAGGGTCTCTTACATCTAACCTGCATTGGCAGATGGGTTCTTTACCACTAGCATCACCAGGGAAGCCCACATAGTGGAGATGTTCTGATATAAAGCTAAAACAATCCTTAGATGGGACCTGGGGCAAATATGTCATATATGTAGGGTGTCAGTGAAGCAAGTTCTTATCCATTAGGGGATGAGCAAAGAGCAAAAGAACAGCCATCTTGAGTGGCTTGACCATACAGACGGTAGACACTGCACTACTGAGAAAGGAAAGCACATGAGCAAGGAAACAGAGTCATGAAACATCCTCTCCTGGGCTTCCCAGGTAGCTCAGGTGGTGAAGAATCTGCCTACAATGCAGAAGACCCTGGTTCGATCCCCGAGTTGGGAAGATCCCCTGGAGAAGGGAATGGCAACCCATTCCAGTATTCATGCCTGGAGAATTCCATGGACAGAGAAGCTTGGGAGGCTACAGTCCACGGGGTCGCAAAGAGTCAGACATGACTGAGCAACTTTCACTTTCACTTTCATGTGCTATGAACTATAAGCTTAACAGGAAAAGGAGGGAACTATAAAAGGTGGAGCTGGAGAGTTGGGGGGCCAGGTCAAGGGGGATCTTGCACACCTAACCATAATTATCAAGAGGCCACATATAAATAGATTAGGTTTTTCAATTCTGTGCCCATTTGATATAAAACCCACATCCAGCAGCCACCCATACCAACACCATTATATACCCACCCACATAAAGACTCTGATATGTCCCCTCTGCTTAGAAGATGCAGAAGAGAAGTCTAACAGAAAGAAATAAGAAGGAAAAAGCTAAAGATTTTTAATCAAGTTGTTAGTGATTTGGTAAAACCTTAGTTCTCCTTCTTCCTCAAAATCTTTAATAAAATTTATATTACTTCAAATGCTTTCTGGAGTCAGATTTGTTTTCTGAAGATTCCATGAATAGTTTGTCCTCAAGCCTGAAACCAGACCAAGAGAAGAGGTTCTCAGGGAGGCCCAGTCATCAACTGGTTATATTATGGGTTTCTTAGTTGTCAGACTACGATCAGAACTACAGACAGAAAAAGATGAATTCTACTTTGGGAGACAAACACAAACAAGCAATATCATAATACTGTTTTGTTTTTTTTTAACTAATTTTAAGTGTTTGAAAAATATAGGCATATACCAGTGATATGGAAACACCGAGGAGGGAATAATTAGTTTTCCTTAGGGAGGCCTTGAGAAGGCTTTGCAGAAGAGATAATGTTTGAACCAATCTTTGAAAAATTACTGAGATTCAACAAAAAGAGAAAGGAGTTAGGAAAGTCATTAAAGAGAAAGAAAAATATATACTTAGAGAAAACACTGTGTTTTAGAAGACTGTGTGTAGATTTGAGCGGTTGAAGCAGAGGTTGCATGAAGTTGATGAGTCAGGAGCCATATTATGAAGCCAGGGAGAACAGGTCTGTGAGAAAAAAAAATATTTTGAAGTTCCAGAAGAAGAAACAGGATCAGTGGGGCCAATACATATGACCTGAACTAAGCCCTGGAGAATGAGAACCATGAACAGAACAACCAAGAGATTTCCAATCACATCTTTTATCACTTCCGTATCTCCTTCAATACTTAATAAGTGCTGAGGTCAGAATATTTTGCAGTTTAGTTCACTGATTGACTAATTGTCACAAATACCACTAGACATCTATCCTGGATCTTCTGTTGTCCCTGCAATTACTTAACCAACAAGATGTGCAGAAGAAAATACATTCCAGATAGTCATCAATATGAAAGAAAGCTGACAGGTGCTTCAAAAATTTTGAAGGATCTTATGATATATATGGGCTTCCTTTGTGGCTCAGCTGGTAAAGAATCTACCTGCAATGCAGGAGACATGGGTTCAGTCCCTGGGTTGGGAAGATCCCCTGGAGAAGGGAAAAGCTACTCACTCCAGTATTCTGGAGAATTCAGTCCAGAATTCTCAGTCCATAGGGTTGCAAAGAGTAGGACACAAGTGAGCGACTTTCACTTCACTATGATACATATCAGTTTTTAGAAACCTGCATCTAGAATATTGGGTATCATATACTCCATTCCCCTCCTTGCTTTCAAGGAGTAACAATGCCTACATCATGCAGTCCACTGAATACATATCCTGCCTCTCATAGTAAAAACATTCACTGAGTATCTACTATGTAATAGGCAAAGTGGATGTAATACTCTGTTTACTGGTACATGAAGATTCCATAAAACAATGATAAAAGTCAGATTATAAAACAGCATATAAAAATGATTGTTTTTATTAAATTATTCACATATGTATATTATATTCGTGTACATGCTCACACAGACACATTAAAGCTTAACTAGTTCCTTTTAGGAGCTCTTTCCTTGTACCTACCCTATTTCTCATGTTATGTAGCTCGACATCATTTCTTAAAATCAACAAGAAAATTAAATGGTTGAGCATTAATTAGCTTTCTTTATATGATCTCTCAGTGCCAGAATTAAAAGAGTGCATTAAATCTCAAAACTTCAGCAACAGAAGAAACAACAAAATTTTAATATTGAAATGTCCCTGTGCTCAGAGCACAGAAGACATGATTTTTTTAAAGGGATAGATATGCCAATAACCACCTCTGTGCAATTAAACTGGCCCATTTTTTCCAAGAGTTCAGGGCCAGACTTCCAGACTCCATACTGCAGTGGCAGAAGTTTGTCCTCAAGAGGAAATAAATCTCTCCCACTGACTGCTGTTATCCCAGCTTCAAATCCCATTTCAGTTTATCCATTTTAATCGAAACATTTATGTTCTTTATCTTTGCCAAGAAGGTTTGTAATCCCCCTCATTAAGATTTTTAATAGATACTGCAAGTCTTAGAGCAAGAGCCACTAAGAAGCAATTTAAAATAACAACCATGTCAGCCTTATAGGTTGTGTTGGACTGGAAGAAAGAGATAAGAATATAATATTAATAAACAAGAAAATTTCAACTCCTAACTGCTTGGCCACTCTTTCAATCCAAATGTTTAACATCCTTGTGTATAAAAACTGCATTAGAGATTTTCAGTGAGGTTTTGTGATATTGAATAATGTTAAAGAAAATATCAAGTATGTTTAAAGTATTTATAGTTTTTACGTGCATTGTGGTTCAGATTAACACAGTCTCTAAGCCATTTCCCAATAATATTAGCATCAACCATGTCATTTTTGTTTACAACAGCCTGAGGAAACTGGGGAATTAGAAGACCAGAAGTAGTAGATATGATGGAGAAGTATAATCTGAAGGAAAAAAAATCACAAGTTGTATCATTTGTGGGTAAATTCTTTTTATAAGAGAAAATATTAGAAATTTCTTGGAGGATTTTTTAAGACTCTGAAGACTCTATTAAATCAATAGTACTAAGTCATTTAATTCGGTGAGGTATCCTAATAGTAAATTCCATGTCTGTATATTAACTAATCTGTAGTTGGCACTATACGGCTAAGATTAATAATAATGTACTCAATTTTGCTGTTTAAACTTATACTACCTTCTTCTTATATATGCAGATAGATGTCTACTCCTGTTCGCTGCTATTTTAATCCAAACTATCTGTTTTGATTGACTGATCCATAAATTGATAGATGACAGAGCTTTATCTGAGGCCTCTTATCTCAGTTCAGATTTTTAGATAAGAATGTTTGTATGAGATTGATCATGTACATTACTTAGGACCTGATAGAAATATTCCTCTTGTCACATTTCCACTTACTTTTACCACCCAGACTTGTCATTTATTTGTGGAGTCTTTTATCCACACTTAGCTTTTCTCGACTTTATAAAATGAGCAAACATAAGTAAAGTCAGTATCTTTTTAAAAGATTAGAACATGTCTTGTTAGTTTAAGAGATGAAGCGCTGGGAGCCTGGCATCCAGCAGAGTCCAGGAGAGGACTGAGCTTCAGAGAACGCATGCTGGTGCCACCTCTGGAAGGAAACGCCCGGATGGAAATACTGTTTCCTTGAATGTGATGATGGCCCTGCAGACTCCTGGTGATGCAGCACACTGGCTCAGAGATTAATTAATACTTTCTTACCCGAGCAGTGGCCCACCTTCACTAACCAGTTGTCATGGCCGACTCTCTGTGACCCCATGGACTATAGCCTACCATGCTCCTCCGTCCATGGGATTTTCCAGGCAAGAGTACTGGAGTGGGTTGCCATTTCCTTCTCCAGGGGATCTTCCTGACCCAGGGATCTAACCTGGGTCTCCCGCATTGTAGGCACAGACGCTTTACCGTCTGAGCCACCAGGGAAGTCCTTTCACTAACCAGTGAGCCTGACCCGAGTAAAGGCTTACTATGTTTTCCACCACTGTGCTCACTTAGATTTGCAGAGCAAGTCAGTTCCCCAAGGACTGCCATTTTCTCTCAGGTTCTATGCCTGCCCTTTGCATGTGCTGCTGCCAGCAGGGGTGGTACCTCACCTGTGATATGAACAATAACCGCGATGGCAAAAACGATCAGCAAAACGCAGTTGTGAACTTTTGAAGGGAAATCATAAAAGACCTAATCCAATGGTTTCCAAATCATATTTAGCTGAAGAGTCCTCTCAATAAACATTTATTCAGAAGACTAATTAAATCAGAAAAGGGTAGAGCTCCTCTGGTGAACTGAGGGACTGATGTCTTTGCCAGGATGCCCCGGGTCAGGGCTGCAGTGGAGGACAGTGTAGACCCCCCAGCTCACACCACCCCCTGCCTCAGGCCAGGGCTTACTGAACGGCTGGCATGCCCCAGCAATCCCCAACCTTTTCAGTACCAGGGACCAGTTTCATGGAAGTTTTCCATGGATGGGGGGCAAGGGTGATGATGGTTCAAGTGTTAATGACAGCAATAAAGGAGCAACAGAAGAAGCTTGGCTCATCCGCCTTTCACCTCCTGCTGTGTAACCCCATTCCAAACAGGCTGGGGATCTGACGGATCCACACGTGGGGGGCGGGGACCACTGGCGTGCCCTCTCTTGTTATAAACTCAGTGAAGGAACTGAGATCTTTGGAAGTGATGCAACTTCTCCAAGACCACAGAGATGGTGACATATCTGTGAATCTATTTTTTTAAGTTGCATTTTTACAGTAATTTCTAAGTTCCTGACAATTTCTAAATTGCTTTGACTTTTCATTTGACTAATACAGTGGGTCTGTGACCCAGGCATGGTAAGTTTTTTTTTTCTTATTCCAGGCTTATACATGTGAAATTGAGGCTCAGAGAGGTAAAGGATTTGTCCCAAATGAACTTCCTTATAAAGGGTGGAGGTGGGGTCAGAATGGCCAGTCCTCTGGCACACTGCTCAAACTTTTATCCACTGTGCAATGAATGAGCTCATGATTCACATGGAAATTTTTTCCATAAATATCAAATAAGTCAAAGAGGCTACCACTTAATTTTCAACTAACTTATGTCTTTAAAATAAAAACATGAGTAATTAATATTAACACATAAGCATTAACAGTAAGGAGTCCTAGCATTAAACAATATATGACAATGCAAAGAGGTAAACTGGATATCTTGGCAAATCTCAATCACAGCTTAGTTTGAAATGAACAGCTAATTTATCTTGAATCTTTTGTTTGCAATTAACTCAGATATCCAAGGTCCTAAACAACTTTTTCCAGTGTCAAACGCACAGTTTTTCATTGCTCTTGGTTTCTATATGCCTAAACTAAAGAGAGAAAACAAAAGTACTGAGTGAGAATTAATCTCAGCTGTCACCAGCTATCATCACTCTACATTTCTAGAAAGGAACTGGCCAACAATGTTGGGGACAGAAAACCCCAATTTCCTGACAGGCTGCTTCATTCTCTTTTCCTTCCTCCTGCAAGTCTGTGTGTTTGTGTGCTAAGTCGCTTTAGTCATGTTCAACTCTTTGTGACCTGATGGACCATAGCCCACCAAGCTTCTCTGTCCATGGGATTCTCCAGGCAAGAAAACTGGAGTGGGTTGCCAGATCCTTCTCCAGGGGATCTTCCCCACCCAGGGATCAAACCTGAATCTCTTATGCCTCCTGCATTGGCAGGTGGGTTCTTTACCACTCGCGCCATCTGGGAAGCCCTCTCCAAATCTACTCTCAGCTAATTTGATAAGGAACCTTGAACGTGGCTTCCTGTCCTCTTGATATTGAAGTCCAAGCAGCTCTCTTCACAATGGTGAACATAATCCACCTTGGTCTCTCCATCCTTTAGCGTCTAAAAACATCCTCCTAGGGGTACAGCTCATCTTTCAGAGATTTAAACTGTTTCTTGCATGCAGCTTGATAGAAACCACAAGAGAGATAAGATTATGGCCACGCCATATGTCTGCTTCTCCATGATTCTGTGTGTGTGCATGTGTGTGTGTGTGTGTGTGTTTTCCCAATGAGAGGGGAGTATATTTTCTCTTTTCAAGGAGAGAGAATCTCCCCTCCCCTTAGGTTTCTAGCTGCTGGATGCTTGCTGATTAATTTAAATCTACACACAACTGGCTTCCTTATTAATGATTCTGCCAGTTTTCCAGAACATAGCAGTATTAACCTGCTCTGAATACAGACTGTTCTTTTTTAAAGGGGCCACTGCCTTTTCATAAAAACAGAAGAGGACATATAGCATGGTGACACCATTGTCTGTTCATGGGGAATACCGTGAGTTGTCTCCAAAACCATTAAAATACAGCTGTGCCCTGAAAGTTAAAGGTCGCACAATCCCCTGCCATGATAGAGAGCAGCCATCTGGGGGAACAGACTTGGAAATTCCCTAAACACACTGCAGTGAGCCAGGAGTGTCTCAAACTCCAACTCAGGCAACTGGGAAGAACCTCAAGGAGGCGGAGTGAGGCTGAAAAGAGATTGTAACTCAGTTCAGCACAAATCCAAGCAATTCCATTAAACCATGTTTGATGAACAACCGTGTAAATAGCAGAAGTTTTACAGGAAATAACAGAAATTCAAAGGAGAGTCAGGAACAGACATTGGGAGCACTCACCCAGGCATCATCTGAGAGAGTCAGAATGGCCAGACCCACAGCATGGGAGATGAAGTGAAGTGAAAGTCGCTCAGTCATGTCTGACTCTTTGTGACCCCATGGACTGTAGTCTGCCAGACTCTTTTGTCCACAGGATTCTCCAGGCAAGAATACTGGAGTGGGTTGTCATGCCTTCCTCCAGGGGATCTTCCCAACCCAGGGATCAAACCCAGGTCTCCGCATTGCAGGCAGATTCTCTACCATCTGAGCCACCAGGGAGATGAGAGGACCCAAAGATTTTGAGTTCTTAAAATTCTGACATCAAACTCACTCTGGATCTGATGTCAGACTCGCCACACCAGTTTCTTGCATAGTTTAAAGGTGCTAGGTGGGTGAGGCTGAAATGAATGATCCTGGCCCTATATTATGTGTGTGTGTGTGTATGTGGTGTACCCAAATTTTGTTAATGTGAGTCAGCATCAGCTCTCGTTTCAATGCATTTCTTCTTCAAAATGCTGAGTCCTGCCTCTGAGGAACAGAGCCTGAACCCTAGCAGATTCTGTATGATAAAGGACGCCCATGGGCATCTGGCTGAGAGGCTAGGCGTCTTCCTATGTGCAAGATAGGTTTGCTTCCTTATGCCTTCTTGAACCACCACAAAATCAAACAAGAAAAAGCCAGAAACTTCCAACACACTCACCTCACAGAGCTGTAATGAGAATTACATGGGAACAGTAATCCCGCTCATAGCGAATGGTCAGTAATTCTTGGTTATCATCTTACGTGAGGTCTCCTCTGTTACACCTTAAAGGGCACAAGAACCTCAAAACCATTCTACTTACTGCTATTCTACTTTCTGAGACCCCAAATAAAGGGCACGTGGATGACACACATCACAACAAGAAGTGTGTTCTGGTCTTTCCTCCAGTTTTCTGACAGTCACAAATCAAGTCACAAATCATAGTCACAAATAAAGTCACAAAGCATAAAGACCGCAGAGACGCACAAGTGACCATCTCTAAACTTTATACAGGTGAGCAATTTCTCTCACAAAGGTGAAATGAGACTTTCTCTAGTTTCAAGGAGCTCCCAATATACAGTAGGGAAATAGACACAAAGCAACCGATGACTCTTCACCCTCTGTAATCTCTAACAGATGGATTGTGATTTCATTCTGTCAGGTATTGCCAAGGGGTTGTAGATTAATTTTTTTTAAGGAACAGGAAATAAAGTCAGTTCTATAGTATGCATGTGTATGCAGCCTAATGCAATAAGTAAACTTTCCAGGTATTGAAAGAGAGGGGAGAGGAAAGACAAGGAAATGTAGTATTTTTAAAGTAGGGAAAAGATGAGGGATTAAATATTTCCCCTTGGTTGCCGGGTGTTCTCTCTGTTACTATTCTGGAGCTGAAAATACCAAGCAAAGAAACTGCAGACTATAAAACGCTGCACAGAGAGCAGGTTTGGGAACTGTCCAGCTCTCTCGCCGTTCCCACCAAATCCCATACAGTTCCCAGAGCTGAGATTTCCTCTAAATCCAGGATTTGGCCATGTGTCTCCATGGTGAACCTGAGGTTCAATTCCAGGAATGAAGTTTGGCCTTCTTCCTAGTGCATTAACAAGACTCTAGAAAGAACTACAGGCTGTCAGCAAGACAAACTCAAGGAAAGATCAGCATGGTCACACTATCTTCCAGAAAAGCCAAGCCGTCCTGGAAATGATATTTTTGAATCTGAAACAAAGCCAACAATGTAATGAAATAAGAGAGGACCCAAGGGAGAAAAACAAAAGGTCAGGAATACAAAATGATTTGAAACCCTACATTTTCACTAAGTGCATATTTATGTCACATAATAAAAGAAAAACCTGGAAAGCAAGAACACATGATTCTAATATGTTTTGGTTTCCAGTTTTTCTAAAAAAATAAGCTTTTTTGTGTGACCTCTGATTAGCTGAATGGTGTGAAAATCTCAGCCAAATGACAGATTCTGCTTAATGTTTGTCTCAGCAAAGCAACTGACCCTTCTCAAAAGTTATCTTTTCAGATAAGAGACTTGAACTTTCCCGGACTCTTGTTCATCTTAGAAATACCTCGTCAGCTTTCACTCCCTTTCATCTTGGATTATCTTAAGCAAATTAAATTTCTAATGTGTTTCCACCAGAGGGCAGTAAATAAAAAACAAACAACCTATTCATTGAACACATCTTCTAAATATGTGGATGGAAACAAAATTTTATTTTCCTGTTAACTTGCATGATAGGCTCAGAGGTGATCAGTGCTGAAAATGACTATTTGATGGCTCCTGGCCTTCTGTTTAGAATCCTCATTCTGTCACTGAGAGCATGACCTGTAAACATATCCTGGGATGAAATAGGGAAGGCTCTTTTAAGAAAATGAAAGAAACCTTCCTTCACCTTCAAAAGCACCCATTCTGTCTATTCGCCCAGGGTCTGCTTAGGTCTGCAATCCCACCCCTGTGGGTTGAGGGGTTTGGTGGGCACCAGGGGCTGTGTGTCATCAATGTAGGGAGAGACACTGGCAAGAAGCTGCAGGAGGACCCTAACATGAGCCGTGAACTCTCAGCAACTATCTGCCTGGAAAAGGAAGGAGAGGGATGCCATCCAGTGGTCAGCCGGCTGCCTTGCTGTCTGTGTGATCCACAGCATCCTCAAATTTGTCACCGGAAGCTCTAGAATACAATTTTCAGGTTCTGAATCTAGAAGGTAAACGGGACCTAAAGACGTCATTATTCTGATCTGAGCACATCTCAACTACACAGCCTACTTGTCTCACCCGGCAAACAAGGATAATAAAGTATCCTCACGCAGGGCCCTGGATGCTAACTTGAAAAGCCACTGGCCAAAGGGCCCTTGAGAACAGCCCTGCAAGCCTTTGCAGTGCTGATCCCTGGGACCACCAAGGCCTCTGGAGTTACAGCCTCCAGGGATGACGCTTGAGCAATGGTTATTTCTATTAATAAAAAAGATTGCTGGATGATTCTGATGCAGTCAGTCTCACCTCGTCCCGAGGCCGCCTTGTGGGAACCCAGAGAATTAGCCCATTCTTCCTTCTTTAGTGCTTCCACTTCCCCAGCTCTGCAAGCTCTCTTCCTGATTCTAGAAGCTTTCAATATCTATTCCAGTCATCCATTCTAGTGTCCAAAATCCCACACCGTCAGGGACTTCTCCTTTCTGGCCCAAGTTCATGCTCTGCTGCTTATTAGCTGCATAACCCAGCCTTGGAACATCTCAGTTTCACATGAAGAAATGGGGTTATGACAGTACTTAGCCTGTAGATTTGCTGGGCAGAGTAAAGTGCTTAGAGCAGTAGCTGCCACTTAATAAGCACTAAAATGCTTGTTATTTGTCTCATTTATTATTACTCTCCTCTGGTTGCTCTTTCAGCATACTCTTCTTCACTTTTGGCCCCCAAAGATCATGATCATGCTAAGTCCAGGCTTGATATCTGGCGAGCTGTCTTCCTTGCCTGCCCCCACCTTCACCAGGCCTTGTTAGTGATGAATTCACCTACAGGCTCTGTCTACCCATTTTCTGAGCTAATGCTGATCGCAAAAGGAGCTCCAGAGCCCCATTGGCAGATATTGGAATGGATAAAGGACCTATTATCCATTTCTTGAGGGCCTACTATGTGTCTGGTGTTAAAAAAGACACATTATACACACACACACACACACACACATATAAAATCTCATTCAATTGTTCCAACAACAATACTCCACAACAACAAGGCAGGCACTAAGTTCCCTAATTAATAGAGAAGGACACTGAATCTTAAAGAGGTGAATGAGTGGCACACTTTCCTGGGTGCCTCCGAAGGGCAGGAAATGACTTGCTCCCTGTGATGAGCTCTGGGCACACCGAGCCAGGTGTGTCTGCCTCTAAACGCAGCTGGTGGCCCAGTCTGCCTACGCAGGGGCCCTGCCCAGCATCCAGGTCCTTGTTAGCACAGCTGACTGGTCTGCTTATCTGGGATGCTTTGTCTAATACCTGCAAGCCCCTCCCTAAGAAACAGAATCCTGTTTCCTACATCCCTTGGTCCTGGCATATGCACGGTTCTGATGGATGGATCTTCCAGGATATGACAGGGCAGTCTGCCTGACCTCAAGAATCACTCACAGCTGCACCCCCTTCAGCGATACGCCCCTCAAATGCACAACCACCGGTGGAAGCAAGCCCATATTTGTCGTCTCACAGACGTCTCACAACTGGCTGCCCTATCCAAAAGGCCAGGCCTACAATTGCTTCCATTTCCCCAGCAATCTGTTCTTTCCTGGCTCTAACTTCTCTTAGCCCCGCCACCAGAAGGTCCTCATGCCTGAGCCTCTCCAGTCGCGGCATCACCAGCACGCTGTGTGAAGAAAGGCATCCGCCCACCAAAAGACAAGCCACCCGGCCCCGCAGCATGCAGAACAGAAGAACATGAGCCAGGATAAGGGCAAATACAGAGTGCCATAAAGCTGGAAAACGGTAAATCTATGCTCTCAAAACACATTCAACCTCACTCGAATTCAGGAAATATTTATAGACATGTCTATAAACACGGTAAACAAGCATTTACAGCAACAACGGATGGACCAGAGATTATCATGCTAAGTAAGCCAGACAAAGACAACCATCATACGCTATCACTTATATGTGGCATCTAAAAAGTTGATACAAATGAACTTATATACAAAACAGAAATAGACCCACAGACGTGGAAAACAAACCAAAGGGTAATGGGATGGGGAGGGATAAATTAGGAGCTTGGGATTAACATAATCACACTACTATACATAAAATAGATAACCGAAAGGGCCTACTGTGTAGCACAGAGAACAATATTTTATTTTTAATAACCTATAAAGGGAAAGAATCTGAAAAAGAAGATATATACATGTACATACATACGTATGTATATATATGGCTTCCCAGGTGGCTCAGTGGTAAAGAATCCGCCTGCCGATGCAGGAGATGTGGGTTCGATCCCTGGGTCACAAAGATTCCCTGGAGGAGAAAATGGCAACCCACTCCAGTACTCTTGCCTGGGAAATCCCATGGACAGAGAAGCCTGGTGGACTACAGTCCGTGAGGTTGCAAAGAGTCGGACATGACTGAGCAACAGCATACAGCATATATATATATATATATACACACACATATATATATAAAACTCAATCATTTTGCTATATCTGAAACTGAGACAACATTGCAAAGCAATAAATAAATTTAAAAATAAATTCAATTAAAATATTTTTTAATTCAATAAATAAATTTAAAAATTAGAAACAAAAAACCCCACAAGCTATTAGGTAAGGTGTCATGGGGGGATACTAAGAAGACCAAGAGATAATACTTGCTTTTAAGGAATATATTTTAAAATAAAAGCAGACAGTTTTCAGTGTTAATATTGTGCTCAGTCATGTCCAATTCTCGGCAACCCTTTGGACTGTAGCCCGCCAGGCTCCTCTCTCCATGAGATTTTCCAGGCAAGAACATTGGAGCCAGCTGCCATTTCCTCCTCCAGGGAATCTTCCCAAACCAGAGATCCAACCCACTTCTCCAGTGTCTCCTGCATTGGCAAACAGATGCTTTACCTCTGAGGCACCTGGGAAGCCCAGTTTAATATTAACACACGGCAATGTAGGTTAAGGGTGACATGAGCCACATGTTAGTGTGTGCTGGAGGAGTTGACAGGAGAAGATTTTGCCACAACCTCTGGAGGTCAGAAGGCAGCTGCCCAAAAGAAGTCGTTTTTCTCCTGGGCATTGTAGAATGAGGAGAAATGATTGAAGTGGAAGAGCTGGGGGATGGCCCACCAGAAGTCACCAGAGGAAGGACCTGAATGTGTCCAGTGGAGCTGGAAGCCACTGAGAGCACCTTAGCACCAGGGTTGCAGATGAAAGGTTTGGGCTGGACTGTGGGCGAAGGTGAATGTAGAGTGGAGGAATCTGGAGCTAGTCCTCTGGACAAGAGGCTCCCCATAGGACCTTTGATAAAGGAATGACATGGTAAAAGGGTATTGTGGGACAACTCATGCAGCAACAGTTAATGAGAGTCTTGGAGGATATTCTAGAAGGGAAGGTGGTCTGGTACAGCATTGCCCAACATATATTTTGGCATGTTCTTTGGAATGTGAATGAACCAAGATATTTTCAAGTGAAATAAAGGAAGGCTATACTAAATGACCTGGAGGAAGGCATGACAATCCACTCCAGTATTCTTGCCTAGAGAATCCCCATGGACAGAGGAGCCTGGCGGGTTACAGTCCATGGGGTAGCAAAGAGTTGGCCATAACTGAGCACTGCATAGCATACTAAATGAAGGGCTTTCCAGGTGTCTCAGTGGTAGAGAATCCACCTGGCAATGCAGGAGACAGGGGTTCGATCCCTGGGTCAGGAAGATCCCCTGGAGAAGGAAATGGCAACACACTCCAGTATTCTTGCCTGGGAAATCCCATGGACAGAGGAGCCTGGTGGGCTACAATCTGTGGGGCCTCAAAGAGTCATACACGCTGACCGACTAAACACACATATCATCCTTATAACTGGTCTCTTCCTTTCACCCTATACTCCAATGTTTTGTTTTGTTTTGTTTTTCTTAAACAAAGAAGTCAGAGTGATTCTTTTAAAATTAAACAGTTCATATCATTCTTCTGTTCAAAACTCTGTGACGGCTCCCATTTAACTCAGAATAAAAGCCAAAGTTCCAATAATGGCCTCAAGACCCAGCATGTCCTTTCCCCCAACCCACATCACCTCTTCAGCCTCATCCCTGCTATCCCACCCTCCCCTGACACTTAACTCCAATCCAGGCACTCTGACCCTCTTTCTGCTCCTGAAACAATCCAGACACTAACTCAGAAACTTTGGCTTACTCTTCCCCTCCACCCAGAATTTGGTGTGTGTTTTTTGCTTTTTTTTTTTTTCAATTGTCTGTCCACTGCCAATAGGAATATATGCCCCAAGAGAACAGGAATTCCCCCAACCCACACCCTTCTGTTGTATTGCTGTTGCCTAGCATATGAATGGCATTGCATGAGTTAAAATAGTTAATTAAATTCCTATAGCAATACTGTGAGTAGGTTGAAGAAGCCATTATCTATATTTCAGAGATAAAGGAATTGAGAATCAGAGATGGGACGTGATTTGTTCAAGAGTACAAGTTAATGGTTAGTTAATTTACTATTTTCTAATTTTCAGATTAGAATCTAGGTCTATTGACTTTTCAGCTACACAATAATATATGGCCATGGAAACAGAAAGCTAGCTTCAACAACTCAAAATGGCTAAATTCATGGAATAAGTAGAAAAAAAGAAAATTACATGCTAAATATCATCCATTTATTTAGCTTCTTAGGACTGTTCAATATAAAAACTTCACTTACATTCCATATACTATGTCAAGCAAATAAGTAAAATAGAAATAAAGAAGAAGAAAAACAAACACATCTTAGTGAAACTTCACTCTACGGAGCTCCATCACAAGTGTTTACTCATCTAGGGGACCCCATTTACATTCCAGACATCTTAAGGCTCTTTTTCTGACTCAGGAAAGGGATAACATCTATGCTGGCAAAACCTAAGATGCAATAAAGAAAAATGTTATGAAAACAGGAAAGCAACAATGCTTATAACATATGTCTATAAAAACAGCCTCCAAGCAGCTCAGCATTTCAGTGCCTCCATCAAAGCACAGGGTATGAGTAAGAACTGGGAGAAAAGTGGAACTGTAGTCTTTCCCACTGCTGCTGCTGCTGCTAAGTCACTTCAGTTGTGTCCGACTCTGTGCGACCCCATAGACGGCAGCCCACCAGGCTCCCCCGTCCCTGGGATTCTCCAGGCAAGAACACTGGAGCGGGTTGCCATTTCCTTCTCCAATGCATGAAAGTGAAGTCGCTCAGCTGTGTCCGACCCTTAGGGACCCCATGGACTGCAGCCCACCAGGTTCCTCCATCCATGGGATTCTCCAGGCAAGAGTACTGGAGTGGGGTGCCATTTCCTTCTCCCAGTCTTTCCCACTAGAGGGCACAAAAATTCTCTAAGCCGGACTTGTTCCCTCCCCAATACCCGAAGGGTATCTCTGCAGCAACTCTGCACAGAGTAGGCTAAGAAGGGCTGGAGTTACCTTTTAGTTAGTCTGCAATGCCCTGCAGCACTATCCTGATACCTAGAGATATAGCAGAACTGATTTTCCCCAAGAAAATATGGGGATGGGGTGGGATGGAAGAAAAAAGTTGTGGAAACAGAGATACTCAAATCAAAAGACTAGAGATGTGAGGAACCTGTTTGAGAGAAGACAGTTGTTCCAGACCATTGGTTCTCAGGATTTAGCATAGATCAGAATCAGGAGGAGACTTGTAAAAAACATAGATTGTTGGGTTCTACCCCAGAGTTTCTGATTCAGTAGGTCTGAGAATTAGGTTTCTAACAAGCTCCCAAGTGATACTAAAGTTACTGGCAGGGAATTACACTAAAGGAATCACTATTGTAGATGTACCAGTTACCCAGACAGAATTCCATCTTGGGAAAAATGTAACAAGAAGCATAGGATCTTCTAAATCCTATAGAGTCTTAAAATGTTAGAACTTGAATGGCTCTTCTATTATAGGGAGCCAAAGAGGTTACTTAATGGGCCAAAGGTCATGTTTATCAAACTACAGGTTGAAACCCACTCAAGGATTGTAAAACCAGTTTAGGATACAGTGACCAGGAAAATAAGAAAAAGGCTTAAATTACAAAAATGAGGAATGAGAGAGTGGACATCACTGCTGATCTTTCAGAAATAAAATATCAAAAGGAAAAACTATGAATAATCATATGCCAACAAATTAGATAACCCAGATGAAACAGACACAGTCCTAGAAAGTCACAAACCTGACTCAAGAAGAAATAATACATCTGACTAGACTATTACAAGTGAGGAGATGAACTAATAATCAAAAACCTACCCCAAAAGAAAAGCCAGGCCTGATGGTTTTACTGGTGAAACTTACCAAATAACATCAATACTACACAAACTAAGCCCTTCTCCAAAAATGAAAGAGGGAACCCTTTCCAGCTGAAGGATAAAAAGACTGATATTACTCTGATGCCAAAATCAGACAAAGACATCCATCCCAAGAAAAATAAACTACAATGGACAAAAATATAAAACTTGTAAAAAAGATTACACTATACCATGATCAAATGGAATTTATTTCAGGAATGCAAAGTTGTTTTAATGTATGAAAATCAGTCTATTCAAAACAACATAGTAATAGAACAAAGGACAAACAATGAGTGATCATCTTAATATACTCAGGAAAAAAGCTTGACAAAATATGATTTTTAAGTTTATTATTTCATAGACAAAGACACTCAACAAAGTAGTAACAGAAAGTAAAGTCCTCAACCTGATTAAAAAAAGACAAAAACCTCTATGAAAAACCCACGGCTAACATATTTAACGGTGAAGGCCTGAAGGCTTTGCCCTAAGAGCAGGTAGAACACAAGGAGGCCCCCTCTTGCCACTTACATTCAACATTATACTGGAGATTTTAGCCAGAAAATTAGGCAAGAGAAAGAAATGAAAGGCATTCACATTGCAAAGAAAGGAGTAAAACTATCACTATTAATAGATGATATGATCTTATATAGATAAGATACTAAGGAATCTACAAAAACGGATTAGGACTAATACACAAGTTCAACCAGATTGCAGAATACAAAATCAATATACAAAAGTCAATTTTTCTACACATTAGCAATGAACAATGCAAAAATGAAATTAAGAAAGCAATTCCATTTATAACAGCACCTAAAAAATAAAAACCAGTATAAAATTAATAAAAGGAGTTAAAGACTTGTACACTGAGAAGCAAAGCATTGGTGAGAGAAATTTTAAAAGATGTAAATAAATGGAAAGACATTCAATGTTCATGAATTGAAAAACTTTATAATGCTAAGATAATGATATTTCCCAAGTGAATCTATAGATTCAATGCAATCTCTATCAAAACCCTTACTGGCTTAGTTTGCAGAAACTGACAAACTGGTCCTAAAATTCATGTTCAAAATGCTGGCATCTAGGGCAAGACAATAACTATAATTTCTTCCCATCAAGCCTATGAATTTATTAAGATAGTGTGTACAGACTAAAACTCTTAGTGCATTTTCCAAAAATCTGAGCAATGAATTTCATACATATTCTTTGATGTTAGAGAATAACAATGGATGGTTAGTAACATGATGAGAAAATATATCATGATAGAAACATGAAGATAATTTTTTTTTAACTGTAGAGGATAAAGCTAACTTGTTTCATTAGAAGGCGAGAAAGTGCCTTTGATAGTGAAGGCTGCCTCCAAGCACATATGTAGGGTGAAGATTTGCTGCAAAGAGAAAAGAGACTTAACCAACTCTTCCCATCTAGAGGATGCTGTGACTGGGGAGCCAGTCTGCATGACAGAGTGACTCTAAGCCACCCAGATTCATCTCCAGGTTTCCAAACATCTCCAGGTTCCCAATGGATTCACATTTGTGAATCTGTTGAAAAAGCTCAGGCAAAGTAAAGTCTTGACCTGATTTTTACCTTCCCAGAGAAGAAGAACATGAAACTGTTCCAGGTTTGCTCACACCTGTCATCTCAGTCATGAATCAGATGAAAGTAAAGTCCTTAATTTGACTTTTAATTTTGTCACTAATTTTTTAAACTTTAAATTGGAAATAATATCTGTCTATTGTGATAATTAAAATATGATCTTTCTGCTTGTGCCTCAGAGTAGTTTGCAAGTTAAACAACAATGCCTTAATTTTTTAAATGGAAAAAAAATCAGATGCATTTATTACTTGAATGTCTATATACCTTCTTTTTTCTAAGAGTGCTTTGGGATATTGCTGTGAGGATCCATAGCAAATTCCTCCACTGTTTTGGGTTTCTCCTTCACTTTTTAAGACAAGGAAGGAATAAAGAGGAAAGCATGCAAATAATAGAGCACTGCATCCCTGGGCTGCAAAAAAAAAAAAAAAAAAAAAAAAGAAAGAAGGAAAAAAAAAAAAAAGAAAGGGGAGCGAATGGCATCAGCTATTAGTGGCACCCGCATTGACTGATGGCACACACCTGTTTAACACTCTTTGCGCAAAACTGACACCAAGAAAATTACTCCAGTGCTTCCATTATCTGAAATTCTGTTATTTCCAAAAACATCTAACATTTTCCTTCTTGATTTTTGATTCTCTATCCCCTTTGAATTATGCTACTAGTTCTTCTCATTATATTGATCAGCAAGCAAAGAAATGTACTCATTTGTTTATTCAGTGAATCAGAAATGTCAAGAGCTTTGTTCAGAGCACTGTGTAATCCTGAAAGTTTCTGCCTTCTCCATTCAGTAACCACAGTGACAGAAGATTTTTAACTTATATATGGGTTCTCATTTCAGTCTTCCTAATCTTCACACATAACATGCTTTGAAAAGGAAACTGTTGTTTGGTCAGAAAGATTCTCTTTTTAACTGAGGGGAAAAGATGGAGAAATAAATTCCACTCATCTGCCTAGCCGAAGATGACTAAAATACATAAAACTTCTTTATTTTCTAATTAAAAGCTCTAGGGCTGGTCTCAGGAAAGGATGCATAAGTAGTCCATAAAAGGAAAAAGGTTCAACATCGCCATGCAAAGATGGTAATTAAAAACAGGAGGGAGAAAGGCTAGTTATAAATTACACTACACTTGAGGCTATTAAAAAATCTTTTTAATTAACTGAAAGAATGAGGCAAGTAAACTGAGTTTTTACAACTGGCTATTGAAGTTTGGGGACAAATGACACAATAATTTTTTAATGTGTTATTGGTAAAGTTTAATACCACTAATCACCATCTCAAGGGGTGTGAATTATCCTAAAAAAATTCTAAAAACAGTATCATTGAAGATGCGGGTGTTTGCAGTGCTTGTCTGTAGCTCACCTATTATAGCAGAATCCAGAAACATCCACTGTGAGAGCCACACTTCTTCTATAGAACAAAGGAATTGGTCCAAACTACTTATATGAAAGTTGCAACAGAAAAATCCAATACTATAGACATTAAACTCAAACCTGTGTCTGCCTGTTTTCTCTGTTGTAGGAAAAGCGTTTTAGTAGTAGCTTCTTAGTCTGGGACTCTAGACTCCAAGGTCTGTTGCCCAAACTTCATCTGTGCTTCTCTGGCGGTGATTTCAACCTTGGTCACTATCTCAGGTGGTCTGACTCTTCACAGTAACATGATGGTGGTAAAATCATCACCTATAATGATAGGATCTAAGGAAACCCTATATCACACATCTATAGCATTATAATGGTTACATGTGGCAATGACTTCGAACCTCTTTTTGATCTCTTCTCAAAATCTATGGTTCACTGTAGATCTGAAGATTGGAGAGTGACCATCAGGGCTCAAATGGAAAGTACTTTCTTTGGTATTTTTGAATAGTGTGCTTCAAGATGAGGGAAAGAAACTAGTCTTTTGGAACATGGCCTATGCAGTAATCTGATCAGATGAGTTAAGCAAAATTAGGAATGGTTTTGTACTTGCTGTGTTGCTCTTCATTTTCCACAATTTCTCCCCTTTTAATGACATGTCTTAAAATGTTTTAAATGACATGTCTTAAAATGTCTTTTAATGACATGTCTTAAAATGTCTTTTAATGACATGTCTCACCTCAAATAATTTACTTTTCCTAACACAAAAGAAAAGAAGAAATATGGTTTCTAAGCATTTTAATTCTGTTAAAAAAAACCAAAACACCAAAACTTAAAGGTCCAAATTCTAGAAGCAGACCACTGGAGTAAAAAAAGCTCCCAATTGACTAGAATCATCCCTGGAAAGAGATAAAGGGATTTTAGGAATTAATAAAGTCTGAGTCTTCACTCTGTGTCAACACAATTTATTCCTCCTAAACACCTGACTCCATTATCATATCTATGCCTACTGCTCCCTCTCGCTTATGATCAACCGTGAGCATCACACTTACAGAGTCACACAGCTCAAAGTCGCAAGGAAGGATGCTTCTTCAGATTGAAGTACATTTCTCAACACGGCCTCTAGATGACACTCTTTCTTATCAGTAGTCAAGGTGAACAGTTTCCTATCTTCACAACTTATCAAATGACTGAAATTTGTCCTCTTGTCTTATATTTTGATACAGTTGCCCTATGGCATCTCAGTCAAAAGCCAGATGCTTACATAAGACATCAGTCAAAGTTTACCAACAACACTATGTGCCCTTGACTTAAGGAAAAAGTCACACCTAACCAGAGTACTTTAGTGCCGGCTGCTGTCCTGATTGAACCCTGCACAGCCAGAGTGTTCCCCCATGTGGAAGCGTTTGCTGTTCACAGCTGTATAGTTCCCACCTTTGACTGTGGACCCTACTTCCAACGTCACTAAAGTACTGAAAGAAGAAATGAGTTAGCATCTCCAATCCCCACCCCACCAAGAGTAGTTCCTCACACCTTACCACTTAGCTACAGCTGTGTGGACACGGGAGTCATGGTGTCTGTGGTCAGAAGCTTCACCTGGGTGAAAGGGAGATGGGTTTCCCACCAACTCAGGACTGTCACTGTAACTGATAAGTTGGTGGCCTCTGAAATAACCCTTCTCTTCCTATGTCATTAAAGGCATTTGGGACGATTCTATGAAAGCTCACAACTAGCCTTAAAATCAATGCAGCTCCTCTACCTACTCTAGATAAATAGGCAATGTCCCCCCAAGCCTTCCTCATCCTTCCACCCATCCCTCAATATATGCCCGGAGTTTTCAGAAAAACAAGTACCTTGCTCATGCTCTCCAGGGAACATACTTCAACTCTACTGGCCTGGGCACAATCAAGATGTGCTTATGGTAGCAAGAAATGCACATGTTTTGAGAGTAGGCTATAGAGTAGAAAACTGAAGAAAGTTGATGGAATTCCCTTCTTTCATGCTTTGAATGATATTTACTAAAAAACACTTCTTAATGTATGGGGGGGTCTCAGAAATTTGCAGTTTGGTGTAAAAATAGATATTTCAGAGGGTCACAAAGAGTTAAAACAAGTTTTCAAATTTATTTTCTTTCCTTTTCTCTTGTTTTGTTTCCAACTCCCTGGCCCTAACCATGGGCTTTCTATTTTCCAAAGCTGGACCTAACCATGAGTTTGCAGACTGACCTCTATTCGACTAGCAGGCACTGACAAATACAACAATCACAACACAGGTTGACTTTTAAGACTCTTAAGAAAACACAGAACAATCTCTCATTAACCCTTTGTCCTCAATGCAAAGACCCTTGTGCTTCATTGCAATTAAGAACTCTTCTAAACATTCTCTCCTCACTGAATTATTTTTCTAATAGCTTATCTTGCTGAGACATAATGCAATGAAGGTCATAGGTGCCATACATAAAAATCTAGTTGTATAAGTTGTATTAAATAATTCAAATGCACCATTTAACTAATCCTGGATTTTTTTTCCCAGAAAGCCAAAGGTCTTTCCTTGATTGTTTAGTTCATCTCCCATTCCATTTTTACTCAGAAGACTCTTCCTTGGGACTTAGAAATGAAAAGAAAACCACTTCAGCTGCAGGTTTACCCAGAGACACTGAAAGCCTGCTGTTTTCCTGAATATCGCTTGAATGTTTAAAGCCCCATAAAACTCAAGCTGTACTAGATGAATTCTGTAAACACCATCAAATGTAGTTCTCTAGGAAGAAAGCTGCCAATTTTGTAAGACATAAGATTAAGGCTCCAGATGGCCTTTTTCTGAAGGGTGAGTACTAATTGGGTTTCCATGTCCTTGTTTGCCTCTGGTTCCACCCTCAGCATCCTTTTCCAGAGCAGAGTCTGGGAAGCCAAAGTTTACACAAAGGCCCAGATGAAACAGACCATGTGGTATGGATTTACAGAACTTGGGGCCTCCTAATTGTCAACCCATTTATTCACAAACATGCTTCTTCCTGTCTGACAAAATGCTTAAAAAAATCTACCTCTAGAAGATTTCTTTTTTTGGCTCGGAAAGACCTATTTTTCTAGCTCCCTGCTGCTCCTGCTGCTGTTAAGTCACTTCAGTCATGTCCGACTCTGTGCGACCCCATAGACGGCAGCCCACCAGGTTCCCCCGTCCCTGGGATTCTTCAGGCAAGAACACTGGAGTGGGTTGCCATTTCCTTCTCCAATGCATGAGAGTGAAAAGTGAAAGTGAAGTCACATCAGTCGTGTCCCCGAATTCAAATGTCCTTGGGAAAGGTATAATCTCCAGGGCTAATGCAACATGTGCATTCCCCTAACATCTTTGAATGAAGTGTCAAGGAAGAAAGCAGCAGTGTAGGGGAATTATGACACTTGCCTAAGGTTACACAGCTTGTAAGTGGCTAAATCCATGTAGTGCTTAAGACCGAGCCTTTGGAAGGAGCCAAGAAACCAGCTCTGTGTCACTTTTCTGTCTTCTGGGCTGGGGGGCGGTGGGGCACGGTGGGCAGGCAGGTAAGAAAACAGCTACTACCATCTTCTCAGAGCACGGGCTCCAGGAAGAAGGTGCAGAGGAAAGACATCAGTCTTCTGTGGTTAAGAAAGCACTGGTGACAGGGTTTAGAGGGAAAACCATGGACTTTCTGTCAGGAATGCCACATTCCAACCCATGAAGTGAACTGTTAGTCACCCAGTCGTGTCCGACTCTTTGTGACCCCATGGACTGGGGCTTGCCAGACTCTTCTGTCCATGGAATTCCCCAAGCAAGAATACTGGAGTGGGTTGCCATTTCCTTACAAAAAAATAAAAAAGAACCCTAAGTGAAATCAATCTGAAACCGTTTCTAAATGTATTCCCTTTGGAAAATCTTTCGGTAAATATTAGGATATTAGAATAGTCCTGAATACCACATGACTTTGTTGTTCAGTTGCTCAGTTGTGTCCGACTCTTTGTGACCCCACGGACTGCAGCATGCCAGGCTACCCTTTCCTTCACCATCACCCAAAGCTTTCTCAAATTCATGTCCATGGAGTCGGTGATGCCATCCAACCACCTCATCCTCTGCTGACCCCTTCTCCTCTTGCCTTCAATCTTTCCCAGCATCAGGGTATTTTCTAATGAGTCAGCTCTTCGCATCAGGTGGACAAAGTATTGGAGCTTCAGCATCAGTTCTTCCAATGAACATTCAGGATTGATTTCCTTTAGGACTGACTGTTTTGTTTTGTTTAAACTCACTATTTCCCCCAACTATTTGACATCTATTACTGTCTCTCTGGAACAGTTTGAGAAATTCAGCTGTAGTAGAAATTGTGAGCATTTTCTGTCTCCTCACCATGCCCTGCAGCCGCCATGCAACCCAGAAGAGAACTCTCTGAAACCCTTCTTCCTGGCAGAAGCTATTTGCATGTATTTTCTTTCAGGAAGGCACAATCTGAAAAAGCCATAAGGGTCTCAGCTACTTATCACTTAGAACACGTTTTCATTAAGCTACTGAGGATTGCAGAGGAAAATCTGTTGAAGGTCAAATGCAAGTAAAACCTAATACCCTCTTCTCTCTTTTCACCTTCAACCCTACTCCTGTTTTCAGACACTACCCACCCTCAGCCCCAGGATCCTCTTTTCTATAGAATTTTCCTTACCAACCCTAGGCAGAGTTAATCCTGCATTCTCTTCTCTCCCGCAGCTAGAATTCCTATTTGTATTACAGTACTTGATATTCTTGCAATGTAGTATCTGTTCACAAGCCTGATTCTCTCAACACCCTCAGGGCAGTTCAAGGCCAGAGAAAATGAAGTATGTATCTTCTTAGCTCCAGCACCTGCAGCCCCTGGGATATGGTAATTGCTCATAATGTTCTACTATCATGAGTCAACAAATTCAAGAGGCTAAAAATAAGCATATACAAATTTAAACTAAATTGATTTAAAAATTTAAAGTATGGAAAATTATACCCCATTAAATAAATAATAATTGATACCAAAAATATATTTTATGATGGCCATTTAATTTTGCAAGTGGATAAAGAGGAAGGAGGGCAGCATAAAGGAGAGACTCAGAAGATTTAACAACAACAAACAGAAAGAAAAAAGAGAGAGAGGAAAATAGAAAGGAAAAAATTAAAATTCATAGAAACATTCAGGTAAAGTTAGAGGTAGAGAGAAGAAGTAAAGCAAAAGAAGAGTCAGTGTGAAACAGGAGATGAGGAATAAAGCAAATAAAGTAAGGAAGAAAATCCAACAGTTTGAAGTATTGGTACGAGAGTCTACAGTTCAATTTACTGTTATCTCTTAGCACAGACTAACCATAGCTAAATTAACCATTATTCACAGCTCTATGGCTTGCATGCATGCTCAGCCGTGCCCAACTCTTTGCAACCTCATGTACAGTAGCTCACCAGGCTCCTCTGTCCATGGAACTTTCCAGGCTCTATAGCTTGATGAAAATGAAAGAGGAGAGTGAAAAAGTTGGCTTAAAGCTCAACATTCAGAAAACTAAGATCATGGCATCTGGTCCCATCACTTCATGGCAAATAGATGGGAAAACAGAGGAAACAGTGGCTGGCTTTATTTTTTTTCTGGGCTCCAAAATCATTGCAGATGGTGATTGCAGCCATGAAATTAAAAGATGCTTACTCCTTGGAAGGAAAGTTATGACCAACCTAGACAGCATATTAAAAAGCAGATACATTACTTTGCTGACAAAGGTCCATCTAGTCAAGGCTATGGCTTTTCCAGTGGTCATGTATGGATGTGAGAGTTAGGCTACAAAGAAGGCTAAGCGCCAAAGAATTGATGCTTTTGAACTGTGGTGTTGGAGAAGACTCTTGAGAGTCCCTTGGACTGCAAGGAGATCCAACCAGTCCATCCTAAAGGAGATCATTCCTGGGTGTTCATTGGAAGGACTGATGTTGAAGCTGAAACTCCAATACTTTGGTCACCTGATACAAAGACCTGACTCATTTGAAAAGACCCTGATGCTGGGAAAGATTGAGGACAGGAGGAGAAGGGGACAACAGAGGATGAGATGGTTGGATGGCATCAACGACTCGATGGACATGGGTTTGGGTGGACTCTGGGGGTTGGTGATGGACAGGGAGGCCTGGCGTGCTGCGGTTCATGGGGTTGCAAAGAGTCAGACACAACTGAGCGACTGGATTGGACTGACCTGAATAGCTCCTTTTAATTCTTTGATCAGCTGATTTTTTTCACTTTGAAGGTCCACACTGATGGACCTTAACTACTGCCATTATAAATACAAATTCTCTCTGGAAGATATACAGGTCCGAGTTTTGTTTCCTAGATCACACTACTAGTGGAACATGATATAGCAATTTTTTAAAAAACCTTTAAATAGATATTTACTAATAAGCTATTTGAATGGAAAGAAATAGAATTATAATAAATATTTGAACTGTAAGCCAAGATACTGTCGTGTTTTGATTAAGCAGAGACTTGAAAAATATCAGAGCATTTGTATTACTTGCCAGATTTTCTTTTCTGTAAGATTTTTCTTTTCCATCTAGTCCTATCTTCCTAAAATGCCTTCAGGTTCCATAACAATTGTCCACTTGCCTTCCTGGGCCTTATCTATTTTTACCACTTAGCAATCGTCAGTTTTCCTCTAGCAGGGTTGTGGTAATTAACCGGAATAACAGGGAATGACTCAGATCCCTGATCCAAATTTCTCTTCCAGTTCCAAGTTCCAAAAATAGCCCTCTATTAATAGTCAAAAGGCTCATTTCAGTAATATTCATTGTTTAGATGGTCTGCGAGTAGGTTCTTTACACTCAAGAGTCTCAAAAAGGCTTTGTGTTTTGGCTTCCTAGAAGGAGATTTCCCTGGACTAATGGAAAACATCGTCTTACAATCCTTTTCTTACAATTTCAAGCCCCAAATATCATCATGAACCTCTAGCTCCAGGACATGAGAAAGCAGCAAGTTCTTTGGCCTTCAGTTCATGATCCATAAAATGAACCTCTGCACAAATGAAGTTTCTTATCCTATTTCTAAAGGGACTTGCTCTTCAAAGTCCACCCAAACTTCTATGGAATAGAATCTGAGGCAGCAATTCTGCCCAGAAGTTGGAAAGAAAGGCTTCTTGCAATATTTTTAAAGTTATTTAATGTTACTCTCCTAACTCAGTCAACCAACCAGTATCTATTGAGTAATGATTTTATGCAAACATACACAGCTGTAATTCATAAGAGGAGGTTCCTATCCCCTGCCCTTCAAAGAACTTGTCAGCTACTTTTAGTAAGACATACAATAAGAGAATAAGTAACAATAATTCAGGTACAATGAGAGCCCCAAATGAATGATAAAACAATCAAAAGTCATTATCGGGTAAACTTCAGATAGGTTAAGGAGGTCTTGAAAAGCTACAGTGGAAAAGGAGAATTTCAGTTAGTTCTACAGTAAGAATAATGCATGCCTCAATGGGGGATGAAGGTGGCAGTGAGCATGGGGTACGGTGGCATTAGTGGAAAAGACTTATTTCATTTGCTATCCATGAGTTTCCTTAAGGTCTCCCTTGCCTGGCTTCACTTCTGCTATCCTCCCCTGGAAGGTCCTTCATCCATTCACGTTCGCAGTGACCCACCTCTTTCAAATCTAAGCACAAAGACCCTGTATCCAAGAATCAGACTCTGATCCTCAAAGGAAAGTTATCTTTCACTCTCCTGACCTTCCAGAGAAATTTATCTGTCCCTCCTTTTAAGCATTCATCATGTATTCCCCTCTACTAGTCTTTTATATATTCTCATATATCTAGACTTCAAGATCCTTAAGGGAAGAAGCCAGTAAGTTTACCTATGGTATTTACATTAAGGTCTTGCATTATTCATTTTTCAGTTCTTTTTTTAATTTTTTATGCATTAATTCATTCAACACAAATTGATTGAATGATTTACTATGTACTGGTAACATTCTAAGTTACTTTCTTAGGGTCTGCTTGCTTTCTTCAGAGTCTGAATTCTGACGTGGAGAACAATGAACAATTGATCAATAAATAAACTTGTAAATATAAAATACTCCTGTTGTTTCTAAGTCCTATGGAAAAAAATAAAGATTGAGGAGTAGCTGAAAGTAATTCCAATTCAGTAACCAACATTTACTGTATTGAATAAGTGCTATATTACTTGATGGCATAAACCTGTAAACAAAAAGAATATTTTGAAGCACTAGATAAAATAAATTAGGCAGTAATAAAGTCCTTAAATTAGCCCACTGCTGGTAGGAGTAATAATTAATATTAAGAATTATAATAATTAGTATTGCTATGTATAATAAATTAGGTGATACTCATGGCACATCAACTCTCTTCTAGGCAATGTAGCAGAAATCCTTTCAACCACAAGAGGAGTATTATTATTGTTCCACTTAACAGATAAACTGGGGCACAGGTGGGTTAAGTAGTATGCTTCTTCAGGTCACTAAGCAGTAAGTAAATGGACGAGCTACGGATGGAATCTAGAAAGGTCAGACACAATGCTAATGTGTCTGACGTGTGCTGAACACCTGCCCTTTTCTAGGCATGGATGGAGGGATGCTTTTTCGTCTGCCTACTTCCTGGGGTTTCTCCTCTGAACAAACTTCAGTAGCTCCTTTCAGCTGTGTGCCTGGCTGTACATCTCTTAAGAAAGTAACCATCTGAGCATGGACCAGCAGCTTCCCAATCCAGAGCTTGAAAGGGAATTTAGAAGAAAGTATTCATGCTCCAATTTCCCACAAAAGAAATCTGGCTTCGGCTTCTGTAGAAGGAGCCCTTCTGAGGCTGCTTGGGCCACAGCCAAAGGTGGTGTCAGTTCAGAGAAGACAGGTGGGTTCTACAGGCTTCAATCCCTTCAGTCCCTTTGATTTTTTATGCATTAATTTATTCAACACAAATTAATTGAATGATTTACTATGTACTGGTAACATTCTAAGTTACTTTCTTAGAGTCTGCTTACTTCCTTTAGAGTCTGCATTCTGATGTGAAGAACAATAGCACAATTGATCAAGAAATAAAGTTGTAAATATAAAATACTACATATTTTATGATATTAAAATATACTAAATAGAATGCACGAGGGGGAAAGTCCCTTAATTATTCCCATCATCAAATCAATGAAATATTGGAAGGAAAGAACCACACACAGGAGTGTTTGATCCCAGAGTTGAGCAAGGCCACTGTGGAGATGAGCAGGAAGTGTTTTGTCAGCCTCTCCCTGGGAAGAATCAGTCCACTAGGCTCAACAAATAGGGAGGGGGGAGTTCCAAAGAGAACCTTGGCTCCTCTCCTCAGTGATTCTTCCCTTCGTTTTTATTGTTTTTTTATTGGAGTTTAGTTGCTTTATAGTGTGGTGTTAGCTTCTACTGTACAACGAAGTGAATCACTATACGTAGACACGTCTCCCCTCTTTTTTGGATTGCCTTTCATTTAGGTGACCACAGAGGAGCGTTCCCTGTGCTATACAGTAGGGTCTCATTCCTTCTTGAGTCAATAAGCCACTCCCACTCATGTCCAAATGCCGAAACTGGTTACAAGGAAACAGCAGAGAAGGTTCTAAAAGGCTCTGAGGGTCTGCCACAGCCACAACTGCTTCTGAGAGGACAGGGCAGAACTGGCACACGGCAAGTGCTCAGTAAAACTTCTATGAAAACACAGCCCACACTCAGTAGCATATGTCCCACTGCCCTGACCTCTCAGGACAGGATGATGGATGAATGTCTGGCCCAAAGGCAGATGCTTCATAGGCAGGTGTTAGGTGTCTGAGGGGCTCTAGCAGGATGACAGAGCCCAGTGTTCAGTACTAGAAGCTGAAAGAGAGATTCAGTAGAAAGAGCAGTAAAAGCAAGAGATGAAGAGAGAAAAGAGACAACAGAAGCAAATGGAGCACAGGAAACCATGCAGAAAAAAAGAAATAGGTCAGGAGAAGTCAACTAAACAGAGCTGACTCATTGGAAAAGACCCTGATGCTGGGAAAGATTGAAGACAGGAGGAGGAGGAGGAGAAGAGGGTGACAGAGGATGAGACAGTTGGATGGCATCACCAACTCAAGGGACGTGAATCTGAGCAATCTCTGGGAGATGGTGAAGGACAGGGAAGCCTGGCATGCTGCAGTCCATGGGGTTGCAAAGAGTCAGACACAACTTAGCGACTGAACAGCAACAGCAAACCAGAAGCCACATGATTTGCAGGCTGGAGTGAATGCAGAGCAGCCATAAGTAGCTGAGTGGCAATGACATAATCAGCAGAGGGAGCTCAGACACCTGTTTCCAGGCCAGGTGTCTGTACTCTAGCTGCCTTGGGTCCTGGTGGCTTTCTAGTTGTCAATGAGGTCTAACAGTGTAGCTACCACTGAGCTCCAAACCACAACCTAATTCATCCTTATCAGGCAGAGATGCAGGACTTTCTTTGCCTCGATTCCTTAAAATAAAGTTAGCTGAGATGCTCTGAAACTCTATCAGAAAAAAATGAGACTTAGGGAAAGATTTGAACAATAACTAAGACCTCTGAGATACCAAAAGGCTACATCTGCTGGGAGTTCCCAAAAGCTTGCTAGTTATTACCTCAGAGCTCCCTAGGGGATTTGACCAATAAGAAATCCAATATTTGCATACTGATCAAGTACTCAGCTTGCCTAGTATTCAGCCCAGTTGAGATTTCTCTTTCATATGTCTTTTGAGGTATGTCTGAGGGGGTAACCCATTTGTCCTTCTATTAATACTAATGCCCATGTTCCTTTACTAACATTCATGTTAATATGTAATTTTAACTTGTAATTAACATGTAATTTCTCTTAATGAAAATAATACATGCTTAGGTAAAGACTTTAGAGAATTCAGACAAGCAAAAACAACTTTAAAAAATATCTGCAATTTAAAAAAAAAAAAAATCTGCAATTTAACAGGGATACAGCTAAATAAAATGTTTTTCCATTTTTTCTTTAATGCAAGCATTGTACATAACAATTTGTACTTGTTTTTCCCATTCTATATTTCTTAAACACTTTGCCATCACCAAGCATTTTGTTCTATCATCTCTAAGAGTTGTATTTCATTATAAAGAAAACTGATATCAATTATTTAACTAGTTGACTATTGTCAGTTTTTTAAATGGTTTCCAATTAACCTCTGCCATAGAAACACTCTGAAGAACAATGTTTATAAAGTCTTGACCCATAAACCTGATAATTTCTTAAGCATAAACCCCTTTAAGTGGAACTGGTAGGTGGAAAACAAAGTATTCCAAAAGTTTAAGTGTTTGAAATTTATTTCCAATGGCGTTTCAGAGAGTTCATGGTATTTCAAACTCTCAAGTGTGTGTTTCCATTCCTCATGCCCTTGTCAACACTGAATATTATTTTTTAAATCCTGCCAGTATTTTCTTGATGGCCTTATAATAGGAGTTCTCAACATTGGCTTCTCATTAAAACCACTTGAGAAGCCATTTGAAAACATCAATGTCTGAGCCCGATCCATTGAAGAAATTCAAAATCTTAGGAGTGGGCTGTGGACGTTCACCTCAGAGAAACTACAAACTTAACAGAAAACACAATCTCCAAACAGTCCCAGTGTCAGAGATGTTACCCTTGAGTTGGCAGAATCGACACAGAGAATTTCAGGCAAGATTCTTTTGCTCTAGCCTTAGTCCCCTGCCCTGGTTTTTATATGCCCACGCGAAACGATCACGATCACAAAGAATATCTAAAAATTTCTTCAAACAACAAGAACCAAATAACTTCACTCATCAATTTAATATACGCATGAAGCTTCTACTGTTCCGGTTTCCTCTTTGCCTCTTGCCCTGCTGCCCTCCAGATCTCAGCTCCAGCATCACTTCCCTGGGGAGCCTCTCCTGACCTCCCCTCCCTCAAACACAGCATCTCATCCCCCTCTCATACCTCTAAAATCCTAAATAAATCTCTTTGGGGGCACTTAATACAGTTGTGACTTTTTTTTGCACTGGTGAAGTTGTGAGATGGGAGAATTCCCCGTGAGCAGGAATAGTTCAAAAAAGTTTGTGAACAATGAAATTTCATTTTGGAAAAGGGTAGGATTTGAATGGGCAGAATGGGATGTGTAGAGGTATGCAAGTGACAGTCCTTCATACTTATAGGTTTATAGACATGTGAAAATAAGCTGAAAGCTGAAAACTCTCCAAAAAAACTCAAACATACCCATACACTGAAATATTGTATGCTATTCCACAGAGTTCATAGAACTCTTAAGCACACTCATGGGTCTTTGATCCCAAGTGAACCACAGTTAGGTATTTAGGAGGAGCCAGCATAATGACCATTTTCTCTTTCAGCCAAACAACATGAGCTCAGGAACCCCCAAAAGTCATCACTGTCCTAAGTAAACGGCAGAAATACAGGACTGCCAACTACCTCTGTGTCAAATCAATGGACCTCTGTGATGCTTTGTCTTTGTCTTAGTAAAATGGGTAGGCTGGGGTCAGAGGATGGGAGGAAAAGTACAGGGGCAGAGGGGGTCTTGAGTTACTGTGCCCAATTATATAGCCAACAGAAGAGACATTCTTCTATATATTTTATGCAGGTAACACTGAATACCTATCCCATGACAAGAGAAGTCAAGAAATTCAGAGTTGAAGGTAAAATTCTCTCCTTGGATCACCTTGCATCTCTCTGTTCCCTGTCAAGATTTTTAACTTTAATGAGCGCAAGGCAAGCTGGTGTTTGATCTGTTCCCTGTGCTCCCCTCCCAGGGCAGTGGCGCCTCAGGGTAGGAACTTTGTCTGTCCTTTGGCATAACGCCATCTGTTGTATCACTCTGCAGTGCTGGTTTTTTTGTTTGGTTTTTTTTTTTAACACCTTAGCTGATCTCATTGTGTCCAGACAACTTCATTACCATCCAGGATATGATGGACAGGCAGACTCATGAGCCACAGAGCCAGCCTCACCCAGGAGCACCATTGCCCAGCTGTGTGCACCTGTCCCAGCCCTGAGTCTGTCTTTTTTGGGCACCTAAGAAATGCTTAGTATCCCACTAGGGAGTTCCCCAGAATACCACTTACAGGGACACAACACCATTCTGTCTAAATTCTAAAGCTTTTTGGCAGAGACCTTCTTAAAAGATGCCAAATAGCATGTGTGATATGTATTACTTTCCACCACACTGTTGTATGCCTAAGTTAGTTTTACTATTTCATTTACATAGCATATCCTATATGGTTTTACTACCCCAAATTTTAAAGCCAAAAAAAATCTCCAGAGAAAGGACAGAGTGTCATTGGAGGTAGTTGTTAGTCGTTTAATGAAGCTGTAACTGCTGGTTTATAGCTTACCCTCCAGAAAAAGGTCTAACATGCATTTTCAGGCAGGCTCCCATTGGGCAGGAGCCCCACTCAGAGTAGGGTTCACCCTTGACAGTGTATCAACCTTCACTTCCCGTCCCCCTCCCCTTTCCTCTCTCACCTCCACTCACTCACTCATTATAGGTTTGTAAGACAAAGTTAATGAGACAACCTTCTGAGAATGAGCACGGGGGAGGGTCACAAGTTAGACAATCACAGTGGGAATATTCACATTGCATTTATTCCTTCGGCACTATTGTAGCACTTTATCGATTTCCCCATCTGTAATTGTGTAAAGGAAGCGGACAGAACCTCACCTTCAGGACTTCTCCTTCCTGAACATAAAAAGTCTAGCATGTTTACTGGTTTGGGGATGAAAGCCCCTAAAACCTAAGTCCAAAGTCAGGTAATTGCTTTTTGCTCAATTTTATTGCTTAATATATCTGGCTACTTTCTCCCCTAACTACCCTTTTCATGAATCCTTAGTCCCTGGAAAAAAGTCATCATCTAAAATGTGCAGTATGGAGTTAATTTGGGAAGAAAAAGGCTGATCAAAGGGAAGTCCTATTAAGTGGAAAAACAAAATGCAATGGGCCTGATGTCTGCACAGAAGACATTAAAAAAAAGGAAACAACATAATAGGGATGTTTTAAAACATTATGAATATTCAGTCGGATATATCAACCAGAAGACAGAATAATAATAATAACTCTGACTTTGGAGCACTTACTATGTCTCCCACACCCTTTATGAGCATAATTTCATTGAATAGTCACAACAAACCTAAGAGGATAATATTATTATTCCCAAATTGCAGAAGAAATGGAGGCACAGAGAGATTAAGTAATTTTCCCAAAGTCATTCAACTAGAAAATAGCTCCACTGAGATTCAAACCAAAGTCTCACTGACTCCAAAGTGCAGGCTTTTAATCACTATGCTAGACTACTTCCCAAGTCATATAGATGTCAGCATTAATTTAAAAAGTCACACATATATAGAGGCACTTTTGTCAGTTATTCCTGAAGTCTATGTATTCTTACATAGCATCTAACCCCCACAACTATCCTGAAGAACTAGGCACTATAAATATCAATATACTCACTTTGTAAATTTTGGAAACCATATGCATTCATTAATTCATTCAACAAGTGTTTATAGAGCATATGATTTTGTCAAGCAATATTCTAGGATCAAATAGGAAGTAAGTTGGAAAAGAAGCCTACTTTCTTGTAGCTCATATTCTAATAGGAGAAACAGATAATAAAACCATGTGAAAAAAAAGTGTAAGATCAATGAGTAAATAAAACTGGGTGAAGCGGTTGAGAGTGTGGTGGCTTGCCTAATTGCATCAGCACTTGAATGTACCCCAAACTGAACTTCTGACTTCCCTCCACACCTTATCTCCATCTCAGCTACTGGCAGCAAAGCTTGGCGTCAACCCTGACATTTCTTTCTCATATTATACATCTAGTTCATTCACACATTGATTGATCCTACAGTCAAAATATTTCCAGAATTCAATTCCTTCTCACCACCTCCTCTGCTCCCACCCTGGTCAGAACCAGGATCATTTCAATATCCCCCAGTTAGTTAGCATCCCCAGTCTTGCTTCTTATAATATATTCTCCATAGCAGCCAGAACGATCCTGTTAAAACAGTCTTTGCACAGGCTATCCCCTTGTCACTCACTCTCTCACCTTCATAAAGCCTTTGCTCAAAAGTCACTTTCTTAATGAGATCTGCTGTAATTACTCTGCTCTATTTTTTTCATAGTACTTAACATCTTATAAAAATACTGTATATTATATTTATTATATTTTTGTTTATTCTCTGTCTCCCTCCACAACAATGTAAGTTTCACAAGGAGAGAATATTTGTCTGTTTGTTTTTTTTCACTAACGCATCTCCCATGAATAAAATAGTGCTTGCCATGTAGTGTTATTGTTTAGTCACTAAGTCGTGTCCCAACTCTTTCACAACCTCGTGGATCTGGAGCCCACCAGACTCCTCTATCCAAGGGGTTTCCCAAGCAAGAGTACTGAAATGGGTTGCCATTTCCTTCTCCAGGGGATATTGCTGACCCAGGGATCAAACCCACGTCTCCTGCCCTGGCAGGTGGATTCTTTACCACTGGGCCACCTGGGAAGCCCCTGCCATGTAGTAGTTCCTCAATATTAGTTCAACAAACAAATGTGCAGAAAAAAGCATCTTTTCTATCAAACCGGATACAGCTGAAGAAAAGATCAGTGAACTGGACAGACAGATTAAAGTGCACAGGGAAGAAGGATTGGAGATCATAGAAAAAAGAGTAAGAGAACTAAGGGGCACAATGAAGAGGTGGTGTGTGAACAAAACTGGAGTCCCAGGAGGCACGGATACATCCTGGGCAGAGGGGGAAGAAGCAAGATTTGAGGAGACACTACCCAATAACTGTTCCAAAATGAGTAAAAACTTCAAGCCACAGAGTCAATAAATGTCATAAAATTCAAGTAGGGTAGATGCAACGAAAACCACTCCTAGGTATATCACGGTAGAAATGCTGTGGGACAAAATCAGAAAAAATAATCCATTCTAAGTATTACTGTCTGGAAAAAAAGTTGCTAGGTATTATGTCACCTCCCACTCAATTTTGCAACCTTTTGTTTCCCTCTTTTTATTTACAGAAACCCTCTTGCATGAGAGACATGGGTGTAAGGATAGAATTTTAGAGTTCTTCACTGGATAAAACTAGATTCCAAACATTAGGGACTTTTGAGCATCATTTCTACACGATTAACACAAAATGAAGGTAAGCATTTAAGATGAAAAAATGCCATTCATTTATAAATGATTCATATATATAAGGTAGCAATATTTCATAAATCTTGTTCACAACCCTCTATGAAATCCTATGAAAGTGGTGGTACCATCATAGTTCGCTTTTAGTTAATAGATTACACTATCCACATAACAGAGACAAATACAGTGCACTGAGATGCCCAGGTTCTTTCTCTACACATCAATGAAATAATGGAGAAAACATATGAGCAATTTCAAATAGCTTGGTCCATGACATAGGTACAAACCTGAAATGTATATTTTAAATACTCAAGCAAAAATTTAAATGTACAGTTCTATCAGCTAAAGTTAAAGAGGAACAGTAGCTTAAAGGCATTTTTTTCAGATGTTTAAGAAAAAGACAAACCATCACATCTATTAACTACCAGATACATTAATGTAAAAATGAACTATTTCTGCCATACCAGTGATCCAAAAGGGCTTCCCTGATAGCTCAGTTGGAAAAGAATCCACCTGCAGTGCAGAAGACACTCGTTCCATTCCTGGATGGGGAAGATCTGCTGGAGAAGGGATAGGCTACCCACTCTAGTCCTCTTGGGTTTCCCTTGTGACTCAGGTGGTAAAGAATCTGCTTGCAATGCAGGAGACCTGGGTTCAACCCCTAGGTAGGGAAGATCCCCTGGAGAAGGGAAAGGTTACCCATTCCAGTATTCTGGCCTGGAGAATTCCATGGATTATATAGTCCATGGGGTCGCAAAAAGTCGGACACAACTGAGTGACTTTCACACACATACACACACACACACACACACACAGTGATCCAAATATAGGGTGGTCCAATTTAGGGTCAACAGATGTTGAATTCTGATTATTTGAAAATGAAAAAACTAATATAATCCCTGCTCCCAAACTGTGTGTTAAAGAAGTTAGGAAGCAAAACCTCAAAAGAAAGAATTCAAAATGATAATCTGAGGGATTTAAAAAACCTTACAAAATTAGCAATTCTCTAGTCAAACTGGTTACACTGTCTCTTCAAAGCCTGTCACCTTTTTCTTATAGACTAAAAACAACATGGTGGCAAGGATGCCATTGTCATTTGATAGTTGTCAGAAGTCATTTTGAAGTCTTTCATCTGGCTCTGGGAAAGCTATCTTGAAATGGACTAAAGAGAGCATTCAGGATTTAATGACAAAATTGCTTTGAGCTTCAGAAAGAGCATTATGGAAACATGTAAATTTTTTTTCTCAAAATGACAAAGCTGTCATCTTATTCAAATCAATGTGGCATCGAACTAGACAGTGAGACAGAATGCAAAAAAGCAGAGTGGAAAAGTTATCCAAGGTCATTTTTAGCATCAAGGCTGAGAACGGAATTACACGGATTATAGCTGGAAGCGGGGTAGGGTGCAGATTCAGATAGGAATTTGTGTTTCCATGGAGATTATGGTCTTGAGATAATAAACTAGGCTTCAGACTCTGCCTGAATCAACTCCCAGGTATTACCTGAGGCTGAAAACTGGATGGAGCATTTCACTCCATATAACGGGAAACACAGATGACAAGGCCAGAATCGTATGTAAGAGGAGGGGAGCTTTCAGAGGCATAGAGCCTTTGAGATGATAACCGGAGACAGTTTTAAAGTCACAAAGTCACATGGGCATGATCATGATATTTTGATCATATTTACTTATTGGCCACATGCCAGACACTGCGCTAGTTCTTTATATATGCATTATCTCATTTAATTCTCACATTTAATTCTCTTAAGCCTATAAGACAGGTACTATTGCTATGCCAATTTTACAGATGAGAAATATGACATTAATTTACCTGCCCAATGTTACAGATGGTCAGTGGAAGAGCTAAGATATAAGTCCAGGCTTATCTGTGTTCTTAAATATGTGATTCTACCTCTAAGCATCTGACCTCCCATTGGCTTTGCAAGCCTTGAGGAGTACTACTCCTCTCAACTCATATGTCCTACTGGTGTTCTCCACCATTTCCTGAAATTAGCATAACGATATTTAGTCAACATATATTTCTACCACTTTGGGACCTGTCAGCTAGGTCAAGAATCTGAAAAGAGATTAAAATGTGAAGAGGAGTTTTTAAGAAGAGATCACTGGAGAAATACAAGCTATGAAACTGAACCCTTGGAATAGGGAAGGCTGGGGGCTGCCCAGTCCCTCATTTCAAGGGGACTAGAGCTTTAACTGAACTTTGAGAACCTGACATAGGTTCACGGTAGTCAAGGTACACTGAAAACAGGACCCTGCTTGTTAAATTAACACACTATCACCTATGTTGAAGTCAGTAGTGTATGGGTCTTTCCCATGGTCCAAATGTGGACCATACGGAGAGTCAGCCTGGCCCAAGAGGACAACTGGGAACATGAGAATACCCTACCATCTACAGCCTGTGTGTGGCATGGACCAAAGCAGAGGGTTGGGAGAAGCAGCTGGCCTAATCAAATGTCTCATCCAACTTCTATACAATAGTTGAATGGGTAGAGAATATGTATATACATATATACACACAATGGAATACTACTCAGTCATAAAAAAGAATGAAATTTTGCTATTTACAACAACATAGATGGACTTGGAGGGTATCATGCCAAGTGAAGTAAGTCAGACATAAAAAGACAAATATTATATGATATCACTTATATGTGTAATCTAAAGAATACAACAAATTGGTTAATATAAAAGCAGCAGACTCACAGATATAAAGAACAAACCAGTGGTTAAAAATGGAAGGGTGGAGGTTCATATTGGGGTGGGGAGTGGGAGGTATAAACTACTGGGTGTAAGATAGGCTCAAGGTTACAATAAGTTGAATATAGTTAGCATCTAAGATAAGAGTGGTCATGCAATAGTGTTGATAATAGAAGAGTCTTATATTGAAGTAAAAGCATAGTGAGGGAAATTTTAGGAATGGGAAAACTGAACGAGCACTTTTATCAAAGTATGAGTGATAAACTGACAATGTTAAACCATAAGACAAAACAAATTTTGTTCCAAAGTTCAACATATACAATAGAATAAAAACTTTCGGGGAACTAAAAAAAAAAAAGATTGGCTCTAGGATATATCATATAATACGGGGAATATTTTGTAGTAACTGTAAATGGAAAGTAACTTTTAAAATTGCATAAAAATATTTTTTTAATCTTACACAAAAAATTTCTCAAATTAAATAATATCTTCTCAACACTGAACAAAGGAATCAGAAACGAAAACCAGAGAGGATGCCAGACACCAGCATAGTAGCAACTTTCCTATGCCATCCCTTGATCTCTTCTTTCCTCCCCATCCCCAGTCCTGGCCATGTCTAAAAAGTAACCAGTGAGCATGTGTAGAGCTGCAAGGAGAAGACCAGCACAGCCACTTCCCCAAAGGTGGTGGTGGTTCAGTCACTAAGTTGTGTCCGACTCTTGTGACCCCATGGACTCTAGCCTGCCAGGCTCCTCTGTCCATGGATTCTCCAGGCAAGAATACTGGAGTGGGTTGCCATTTCCTTCTCCATGGAGGGCCGTCTGCCAAATCAGGACTTCAGTGTGAACTAAGAGAAGCATGAAGAAGCCTTCCTTTGAATGAAAAATGAAGAGGTGATTAATGTTTTGAACTGGACACTAGAAGTTTCTGAATTGAAAATGTGTTTTTATGCTTAAAATATCCATTATTTATGAGGGAAAAGAAAAGTAATCCAGTGGCAGGAAAAAAAAAAGCTAACCTCTATGAATAAATTTTTAAGAGACAATTGAAGACAACAATAGATGGGTTTTGGATAATTTCCCATGAATTGTGTATTTGTCATCTCTTTTGCAGAGGTAGCACCTTTCAATGGAGCATGTTGGGCAGGGGGAATACAGGTATGTGTGCAAGAATCTGGACTCTGAAACTCTTATGGCACTCCAAGGAAGATATTTGTCCTTTTAAAAGAAGCTTTTTCCATTTCTATGTTCTTCAGGTCTCATGGGGACAACCTTACCTCCCATATGAAAAGATGGGGACTCACTTGCAAGAGATGACCACCTTCTAAGGGCAATGGAGATAAGTGATTACCCAAAAAGTCACTCTGCCACTCAACATTTTCCCCTCCAAAAGCATATCCATTCCCCAAATTTTTAAGACACAAAATAGGATCATAAAATAGCACTTACTAAGTGTATATAAGACATAGTATGAATTGCTTTACATGAATTATCTCTTTAGATCCCGCCAATAACATTGGGGCTTCCCTGGTGGCTCAGTTGGTAAAGAATCTGCCTGCAATGCAGGAGACCCAGGTTTGATCCCTGGGTCGAAAAGATCCCTGAAGGAGAAAATGGCCTGGATAATCCCACAGACAGAGGAGCCTGGGGAGCTACAGCCCATGGGGTTGCAAGAGATAGACATGAGTTAGTGACTAAACCATGAAATAGGTATGTTTTTTAATTGTTTAAGGCAAGCAATTTACAGATAAAAATGTAATATCACTAAACAACACGTATTCAGAAAGAAAAGAATATGTTTCACCTAGAAAAATAGGGATAGTGTTAGAAAGTAATATTTAAATACCATTTTATTTCTGAATATAAAAATGATACATGACTCCTGTACAACACCTGGAAGTACATAAAACTGTAAAAAGGAAATGTGCATTTTACTCATTTTCTTTCTACACTGATACAATCATACAGTGATATTATTTCATAAAGTTTTTTCAATTAATAACATCACAAACATTGCCTGCATAATGAACCATTCTTCAAACATAATTTTTAATGCCTGTTTAGTGTTCTGTCCTGTTGGTGAAAGATTTATTTACTTTTTAAAATCCACTGTTACTCAAACCCCTTTCACAATATTGTAAAATTTTATACAATATTGTAAAGGTAAAAAATTCTTAAAGAAAAATCCTCCTGTAACTCTTTCATTGTGGAGAAGGTAACACAGCTTAGTCCAGGTATAGCCAATTTAGCCCAACTTAGCCCAAGTAATGTTATTGTTAACATTAAAAGCAGTGGTTTACAAAAGTCAAGGCTGTGAAACTGGCGAACATAACAAAGAAGCAGCAGACTCACAGATGCAGTAGGACGAGGGCAGCGGGCAATATAGAGGTGGGGGAAAAGGGTTATTATGGAATTACATGAAATCATATGTGTAAAATTTTTGAAAATTGTAACGCACTCTACAATTTAAATCTTTCATTCAATTGAGAAACTGTGTTAAAAAAAAAAAAGCAAGATACCACATAAAAAATGAACATATAAAACAGAAACAGACACCACATAACTAGAAAGATCAGAAACATAATAAAACAACTGTTTACTATGATTAAATAATTAAAAAGGAAATCGGACAAATTTGTAAATACAAAGTCAAACAGAATGTCCATTGAGGCTCCCAGGCCAGCCTCCAGTACCCACAGCGCATTCACCCAGAGCCTCCCTGCAGGAGAGAAAGCCCCTTCAGTCCACTGTGGGGTCCTTTGATTCACTGATCCAACTGGAGTGCATTCAAAGTCATCATCTCTAGTGAGTAACATCACAGAGATTCTTCTGTTCTATGACACTGTCTACAGCCCCTTACTGGGAGGACCATCGCTTCACAGGCTCCCCTGAGCTGCACTTGATCTCTGACTCAGTAAGTAGCTTACTGATGATGATGGGCAGCTGTCCAGTTTGAGGACAGCTTAAGCCTGACCCAAAGGCAACATAGAGTGAAAAATAAATAGCTTCCAAAATGATTTCAGGCTGACAAGGCTGTTTTAATTTAGAGGTTTGGGCAGGTATAGACCACTGTTTGTCTGCATGCAATTTATCATCCTTCCAAATAATGGAAATTCTTCCATTTTCTGCCGACAGATTGACTCTCAGTGTCTGTTTAAAGTGGTGGTATAAATTTTATCTTTTTTCAATTTGGGCAGGAATTACAGAGCCAAGGCACATATCAGGCACATAGTTAAGTATTTAGTGAATGAATAAAAGCGTAAGAAACAAAATAGGGGCATTTTCAAAGAAAGTTGGGAAACTGGACCAACAGTTGGTGGCCAGACTTCATTTTAAACCAGTCTAATGTTATTGAATGTTGTCACTGGAACTTTAATCAACTCCATGAGAATATTTTTCTAATAATTGTACTTTTGATAATTTCAAGTAAATAGGCTCATGCCAGAAACAAATGTGGGCAGCATTTTGGGCCCACATATTACCTACTTTGTGTTTGCTTATTCTACATATATAAACACCTTATTGGGAAACATAAACATCAGATGTCAGCCTCTGAGAAGAATCTCAACAAATAACATTGTAAAGGTGCTTGCCCTGCCTAAGACATTCCATGTAAGCCCCAATCAAAGGTTGACAAATTAAAATATAAAATTGGTTAGAAATGTGGAAAATAGGAGCTATTTTTTTTATCTTTTTTTTTCCTTTGACACAAAGGGAAATCCACATGGACAGTCTATTTTGTCATGTTTTTTTATTACTTTAACAATGCTAGATTATAAGGAAACTTAAAATATCTTAAAACTCCCTCCCCTGCATAAAAGTTTCTAGAATTCAGTCTGTGAAAGTTCTGAATGAATAGTACTTAGAAGTAATTTCCTTAGATGTAAACAGTTCATGCAAAGAATAGTAAAGAGCCACAGCATAAAATCCACTCAGAAAAATGAATTTCTAGAATAAGTGCTGCAGATCCTGCCAGTTAGTGATCACACAAACAGGCTACAAAACATTAGAAAGCCATACTGAGGATATTGAAAGATAGAGGAAAAGCAAACATGCTTCTTGACCTTATTTCTCAGGGAGAAACCCAGCACTAAACAAAGACAGCATGGTAGTGAGAAGTATACTGAAATAGCTAAATGGAAGTACATACCAATACTTATACAGGAAAACATAAAACGAGGTGCAATGGCAGATGAAAAGATGCTGGGCATCACTGATCATTAGGGATATGCAAATCAAAACCACAGTGAGCAATCCCCTCACACCTGCCAGAATGGCTGTCATCAAAAAAGGTAAGATTTAACAAGTGTTGGTGAGGAGAGGGTGAAAAGGGAACCCTATTACATTGTTGGCTGGAATGTAAATTGGTACAGCCACTATAGAAAATATGGAGCATCCACAAAAAATGAAAACATGTGATCCAGCATTTTACTTCTGACTATTTATCTGAAGAAAACAAAAACATTAATTCAGAAAGATCTATGCACTCCGATGTTTATAGCATCATTATTTGATTGCCAACATATGGAAGCAACCTAAGTGTCCCTTAAAGGATGAATGGATAAAAATATGAGATACATACACACACACAATGGATTAATTAGCTGCAAGAAAAAGAATGAAATCTCACCATCTATAACAATATGTTTGCTGGAGGGTATTATGCCTAGTGAAATAAACCAGACAGAAAAAGACAAATACTGTATTTTTCACTTTTACATGGAATCTTAAAAAAAAGATCTAACAACAGGAAGAGACTCACAGAGAACAAACTAGTAGTTACTAGAAGGGAGAGGGTATGGGGTGAAGGTGATTAAGAGGTACAAATTGCTAGCTATAAAATAAGTAACAGCAATATAATGTACCACACACAGAATATAATCAATATTTCATAGCAACTTTGTATGGTGTATAACCTATTAAAATATAAAATCACTATGTTATACAACTGAAACTAGTATTGTAAGGCAACTATACTTTTTTTAAAAAAACCTGCAGTGATACGGGTAAATTAATGATAAAACTAAACAAAGGTAAGTTTTAAGTAATGAATTGGTTCAAAGTATAAAAATGTATGCAAAAAGATACATATCTGGGAGGATAAAGATTCTTGTAGATAAATGGTGAGTGATTCAGGAGATAAGTAAAATAATACATGTTTCTTTGCAAGATTTAATGATCATGTAAACCTATAGGTCAGACCTCTATGGAATGTTCCATGATTTTAAGAACTACTAAAAATTTTGACATTTACCTAGATAATAACAACTAGGGATGGAGAATAACATCTCTGCAAAAAGACTAAAGAAACCCAATTATTTATGGTTTCTTTGTTCATTAAAGTTATTAGTTAACTAGAAAAAGCAATTGAATTCAACATCCTCTAAGAGGGAAGCAAAATATGGCCTCAGCTGCATTGTGATGATTTTAAATTTATCCTAAACATGAATCTCCATGAATGAGAGATTTACACACTGAATTGTTGAAGTGGAGAATGCTGTAGGATTTTCTTCTTTGTAAGTTTTCCAAATTGTAATAAAAGCTCACGGGTTTAGTAGATGAGTAACCAATAACCTACCCACCCAGGAGCAGGAAAAACATCACAGTAGCACAAGCAAGGTCATACTGGATTAGAATTTCAGTCCATTCAATGTAGACTTTGCTGCCAAAGGTCCCACAGGAAACCCTATGAGAACATGACTTTCCTCCATGATGTCACCCTTTATCCAGCTATCTAAAAAAGCACTTATGTCACTCTCATCATCTCCCCAGAATCTTTTATAACTGTACCACTTCTTGAAGTGATGAATTCTATAGCATGTTATCATTTAAGTATGGAGGTCATCCTCTTAATTTCCTTAAGTTTACCTCCATGAGATTTCAACAAGTACTCCCTCTTCCTAGTTCTAGGGACATTGGCAGCATTTGGTGGACTTTCCAGGTGATACAGTGGTAAAGAATCCACCTACCAAGGCGGGGGGCTTTCCTGGTGGCTCAGACAGTAAAGGATCTGCCTGCAACGCAGAAGACCTGGGTTCCATCCCTGGGTTTGGAAGATCCCCCGGAGGAGGGCATAGCAGTCCTCTCCAGTATTCTTGCCTGGAGAATCCCCATAGACAGAGGAGTCTGGCGGGCTACAGCCCATGGGGTTGCAAAAGAGTTGGACACAACTTAGTGACTAAAACAGTGACATACCTCTTTAGTGACACTGTTCATTAATATAAGGTTCAAGTCAATCTGCCTCTAGGTATCCACATTTCTAAAAGAAATTTTTTTTTCAAGTCTCTGTTCAAAGACTGTTTCTCCATCTCTACTCAGTCTCCTTTCTCATTTTCTTTTCCCTAGTCTGAATCTTCTAAATTAAGATGAGTTCATTCCTTTAACTTCTATGGGGCAAATTACAGAACAGTGGATCTGAAAAAAAAAATTGCAATGGGCTCTGAACTCTTCTGGTTCTTTTCCTATTGAGTATTTTCTAGCTGCTTTTCGCACCTGAAGGAAATCTAAGTTGTGCTCCTCTCATCTAATTTACTTCCCAGAAATAAAACAAAATATAAAGGAAGTCTTTAAAAAAAGAAATCTCAGTTACTTACACATCTTATTGTCCCCAGAGCCTACCTATATACATATAATCTCCTAATAATATTACTTACCTTTATTGAAGGATTCTGTGTGCCAGGAACTTAGCTGAAGTTTATATTCATCATCTATTTAATCCTCTTAACAACCTTATGGGGTATTTTTAAGAGGAGCTGACATTTGTTGAGCCCTTCATATGCAGCAGGTACTCTTTTAAGATTTTTATATATTCTATCTCACTTAATCACTTGTTAAAAATTTGTGAAATAGGCAGTTTCATTGGCCCCATCTTAAAGATTAGGACACTGAAACTTGGACAGTAAGGTCACAGAGTTAATAATGAAGAAACCAGGATTTTACCCTGAGCATATGCTATTATCCACTACAGTACACTGCCTCATTGATCAAATGATGAATAAATAAATGAGCAAATAAATAAGCAATGAGTGAATGAGTAATAACCAGAACTAATAGAATAATTTTAAGCCATAGAGAATCTATGAGCATTGTAACGTGTGGAAATTGGATTATACCATCAAGGCCGATTACACTATCATTCAAGCTCTTTTCAGTTCTAGAAATTCTGTGAAATTAACAGCCTCAAGTCAACTTGAGAGCATTTGCTACTTTTAAGACAGGAGACCTAATCAAATGCCTGTCTTTTTTCCCAACCCTGACAATTATCAACATGCTCTATAAATATTAGTGACTATGCTTTGTCAGTCTTTGTCTTTCTGACAAAAAGAAATACTGGTCCTAATCAAGCAATAAAAGTATTGAAATCCTCAGCAAAGTACCGCTTATTATTTCATTCAGCTTGTGTACTCCTACTATAAAGAACTTTAAAACACAACAGAAATCAGAGGGAAGTGTGTGTGGAGAGAAATAAACATTTAAGAAAAATATTGGAGTCATTACCAGATTAACGCCTAATGGCATTTCTTTCACTCACATTTATTTATTAGCTCCCTAAAGGTACATTTCAAATATACAAAAGTAATATTATCACCCAGTTCCATTTGAAAAGAAAAAAGTCAATTTCATCCTGAGATGATAGAAAGATGCAAAAGTCAAGTAAAAGAGACTGTTAGCTTCAGTTGTCAGGCACAGCCAGCTTTCCTAATCCCAGCTATTGTTGTTTAGTCACTAAGTCATGTCTGACTCTTTGCAACCTCATGGACTGTAGCCCACCAGGCTCCTCTGTCCATTGGATTTCCCAGGCAACAATACTGGAGTGGATTGCCATTTCCTCCTCCAGGGTATCTTCCTGACCCAGGGATCGAAACCGTATCTCTTGCATCTCCTACACTGGCAGGCAGATTCTTTACTACCGAGCTACCTGGGAAGCCCCTGTCTCCAAGGAACTTTAAAAGAAGGGACAAGATCAAAACAGCATGGTTACATGAACAGGGATGCATCTCTAGAGTGTCCTGTCTGAACCATCCACTGTGCTGGGTGCCTAGGGCACATCAGTGAAAAAGAGACACAGTCCCTGCTACCGGGAAGTTTACAGTCTTGGTGGAAAATGATACTTAGAGTGGTCTGAACCTAGGGTTTATGAACAGAACTATATTTCAGTTCAATCAGCTTGTTTGTAATCCTGTATATTTCATGTATTTAAAAACATTACCCTCATATGTGGTCCCAGAAGCTTCTGTAGACTGCAAAAGATGTTCATAACACCAACTCTGAATTCATAACTCTGCAATGGGTAACAGTTAAGGCGCCCTTAACGAACTTACTCCTTGTCCATAGTAGCAAATCAAAGCAAATCCCAAAATCAAATTCTGGAATCTGTATATATTTGAAAAGGGTCTTCAGGTAACATTAGCCCAAAGGCATCACTGAAAGATGCTACATTCCAAGGTTAGATGCCATCTCTACAAATGGTCAAGAGCATCTGGGCACTGGGGCTAATGTACAACTGGAAGGCAGCCGGAGTACAGAGAGCTATTGACCTGTGCCCACTGGCAGCTCCCTCAGGTGCATTCCTGCCTCTTCCCCCAGTTTCTGTCCCTCCTCATGACAGTTAGAAACAGTGAGGACTAATCTACTATGTCATAGAAGCAGCTCATTACTCCTCCAAATTGGTAAAAATGAGGCCGACAGTATAACATAACTTTAGAGATAGAAGGGACTTTCAAAATCATATGGTCTTACTTCATTTCATAGATGAGAAAACTGAAGGTTAATAAAATTATGTGACTTACCCAAGGTCACAGAGCTTATTAGGGGTGGAACAGGACCTAGAATCTAGGGTTCCTAACATCCAGGGAAATGTTCTTCCCACTCTTCCCTTAGTTCTTTAACATGGAAAGGTCACAAATACCTGTATAGATACTGCCCGTATGAATGCATTTTAATTGACTTAGGATATGCCAAGGGGGACAATATAAGGTAGGAAGGAAAAAACAGGGTAAACAGATAATAATTCATGAGAAAACAGAAGCCCAAGTCAACAAACCAGTTTTCAAATGGCATGGGTGCACCACAAATATACCACCATTTTTGTCTGACTATGTCAAATATTAATGTTTAATTAAATCATTAAATGCTTCCTAAAACCAATTTTATCCCAAAGAGCATCCTATTAATGGGCCAGGTATCTGTGCATAACTTTCTCAAGATGAATTTTATCCCTGCAGCTCAATTTTGATTCTATCATTTCTATTTTCATCTTCAAGACAAATGTGGTTTTGTCATTCTCCCAGGCTTTCCTGGATCTTCTCCAGGAATTACTGAACTATGACACCAGCAGAATCTGAACATATCCCAAAACGGCAGACAAGAGCAAAATGATATCTGTGACTTCTATAAATTGCTGCTGCCCCCTCTGTCCTTTAAAAAAATGAATAAAGATGAATTGTATTATATATTTCCTCCAGACAAGTTTTCAAAGCTGAAGAAATTTTGATTTATGATACTCTTCTGAACACCAGCCTTCAGAGCCTCCTACTCACTCACATTTATAACTTATTGGAGCAACACCAAGTTCTCTGTAAAAGTTCCATTTACCCCTCTCCTGCCCTGTATAGAACCTAGGGATGGATGTGTGAGTTGTACCCGAAGTGATGGATGACATCACTGTTCACCAGCCAAGTGTAGGAATGTAAGTAATGCTATCCAAGGTGATTTCCTCAACACTGCACAGTTATCAGGTTCCCCCTCCCCATTAAACAAAATGCTCAAGAAAAACACGTGTAGACACTGAGCACCTTATGCCCAATAGCCATATATTTTAGTAGCAGAGATAAAAGTAACAAAAACAAACATCTTCTGGCTATCTTCCTCCAAATATCCTGTTATTTCTGAAGTTACATTTGTGAAGCATTGCATACCATAAGGCCCTTCACAGATTTTAAAGATCTTAGCTGTTATTGTTATTATGGTAGCTTAAAAATCACTTTAAAGTGGGCATACATGACAGCACATGTCATACCCGACCCTCCCCTTACACTTGGTAAACGCCCTGGGGAAAATCTCACTCTGAGTCTTTCCAGTCAGCCACATCTCTTCTGTTGTCCAAATGTTCTAGAACATAGCATGGACACAGATCCATAAACTACTTTCTTATCTAGCATCCGGTCTAATGCCGAGCACAATGTCTGGGGTCCACATATTTTATTAAGGGGGAGAAGAAATGCTGGGAAAGAAGGGCTGGGGAGCCCTTTGAGAGGTCTACATTTACTTGAGGCTAAAAAAACAAAGAAGATTCAATCACTTCCTCTATGAACATATTTTCAAAGCCTCTGCTCCCCCAAACAGGTAGAATTGACTTTTCCTTTCTGTGTAGCACCAGAAGTTCTCTATTCACTTCTGATACAGCACAACTCTTATCTCAAAATTCTACTTACATTTGTCTCCTCCTAATACACAGATTCAAAAAACTAAGATCATGGCATCCAGTCCAATCACTTCATGGCAAATAGATGGAGAAAAAAATGGAAAAAGTGACAGACTTTATTTTCTTGGGCTCCAAAATCACTGCAGATTGTACAGCCATGAAATTAAAAGACACTTGCTCCTTGGAAGTAAAGCTATGACCAACCTAGACAGCATATTAAAGAACACAGACACCACTTTGCTGGCAAAGGTCTGTATGGTCAAAGCTATGGTTTTTCCAGGAGTCATGGATAGGTGTGACAGTTGGACCACAAAGAAGGCCGAGCGCTGAAGAATTAATGCTTTCAAATTGTGATGTTGGAGAAGACTCTCAAGAGTTCCTTGGAGAGCAAGGAGATCATACCAATCAATCCTAAAGGAAATCAACCCTGAATATCCATTGGAAGGACTGATGCTGAAACAAGATCCAGTACACTGGCCACCTGATGGGAAGAGCTGACTCACTGGAAAAGACTCTGATGCTGGGAAAGAGTAAGACCAGGAGGAGAAGGGGGCGATAGAGGACAAGATAGGTAGATGGCATCACCGACTCAATGGACTTGAGTTTGAGCAAACTCCAGGAGACAGTGAAGAACAGGGGTCACAAAGAGCTGGACATGACTGACACGGCTGAACCGAAATGACTGAATACACAGATAAAAACTCTACTGGCTTCATGTCCATGTCCCACATGCAGCACTGTGCTTAATATACAGTGTACAGTATACACTCAATAATGCTTGTTGGATAAATCAGTTTTCAAAAGTTGGGAAAGGGGAGAATAAAGAAAGAGAAGAAAGGAGACATAGGTGAGTAATGAAGTGAAGCAAGATGATGATTAATAGAAGAAATGTGAGGTAAAACTTGGGAAGAGAAAAAAAAATGATTGTCTCACTCAGCATTACCTCTAAACTTTGTGCCAACTGACTTCTGTGAAAAGGATTTAATGGATCAGAGCTACAGATGCAGATGAGTAGATTTTGACAGAAAAGGTTAGGTTCCCCCGAATTTCTAGTTCACTGTTGTTTTAATCAGGGTGGTCTGAAAAAATGACTCCTCCTCCTCTCTCACCCCTCTCCCACTGGACTAGGATGCAAATGCCCCCAAACTTCATTCCTTCTCGTAACTGACCCCTTATTCAAACATACTTAGGGTACAACTGCTATGCTCCCCCACATTTTCCTTTGAAGCTATAATGAAGAGTATGGTCCTTGAGAGCATAGACGTTACCACCTAGAGAGACAGATGGGCATTAATGAGATAGCCACACAAGTAAACCTGTCATTGTGTTTCAGGCTGTGAAGTAAGATATGGTTCTAGAAGAAAACAAAACAAGAACTCGATCCAGTGCAGCAAAGCAAGGCTTCCATGGAGAAATGATGCTGAGGCTGGGGTAGGCATTAACCACATGGTTATGACAGAATATTCCAAGCAGGCGATACCAGGATCACAGTGCACAGACTCCCAAGAAGGAAGGAAATATGAAAGAAGATGATTTTAGGAAGGCCCTCCTCTTGCATTGGCACTGTTAATTTCAACAAATGACAAAACAAAATTTTGAGGGGACACCTCCAAAATGAATAAGAGATGAGTGGGTTTCATAGACCTTTCAAAGGATAGACAGCAATATTGTCCAGGGCTGGGTCTAGCCTACTGACTGCTCATATGTAGTTTTGGGTTTTTTGTTTATGAGATTTTGGAGGGGTTTTTTTGTTTGTTTGTTTTGTTTTTACAAAAATGGAAACATAGTCTACAGCTGTTTTGAACCTGATTTTAAAAATTTAATGTTATGTGTTGAACATCTTTACATGTCAAAAAAAATACGGATTTTCAACATGACTTTTAAGTGTTAACAATTATCCCATCATTATTGTCCTAATGATATCCTAGGATAATATTCTAATATTCAAAAATCATCCTAACACAAATTCTTCAAACCAGATCTCAATTTTTGAACATGCATATTGTTTCCAATTTTAAAAACTAAAAACAACATTGTAAAGGCATTACTGTGGGTGAAATTTTGCACCTATCTTTAACCATTTCACATTAATGGTGCTGGAATCAAGTGCAATATCTGGAGTCAAGCAGATCTGGTTCCAATTCTAGTTACACCATCTACACCACTTGGGTAACTCAATAAACCTCAGTTTCCTCATCTATAAAATGGGTATAGTCATGGTATATCCTGTTAGATTGTTGGGAGGTTTAGATGAGATAATCCAAGTCAAGTACATAACAAGATATCTGCAATACGAGCAGCACTTAATAAGTAATATCTATTATTTCTATTGGGAAAGTTCTATGTTTAAGATGAGAAATATTGACAAATCATCCTCCAAAGAATCACATGAATTAGTTTTCTCTCTGCCATGTGTGAGACAGCCTTAGGAAATATATTCTTTATGTAGCAGAGTTTCACTACCCCATCCCTGCTCCAGAGAATTTCATTACAGGGTAGACCTAGCTTAAAAGCAGTAGCAGAAGTTGTCAGTCCTCTGTCATATCTCCTTGGATCCTTTTACCAAGTTACGCAACCAGCTACTTATGTACTTTTCAATTCCAGTAGCCAGCTCTGAATTTTTGCTGGGCTTCCTTCAGGCTGCTGAAATCTGCTTTGCTTTGTATGTAAGGAAAGCTCAAAGCACCTGGGGATTCACTTCACTTCCCCCTAGAGATAGCTCTAAACCAAAGACTGACATGTAAGTGTAGATAAATGCTCCGGCAGCCTTTCTCCCACCTGGAGACAATGCTGAGGTGTGACCTCCACTGTCTTCAAAGTCCCCCAGGACACTGGACCAGTCATTCTCTGTGGGCCTTCTTTGAGTGGCCTTCTTTCTTTCCCTGACACTTTCCGCATGACTTTAGTCAGTCTTTATCTGGGAGCCTATCCTAATAAATCTAAAGAACCTGCCTGTCAATAGAGGAGATGTGAGAGATGCAAGCTCAATCTTTGGGTCATGAAGATTCTTTGCAAGAGGGCATGGCAACCTGCTCAGTATTCTTGCCTGGAAAATTCCAAGGAGCCTGGCAGGCTATAGTCCACAGGGCCTCAAAGAGTCAGACACGACTGAAGTGACTTAGCATACAAACAGCCTCGTAAACCACATTCACAGAAATCCCTGTTACACTTCTCCTCTGAGAAAGACAGAGGCCAACTTTTTTCCCTTGGTTGTAAGAGTTTCAATATAAATTTTGACATTTTTTTCTAATAGAAAATAAGACATATTTTCTTTCTTGGAAATTTGCATACTATAAGGTGTGAATTTTACTAGCTGAAAGAAAACTGGAGAGCAGAGTGGAAGAAGCAATACCACTTGTATTGGGAAACAGTCTCCACGGGATGAGTGCTAGGGCATCCTGGGACTCGAGGCCAGGTCTGCTGCTAAGTAGTTGGGTGATCCTGAGCAAGTCACTCATCTATCAAGGCCTAAGATCTACTGATATTCGCTGGGGCTGAGAATATCTACTGGAAACGCGCAGGTCTTGTTTGTGTCTAGGAAAATATTGCTACTGAAAAGGCAGACATCAGAATGGAGTTCACACACACCTTCTTCAGAAATTATTTTTTATTTCAGCTGTGTTGCTCTTAGTTGTGGCATACAGGATCTTCAGTGCATCACATGGCGCAGAGACTCTCTAGTTGCCCCACAGGCTAAGCAGCCCTAGGGATCGAACCTGGGTCCCCTGCATTGCAAGGTGAATTCTTAACCACTGGACCACCAGGGAAATCTCCACATACACCTTGAATAATCCTTAACTTTTCACATTCCTTTGAAGATACCCACATTCCTATCACATGCTTCCTCACTCCAAGCTCAATTTTCGTCTCTGCCTCTTAAAGAGGCCCCCTGTGATGAGCCGCAGATTTAACCCTGCTGCTACAGAAGATCCATCATTCACGCTCCACCTCCTCTGAATTCCTGACTCTTTCCCTCAATGTATGCAACTATGCAGCTTCAAGCTGTAATATCCTTAGCAGAGCAGTCAAGTTTGCTGTAGATCAAAAAAGGAGAAAAACTGAATCTATATCACTTATCCTCTTGTTGCTACTATCTATAGGCAGGGCCCTCTGCATTCAGAGAACCCAGAGAGAGTCCCGAGATTGAGGAGTTGCGTCCTCTCCCTCTGCACAGAGGAAGGCCCAGTGTATTCATGAGGAATCTGGGACAGCTCCAAGTTTCCCCTTGTAAGACAGCAACTTCCAGAGATCTTATGGTGAACTGGCCTCCAATTACCTAATAAAACTAGGAGAGCTGGCAACTTCGGGCTGGGCAAGGACTTCAAAAGAAATGAAACCTATTTCTATTGAAGAGAAGACTTAAACCACAAGACAACACACCACATAAACCCACAAGACAGAAAAAAAAAGTGGGGGGAGTTAAAGTGTGGTGATATCAAAAGGTGGCAGTGATGTTGATCAACTCTTTGACACTTCTGGTAGGGGTGTAAATTGTAACAATTGCTTCAGAAAGCACTATGCCATGACCTGCGAAGGTGAATATATGCATATTACATGATAGTGCTCTTAGAAAAATTACAGAGAACTCCTTGCATGCAAGCATAAGTTCTTAACATCTTTGTTCATACACAGGAAAAATGTTCACTGTTCCAAGTGCTCACTGACAAGGATATGGATAAACAAATGATTAAATAAGAAAATTCACAGAAATGTCTAAAGTGTCTTTGGAAGCGAGAACAGTGTGTTCGGTTCTGCCCTGCTTATGATTCTACTTGGGAACAAACACTGGTTGTGTGTGTTTTCTTTTGCTGGTGTTTTAAAGAAATAGGAAGAAGAAAGAAAAACTTCCTCCTTCTCTTTTCTTGCCCTCAATCCCCGCTCTTCAGTCCTGATACCCCCACACCCACCTCTCCTGTTGTTTTGTTTTACTGTGAGTCCACATTTCCTGTCTGTTTAAACCTGTGTGTAGTAGTCTCATTGTGCTAAAAAAAAAAAAAAATTAATAAACTGTATCAAATGAAACTTCAGAAATGCATCTTTTAACATAAAGCTTAATGAAAAGAATAAATCATATAAGATTATAATCTGTGTTATCATTTTTGTGAAGGAAAACTAAACAATGTATTACTGATGAATACCTACACAGGTGATTTTAAACTAAAAAGAGAAATACCAGAAAATCTAAAATAATTATTATCTCTAGATGGGAGGTGGGTGGGGTGCAGAGGTTAAGAGTACCACATAAATAGAAAAACTCCATCTGTGTTGTTCTAGGGCTTATACAGGAGCTGAGTTCATGGTGTTCACTTTATTATGCATCATAATCATGAATATTTCATACTGCTGCTTTGTAAGTACCAAGTATTACCTAATAAAGAAAAAAACTTTAAATAAATGGGAAAGTAACTCAAAAATGGGAAAAAGCAGAGCAAACTGGCAAAATGGACTCTCAAGTAAACTGTATGCATTAGTAGGCATTCATTATGTGTTACTCTCTAAAATTATCTCTATGAGTTGATCTCTATGGACTAGTCAATACTGTACTTTGTCTTTTGTATTTAGATATAGAATAATAAATTTTTATGCTACCAAAAATACTGGTGGTTCAGAGGGTAAAGCATCTGCCTGCAATGTGGGAGACCTGGGTTCAATCCCTGAGTCGGGAAGATCCCCTGGAGAAGGAAATGGCAACCCACTCCAGTATTCTTGCGTGGAGAATTCCATGGATGGAGGAGCGTGGTAGGCTACAGTCCACGGGGTTGCAAAGAGTTGGACACCACTGAGCAACTTCACCTTCACGCTAAAACTACTGTGGACGGTAACTGCAGTCATGAAATTAAAGGACGCTTGCTCCTTGGGAGGAAAATATGACAAACCTACACAGCGTATTTAAAAGCAGAGACATCACTTTGCCGAAAAGGTTCGCATAGTCGAAGCAATGCTTTTTCCAGCAGTCATGTGCAGATGTGAGAGATGGACCATAAAGAAGGCTGAGTGCCAAAGAATTGATTTTGAATCATGGTGCTGGAGCAGACTCTTGAGAGTCTCTTGGACAGCAAGGAGATCATACCAGTCAATCCTAAAAGAAACCAACCCTGAATACTCATTGAAAGGACTGATGCTAAAGCTAAAGCTCTAATACTTTGGCCACATGATGTGAAGAGCCAAATCACTGGAAAAGACCTTGATGCTGGGAAAGATAGAGCGCAGGAGGAAAAGGGGGCAACAGAGTATGAGATGGTTGGATGGAATCACTGACTCGATAGACATGAGTGTGAGCAACCTCTGGGAGATGGTGAAGGACAGAGAAGCTTGGGGTGCTACAGTCCATGGGGTCGTAAAGAGTCAGACATGACTTAGCAACTTAACAACAACAAACGAAATTCACAGATTTCCTGGAAGATTAAATGAGATCTTAAATATAAACTGGGGCTTCCCTGATAGCTCAGTAAGTAAAGAATCCACCTGCAATGCAGGAGACCCCGGTTCGATTCCTGAGTCAGGAAGATCTGCTGGAGACGGGATAGGATACCCACTCCAGTATTCTTGGACTTTGCTTGTGGCTCAGCTCTTAAATATAAATATAAATTGGTAAACTGAGAAATGCTTCACAGCTATACATAGCATGGCATTGAGATCATCTTCCCTAATCTACCTCATAAGACTGTTTGAAGACAAAAGACAAAACCAAAAAGGAAAACTCTCAAGAATGTTAAGAAAAATAACAATAGTCTAAGAAAAAAAAATTAATAACTAAATCCAAAACAACTGGTAAATGAACTGGAGACTTTGCTTATTTTTTCTCATGTTCATATTCCCTTGATATTTCTAGAAAGGTGGTAGATTAAGGAAAAGAACCAAAAAAAGGCAAAGTACAGTTTATGCAATTTATATTAAGTACTGAGACAATTTGAGAGCAAATATTAGTACATATCCCTAGGGCTTTATCATTTCATGTCTCTGAAAGAACATACCTACCTGCCTATATGATCTTTTAAAAAGTATGGTAACGATAACCCTACATGCAAAATAGAAAAAGAGACACAGATATACAGAACAGAATTTTGGACTTTGTGGGAGAAGGCGAGGGTGGGATGTTTTGAGAGAACAGCAATGAAACATGTATATTATCTAGGGTGAAACAGATCACCAGCCCAGGCTGGATGCATGAGACAAGTGCTCGGGACTGGTGCACTGGGAAGACCCAGAGGAATCGGGTGGAGAGGGAGGTAGGAGGGGGGATCGGGATGGGGAATACTTGTAACTCCATGGCTGATTCATGTCAATGTATGACAAAAACCACTACAATATTGTAAAGTAATTAGCCTCCAACAAATAAAAATAAATGGGAAAAAAAGTTCTGAGAATAAATTAAATAATAATGCAATTTGGAAATTCATAGTATTATAATTGCTATTATTAAGTATGTGCTGTGTGCTTAGTCGCTCAGTCGTGTCTGACTCTTTGCGACCCCATAGAGTGCAGGCTGCCAGGCTCCTCTGTCCATGGGGATTCTCCAGGCAAGAATACTGGAGTGGGTAGCCATGCCCTCCTCCAGGGGATCTTCCCCACCCAAGGATCAAACCCAGGTCTCCTGCATTGCAGGCAGATTCTTTATCAACTGAGCCGCCAGGGAAGCCCAAGAATACTGGAATAGATAGCCTATCCCTTTTCCAGGGGATCTTCCAGACCCATATATGAAGCAGATATACAATTTCTTTAGACATTTGACTACTTCTAAAATGAAGAGGTAAAAATTAAATTATAAAAATACATTTTGAAATATTTTCTGAAAAGTTTACTTGATGCAAACAAAATTAGTAAAAAAGTTAAAAACTAATAAAAAATAATTTTGAGACATACTTATCTATATGATAGTAACTTCTTCTTGTTTAATCGTTACATTGTGTCTGACTCTTTTGTGACCCCATGGACTGTAGCCCACCAGGCTCCTCTGTCCATAGAAGTCTCCAGGCAAGAATACTGGAGTGGGTTGCCATTGCCTTCTTCAGAGGATCTTCCTGACTCAGGAATCAAATCCATGTCTCCCACATTGCAGGTGGGTTCTTTACCACTGAGTCACCTGGGAAGCCCCATAATACTAACTTAGGTAATTATTTTCTTTTCCCAATGAACTGAATTATTTTACAAGATTGACCAATTAAGCAGTTTAACAAAGCCCCTATCTCACTGTTTCTAAGGGCAGCTCTACATTACGACAACATCTTGACTGGTGCCATCAGAATGGTTTATTCCAAGCTTACCCCAAGCTCATTTCTCATTGGCAAAACAGTTGAACTGTAAAATAGTCATATCTGATACCTTCTTTAGAAAGACATGAGCAAATGGTCACAAAGTTATGATGGAGCAGCAGAAGCATGAACAAGTTTAGTGACTTCCTTAAGGTCACGTAAAACAAAAACAAGACCAGAGAATAGATTTCCTACCAATCAGTCTGTGTGAGCCCTATTTCCAAGATTATCTTGCCATCTTTACTAACATCCTAGAAAAAGAGAAACCTGATTACCATCAGTATGTCACTGAGTTGAATTTGTTACATTACCCCATGACCAGAGTAGGAAATGACTTTGTCTCTCTCTCCTCCCGTTTGTGTGTTGGTCCACTGGGAGGAGAAAGCTTCATCTAAGCCCGTCTCCCTTCTCAGCAGTGGTGGAAGATAGATATCTTCTCCTATTCCATCTGTGAGGGGTGGTAAGACAGGCCTGCTGTTAGCAGCCTGAAGCTGCTTAGCAAACTTATTAGCATCTCTTCTTCAACCTAGTTTTAAGTATCTGACATTCTAAGCAATAAATCCCAGTGTGTGGGCTCCAGGATTTAAATTAAATGTGAGAAAAAGAGACCTCCTAGGGCCTCAGGCATAAGCTGTGTTCCCCCACTCTGTTTACCAGAGGCACTGCATTTCTAGACGAGTGAGCTGTGTGGCCAGCTGTTAATAACCTAAGGTAGATGTCAATCATTCTCCAATGTCAAGGTCATCCAAGCTCCTTTAATTCAGCACCCCTTCTCCCACTTACAAGCATAAGTTATCAATTGCCCATTTCTCTTAGACATTAAGGAAAATCAACAACTGGGCAACGTGATGAGAACTGAGCCTACTCACGGGAGAGACTATGTACCCTGCTGGTTCACCAACAGGCAAAGCTCTAAATGCAGCTGAATGCAGTCCTACCAAACAGTTTGGGAGCAACAACTGAAAGAAGTCCTTGATGCAGAGAACAGAAGGTACATCAAGTAAAAGTCAAGTGGTCTGGAAATGAAGACCTAGCTTCTATACAGTCCTACACACTTGTCTGATGTCCTTCCAGGTTCACTCACCCATTAGACTCTTCGCCAGGAGCAAGCTCTCTCACTTAACAGATTCTGTTGGTGTCACAAAAAGATCCCTTTCCTAGGTCTGGACTGTGGCTGCTGGATGCTAATGGAGCTGCCTGGCAGGAAACAGAACACTCTCAAGTAGCTCATAGCCAGAGGGGGATGTGGTATTTCTGGCCACAACAAACTCCAAGGTTCATTTCTATCATCTGAGGCTATATTTCATCTGAACCCACATATTTGCTTGGCTTCCTCTCCCCTATTCTGCTTCCCTCACTTCCTTACATGCTTCACGTGCAAGGTCTCCCTCATTAATATCATTTGTACAGGAATCCCCTTCTCAGGTTCTGCTTTTAGAAGACCTAACCTTAAGATGCTTTTCAAGCCAACTTCTGAATATCAGGTCTCAGGCCACTAGGACTCTTGTTTTGTCACCAACTTTCTTCTTTCCCAAAGGCAAAAATGTTTCTGCTGCTCTTCTCTTTGCTCAGGATACATTTTTAATTTCCTCCCCTTATCTCCTCCATAAACCCTGGTTCCCCTTGTGCCGGGCTGTGCTTAGTCACTCAGCTGTGTCCAGCTCTTTGTGACCCCATGGACTGCAGCCCACCAGACTCCTCTGTTCATGGGATTCTCCAGGCGAGAATACTGGAGAGGGTTGCCATGCCCTCCTCCAGGGGATCTTCCTAACCCAGGGATTGAACCCAGGTCTCCCACATTGTGGGCAGATTCTTTACTGTCTTAACCACCAGGGAAGACCAAGAAAACTGGAGTGGGTAACCTATCCCTTCTACAGGGGATCTTCCTGACCCAGGCAACAAACTGGGGGTTCCCACATTACAGGCAGATTCTTTACCAGCTCAGCTACCAGGAAAGCCCATTTCCTCTTGTCAGTTCAGTTCAGTTCAGTTGCTCAGTCGTGTCTGACTCTTTGCGACCCCATGGACTGCAGCAGGCCAGGCTTCCCTGTCCTTCACCAACTCCCAGAGCTTACTCAAACTCATGTCCATTGAGTCAGTGATGCCATCCAACCATCTCATCCTCTATCGTCCCCTTCTCCTCCTACCTTTAATCTTTCCCAGCATCAGGGTCTTTTCAAATGAGTCAGTTCTTCACATCATGTGGTCAGAGAATTGGAGTTTCAGCTTCAGCATCAGCCCTTCCAATGAATATTCAGGACTGATTTCCTTTAGGATGGACTGGTTGGATCTCCTTGCAGTCCAAGGGAATTTCATGAGTCTTCTCCAACACCACAGTTCAAAACCATCAATTCTTTGGTTCTCAGCCTTCTTTATAGTCTAACTCTCAAATCCATACATGACTACTGGAAAAACCATAGTTTTGAGTAAACGGACAACAAAACTATTACTTTGTTGGCAAAGTAATGTCTCTGCTTTTTAATATGATGTCTAGGTTGGTCATAACTTTTCTTCCAAAGACCAAGCATCTTTTAATTTCATGGCTGCAGTCACCATCTGCAGTGATTTTGGAGCCCAGAAAAATAAAGTCAGCCACTGTTTCCACTGTTTCCCCATCTATCTGCCATGAAGTGATGGGACCAGATGCCATGATCTTAGTTTTCTGAATGTTGAGTTTTAAGCCAACTTTTTCACTCTCCTCTTTCACTTTTCTTCTTGTATTTCTCCTCTAATATAATTCTTCTTACTTTGTTCTTGCCTTGTTCTTCCAATGGTCCAATATACCTTTAGAGCAAATCATTGGCAATCAAAAATATAGCTCCCTTTTTCTTGATACCAGAAAGGGCTTTATCATCACTTCATCAGCCAACAAAGTACTAACATATCTTTTAGTATTTTATGAGATCTAAAATTATATGTTTGTCTCGTTTTAATCAGTTTAACATAAAACTGGGTGGTGATTTTTCAGAAATAGAAATCAAGTTCAGTGATGAACATGAAAGGAACACTCAGATAAAGAACATTGAGAAAAGAAAATAAGCTTACTGGAACAAAAATGTTTACAGTGATCCAAGCGTTAGAAAAACTAGCTGACCAGATTTAAGTAAATAAATGGGCATTTAAAGGGAAAAAATTTATAAGGTTTTCAAGTTTACAAGATCAAAGATGGTCTCTTTATGATGAGAAAGTTTTCTCACCTGATTGTCAGTCATATCAGAAAGGGTTGTCATATATAAACATTGTAAAAGTCAGGGATAAAGTTGACTTCCTTGGGAAGTCAGTAACTTAAAGGAAATGCCCTAGGTTTTACTTGTTTTGGAGACCAGAGTCAGAAAGGTTACCCTGGTTTGTGGGGTTACCGAGTACCCTCATTCACAGGGAGACTAGGCAAGTGGGTTAGCTTTGTTGCACATGGGCTGTATTTTACATTTCACAGAGATGATGTTACAGATTTCATCAAAAGTGCGATATTCATTTTTCCTTCCAATACTTTTTTTAAATAGTTTCTTCCTGTGAAGGCTCCCCCCACAAGGACTTCTTTTGTTATATTTGTTTTGGCTTTGGCCTTTGAGAGAAAGCAAGACTTTCAGGAATGGCTCAAACAGTTGTAGAGGCGTGATAAGCCCACAATAGTCCAGAAGTCTGGAAACTCGGAAGAGCTACAGCTTGAGTACAAAGACAGTCTGCTGACAGGATTCCTTCTTGTTCAGGGGAGATGAGTCTTTGTTCTAGTAAGGTCTTTAACTAATTGGATAAAGTTTTTGTTTTTAATAATATCACCACTTATTGTTTTCTACCATAGTAAAAAAAGTGCTTACCCACATATGAAGGATAGTCTGCTTTACTCAAAGACCACTGATTTAAATATTAATCTCAGCAGAGGGAAAAAAAAGAAACATCTTTTTCATGGAAACATCCAGGGTAATGTTTGACCAGATCTCTGGGCACTGCGGTCAATTATCATAAAAGTAAACATCACAATCATCTTGACAAATTCCCAGCGGTTTTGCATTACCTAGGTTTTCGAAAACAGACATACACCCTCTTCATGTTCCAGAACAGTTCCGACTCAATACACTTTATTTCATTTCATCATAACCAGGGAATCAAAATCCTAATGTAATGAATTTGAATGGGCAGTATCTCTTCTTATTGGTTGTATGGCTCTATCCATGGCATTCTCTTCTCCAGTATCGAGGCCCTGGTCAGTGAAGCTACTTGATGATTTAGCTTAGTGGCAAATGGATAAGAAAATCAAACTAGTTACTTGTCAGATTTTCAGAGAGCCCCAGGTCACTGCCTCAAAATCTATGTGCAAAATCTTTAAAGGAGAGGTGGATACCCACTTACCAGACACAGGCCAGGCAAAGACAGATGGTCAAGACAACTGACAGAGAAGTATAGTTTTGAAGTAAAGACCTAAAGATATTGTTACAAATGAAATGAAAGAGCTACTATTTGCTGAAATGAAATATAGAAGAGTGAATTTGGAACAAGGTGACCATAGCACAGATGACTAGCTATATGGTATAAAATGGGAATATATGCCAAGAAATGTCACAAATATTGGGGGGAAACACTGTCTGCTGTAGGGTAAGCTTTTTCAAATCCTTCCTATTGTGAGCTTATGTCCCGTTGAGAACTTCAGCATCTGTAAGTTATAAGGAATCCAATCATACCAGTCATCTTTCATCAAAATATGTTACAGATCAGTATTTTTCATCCTTAGTTACAGTTAACACCAACTGGAGTGATTTAAAATCACTTCTCATGTTACAGCTATACCCCAGGCTAATTAAACAGAATTTGTGGTGAGACACATATATAAATATTTAAAGACTCCCAAGATGCCAATATGAAGCCAAAGTTGAGGATCACTTGCATGCTTATGTTAAGAAATGTAATATGCATAAATAGATAGGAAAGGTACAAAAATTGTATGGACAACAGACATGAATTCTGGAAAGGGTTGGGCTGTAAGTATAAAAAAGAACTGTGCCAATCAAAGAAGAAAGAAATAAAAGGAATTCAAATTGGAAAGGAAGAAGTAAAACTCACTGTTTGCAGATGACATGATACTATACATAAAAATTCCTAAAGATGCCACCAGAGCTCATTAATGAATTTGGTAAAGTTGCAGGATACAAAATTAATATATAGAAATCTGTTGCATTTCTATACACTGACAAAATACCAGAAAGATAAACTAAGGAAATAATCTCATTTACTGTCAGAGTAAAAATAAAATACCTAGGAATAAACTTACCTAAAGAGCCAAATGGATTTGGATGTGAGAATTGGACTATATGGATGTGAGAGTTGGACTATAAAGAAAGCTGAGCGCTGAAGAATTGATGCTTTTGAACTGTGGTGTTGGAGAAGACTCTTGAGAGGCCCTTGGACTGCAAGGAGATCAAACCAGTTCATCCTAAAGGAAATCAGTCCTGAATATTCATTGGAAGGACTAAGTTGAATCTGAAACTCCAATACTTTGGCCACCTGATGTGAAGAACTGATTCACTGGAAAAGACCATGATGCTGGGAAAGATAGAGACCAGGAAGATAAGGGGACGACAGAGCATGAGATGGTTGGATGGCATCACCGACTTGTTGGGCATGAGTTTGAGCAAGCTCCAGGAGTTTATGATGGACAGGGAAGCCTGGCATGTCGCAGTCCATGGGGTCTCAAAGAGTCAGACATGACTGAGTGCCTGAACTGAACTGAAGGAGCCAAAAGATCTATCCTCCAAGAAGCATAGAACACTATGGTAGAACACCAATAACCTCCAAGAACACTGATGAAAAAAATTAAAGACACAATTATACGAAAAGATATACTATATTCTTGGATTGGAAGAATTAGTGTTGTTAAAATTATTATACTACCCAAGGCAATCTACAGATTCAAAGCAATACCTATCAAATTACCAGTGGCACTTTTCCCAGAAGTAGGATAAATAATTTTAACACATTATTGACCAGAGACATATTAATACATTTTCTGTTACCTTTACATTATTGACCAGAGACATACCAGTATGTTTGTAGAGAGTGACACAATTAACATCACCATGAGAAGTTTTAGAGCTTAAAACTGATCAGGGGTTCATTATACAACTTATGATTGCCATTATCATTCACATTTTGCTCCATCAGGCTTTTGTTCCAATGCTGCGTATGTTATAAGTGCAAGTTTATTACTGTAAAATTTCCACAAATGATGCACTGTGAAATTTCTCATTTCTAAAAGAGCCCACCACAAAAAGATCTGCCTTGACTATCAGGTAAAATAAAAGAACACAGCTAGAGGAAATAATACCCACAAGAGTAAAAAAAAAAAATGGTGCCAGAAAGTTTGTGCCAGAGGAAAACACAGTGAAACATAGTATATTCATAATATATGTTCTGTTCCCTTATGCAGATGTGCCTGCTATAATGTCTATCACACTCTAATGAAATATTATAATGCTTCAGCAAGACATGTAAAAAGTTTCAAATAAACACAAAATGTGCAAAAAAAGTTATTGATATTTATTCAAAAGTAGGTGTTTCAATATTCATTCCCATAACAAACTGCCAGCCACAGGCATTAGTTTCTGCAAAAATCCCCCAATCCATAATCAATAATGTGTTAAAATTTATATGAAACCGCAAAAGACCTCAAATTGCCAAAACCATCTAGAGAAAGACTACAACTGGAAGACTCGCACACCCTGACTTTGGATTATACTACAAAGCTACAGTAACCAAAAAAGACACATATTCCCAGCCATAAAAAAGAACACATTTGAGTCAGTCCTAATGAGATGGATGAACCTTGAGGTTGTTATGCAGAGTGAAGTCAGAAAAACAAATATTGTATATTAACACATATGTATGGAATCTAGAAAGATGGTACTGATGAACCTGTTTGCAAGGCAGCACAGACACAGAGACAGACATAAAGGACAGAGTTGTGGACCTGGGCACAGAGGAGGGAGGGAGAGGGAAGGATGAATTGAGGGAGTAGCATGGGAACATATAGATGACCATGTGTAAAACAGATAGCCAGTAGAAATCTGCTGTATAATGCAGGGAGCTCAAATCAGGTGCTCTATGACAACCTAGGGGGTTGGGATGGGGTGAGGGGTGGGAGGGAAGTTCAAGAGGGGACAGGACATATGTATACCTATGGCTGATTTATGTTGATATACAGCAGAGACCAATACAATATTGTGGTGCAATTATCTCCCAATTAAAAATAAATAACATAAAAGACAAACAGATCAGTGGAAGAGAATAGAGAGCCCAGAAATAAGCCCATGAACATATCGTTAATTAATCTATGACAAGAATGGAGAAAAGAGACTCTCTTCAATAAATGGTGCTGGGAAAACTGAAAAGCTGTAAGTAAAAGAATAAAATTAGGCCTTCCTTGCTGGCTCAGTGGTAAAGAATCTGCCTGCCAATGCAGGAGACATGGTTTCAATCCCTGATCCTGGAAGATCCCATGTGCTGGGGAGCAACTAAGCCTGTGTACCACCACTATTTAGCCTATGCTCTGGAGCCCGGGAGCCGCAGCTACTGAGCTCACGTGCTGCGATGACTGAAACACACATGCCCTGGAGCCCGTGCTCCACAACAAGCCACCCGGATGAGAAGCCCGTGTACTGCGACTAGAGAGTAGCCCCTGCTCATCACAACTAGAGAAGAGGACCACACGGCAACAAAGACCCAGCACAGCCAAAACTAAATCAAATTATAAGAAAGAATAGAACATTGTCTAATACCGTACACAAAAATAAATTTAAAATGAATTTTAAAAACTAAATGCCAAACCATATACTATAAAAATCCTCCTAAAGGAAAACATAAGCAGAACACTGACATGAAGTAATTTTTTTGGACATATATTCTAAAGGAAAGGATATAAAAGCAAAAATTAATGAATAGGATCTACTTAAACTTAAAAGCTTTTGCACAGCAAAGGAGACCATCAACAAAAAAGACAACCTACCGAATGAGAGAAAATATTTGCAAATGATATCACTGGTATAGGATTAACATGTAATATATATAAATAACTCATACAACTCAACATCAAAAAAACAAACAACCTGATTTTAAAAATGGGCAGAAGAACTGAATAGACATTTTTCCAAGGAGGAAATGCAGATGGCCAACAGGCACGTGAAAAGATGCTCAACATCACTAATCATGCAAATCAAAATCACAATGAGATATCACCTCACATCTGTCAGAATGGCCATCACCAAAAAGTCTACAAATAATAAATGTTGGGGAGGACGTGGAGAAAAGAGAACCCTTGTACACTGCTAGTGGGAGTATAAACTGGGGCAGCTGCTGTAGAAAACAGTATGAAGGTTCCTCAAAAAGCTAAAAATAGAATTATCATATGATCCAGCATTTCCACTGCTGGGTATATATTGAAAAAACACAAAAACACTAATTTGAAAGACACATGCACCCCAATATTCATAGCAGCATTATCTAAAACAGGGAAGATACGCAAGCAACCTAAGTGTTCCTCAACAGATGAATGGATAAAAAAGATGTGGTGTGTGTGTGTATATATATATATGCAACATATATATATATGTTAAACAAAGAAGGAAAGTTTGCCATTTGCAACAGCATGGATGGACTTAGAGGGTATTATGCTAAGTGAAGTAAGTCGAAGAAAGACAAATACTGTATATTCTCACTTACACATGGAATCTACAACTAGTGAATATAACAAAAAGGAAGTAGACTCAGATACAGAGAACAAACCAATGGTACCTGTGGGGAGAGGGAAAGAGGGAGGGGTGATATAGAGCTAGAAAGTTAGGAGGTACAGACTATTATGTATAAAATAAATAAGCTACAAGGATATATTGTACAACACAGGGAAAACAGCCAATATTCCATAGTAACCATAAATGGAGAATAACCATTAAAAATTGTGAACTACTGTGTTGTATACTTATAACTTATATAATAAATATTTTATACCAACTATATATTAATTTTAAAAAGTAAAAAGGAAGAGCTGTAGATTTTTCAGTTTAACTTTTTGTTTTTAGAGCAGAATAACAACTAAGCTTCTTACATGTTAGACTGAAAACTGAGAAAACTTTTCCAACACCTGAAATCCCATAAGGGTTCTACAGGCTCATTACCTTGCCATAAACTGGAACATACCCAGTAGAATATTGGAGCCAGTCATATTAAATATATACATTTATACATGTTAAAATAATATATGCTTATATACTGGATACATATATATTTCTACCATATCCACCCATACATACACACACACACACACGGTAGAAATTCTCATTGCAATTGACTAGTTTCTTTATTAAGTTCAGCTCTTTCCAGTCTAAGCTTGCCTTTTTGGCAAGAGCATAATCATTCATGAAGTAATTTAAAAATAAATAGTAAATATTTTATAGCTTTTTATTACCTAACTAAAATAGATTTGTATGCTAACAAATAATTAATTTAATGATGCTGTCCAACTCAGACCCACCCCATAAAAATGTACTATTCTGATCAATATGACCCACAACATCTATGAGCACTAAGATAATTCACCTCACTTCTTCACAGCCTCAGTCTATGATTAAAAGACAAAAAAGCTCCCTCCTTCTCACAAAGAACTCCTATTTCCCCTAGATCAGTTCATATTTTTCCACAAAGAAAATTCAGAAGCTTAAAAATCTATTCTCCATCCTAGCCAATTTTGCTTTAAAATGTTAAAGAAAAAAAAATGCCTGAAGTTAAAATAAAATCCATACGAGTTCACATTTAGCATTTACCTTGTGCCACACACAGGAATTCCATTTCTACTTGCAAAATAAAGTGGGAAATTGACTTTTCCCACTAACTCAGACTTTAAGTCCACTTTTACTAAAACTTTTTAGCCATCTGAGTCCATCATAGCTTTTTAAAGATAAATTCAGTATATGGTGACTTAATATATCACCAGAAAGTGCACTGGGTAGATGTCACAGGAGAAGATGTTTCATCTATTTAATCCTGAGTCTGGTTCAGCAGTGGGTAATGCTATCATTAATCCACTGAGAGCTCACCCCTCAGATGATAATTAGAAAGGAACTTTTTTTTTTTCTCAATAACCATAATTACAGTGACACTCTCAATAGCCCTAATTATGGAAATGGGATTCAGATTAAACTCACCTGCCTGATAATATACAGTAAATGTCTATTTCAGCTGAACTATGTTGTTTGTAAAGCAGCAGGTTCAGGTACAAGATATGTGAATAATAGAGCCATCAACTCTAGAAGCTCAACTTAGATTAAAAGCTGGTATTCATTTGCCTAGAGTTTGTGCTGTGTGCTAGGCATGAAAAATGCATCTCTAGGCAAAAGTTAGAAGATTCCAAACAACATGCTGGTCCAGGTTTATTTCATAGTTGTTTTCTGGTGCCCAAGTGTTTTATTCTATCCAGACTCTAAGACACTGAGCAACGAAAGCATCATCCTGCTTGCTCTTATGCTTTAAAAACAAAAGAAAGAAAGAAAGAAAAATTCCATAATGTGGACTGCTGTCAGTTCTATTCATTTTTATTTGGCTGCGCTGGGTCTCGGTTGCAACATGTGGGATCGTCACTGAATCATGAGAGAGATTTCGCTGCGGCACACAGGCTCTCTAGTTGCGCCCCACAGGCTTCAGTAGTTGCAGCACACAGGCTCTTAGTTGCGGTGTGTGGATTTAGTTGCTCTGTGGCATATGAGATCTTAGTTCCCTGACCAGGAACCCGCATCTCCTGGATTGCAAGGCATATTTTTAACCCCTGGACCACCAGGGAAGTTCCAGTTCAACTCATTTGTGATCGTGAGAGAAGTGTAAGAATTTGTAATCTCCAAGCTATTTCTCAAGATTCCAGAAGGAAAATACATATGTATATACATACACAAACATACACAGAGGCGCATACATATGCATACACACAGCAGCTAGAATACCCTATTTCTCCTTATATAGATATATCTCTGTTTCATATGGAAAGTAAGAGTCAAGTATTTTTCTTTCAGAGACCCCAGGCATACCATAGTAATGCCTTCATCTTCTGATATTCAATAAACGGTAAAGATACTCAAAAAAACTGAAAGCAGTCTATTGTTTACAGGAGAGAGAAAGAGACCTTCAAGGAAGAACTATGTGGCCCTTGCTTCTCCTTTTAGATCCTTTTCCTTGGCTTGGCTCACTCAGAATTATTCATTAATATTCAGTGGGACTAAGGATGCTGAGTTTATCCTTCAAGCATCCACAAAGAAAACCACTCTAACTTCACAAACTTCTAAAAAGACCTCCCCTCCTTTGCTCTCATTCTTGTTACTCTGGAGTTTAGAAGGGCTCTCAGGCTGTACGGTAAAAGGAGAAAGAGAAGGACAGAGTGATTTATTTTCCCTTATTTTCCCTCAAATTCCAGCTAAAAATGGCAAATGAGGACAAAATCCTGCTATAAGTCATTATTATGAAGGTGACTTCATTTTGATGAAAGTTGCAAATGGACAGAATATATTAACTCTGTTTTGAACTTTAAGACAACTCTTTCTCTCATCAACTGTAGTCCCAGTGGTAGAGTTGAATGGTGGGAGATATCAGTCGTTTCAGCCCTCATTAAATTCTTGGCCACAAGCCACTGAACTAAATTCAAGAGCTGAAGCCTTGAAATTTACTTTAGTTCTTTAAACAAAGGCTTCTTTCCCAGACAATGAGGTTTTGAGTGCAATTTGCTCTCCTAACTATAGACGGTTCACAAGGAGTTCAACTAGGAAGAAATTAATTGGACTTTCTATTGTTCGTTTCTCTCCTTTCCCACCCCCAATGTATTAAGCAATTCTACAGACCACGAATGTTACTGCCCTTCATTTGGTGAAATTTAATTCAATTAAAATTTACAAAACAGACACAGAATAGATCATATTAGGAGTTGATTCTAACAAGAAAAACAATAGAACTATAAATCGCTCATTGATCCCTGCCCTCTAGTAGCTTGTAATCTTAGTTAATTGAAGAGACTCTACCTTTGGTTTTTGATGAAACTTAAAATGTAATCTAGCCAATCTGATTTCATATCTTACCTAGGATTTGTTTTCTGTTACCAAAAAAAGTACTATAGATAGATTTCTTACAGGGATAATCTGAAACTAGTGGGAGAGAAGTCAGTTTGTGGGGAGGTGATATATGTATAATTATGGCTTATTTGTATTGTTGTATGGCAAAAACCAACAAAACATTGTAAACCAATTTTCTTCCAGTTAAAAAATAAATTTAAAGAATTTTAAAGTCTATTTGTGGCTTTTCCAGACAGCAATATTTCCCATCAAGGTTACTAGTTATTTATTTTAAGCACCAAAAGAATGAAATGGTATGCAAATGGCAGTCAGTGGTAGGGGGAAAAGCTCAAAATGGGAAAACAATCTACTATGAATTCTAGTTTATGAAAACAAAGGTACAAATGTTCTATTCACTGTGATACTTCAAGAATAGATGTAACTTGGAGAAATCCACATCATGTCAATAGTATTGACTTTTCTCATATCTTTTAAGAGAAAGTAAAATGTGACCTTCCCTACTTACTAGCTACTTCCTTTATAGAAGACACAATGGAGCATAGTCTACACCATTTGGAAGATGCATTCTGGCTTGTACTGTTTCAATACTGTTTTACTGTAGTGAGACGGAACGAACACCAGGTTTCAAGTAAGAAAAGAGCGAGTTCTGGTCTCAGCTCAATCATTTACTAGTCTCAAGGCCTTGAACAAGCATCTTAATTTTCTGAGCCTCAGCTTCTTCTTCTATAAAGTGTCCTGAGCAGGCCACTTGAAATAATAAATGTGACAGCACTTTACAAAACTATTTCTGTATAAATGTAGGATTGATCATGGGCCATGACCATGTTGTTCACCATCATTTTATGAACAGATCAGGTCTTCTAGAACAGAGATTGGACTAGATCTTTCCTAGAACCTGCCACAGCAAAACACTCTCAGGTCCATCCATGCTGCAGCAAATGGCAAATTTTCATTTTCTTTTATGACTGAGTAGTAATGGATTACTACTATTATACATATATATATATATATATATCACATTTTTTCTATTCATTCATCTGTCAATGGACATTTAGGTTGCTTCCATGTCTTGGCTATTATAAATAGCATTGCTGTGAACATCTATGAACATTGAAGTTCATGAATCTTTTCAAATTGTTGGGGTTCTTTTCAGATATATACCAGGACTGGAACTGCTAGATCATGCTATGTGAAATAAGTCAGACAGAGAAAGATAAATACCACTTATATGTGGAATCCAAAAATAGAACAAAGTTAAATCGCTTAGTCATGTCCAACTCTTTGCAATCCCATGGACTGTAGCCTGCCAGGCTCCTCAGTCTATGGAATTTTCCAGGCAAGGATACTGGATCGAGTTGCCTTTTCCTTCTCCAGGGATCGAACCTGGGTCTCCCACACTGCAGGCAGATTCTTTACCATCTGAGCCACCAGGGAAGCCCCAAAATATAACAAACTGGTGGATAAAATAAAAGAAGCAGACTCATAGAGAACAAACCAGTGGTTACCAGTGGAGAGAGGGAATGATGGAGGGGCAATACACAGGAAAAGAAAAAAAGGGTCATTATAGGATTATATGAAATCACCTGTGTGACACTTGTGAAAATTATAAAGCCTTGTAAAAGTTAAAGAATCTTTCATTCAATAAAAAAAAGAACCTGCCATATCACAAAAACAGTGAACAGTTATTGAGAATGTACAAAGTAATTCAAGAAGCTGAAGCCTTACAAGTTATTTTAGTTCTTTAAACAAAGTTTTCTTTCCTGGACAATGAGGTTTTGAGTGTCTTTTGCTCTGTGGAAGGTTCACAAATATAGTCAAGCTAGAAGGGACTTGAGACTGGTCCAACCCAATTATCTACTCAATCATAAGGCTGAGCTCAAAGCTGACTTGCCCAATAGGAAGGCAGTGCAGAAACAAGCAGACAGCACTGCTCCTGACCTGGGCCCTGGACCACCCAGAACAGACTGATGCAGTTTTTGTTCGGGGCAAAGATACTGCAAGTACATGTATTTTTGTGATGAAAGGGAGAATTCGCGATCTCTATGAGTAGTTGACTTAGTATCTTAATATTTGATAAAGAAGCTCTTTTTTCCTACAGGATCTCATCCTGAGGATTTGTCCTTTGTTGAAAGAGGCAAGGCACAACACAGGAAGCGAACAGTGATTGGTCTGACTGTAACTGGACTTCAAGATAAGCAGGATTGGGATTGCCAAGGGAACAAATGAGAAGTGGCATTTAGGTCTTTTCCTAAAAAGCCCTCCACTTCAAAACTGCCTAGGATGCAGCATTCAAGGTTACCATACCTGACACGCAGGTACAAGAGAGACACAGGAATGGAGTAGGAATTCATTCTCCATCTGTCTGTCGCATATGAAGGCACATTGTAGCTTCCTCAACATGATACCTGAAAACACGGTCTTAATGGCCTTCTTTCTGGTATTCCCTAAACACTTATCCTCAAGGAGGTCATAAGAGGCAGGCCTGTGGGAAGCCACGCTCTCTCTAATTCAATGAGCTATTCCTGGAAAACTTTCAAGGACAAAAATGATGAAAGGCAGGGTCGGGAGGAGGACTTCACTGGACACAGCAGAGCAGGAGGAGTTTCAAACAAGCAGTCAGACCCCAGACTGGAAGTATGCTGTGCTTCCCCGCTCCTGGACATTGTCACACATGAGTATCAGCTGCTCATTTCTCCCCTGCCCCTCAGCAGCCTGGTGAAAAGCCAGGAAGCAGTAGCAGAGAGTGGCGTGTATGTTCTGCTGCGGCTGCTCAGTCGTGTCTGACTCTTTGCAACCCCCTCAGGACTGTAGCCTGCCAGGCTCCTCTGTTCATGGGGATTCTCCAGGCAAGAATACTGGAGTGGGTTAATACCTAATTACTTGACCCAAAGACTACCCAAGGAGCCTAACTTCTAGATGCAGAGAAGGCAGAATGGTGATAGCAAAGTGTGGTACCTGACCATGGCCTTATCAATCTGGAGAATTTCCTGGGGGCATCCTACAAGTATTTTTGGAAGGACCCTGGGGCTTTCTGGGTTGCGAAGGCGGTAGGAATTGCAGGTGTAAAGACTGTCAGATTTTCTCTCAGAATTACATCCCATTCCTAATAACACAAAAGGGAACACCAGCAACGCCAACAAAAAAGGAGCAGCCAGCACCAAGAATGATCTGTTTCATTATTCATTCTCCTTGCATTACAGCAGAATTTAACCCTAAAAAATAGCCCAGCATTATTGTTATTGCTATGTCTAAACTTTCCTAGATATTCCAGCTTAAAGTAGTAAAAGAAAGCAGAGTTAACAGACTCAGTTCAGTTCAGTTGCTCAGTCATGTCCGACTCTTTGTGACCCCTTGAACTGCAGCACGCCAGGCCTCCCTATCCATCACCAACTCCCAGAGTCCACCCAAACCCATGTCCATTGAGTCAGTGATGCCATCCAACCATCCCATCCTCTGTCGACCCCTTCTCCTCCTGCCCTCAATCTTTCCCAGCATCAGGGTCTTTTCCAATGAGTCAGCTCTTCGCATCCAGTATTGGATGTTGCAGCTTCAAAATCAGTCCTTCCAATGAACACCCAGGACTGATCTCCTTTAGGATGGACTGGTTGGATCTCCTTGACAGACTCAAACTTTAGGCAAATTAATAAATTCTCATTTGCTGTGAATTCATAGGCCTGGTTCGATTTTCAACTTTGTCTTCAGAAGTACTATGCAAGGCAGAAAGTAGCAGATTGCTCATGGGTGCTGGAGGAGGTTGGAACTGGGGAGCGCACTAGAAGGGGATTAGAATGACTCAGTCCACCCACATGTCTCTGATGTACTGGAAATAGATCTTCTGAAACCAAGGGTCAGACTCTTACTAATGCTGTAAAAAAGTTCTAGGTCTAAAGTCACTCAACTTCCTTGGGTTCATACTTTTCCAGATGATGCTTCAGAAGCCTGAAGCTCAGTGGCCATTGCTTCTGTGTATTTAGTTCTCACTGGACTTCTGTGGAGAGTCAACCTCATTTTGATAAATTTTGTTGGTTACATTATAGAAGCAATGGACTGACCCCAACTGGCCAAGCAGCAGCTCCTATTACTGGCTGGCTCCTTTGAATGTGTACTAAATTCTATCAATCACTACTCTAAAATGGATATATTGTTTTTCTTAAACTCTGGGATCTTCCATAGAATGTTGGCTATCACACATACAGCTCTGTCATTTAAAAAAAGGGGGGTGGAGGGGCATGGTGGGGAGGTTAATTAATGTAACAAATATTTATTCCATAACTACAACACTAGCAAAGCAATGTTCAAAATTCTCCAAGTCACATTTCAACAGTATGTGAACTGTGAAATTCCAGATGATCAAGCTGGATTTAGGAAAGCCAGAGGAACCAGAGATCAAATTGCCAATATCCACTGGATCATCAAAAAAGCAAGAGAGTTCCAGAAAAACATCTACTTCTGCCTTATTTACTACACCAAAGCCTTTGACCGTGTGGATCACAACAAACCATGGAAAATTCTTAAAGTGATGGGAATACCAGCCCACCTTACCTGCCTCCTGAGAAATCTGTATGCAGGTCAAAGAAGCAACAGTTAGAACTGGATGTGGAACTACAGACTGGTCCCAAATTGGGAAACAAGTACATCAAGGCTGCATATTGTCACCCTGCTTACTTAATTTATATGCAGAGTACATCATGCAAAATGCCAGGCTCGATGAAGCACAAACTGGAATCAAGATTGCCAGGAGAAATATCAATAACTTCAGATATGCAGATGACACCACACTTATGGCAAAAAGTGAAGAAGAACTAAAGAGCCTTTTTTTTTTTTATTAGCCAACTGAGAATATTTATTAACTAAATAATTTAATAATAAAGAAAATGCCTACTTGATTAATTGTTACAGAGTAAAAATTACAATAAAACTGTCTTGATCAGTGCTTTGCAGTTGATGAAAGTGAAAGAGGAGAGTGAAAAAGCTGGCTTAAAGCTCAACATTCAAAAAACTAAGATCATGGCATCCGGTCCCATCACTTCATGGCAAATAGATGGGGAAACAGTGGAAACAGGGACAGACTTTATTTTGGGGGGCTCCAAAATCACTGAAGATGGTGACTGCAGCCATGAAATTAAAAGACACTTGCTCCTTGGAAGAAAAGCTATGACCATCCTAGACGGCATATTAAAAAGCAGAGACACATACTCTGGTTTCTCTTCAGATCATATAAATCTTTCTTGTACAACAAAGGAAACTATAAGCAAGGTGAAAAGACAGCCCTCAGATTGGGAGAAAATACTAGCAAATGAAGAAACAGACAAAGGATTAATCTCAAAAATATACAAGCAACTCCTGCAGCTCAATTCCAGAAAAATAAATGACCCAATCAAAAAATGGGCCAAAGAACTAAACAGACATTTCTCCAAAGAAGACATACAGATGGCTAACAAACACATGAAAAGATGCTCAACATCACTCATTATCAGAGAAATGCAAATCAAAACCACAATGAGGTACCATTTCACGCCAGTCAGGATGGCTGCTATCCAGAAGTCTACAAGCAATAAATGCTGGAGAGGGTGTGGAAAAAAGGGAACCCTCTTACACTGTTGCTGGGAATGCAAACTAGTACAGCCACTATGGAAAACAGTGTGGAGATTTCTTAAAAAACTGGAAACAGAACTGCCATATGACCCAGCAATCCCACTTCTGGACATACACACTGAGGAAACCAGATCTGAAAGAGACACGTGCACCCCAATGTTCATCGCAGCACTGTTTATAATAGCCAGGACATGGAAGCAACCTAGATGCCCATCAGCAGATGAATGGATAAGGAAGCTGTGGTACATATACACCATGGAATATTACTCGGCCGTTAAAAAGAATTCATTTAAATCAATTCTAATGAGATGGATGAAACTGGAGCCCATTATACAGAGTGAAGTAAGCCAGAAAGATAAAGAACATTACAACATACTAACACATATATATGGAATTTAGAAAGATGGTAACGATAACCCTATATGCAAAACAGAAAAAGAGACACAGAAGTACAGAACAGACTTTTGAACTCTGTGGGAGAAGGTGAGGGTGAGATGTTTCGAAAGAACAGCATGTATATTATCTATGGTGAACCAAAATCACCAGCCCAGGTGGGATGCATGAGACAAGTGCTCGGGCCTGGTGCACTGGGAAGACCCAGAGGAATCGGGTGGAGAGAGGGAGGTGGGAGGGGGGATCAGGATGGGGAATACATGTAACTCCATGGCTGATTCATGTCAATGTATGACAAAACCCACTGAAATGTTGTGAAGTAATTAGCCTCCAACTAACAAAAATAAATGAAAAAAATAAAAAAATAAAAATAAAAAGCAGAGACATTACTTTGCTGACATAGGTCCACATAGTCAAAGCTATGGTTTTTCCAGTGGTCATGTATGGATTTGAGAGTTGGACTATAAAAAAAGCTGAGCGCTGGAAAATTGATGCTTTTGAACTGTAGTGTTGGAGAAAACTCTTGAGAGTCTCTTGGACAGCAAGGAGATCAAACCAGTCAATCCTAAAGGAAATCAGTCCTGAAAATTCATTTGGAAGGACTGATGCTGAAGCTGAAACTCCAAAACTTTGGCCACCTGATTCGAAGAACTGACTCACTGGAAAACACCCTGATGCTGGGAAAGACTGAAGGCAGGAGGAGAAAGGGACAACAGAGGATGAGATGCTTGGATGGCATCACTGACTCGATGGACATGAGTTTGAGCAAGCTCTGGGAATTGGTGATGGACAGGGAAGCCTGGCGTGCTGCAGTCCATGGGATTGCAAAGAGTCAGACATGACTGAGCAACTGAACTGAACTGAACTGATCCTTTCATTTCCTTATCTTTACAATACATATAGTAACATCTACTTTACATGGCTGGTAGAAAGGAAATAATAGAACACACACAGAGTATTTGAATGAGTGTCTAGTGTATAAATACACAAGCACCCACAGGTATCTCTTGTAAGTATGCAAACTCTATCTCTCGCCACATGTAGCTGTACAACACAAAATACAAACAAAAGAGAAACACAAGAGAAATTCACCTTTTGCATCTTCTTTCTAGAAGTGGGAACACACATATTCCCAAAACAGGAGGGGGGAAAAGACAAAAGCAAAGCTGTCAGCATCAGTATCAATACCCACCCCCACCGCCGCTTAGCTTTTCCAGGAATACTTCTGAAGGTGGAAACTGCTCTTACCAGTTATGTCAGTGATATGCTAAACAACTCAATTTGAGGACCACAAAATCCTTTATTAGAGATTATCTCAGCTGAGCTCTCTAATGAGTAATGATTATGTATTTTCCATTGTTCAGTCAGCTAAATCAGCCCAACAGAAGACATATTTTTTTGAGCTTCCAAATGATTCAAAGTGTCTGTTGACATCAGTAAAATTTATCAGTGAGTGCCAAGTTTCCCTTCATATTATATGCTCTCAACCATGTCCAATGTCAGACCAGATCCTTTGTCTTTAGTGTCTTATATTCAGAAGAAAGGAGAAGAAAAGCATCCAAATGACAATATAATATCTACTGCAATAAATTAGATAATACAAATTAAGTCATGTCAGATGATCATGACAAGACAGACTTCAGAAGAATGGAGTACTGTATATAAATGCAATGAAATACTACTCAGCCATTAAAAGGGAGGGATTTTGCTATTTGCAACAACATAGATGGACTTGGAGAGTACTATGCTAAATGAAATAAGTCAGATAAAGACAAATACTGTATGATATCACTTATTTGTGGAATCTAAAAAATACAACAAACAAGTGAATATAATCAAAAAAGAAAGAAGCAGACTCACAGATATAGAGAACAAGATAGTGGTTGGGGGGGAGGGGCAATATAAAATATCACAGAGAGGGAAGTACACACTGTTGGGTGTAAGATAGGCTCAAGGATATATCCTACAACATGGGGAAGATAGACGATGTCTTATATTAATTGTAAATGGAAAATAAACTTTAAGAATTGTTTTAAAAATTAAATTTAAGAAAATGAAATAAAATAAAGTCACACCTAAACTTCCCATAGGGGAAAAAATTTACAGAGGTAGGTTTATCTGTAAAATAACTGACAACTGAGAAGTTTAAAGGATGAGTCACTGTATCCGATTTCATTCCTAAGGAAGTATACTTTAAACAGAATAACCAGCACAAACATCATAAGGCTCCAAAAGTCCTATAGTATCTTAGTACTCACCACTTTTACCTACTAGAAGGGCCCACACAACTATGATTAAGTTGGCCCAAGTCCTCTTCATCCCCTTTTCTAATTGAATTTTTCCTTAACAGTACACTCCACTAACACCCAATATTTGTCTCAAAATCCTTTTTCTCTAAAGAGTTTGCTTGGTGCAATTTTTACTGTGTTTGCTTATTTTAATCATAAATAGGCATTATATGACCTAGTGTTAACCATTCAGTCGTGTCCAACTCTTTGCAACCCCAGGGACCAAAGACCACCAGGCTCCTCTGTCCATGGAATTCTCCAGGCAAGAATACTGGAGTGGGTTGCCATTCCTTCTCCAGGAGACCTTCCCAATCCAGGGATTGAACCCTAGTATCCCACATTGCAGGCAGGCTCTTTACCATCTGAGCCACCAGGGAAGCCCAAAATAGCCATTACTGAGCACCAACTAAAACAGGACCTCGTACATCTAAAGCATAAAGTTATGATCCCTTTATGTATGGGCCCTACAGAAACTTATATTTTACTTAGAGAGGAAGGCTTGTCCATTAAAAAAAAAACAACTTCAAAAACCATGGAGATGCACCACAGCAGTTATGAAAAGCTCTACAGAACTACAGAAGAAGCCCTTTTCACAGGCCTTGCAGAACAGGCAAAACTTAAATAAAAGAAGAAAGATTATCTGACAAATTAAAATGTCAATCCTTAATTAAACATTTCTTGTTTAACTCCTATGAGCACTAAAACAAAAGATGCCAAGGCAAGAAGCAAAGGGGAATTGAAATACAATGTGAGAAGGACCAACCAAATCACGTTTTTTTCCTATATGGGTGCATCCTGTTTCCCCTACTCAAAGTCATTCCATTTTCTTGCAAGTTTTGTATAAGAATTCACTTCTGATAAACTTAGGGTACTAGATATCAAGTAATAATCAAGGTCTTTAGTCCTTATTTGTAAGAAATTCCTGAAAGCTGGATTCAGAACCAGAGTTACTTGAACAGTACTCTACTTGACAAGCATGAGGATCAAGCCTAAAGCACATAGTTTAGAAAAGTTCATCGGGTGGGATGAGTCCAGCACAACACTAAATAGTTTCCAAACAACAGTTCCATATGCAGGCCATTTATGCTGGAGTCAGCATAAATGTCAACTTCCCTTCAACACAATAGAACCAAGGAAAAAGCTGTACTGGAATAAAGCTCACCTGGACTGTGCCTTTCAGGCAAAGCAAAACAAGCAAACAAACAAAAACAAGACACACACTAAGCTACATTTCACTCAGAATCAGCAAACAGCTAGAATCAGACTGAGCAGATATGAAGAGATGCTTTCTTTTTCACTTCCTGGGCCAGAGCCTTTAAGTATTTACAACAATTTATAGCTCACACCTCAGACAGGAAAAGTGAAGTGAATACAAATTTTCCTACAGAAAGTTGGTAAATCTCACAGACCTCTACAAAAATGAGCTCTGCCTTCACTGAGTGGCCATATCCTGGAGGAGAGCGAGGAAGAAAGGGGCAGCCTTCAGGCCCTGCGAATTTACCAATCACAAGAGGCTTGGCTGAATTGCAGCAAAAGCAGCTGCAATAGAAGTAAATTGTTCAGGGAGCAAGTGCTCTAGTAATCCCATTTTAAAACGGGAATTGAGTTTGCAAAGTACCTGAAAGAATCAGTCTTCAGCATGTCTGTCCCAGGGGATATGGAAATGCCAGGGAAGGACTAAAAAGATCATAAACAGGAGAACAGAACTCCTTTAAAATCTGCTGAGCACGCTAGTGAGAAGCTGCACAGGTAGCCTAAACAATGCTGGAAAGTTTCCCTTTGGGGTCTCTTTTTCCATAGCTGTCAAATAAAAGACCCCAGCCTCGCTGATCCTTAAACCTTTTTTTTTTTCTTTCAGTATTAAAATTCTATGAATTTTGTGAAGCACTGTAGCAGGAACCACGCAAAATATATATAATGGTATAGGCAGCAGCAACAATAAATGCTCAAAGGCAGAGCCGTGCAGTCTGTAGATGAAAGAACCTCTGATGTTACGCAAAGGATCCCAACACACAAGCAAGGTTGTGCAACCCCACACTCACTCCAACACTCCAGCCCAAATTTTGTAAAAAGTTATTAAGAAATGTACCATGTTCTGTGTCCTGATGAATACCATGATTTCACAGTATACATTGCCCTAATCTCACTAAAATCCTTCAGAAGTTTCCACTGACCCAAATAAGAACTCCTGAACCAGCCTGATATGATCTGGCCTCTGAATTTGTCTTCAACCTCACCCCTGCCTCCAGTCTCCCTCTGCTTCACTTCATCTGAGACAACTTGCTTTATTTTTGTGCTTTGAGTGTCTCAAGCTCATCCTCACCTTGGTTCCTTTTTTCTGGCTCTTCCTTCTGCTTGCCTAGTCTTCTCCTGGCTCATCATGCAGCCACATCATTTATCCTTCACATCATTTATGTTTCACTTAACTAAGAGGCCACCCCTGATTTCCTCCATTATCACTTCACCCCATTGCTCTATGTCTTTCAGAGTATTTCTTGTTCTAAAATTATTTATTTGCTGACATATTTATTTTCTGTCTTCCTCCAACTAGACAATGAGCTGAAGGAGGGCACAGACGTGATCTGTTTACTGTACATCACAGGTGCTCAAAAACTATTTGCTGAATGTATGATCAAACCACAACTTATTGTCTTAAGAAATACTGGATAAGAGGTTTAGTAACTTTTTGAAGTGAACACTCTAGTAAGAAATATAAGATTAGATCCTGGGACTTTGCAGACCTTTCTACTAGAATTTGCTTTTAACTTTCTGGAGGATTCCATCCAGTTCTGAAGCCACCATTCGTGTCTCTCTCTAATTGGGGCTAACTCTCCCAGTCTATTGTTACCTCTTCCCTGTGTACAACAGGGTCTGTTTTCAAGCATCTGTTGAAGTGGGGCTGAGGTTTTGGGGGGGTGTCTCTAAGCCTAAGACTAAGCATGAAATTTGATAATTAATAACTATTAAAAGTCATACTTCCAGGTGTGACGAGAAAAGGGAGAGGGATAACTGGGAAATAATTTGGGAACTGGATATATGTCAGTATTGGCAGTCATTGGAATAATAGTCATGGATTTGAAATTCTGTATTTAGTGATGTATTGAATGTTTGAAAGCATAGGTTCTAAAGCCTGGATCTCAATCCCTTCTCTGTCACCTCTGAAGACCTTATGACCCATTTGTGCTACAGGTGTCAACAGGGGCTACTACCATTACACCTGATGAAGACTGAAGGAGTTTACACACATAGAAGTCTTACTTCACAGAGTCCATGTCTACCTGTGCTAGCTGCTATTAATGTTATTCTCAAGAGTCTACACTTTTCACTGTGAGATTTCACATTGCAAAAGATTTGCTGTTGTTCAGTTGCTCAGTCGCTTAATCATGTCCAACTCTTTGCAACCCCAAGGACTGCAGCACACCAGGCTTCCCTGTCTTTCACTATGTCTCAGAGTTTGAGCAAACTCATGTCCATTGAGTCGGTGATGCCATCCAACCATCTCATCCTCTGACACTCCCTTCTCCTCCAATTTTGTTTTCGTTCACTCAACTATACTTAATACTTACCTTTAGTGGTTATCTTTCTCATATACTCACCGATATCACCCAAATCCAAGGACTCCTTATAAAATTCACTGTCAACTTTACTCACAGGGCTGAGGGACTCTCTGGACTGCTACCTTATATTCCAAAATCCCTGGCCTCTGCCAGAGACTTCAAACTTTGGCTCCCTATTAGCCTAACTCCCAAGGACCAGTATCTAGGCTCCACTTCCTGTGGTGCTTTCTCTTTAGGCTTCACCCTGGCATCTGTTCTTTCTATGCATCTTTAAGGCCATTCAAGCCCATACTGACTCAATTTAGGTCTAGTGTCCTGCTCTCTTATTTCTCTGGAAAGGGGCGTGAGACCATAAATACTACAACACGGCATCCTGAACACCACAAATTTTAATAAAACTGAGCTTTTATTAAAACTTCTGTAGGACTGAGACAAGATGTCTTCCTTGGAAACACTGAACATCACTTGAGAATACACTGAATTCTTACCTTTCTCTTTGGATCAGATTCATAAGTAGTATCCTCTCTGCATTCTCTTGTTAATACCATCATCCATTAGAAAAGATTTTCTAACAAAATTCTGCTTCCACATTTGTCCTCTGCTTCCTCAAAGCACTGTATACTAAAAATATCTTTAAATAAACTAAAAGTCTATATAAAAGGCCACCTTATTTCATGGATCTTAAAGTCTTGACTAGAGAGTATCTTGCACCCTACATACTTTCAAACATTTCTGCATTTTCCAGCTCAGAATCTTTGACAAGATTACTTTCCATGGTAAATTTTAGCTAGGTGCTTCCAAGAAGCAATACATGAAATGAAATATTAGCATGTACTACTACAGGTTCGATAGTCTTATTTTTATTGATAAAGTCTTTGGTTAAACAAATAACTCTGCTTTGAAAACTAGTTATCTAGGAAGCAAATTCCTTTAAAAACAACAACAACAATCTCTAGCTTCTCCTAACTAAGGGTATTGTACAACTTGTCCACAGAGAGTGATTATCCACACCAGGTGGCATTAGTTTATTGATCCAATAAGGAAATATCTTTAATGAGCATATACAATAGAGCCATTAAAGGAAAACCGTTTATTTCAAAATATACCCTCACTGAATGAATATCTCATAAAACAGATATTCCAGGTCACAGAGAGAAGTCCTGTTGCTTGCTAACTTTTGCTTGTGAAGTCAGATAGGCTCAAATCAAAAGAAACACAGGTAACCAGTAGAGCCAACTTGCTACATAAAACTTTTTTCATAGTTTCTTTACCTCTCCTTTGAAAAGGTATTCTAGAACTTAACATGAAAAGCAAGTATGCTGAGGCAAAAGGAGCTACAACACCGACCTCTTATAATGATTAGATTAACATTTCCAGTGGGGCTAGGGAAATGCAGCGAAACATTCTACCACAACTGAAGTCAGCTTTGGGTGAAGGGTTAGAAAGGGGGTAGTATTAACTGTTAGATCTGGAACTCTCTTTGGCTATCTACAGAACCTGCATTTTCTCTAACTAAACATGAGGGTTCTCCTTATCTCAGCAAAAACCCAGATCAACAATAAATCATGACTTGCCTTGCATGAGAGTGACAAGAGATTCATAACTGGAAATAACTTGAAACAGTCACCCATCAATGAACAGAGAGATGGGCAGGATGACCAGTGAAAGGGTTTTAGCTTTGAGGGCTCACTTTGTGAGACCTCTGCTATCCATACAATGCATGTCATTTTCTCCATGGAATAAACCGCAGCCAAGGATTGCCAGTGATGGAAGCAGATGAACTCAGTGTCAAGACAACATACTGGACTCATAGATGACACTATGTTCAGGGTATAGATACACCAATAGGATCTGCTAATGTCCAACTCCAGTAACCAGATATTCAGGTATCTGGATATTCAGGTATGTCCTCTCTCCTTCCTTGTAAAATATCTTCTGCCTACCTTCTATCTGCCAAGTATTGAGCTGCCAAGTATTGAGACACAGAAGTGCATGAAACATGATCACTGACCCAGGCAAGTTCACAATCTAATAGATGAGACACACATGCAAACAAATCGTATCAGGGATCATAACAATGACAGGTACAAGGACAAAGGTGGGTTTAGAAGGGATATTAACTATGCTATGTTTGTGTTGTCACAGGGTGTGGGTCAGCAAGGTTTTCCAAAAGAAAGTGAAAATGAAGTCACTCAGTCATGTCTGACTTTTTATGACCCCATGAACTGTAGCCTGCCAGGTTTCTCTGTCCATGGGATTTTCCAGGCAAGATCACTGGAGAGGGTTGCCGTTTCCTTCTCCAGGGGATCTTCCCAACCCAGGGATCGAACCAGGGTCTCCCGCACTGCAGGCAGACTCCTTACCAGGGAAGCCCAGAGGTTCTTAAATCTGCTCTTAAAGCATAAGCAAAAAAGTCCATTAAGTGGATAGAAAGATGCTCCAAGCAGAAGGAAGAACAGGTGCAAAGGCAAAGGAGCATAAATATGCATGCTGCTTTTGTGAAGCTGCAATTAGCCTGATATGAGTGGAAAGGTGGCAAGTAGGGATCACCCTATAATAAGACCAAATAGGTAGGCAAGGGCTGGATCACAGAAGGCCTAATCTGTAAAACAAAGCTATTTAAGTTTTAAGCAGTGGTGTAGCACTATCAGATCTGGGCTTTAGAAGAATCGCTGGCAGCAGAACTATGCATGGTTCAGGTTGGCTAACACCAAAAGTGGAAAAATCAGAAGTCTGTAATACTCTTGGAAAGAACACAAATTAAGGATATGCTGAGATGTTCAGAAGGAAATGGCAACCCACTCCAGTATTCTTGCCTGGAGAATCCCATGGACAGAGGAGTCCGGCAGGCCACGGTCCATGGGGTTGCAGAGAGTCAGACACGACTAAAGCGACTAAGTACACATGCACGGGATGTTCAGAAGGCAGAAAAAGTAAGACACAGCAACCAGTTGGATATAGGGAGGGATGGAGAAGAAAGAAGTGTGTGACTGGGGTGGCTATTTGGGTGACATTAACCAGGAGAGGGGGAATAATAGCTATAAGCAAGTAAGTACATGGGAGGAGGCAAGGGTGCACACTTGAGGCGGTAAGAAACTGAAAATTACTGCTGCTGTGGGCATGCTGAGTGTGAAGGGCTGCAGGAATCTAAGAGGACATGTTTAGCAGGCCACTGGGTCTGGAACATCACACCACAGTCAAGGCTACTGTCACATAGACTTGAAGGCATCCATATGCAGAAAACAGCAGAAGTCTTGGCATGAATGAGGAATCTCTTCTTGTCCTTCTACTAAATTAGTGAATCCACTGTTCATTTCCTCTCTTCTATTTCCCTCTCATCACTACTTTCTACCTTTACTTCTTGACCAAAAATATTTCATTTGCTAGCTTTTCTCTTGCCTCTTCCCAACTCCTTTCCAGCATTAAATACAACTCTTATTTTTTGATCATCCTTTATCCCTCCTCCTTTTATTTTTTTCTGTTTCTAATAATTCTTCCTCTGTAACAAAAGGTTTCTTCCTTAGCACTATTCTAAATACAAATTTTTCTAAATTAGGAATCTTTATTTTTTTTAATTAACATTTTTATCATGAAAAACTCATACAAAGACTAAACTACAGAGTATTCTAACAAAATCCGGTATGCTTCAATAAGCAGCTATATTTTTCACAATAAAATAAAATCCATACATTACTACTGCAATCATCTATGAACTCATTCTCCTCTTGCACCAGAAAATAACAAATATAAGAACAGGTCTTCTCCGTAGATGTTCACATTTTTCATCCTTAAACTCTTCCCTGGTGTCATTTATCATTCAAGCAAACTTCCTACTTATTTTCTCTTTATAACAGCCTTGTGCTTACTCTGGATATATCTAAGCCCTTCTGCACATCTAAACTTAGATGGAGTTGGTCAAATGAGGGAACATCTGGGTTATGCCTTTTTTTTTTTTTTTTTTGAGTAGTTTTCTTTAGGAATTGTCAGCATGTTGTTGTTGAAGTGTGGAGTTGTAACTCTGCGTGGACTACGGACAGTCAACAATATGTACTTAAAAGTTGCACTATTGCAAAACGGGTGTTTTATCCAGGTACTCATACACTATTTTTTTGTACTGCTGGTCCTATACCAGAAACATTTTCTTTTATTGTTAACTTGCTTTTTAAACTTTGTTTTAGCCACTTAAAGAAAATCTGCTTATGGCACAATTTGCCTCAAATCCATTCCAAGTTGTATATTTCTTTTCCAATAAAAAAATTACAATTTACCCAAAAAAAAAAAAAACAGCCTTGTGGGTAGTCAGGTGGTGCTATTTTATCCATTAGACATGAAAAAAGAAAGAATTTAAGATTTGTATTAAGTGACTTGTCCAAAGTCACACACAACCAGTGTCTAAGTCAGGAAACTTTGATGTATTCCTTCAAACCTGCCTCAGTGTTTTAAACTCCCTGGGTGCCATGAATATTAGTTGATGATAATTATATTATCTTTCTCTAATGACATCCTTTAAATTGTTATTATTTAAAAGTTTCTTGATTCAGCACATCTCGAATGTTTAATAGAGCTGTAGGTGAATTTAACATACACAGCTATTTAAAAGCCAATTATTTGCAGGTAAGAACAAATCATCTTTGACAATGCCAGTAGAGTCAGCCTTTTAGATTTTGCTTCAAGAGATTTGTGTCACTATTAATCTAGGTGATCCTCTGAAACCTCAAGGCTCTAAGACTCCCTTTTCTAAGGTCCAGAGTTACCTCAGTGAGCTCAGGGTCTCTGCCCAGAATAAGGAAAAGGCTGTCAGGACAAGACAACAGCTCTTCTTCTATATGGGGTCTTGATCCGTGCTTTCCAGCCCTATCCTTTAAAAAGGAGGCCTTTTCTTCTCAAGGCTCACATCATTCTTCACGGCCACTAGATGAGTAAGTAGAGTCAGATCAGGAATTACAAAGCTATCCAAATTTGTACCAGCAGAAATCTGGTACAGGATACAGAAGTGAGTGGATTCCAAGTATTAAACCCAGGAGGATGGAATTTAACACTGGATCATGTTGAGTTTCAGTTCAGTTCAGTCGCTCAGTTGTGTCCGACTCTTTGCAACCCCATGAATCGCAGCATGCCAGACCTCCCTGTCCATCACCAACTCCCGGAGTTCACCCAAACCCATGTCCATCGAGTCAGTGATGCCATCCAGCCATCTCATCCTCTGTCGTCCCCTTCTCCTCCTGCCCTCAATCTTTCCCAGCATCAGGGTCTTTTCAAATGAGTCAGGTCTTTGCATCAGGTGACCAAAGTATTGGAGTTTCAGCTTCAACATCAGACCTTCCAATGAACACCCAGGACTAATCTCCTTTAGGATGGACTGGCTGGATCTCCTTGCAGTCCAAGGGGCTCTCAAGAGTCTTCTCCAACATCACAGTTCAAAAGCATCAATTCCTCGGTGCTCAGCTTTCTTTATAGTCCAACTCTCACATCCACACATGACCACCGGAAAAACCACAGCCTTGACTAGATGGACCTTTGTTGGCAAAGTAATGTCTCTGCTTTTTAATATGCTGTCCAGGTTGGTCATAACTTTCCTTCCAAGGAGCAAGCATCTTTTAATTTCATTGCTGCAATCACCATCTGCAGTGATTTTGGAGCCCAGAAAAATAAAGTCAGCCACTGTTTCCCCATCTGTTTGCCATGAAGTGCTGGGACTGGATGCCATGATCTTAGTTTTCTGAATGTTGAGCTTTAAGCCAACTTTTTCACTCTCCTCTTTCACTTTCATCAAGAGGCTCTTTAGTTCTTCTTCACTTTCTGCCCTAAGGGTGGTGTCATCTGCATATCTGAGGTTATTGATATTTCTCCTGGCAATCTTGATTCCAGCTTGAGTTTACCACATGCCAAACATTCTGGATTTTATGTGCTAGTTCTAATAGCTAGCATTGCCTGTAGCAGTTTGCTTACTGGGGTTGAGAGACTGGAACTTCTTCAGCAGAATGTTAAAAGGAGGAAACAGAAAGTTAAAACTATTGGAAGGCTGCAGTAAATTTATCTTGGGAGACTTGAACAGCTCCCCAAACCACTATATCTTTCTGGAAAGATCAAAAGATACTTCCTTCATTAAGACACTGAGAAATACATCACTGATAAGAGTACAAATATTTAAAAGCTCTGTGGGGCTTGTCTGTGTATGTCAGGATGAAGGTGGAATATGCCACTGCTGAAATGTCCTCCATGATTTTACATGAGATAAGGGATCTTGGAGAAGCAAAGGCCAAGTGGCAGTGGTTAACTAGCCAAAGCAAGGATATACTCTCCATCAAGGGCAGCAGAAAACAGACAACACAGGAGTCTGAATGTTTTGACCCTAATGGATATGACAGTGGCTCATTGATTAGGGTTTCCCTAGAAACAAAACAAATGGGCAATTCACCTCTAAAATATTACCTGATCTGTATAAGGAAAAACTCAGACCAGAAACCAGACTTGAAGGTCCACAGACTACAATAAAGATAGTTTAGGGACTTGAAGCCTCTTGAATGAGAAAAAAATTTTATAGGTCTCCTTGAGGAAGGACCATGCAACACTACACAAATATGTACTGAAAGTCTTCTTCAAGTCTCTCCCTAGAGTAACTACAGGTCATTTTCTAAAGTGACCACATATGGGAGAAAGTGAAATACCAAGTCCTTTCAGGGGTTTCTAGACACAGGCTCTGAATTAACACTGTTTTCTAGGATCTTAAGCACCACTCTAGACCACCAGTTGAAGTTGGGGCTAAGAGTGGCCAGTGATATATGGAGTTTTGCCTCAAGTTCTTCTTGCAATGGGCCCAATTGGTCCATGGATGAACCTATGGTTTATCCCCAGTTCCTGAAAATGCAGCTGAAGTAGACATGCCTAGCTCTTGGCAGAATCTTTACATTGGCTTCCAACATCTACACACATAGGGATGGAGGAAAAATACATAAAAGTTAGAATGGATCCTATTTAGGAAAATTTAGTTCTTACCAAAATATCGTTTTCAAATAGTACGCTTATAGCACTGCCTCAATCAATTATGCTTTAAAATATGAAACAGAAATTACTTCCTGACACTAGAGCCAATGAAATAGATCCTCCTCATTTCTATGCACTGAAAATCTGCCAGCATTTGATCACTCCGTCGTCAATGACAGCTTCAATATAATCTCTGCTGTTCATCCCCCAAGGACAGCTAACATCTCTGACTTCTACTCTTCTATCTCTGCTAGATATCTCATATTTTAAGTCAGTCTACTTGCTTGTAGCCCTTAGAAATAGGTTCACTGATTAAACCTTGACCATTTAGTTTCTCTGTCAAACTACATTATTTCCAACAGGACCATAAGTCACATTAATTGTGTCCTTTAACTTAAAGAATGAGTGGATAATACATAATTGCTTATTATCCCTCTCAGCAATTTTTTAAACTAACATGTAAGAATTCTGACTTGCAGAATCAGAATGTTTCCAGTGTCTGGAAGAGTTTCCAATAGATTTTCAATAATAGGAAGAGTGTTCAATAGATTTTCAATAGACTCTCTTAGTGCACGCAAATATAAAGCAAAATCTGGCACACTGGAGACCACGCAGAAACAAACTCATAGAGGAAAATGTACTGCTTTGAATTATAAGGATAATTCCATTTTCATCCCTCAGGAAGATAAAAGCAGATGGAGAAATCACTAATCACATTTTTTAAGGCTTTTGAAAGCTTCACATTATATAAAATATGAAATTTTGGAATAGTATGTTGCAGGATTATGAGAAATAGGTTCTCCTATGTAGCATCATCTAGATGGAAAGCCTATAAATAAGAAGAGTCTCACATAAATAGTTGGTTTTTAATATTTTTGCAATGAAGAAATTGTTTGTGCATGTATGTTATCTTGGTTCCTTTTGTGTATGTATTAAGTCGCTTGGGTCACCTGCAACTCTCTGCGACCCTGAGGAGTGTAGCCTGCCAGGCTCCCCTGTCCATCTGTAATCTCAAATCTAATAGCAACAGAATTTGGTTGTTGGAACAATCATGAGTTTAAAATGAAAAGGAAAATTAATAATTAGTTTATAAGCTGTTCCTGGTTTTTTTATACTATACATTCCTTAAAAATATGAAAAATTTGTTTAAAAATTTGATACGGAGAAATTTTCATTCTGAGAGTTTAAAAGTTTTATAAAATCACAAGGTAAATATTATCTTTCGAAAATAATATTTAAAAATATAACCTCAGTATTTTATATATGAGTTGTAATTTTGTCATTTTCCTTCATATATTAATTCAGTGTCTGTGGATTTGAGCTTGGGTTCAAAGCATGTGAGCTTTAGCCTAAATATCCAACACTTTAAGCCCTCAGACAACAATTTCCAGCTTTGTCTGATTTCAGTTTGACAGACCAAGCATTTTAGTAAGAATATGAACAATTTTTGTTATTCCTATTTTTAAAAAAGGGGAAAAATAAAATTTCCAAGTAATATGACATTTGCTGTTGCTAATAATTAATATTTAGAATGTTATATTTTTATGAGCACTTATTTTATGTTAGGACTGAATAAAACATCTTTGTATGCATTAATCCATTTAATACTGCAATACTGTGAGATGCTATAATTATCCAATTTGAAACCAAAGCTTAAGAGTACAGTAAACTGCATATGGTTTCAGAGCTAGTAAGCAGATGAACCATTTAGAAAGATGGCATGATTACCAGTCACCCCTGTGTAAAATTTTGAAAAACTGATTGTTCAGCTGACATATTGAAAATGTGAATTTAGTGTAGGAAAGCAAGTTTAGGGGTGTAGATTATATCAACATTGATTACACGAATGTTGAATATATGAGAGCTAAGAACTACATATTTTCTTAAATAATTATAACAGTATTGTTTTAGAATTTCACGTAATTCAGATCTTAAATTTCAGAGCCCATTTGTCTTACCTAGTTGTTCAGTACCTGAATCTTTTAGGCAAGCAAAGTGTACACTGAGATTACTAGTGAGATTCATTTAATAAAGAAAAATCTGGCACAAGGAAGGCAGATTTTGTCTTAAATATTCCAAATCTATTGTCTAACCTAAAATATATTAGTATATAACATATAATGGATATTAAACATTTAAGTCATGAAGTCAGGACTTAACTTGGATAATTTGGCTAAAAAGTCCAGTCTTTCAAAGTCTTTGGTGTGGTGTGATATTTATAACAATTAAAATGCTCCCTGTGCTCAATATTTTTGAAGTAAATATGTACATTTTCAATATTTTTATTATATGTCAAAATCAGTTTCATTTCAACTTTAGATAAACTGCTTTAAAAATAATCCAAAGTGTACAAACCAAATTCATATAGTGTCTACTGCTTAATGGTCCAAATTTGAGTACTTGAAGATTTATGTTTTGCCAAATATTTTCTCACCTCTAAAATCTTCTGATGTATTAATATATACTTACGGTATAATTTAAAGCATTGCTAATTTTTACTTGAATATGCTATTTCAACCAAATACTCATATTCAAATTTCAGCCTTTTGTTTATAACCTAATCTCTGACAAGCATGAATTCAAATGTCTCTTCTTGGTCTTTAAAAAATAATATAATTCACAAATATGCTTGTATGGTATTCAAACTCAAAGAACCCTATGGGACTTGTGTGTGTGTGTGTGTGTGTGTGTGTGTGTATATATATGTATATAATAATTTGATAATGATGAGCATATGCAAGTTATATAACATAATTTTGTTATGAACGCTCTCATAAATATAATATGCCCATCATTATCAAATTAAATATATACACACACACACACCAAACAACATACAATAAACTAATTGGTATTTCAAAATATTGTTGTTGCTGTTTAATTGCTAAGTCGTGTCCAACTCTTTTGGGTATTCTTGCTGGGAAATCCCACAGAAAGAGGAGCCTGGTGAGCTACAGTCCATGGGGCTGCAAGAGAGTCAGACACAACATAGCAACTAAACAAAAACAAATTTCAAAATATAAGTTCTCAGGCACAACTACACTGCACTATTGCAACCACCCTGGAGGACATAATGAAGAAATCAGGTTCTTGCTCCTGCATACAGAATCACCATGAATGGGAGCAGCAGTAAGTGCATACTGATGAGTTAAAGTGTGTTGCTCATATTTAGCTACAAGCAGCAGGCATTCCCATGATGACATGATTTATCAAAGCAGAAATCACATCTTTATAAAATTAAGACAGCATACAATTTTTCTTTAACATATATTACAATAGCATTTCTGGAAACTTCAGTTTATATTAAAGCTCTGAAAAGAAAAAAGTCGAACTTTGTGTTAATACAGGAAACTGAGTTACATTCTGCTGCTAGTGCTTCTGCTAAGTCGCTTCAGTCGTGTCCGACTCTGTGCGACCCCATAGACGGCAGCCCACCAGGCTCCCCTGTCCCTGGGATTCTCCAGGCAAGAATACTGGAGTGGGTTGCCATTTCCTGCTCCAATGCATGAAAGTGACAAGCGAAAGTGAAGTCACTCAGTCATGTCCAACTCTTCGCGACCTTATGGACTATAGCGTACCAGGCCCCTCCATTGATGGATTTTCCAGGCAAGAGTACTGGAGTGGGTTGCCATGTCCTTCTCCAGAGTTACATTCTAGGCGCAGGTAATTACAAAGGAGGTTCACCCTCATGTGAACTACCAACAGACTCTTCAGCGGTATTACAGTCTATACACGAGGAGATCATATGTTTATCAAACTGTCCCAGATCTGGCAGGATAGGGCACATCTCAGCCCCACCCATCAAACATCAGTAAGGTCCTACAGTCATTGCAACAACCTAAAATGCTTTCTCAAATTTAAAAAAAAAAAAAGCCATAATGGCATTGCTGAGAACCAACGGCCTAAATCATTTTGGTTATCTGTCTGTGTGACCCAAATTCATCAAAAAACTGCTTAGACCCTATTTTTGACAGAGCTGTAAAGTTCTGTGAATATAATCAAGAGCTAGAAAATAAGCTTCCATGTGTTTACAGTTCATGATCATTTTCTGTCTCAAAAATAGGGCACATCACTTGCTGCAACGAGGACCCACCGCACCCAAGTGAAGGTGACTCGGTCCTATCCGAATCGTTGCCACCCCATGGAGTATACAATCCATGGAATTCTCCAGGCCAGAAGACTGGAGTAGGAAGCCTTTCTCTTCTCCAGGGGATCTTCCCAACCCAGGGATCAAACCCAGGCCCCCCACATTGCAGGCGGATTCTTTATCAGCTGAGCCACAGGGAAGCCTGTGCCTTTTTTTTTTAAACTGTACCCAGAGTTTTTAAAAAAAAAAGGCACTTTAGGGCCTTGTTACCCATTACAAAATTAAATGTATGGGTTTAAATACCTTTATTAACTCGTTTGTAAGTGAGTCAAAAGTAAAGTCTAATTAAAAGTAGTTTCTAGTAGAACAGTTTCTTTTATATCTGAGTTTCACCTTGAAATACATTTAGCATCCTGTTTATTACCTGAACCTTCTCTTCCAATCTACTTGCTTGAAATGTTCAATTGCATTTCATGGCACCTTTAAGCTTAATTAAATTTTTGCAACAGCAGGCCTGCCCTTTAAGGCAAGACATTTCTTCTAATCAATATGATTTTCATACAAAAATAAAGAGCCGGCAAAATTTACTTTCTCATTTTTGGAAAGCAAATACTATTTGCCTATAAGTAAATGATAGTTTCCCATGGCTATTTTTAAGGGAAAAATTAAGGTAGTTTGTGGCAATATGAATGCATTTAAACTTGGGGAAAAAGAAGAATGTTTAATCCTTTGAGATACCATCTAATCCTAGACCCCTATATTTCATCAAACTCTAGGCAATGAAAACATACAACTCACATTTGAATCAAAATTACTTGACATTATTCAGCTTTATGATTTTTCTACTATTTGGATTATGTTGCCAAGATTAGACAAGCTAATGTATCTAGGAATAAATCTAAGCTTAACAAAGTGATTCTTGTCTCTATATCTAATTTGATTGACAAGAAGGCAATTTCTTTTCCTATTTCTAGTTACTTCTATAATTTTGTGGCAACTGTTGATTGCCAATCTGCAGCAGTTAAGAGGAAAAGCCATAGACAGCAGGGCACTCCCCAGTATAGTCATTCTAGACTGATTCTCGTTTCCCCCCGCCCCAGCCCACACATGCCAGCACTGACCTCACCCCATCGCCCAAATAATCCACCATGCAAGCCTGTACTCATTGGAGTCAGGGGTCCAGTTGCACAAGCAACAAGTCATTTTTAATACCTTTCTTCCTCTTCCCTGATCCCTCTGATGTTCCATTCAGAGCTCAAGCAATTCTACCTGCTAAAATGCTAATAGCCACCCACAGCTGCCCATCTTCTGCAACAGCAGCTTTTTCTAAACTACCATCACTTCCTACTCGACAAACAATAGCCACCAAATCAGTCCATGTAGATCTACTCTGTTCCAACCTCTTCTTGCAATATTTTAAAAACACCTAAAAATATGACTTCACTGCTTAAAATGCTTCAATATTTCACAAGTGCTCATAAAACAGAAGTCCTTCGCATGCATGCTAAAGCCCTGGATCCGTGGCTTTTACCCACCTTTCCTGTCTCACTCCATACCTTGCTACCTTTGCTGTGTCACATCGTCTAGAATCAGCCCCTCACTCCAGACAGGCATGCCTCTTTTGGAGCCTTAAACATGTCATTTCTTCTGCCTGGATTCTCTCATTTAAGGAGATGGTATAATGAGAACAGTGAGAGCCAGAGCATTGCCACAGCAATTGGGGTTTGTATGCCAGGTGCATAATTTTACTAGCTGTATGATCTTAAACTCTCTGGGAACCGCAGTTTCAGAATCTGTAACATGGGGACAAATAACAGTCTATATCAGAGGTATCCTGAAAGTGACAAGCTTTGATACTCTTAAAGCATTTAGGAACTATCTGGCATATAGTGAACCTTCAATATTATCAGATGTCATCCCTTCTCTCCTCACCTAGCTAACCCCTACTAAGCCTTCAGATCTTGGCTTCTGTGTTGCTTCCTAAGGAAAGAATCCCCTGATCTCCCCAACCTTAGCAGGACAAACTCATTGTCAGGAATCCCTTAGCCCTATGTATCCATCCATCACAGGGCTTGTCACAGTTGCAGTTTAAAATTTATTTGTGTTAATGTCTGCTTAATGTCTAACTCTCCACTAGATATAAAACTCCTTAATGGTAAAAAAAATATTTTTGGTTTTGTACATTACCTTTTTCCCCAATACCTAACACAGTACCCAGAACGCAGTAGCACTCAATAGATATTTTGAGCAAATGATACCCTCTACCTTCTTCCTTGCTTGCCTTCCCTCTCCCATCACTTATCTTCAATTGGTCAAAGTCCTCTGATTCCTGTTTTATTTACTGGTCTTCCCCAAATCTCTCAGTTGGGATTAATCTCTCCACTATCGGATCTCCCATTGCTGTATTTCTCTTCTAGAGAGCAATAATCATATTTTACTTTGCATCAAGTTACATTTGGTCTTTCTTCAACTGCCACTAGGGTCAGGTTTCTAAAACTTAAACTTCATGTACTCAGTCTGATGTAGTTAAAACTTTCTAATGACTTCTCAGAAGGTAAAGTCGACTTCCTTAGCCTGATGAACATATAAATCACAACCAGATTCCAGCCAACCTTTTTTCCCAGACTTTTTATGTTATACTGCCCCTAGCTCCCTTATCGGGTTTAGACAGGCATTCTGTGCGTGGAACAGAAGGTACCTACCACCTTTATGAAGAAGCATGACCATCACATCTTGTGGTCAGAAAAAATTAAAAAAAAAAAAAACTAATAGCTTCCAAAATAAATCAGAAAGAAAACATTTTAAAGGGTTGCCTTGTCTAGTTCTAGACTCCAAAATAAGTAAAACCTTGGGTCTTGTCCGTAAGATGCTGTCTCACTAACTGAAACAAGGTTATTTCTTACTTTTGCAATACTGATGTCTGGAAATTGTGTGTTGTGTGTGTCTGCACACACCACAATGTTTGTGCATATGGTAATAAAATTATTTTCCACCATTAACAGTTAATGTGGTAGAACACACTACTGTCTTCAGGTCTTCATCCTTCCCTCCATCCTTGCTTTCTGACCAGTGAGTGGCTTTGGAGTTTCACCATCTGAAGGTTGAGTACACTGTCTTGCACTACTGATGTTGGGAATGGCCACATAGCTTGTTTTGACCACTGAGTTGCCAGTGACAGCAAATTTAGATCCCGGTCTTCAAGAGACATCACCCTTATCCACTTACTCACGAGCTTCTGGCATCACCTGAGAAGAACATGTCTGGCTAGCCCACTGGACCAAGGAGGATAGAATGGGAGACAATTGGAAGGGACTTGAGCCCATATTAAAACTTGGAGCCAACAGTCAGACCCAAACCAATGCTAACTAGCCCCAACTGACCAGCTTGTATGCTTCTTAAGCCACTGACACTGGTAGTACTTTGTAACACTGCACATTGACAAGAGCTGATTCATAAACAGAGTCACTTTGATAACCTTGTGGGGAACTTTTTCTTTAAATACTCACTGTATTTTTAAGTTTGTGAGCTGGCCCTTTTAAAGCCTGCTCTTTCTTATAATCTTAACAAGTGAACTTTTTCTTTTTTTTTTTCTTTTTATTTTTATTTTTTTTTTTATTAGTTGGAGGCTAGTTACTTAACAACATTTCAGTGGGTTTTGTCATACATTGATATGAATCAGCCATAGATTTACACGTATTCCCCATCCCGATCCCCCCTCCCACCTCCCTCTCCACCCGATTCCTCTGGGTCTTCCCAGTGCACCAGGCCCGAGCACTTGTCTCATGCATCCCACCTGGGCTGGTGATCTGTTTCACCATAGATAGTATACATGCTGTTCTTTTGAAACATCCCACCCTCACCTTCTCCCACAGAGTTCAAAAGTCTGTTCTGTATGTCTGTGTCTCTTCTTCTATTTTGCTTATAGGGTTATCGTTACCATCTTTCTAAATTCCATATATATGTGTTAGTATGCTGTAATGTTCTTTATCTTTCTGGCTTACTTCACTCTGTATAATGGGCTCCAGTTTCATCCATCTCATTAGAACTGATTCAAATGAATTCTTTTTAATGGCTGAGTAATATTCCATGGTGTATATGTACCACAGCTTCCTTATCCATTCATCTGCTGATGGGCATCTAGGTTGCTTCCATGTCCTGGCTATTATAAACAGTGCTGCGATGAACATTGGGGTGCACGTGTCTCTTTCAGATCTGGTTTCCTCAGTGTGTATGCCCAGAAGTGGGATTGCTGGGTCATATGGCAGTTCTATTTCCAGTTTTTTAAGAAATCTCCACACTGTTTTCCATAGTGGCTATACTAGTTTGCATTCCCACCAACAGTGTAAGAGGGTTCCCTTTTCTCCACACCCTCTCCAGCATTTATTGCTTGTAGACTTTTGGATAGCAGCCATCCTGACTGGCGTGTAATGGTACCTCATTGTGGTTTTGATTTGCATTTCTCTAATAATGAGTGATGTTGAGCATCTTTTCATGTGTTTGTTAGCCATCTGTATGTCTTCTTTGGAGAAATAAACTCAAAATGGATTAAAGATCTAAATGTAAGACCAGAAACTATAAAACTCCTAGAGGAGAACATAAGCAAAACACTCTCCGACATAAATCACAGCAAGATCCTCTATGACCCACCTCCCAGAATATTGGAAATAAAAGCAAAACTAAACAAATGGGACCTAATGAAACTTAAAAGCTTTTGCACCACAAAGGAAACTATAAGTAAGGTGAAAAGACAGCCCTCAGATTGGGAGAAAATAATAGCAAATGAAGAAACAGACAAAGGATTAATCTCAAAAATATACAAGCAACTCCTGCAGCTCAATTCCAGAAAAATAAATGACCCAATCAAAAAATGGGCCAAAGAACTAAACAGACATTTCTCCAAAGAACTTTTTCTTTTTTTGGATACTTTATCCCTGAGTCATCCTCAACAAGAACAATCCATGAAACCACATTCAAAATCAGTTTCTAATCACCGTGGGGAATAGTGTATTCCTGAGTGGTTTGTCTGCCTGATATCCTCCCCTTGGAATGAGTTCTTTTTCTAGGAGATGTCTGAATTCCTCATCTTTACAATAGACTTCTGGCAGGCTCCATCCCCTGAATTTAAATTTAAAGTCTTCTTCTATTGGTTCTAACCCCCTGATATAGATGACACTGTTAGCTAGTTTTTGATCCTTATTTAGAAGTGATTGAACGTGGCAAGTTTATCTTCCCAAAATGTCTGCAATAATATTTTCAGTTCTACATACTCTTTTAGAATTTTGCCACTTTAACATCAAGAGGTGCAATCTATTTCCCAATCTGTTGAACCTAAGCAGAATTTTGTGACCATCTCAGCAAACAGAATGAAGCAGAAGGTCTGACTTCCATAAACGGCAAAGAACTCTATGCCTGGGTTTCTGTCCTGGAACTCAATCACCGTATTATGAGGAAGTTTAGGCTACATGCTGGCATTCCAGCCAACAGTCCCAGCTGACAGCCAGCATCAACCATCGTACGTGAGAGTGAATGAGTCTTTAGATGATTCAAGCCCCCAGCATCTGCTCTCAGCAACTGCTCATGAGTTGATGCTTGCCTGGACACTATACCAGGGGCATGGGCTATCAGCGTCCGGCTGCAGCCACTGGCTTCTGTGAAGTAGCCGTAGTCTCGAAAGCAGGGGAAAGTCAAAGTGGCACTGAAAAAGCTTCCTCTCTCATGCTCTCCCCGCCCCCTGCAGCCCTCCATCCTCAGACACTCTTTCCACTTGTACCAGCTCCATGCAGACTTCAGCCTCTCTACGGGTTTCTCACATTTGCTTTCTTTTCTCAGTTCCTGAACTCTCCATTTCTCTCACATCTATAGATTCCTAGGGGTTGATTTTAATGTGAAGAGACTGCAGTCCATGCTAGTTCACTATCTTAACAACAGATATATAAGAAGTACAGAGAAAAGAAACATTTGCTTATCTACCAGATATTTACACGTTGGATTTCTCTTCAAAGTTGACCAATTTTCCAAATATAGTCTTGACAAGATAAAGCTGGAGAGTATGCATTCAGACAGATTCATGGGACCACCTTGGCAGATGCCAATTTAAGGAGGGTCTCTGGTTTGGATAACGTGTCCAAGATGTCCACTGTCCATTGGTCACCAGTGGAACTTAGTACACTAATCAGACAAAGGCTTGGTTCTACCTAAGTTTGCATTTCTCAGCTCCAACTGTATTTAAACAGAACTCTATCACTGGCAGTTTATAAACAAAGAAACCAAACCACAACTTAGATCAACTAGTGACAAATTTGTTACCCACCCAAACATTTCAGATCATTTCCTGCTTCATTCAGAAGAAACTGCAGAGTTCCGGCAGCAGGGTTCAGCTATGTTTCCCAGTGCTGTTCTAGTTTCCAATGCGGCATCCGTACCCCAGGTCTGCCTTCTCCATAGCTTTGGGGAGGAAAGTTGCTGCTTTACTTTAGCAGAACACCTCTCATAATACAAAACTGCCTTGTCTTAATGAGAAAAAACAGAACTGCTATTGGTTTGCAAAGTGAAAGTGGCTCAGTTGTTTCCAACTACTTGCAACCCCATGGACTATACAGTCCATGGAATTCTCCAGGCCAGAATACTGGAGTGGGTAGCCTTTCCCTTCTCCAGGGGATCTTCCCAACACCACACTGCAGGTGGATTCTTTACCAGCTGAGCCACCAAAGAAGCCCAAGAATATGGAGTGGGTAGCTTATTCCTTCTCCAGCAGATCTTCCTGACTCAGGAATCGAACCAGGGTCTCCTGCATTGCAGGAGGATTCTTTATCAGCTGAGCTACCAGGGAACCCCACTCCCACCCCATTTACAGTTGGTTTACAGCTGGTTTGTAAACTAGTCCCCAAACACAGAGGGGAGGGAGAAACCAAAGAAAGAGGCAGACCACTCCAGGTTGGAAGTGGTAGTTTTAATAAACAGGGGAACTTACATATGAGGCTTGATTTGTGTGACCACAAGACATGTAGATCTCTACACCCACCCACCAGAATCTTAAAGGCTTACATAGAGACCTTACCTGGGTTCGGTCATACATTCAACCAGATGGTCTCGACAACAAACCTCAACAAGTCTCTCAAGGACACAGCTCCATGTGTGGGTCTGGTGGGCAGAAGGTTCATTCCATGGGTAAGGTCAGGGTACATTCCAAGAGCAAGGGCAGGGGTAGGAGTAAGGAGTCTCTAACTCCCTGGGCTCAACTCAAAAGCAAACCAGCAGTCACATCCTCTTGATGCCCTCCTCCAACATTTTGTCTATGTGCTCTGTGGTACCTTCATACTGAAATCAAGCAGGACTTTGTGGGGCTCCTGGGCACAAAAGCCTTTCTGTGTCCCCCACTTCTTGTTGGCAGGATATAGGCTTCATTCAGCCCCCAAGACATTTCCTGAGTTCCAACAGAGCAGGTTGAAACAGCTGCTAGTTAGGGAAGGGAAGGGATACAGAGACAAGGGAGAGACAGTCAAGAAACAGCAGTGCAGCCCTGAGGCAGGGTCCTGGTTCCCCCTCGGGGATACACATAACAATATCTTTGAGCTGTTTTGCAGACCCTGAAATCGTCATCAAGTGGGAGAAGTTAACTGGATGCTGCCCACAAGCACAGAGATCCAAGACAGTTGGAATCAGGAGGTGGATGATGCTAACTCCCAACTACCTCAAAACCAGCCAATCAGAAGAATATCCACAAGCTGATCATGTCCTCCTCTTTGAACCATTGCTATAAAACTCCTCACTACCCTCTCCAGGTCAGGATACACAATTTTGAGGGCATTAGCCCACTGTAGCCCCCTTTGCCTGGCAAAGCAGTAAAGCTTTCCTTTTCTACTTAACCCAAAACTCCTGTCTCAAAGATTCAATGTGGTACCTGTGTAGAGAGGCTGAATTTCAACGACAATAACTTAACGTTCTCTGGCTGTATCTACCATTGTGGCTTCATCCAGGCTCACAGCCCAAAGCTGAAAACTATGACTTTCACCATGTGATTGCTGAGCCTCTTTGATTCTTTATATTTTAAGGGAATTTTATTTGCTCCTGGAGAAGAAAGAGTGAATTCCTAATTGATGCTTATGGTTGGTACACACTAGGGAGTCCATACTGTTTATTAAAATGATTAATGTTCTGAGGTAAAAGGATTAGAAGTAAAAAAAATAAATTAAGTTTACAAAGGCTAGGGGAGTCAGATTCATTCATCTGTACAGATGGGAGGAAGCTTTTCTCCATCTGCTTCTGCTTCCATGACTTTGCAGATAAGAAAAGTGAGGTTAAGCAACATGGCTGAAGTCCTGTAGTCGCAGGGGTCAGGGTACCCAGTGATCCGGCTCAGTGGGTTCCTGCTCGGGCCAGCAGCCCCATCAAGCACACTCCAGAGCAGTCAGCATCTTTGTTTGCTATATTAACAATATGGGATCCCAGGCACAGGGTGACCTGTCTGGCCACAAACACAGAGGTTCTGAGAGTGTCTGCTAGTGCACAGAAATACATCTTGGGCTCCGTGAGAGATCTTAAAATAGCTCCCATGTGGCAGCACTGCTTGGATGGCTTTGGAAAGACAGCCAGTAGCCAACAACCCGGAGGAAGTTTCCAGTTCAAGGTTGAAGAAGCTTGCAACCCAAAGTCAAGGGGCTGGAACTTAGAGTTCTCATAATCCAGAGACTTATTCATCCCTGTGGATATTGAGGAATGTTTAAGTGGGAAATACTGTCACAGCTGAAACAAAGAATTCTTTTATTTAAAGTTCTTGTTCCTGATTCATTCTGGGTGGTGAGTAACATGTCTTTAGGTGGGAGGGTGACTGACAGGAAATTGTGGATGTCTCGTGATAGCATTCAGTCTGTACCTGCCCATTAGGGTACAAACAAACTTTCTGTGACAAAACTGGAAAGTGGGGGAAAGATAGGAGAAATATGTAAAGTCACTTGACTCTCAAGGTCACCAAAGTATTCATTAATATCTTCAGATATTGGGCTCTGAAAAACTCATTTTCAAAATGAACGCAATAATTCACCAGCAATTATTTCAACAAGGACCAAGTTTGAGAGTTGGCAGGGCATGTGACTGGATAAACTGCTTTTACTTTGCCCCTAACACAACGTCATGTGAAGGCAGGCATTTGATCATCCTACAGATAGATTTAAATTGTCATGAGAGTTAAGGTAACATCAATCAGAATTAAGCTAAAATCCCCACTATATTCAGATTTGCAGAATCATTGTAAGAACTAGTCTTCCTATTCTTAAAAAAAAAAAAAAAAATTTAAGAACTCTTAATGAGCAGAAGAAATCTATCAGGACAATTATCCCACATTTCAACAGGGAGTAAAATTTTTCAAAAAAGAAATTTAAGGGGACAATAAACATAGGAAAATATTCAATCTAAGTAAGAACACAAGACGGAAATTAAAAGGATAATAACCACATTAGCACCAATTTAAAAAGAAGATAATGCCCACTGTTGATAAGGAAACAGTGAGGTGGGCAATTCTCTTTGACTGATAGAAGTGTAAATTAATTTAGCCTTTTTGGGAAAGAAAAAACAGCAATATGCATCAAGGACCATAAATTGCTTATAGCCTTTAGAGCAGTGATTCTATTTATATTCATCCTGCCTAAAGAAATAATTTTAAACACAAAGCTTTATGCAAAGTTGCTCATGCCACCATATTTTAATACTTGTGCTTAGTATTACTTAAAAGTCAAAAATCGACCTATATTTCTATATATAGTAGGATTTAAAGAATAATTGATTAAATATATGATACCTACATAAGTATAAACACACAAGAAAAAATTTTAAATACTAGAAAGAATATTTTTTAAATATCTGGATGATGAAATTCTCCAAACTCTATAATGTTCATGATGAAGTAAAATCCTGAAAATGGACAATTTTTTAAAATAAGAAAAGTGAAAGTAGCTCAGTTGTGTCTGACTCTTTGCAACCCCATGGACTGTATAGTCCATGAAATTCTCCAGGCCAGAATACTGGAGTGGGTAACCTGTCCCTTCTCCAGGGAATCTTCCCAGCCCAGGGATTGAACCAGGCCTCCTGAATTGCAGGTGGATTCTTTACCAGCTGAGCCACAAGGGAAGCCCTTAAAAATAAGAGATATTCACTAAAAGTACTTTTTAAGTGTGTTTTTATCCATTAGAGTTTTATCCCACTAAGTGACCTCTGACTTCCATTAAAATGATATGAAACTTGTCAACGTCTCTCATTACAAAGGAGTTCAACCAATTCCTGGACCCTGATAAAGATTCCAGCCAGCCTTATGGAAATCTAGTTCTGAATCCAGAATTTGCTGAAAGCCTCTCACTCTCTGATAAAAATCAACCAGACACCTGAAAGTTAAAAGCTCTGCACAGCCTGTTTCCTTCATCAGCCTCAGTTGGGCCTGTTCGTTTTCTCATGCCAGGCTTACCCCAGTGGTTGGCTTTCCAATGCCAAATGACCATAGAATGGTTGAGATTGAGTTCTTAGGCAGCTTCTCGTATAAGAGGATCAGCTTCAGTGATGGTCTCAGTTGTTGTTAACTTCCAATGGTTGGCCACCGAGCACCTCATCTTCAAAGCTCTAGTCTCCTATCCAAAACTTCTTGAACCACCAGTGCACTCTATGTTCCTTATCAATTCTGGGCCAAATATGCTCCTGATGTTGCAAGTTTTCTCCACTGCTTTATAACCCATTTTGAACCCAAATAAGAAAATTGCTTATATTTGCTTTTTGTCTAACATCATTGCTATACCCTAAAATAAATATAAAATAAACAACAAGTAATAAGTCATTAAGTAAAATGACTAAATAAGTCATTTAAGTAAAAACCATAAAGCAAGAAACATGCATTAAATGTGTGTATAACATAACCACATTTAAGAATCTATTCCAATATCAAACAGCAAAGTTCAACAATAGTGGAAGTGAAGTCACTCAGTCGTGTCCAACTCTTTGCAACCCCATGGACTGTAGCCTACCAGGCTTCTCCATCCATCAGATTTTCCAGGCAAGAGTACTGGAGTCGGTTGCCATTTCCTTCCCAGGGGATCTTCCCTACCCAGGGTTCGAACCCAGGTCTCCTGCATTGCAGGCAGACACTTTACCCTCTGAGCCACCCAAGAAGCCCTAAGTTCAACAATGTTAAACCACAAACACTTTTGCACCAAGCTATAGAGATCTCTTCAAGAAAATTAGAGATACCAAAGGAACATGTCATGCAAAGATGGGTTCAATAAAGGACAGAAATGGTATGGACCTAACAGAAGCAGAAGATATTAAGAAGAGGTGGCAAGAATACACAGAAGAACTGTACAAAAAAGATCTTCATGACCCAGATAATCACAATGGTGTGATCACTCACCTAGAGCCAGACATTCTGGAATGTGAAGTCAAGTGGGCCTTAGAAAGCATCATTATGAACAGAGCTAGTGGAGGTGATGGAATTCCAGTTAAGCTATTTCAAATCCTGAAAGATGATGCTGTGAAAGTGCTGCACTCAATATGTCAGCAAATTTGGAAAACTCAGCAGTGGCCACAGGACTGGAAAAGGTCAGTTTTCATTCCAGTCCCAAAGAAAGGCAATGCCAAAGAATGCTCAAACTACCGCACAATTGCACTCAGCTTACACGCTAATAAAGTAATGCTCAAAATTCTACAAGCCAGGCTTCAGCAATACGTGAACCATGAACTGCCAGATGTTGAAGCTGGTTTTAGAAAAGGCAGAGGAACCAGAGATCAAATTGCCAACATCCGCTGGATCATCAAAAAAGCAAGAGAGTTCCAGAAAAACATCTATTTCTGCTTTCTTGACTATGCCAAAGCCTTTGACTGTGTGGATCACAATAAATTGTGAAAATTCTGAAAGAGATGGGAATACCAGACCACCTGACCTGCCTCTTGAGAAATCAGTAGGCAGGTCAGGAAGCAACAGTTAGAACTGGACATAGGAAAAGGAGTGCATCAAGGCTGTATATTGTCACCCTGCTTATTTAACTTACATGCAGAGTACATCATGAGAAACGCTGGGCTGGAAGAAGCACAAACTGGAATCAAGACTGCCGGGAGAAATATCAATAACCTCAGATATGCAGATGACACCACCCTTATGGCAGAAATTGAAGAGGAACTAAAGAGCCTCTTGATGAAAGTGAAAGAGGAGAGTGAAAAAGTTGGCTTCAAGCTCAACATTCAGAAAACTAAGATCATGCCATCTGGTCCCATCACTTCACGGGAAATAGATGGGGAAAGAGTGGAAACAAATAGATAGGGAAACAGTGTCAGACTTTGTTTTTTTGGGCTCCAAATCACTGCGGATGGTGATTGCAGCCATGAAATTAAAAGACGCTTACTCCTTGGAAGGAAAGTTATGACCAACCTAGACAGCATATTTAAAAACAGAGACATTTGCCAACAAAGGTCCGTCTAGTCAAGGCCATGGTTTTTCCAGTGGTCATGTATGGATGTGAGAGTTGGACTATAAAGAAAGCTCAACGCCGAAGAATTGATGCTTTTGAACTGTGGTGTTGGAAAAGACTTTTGAGAGTCCCTTGGACTGCAAGGAGATCCCACCAGTCCATCCTGAAGGAGATCAGTCCTGGGTGTTCATTGGAAGAACTGATGTTGAAGTTGAAACTCCAATACTTTGGCCACCTGATGCAAAGACTTCACTCATTGGAAAAGACCCTGATGCTGGGAAGGATTGGGGGCGGGAGGAGAAGGGGACGACAGAGGATGAGATGGCTGGATGTCATCACCAACTCGATGGACATGAGTTTGAGTAAACTCCAGGAGTTGGTGATGGACAGGGAGGCCTGGTGTGCTGCGATTCATGGGGTCGCAAGGAGTCGGACACAACTGAGTGACTGAACTGACTGATACAAAACATAATGAAAAGTCAGTTATATCACATCAACCTTTCATTATTTATGATGGATTCATTTTCGGCAGGTGGTTTGAACTAAACTGTAGCCAATTTCATGTACTAAATCAACTCATAAAGAATTCTACTATAGTGGAAAATGAAGTATGCTCGCCCTAAGGTGAATCTTACTCACTTTAGTCATGATAGAAAAGTGACCTGATTAAAGAAGAAACTCGTTAATCTTAAGTTTGTTTTCTAAGTCTGTTTCTATTGTGTAAATAAGTTCATTTGTATCATTTGTTTACATGTAAGGGACGTCATATGGTATCTACATAGCTGAACTACTTTGCTGCACACTTGAAACTAACACAACATTACAAATCCACTAAACTACAATATAAAATATAAATTTTAAAAATAAGAAGAAACTGATTATATGAATTCTTTTCTTAGTATGACCATTCAAAACAAATTTCCCGAATGCAGCAAATCATTTTAAAACCACAGAAGTTTAGAGCACTTGACAAAAATATACTGCATTGTGCAACAAAATCATCTCTTCTCCATAGACCAGGTACATATTGTCTTTTTCTTTTTTTATGTTGATGGCATGGAATCAAGGCAATATTTTAAGACTTAAGTACCCTCTCTCCTCCTCCCTTCAGTGTCATTTGTCACAAAATAGGCACTTGCTCTATGATTACTGAAGGTTTTTCAGAATATTGTTTACTTGCCTTCCTGATCACCAACTTCCAACTCTCCCCTACTCATTTCCTGAGTGTTTTGAAGTTACATGCTTTTCTCTGCAGACCCTGGTCATATTCAAACCGGGAGATATTTTTCTGAAGGAACCAGGAAAGTTGCAAAGAAGAGAATGTTTCTACTACTCCACTATTGACTCAGGCTATAATCTTTAAAAGTAAATAAACTAAAAGAAATGGGAGCAACAGAAGACTAACTGAAGCAGGAGAAAAACCAGAGAGGAAAAATAGCCCCAGGATGCTGGCATGATGGAATAGTCCTAAGAGTAGCAGACCTCTGAATAAACACTATGGATGTGGAGGAAAGGTCATTAGAATGAAAATAAAAATTTGTATAAGAAACGGGATAAAGAGGAATAGAACTGAAAAGGGAGTACAAGCCAAAAAAGGACAAATACTCAGTTAAAACCATGGGTTGAGTGAAATGAAGCCAACAACTGAGGAGGCTAGGGTTCTGTTTTATTAGAGTTTCATCATTTGTCTAATATTTGTTTCCTTGCTTGAACTGGCAACACTCCACAAAGACATCTATTGAGCAGTCCCTACAAGCCTCCTCTATCACCTCTTCTATGCTCTATGAAAGAGCCATTGCCTGTAGGAAATTTTAGAAGACTGGGAAACTGGGAATCCCTAATCCTTGTGCTACCTCTTGCCTTATATAACCATCTCTGAAAATCTATTTTTGGCCATTAAGTAAATTTCAGGCCTATAACTGTACACCCATAGACATCCTTCTGAAAAATCACATCACTGACAACTACACAGGAAGCAATCATGTCTAGACACACACAAGAGTGTTTGTGAATCATTGCCTGTGGCTTCAATTTTCCCTAAAGCAAATTATGCACAATTTGGAAATGTTTACTGGTAACATCAAAGAAACTCATAAGTGTCTACCATGGGCACAGCCTATGCCGGGAACATAAAGAGATGCAAAAGTGACTCTGTTTTCAAATAATTTACAATTTGATGGGGAGGAGCAAGCAAACAAAAAATATAGACTACTATTACTACTATTACTAAAGAGGAAAATATATGTATACGTATGTATATCTATGGCTGATCCATGTTGACGTATGGCAGAAACCAGCACAATATTGTAATTTTCCTTTAATTAAAAGTATTTTTAAAAAAAGAGTAAAATATAAAATGCCCTGGAAGTCCATAAGAGATTAATTCCTATTAAGGGATTTAGAAAAGCTCTTAAACTGGATATTGTTTGAGCTTGGCGGGGGAGCAGGGAGCGGTGAATATAGTTGAAAAGGCATTTTGAACAGAAAAAAACATGAGTAAAGGTACAGAGCTGAGAAATTATATGATGTGTACAGAAAGAACATCTAATCCAGTTAGGGCAACTGAGCAGTCCCTACGAGCCTCAGGCTAATGACTAAAGCATCAGGTCTATTAAAGAACACTGCTTACTTCTTCCCTCTCTTAACAAGGCTGTATGGATACTGCTCAAAAGTAAAGTTCTTGGAGCCAGAATGCTTGGATCTAAATCTGTTCTCTGCCAAGTCCTTGCTGTGTGACCTGGGGCATGCAAATGTACTTTCTGTGCCTCCATTTCCTCTCTGCAAATTGAGGATTATATGGACGCGTATTTAATAGTGTTGATACAGGAAACAGAGACTTTAGAAGAGTCCATGGCCCATGAGGAGCACTAGTGTTATTAGTTATGATCACTCTATCTAGGGACTCTGCAGACATGGAAGACCATAAAGAAATTTTTCTAATCTTTTCTCCCAGCTTCATCAAACTAGCTTCTTTAATTTATACACAGAAAGCCTGTGTAATAAATTACAAAGGGAGTGGAAGAGCAGAAGTTAAAGACTAACCATTAAATAACCTGATATTCTTGCATTCAAGCTCTTAAAACATAAGATAAAACAGCTCTTCTGATAATTCTGTTCAACTGTAAGCAAATAAATTCATTGTACTTGCTCACTCTATCCATGCAACAAGGCAAATCAAAAAAGAGCTAGTTTCACAGCAAAGTGTTTAAAGTTGGGAATTACTTTATGTGTGTTTATTTATTTGCTTTCTTCCTTAGCCAGAAGCATTTGCCTCTTCAAAAATCCCAAGTGTGTCCCAACTCAAAGATTCACCAACAGAGACAGAAAAGGCTTTCCTTAACCCTGTTAGGATCCCTGGCTGGGTCTGAAAATTAAACCGACAAAGATTAACAGGAGAAAAGCATACAAATTTATTCCCTATGTTTTAATGGCAGGGAGTCCTCGTGAAGAAATGAAGACCTAAAGGAACAGTTAAACCTGAGAATATGTATACTAGGTAATAAAGAGTATAGAAAGAGTATAGATCAAGTTGTATAGAAACTTGATCAGTCAAATAGCGTGAGGCAAGTGTAGCAAACAGGGAAATTCAGCAAAGGCCTATTTGTTCAGATTCTTCTCAGTGTCCTTTTGTCTTTAGAAATGGAAGTTCCTTTCCTCCAGGGAGGGCACCTCTCCCGTGAGGGTTTTCTGACCTGTCTCAAGGGAGAAGGATGAGAAGGGCAAGGTGACCTTCCCGCTTCTGCCATTTCCTCAAACTCTTTCAGCATAAAATATTCAATATGCCAAGGTGCCATATTTGGGGGTAGGGAGTCTTCAAATGCATCACATACTAGTTAGCTGAGCACAGTCCATTATTTACCTCTGTTTCCATAGAGAAATGCAAACCAGCCCTGGTTTCCACTTTCATCTGTACACGTGTGCCTTCTAAGTCATTCAATTACGTCCAACTCTTTGTGACCCTAGGGACCATAGCCTGCCAGGCTCCTCTGTCCATGGGATTTTCCAGGCAGGAATACTGGAGTGGGTTGCCGTGCCCGCCTCCAGGGGACCTTTCTCAACCCAGGGATCGAACCTGCATCTCTTATGTCTCCTGCACTGGCAGGCAGATTCTTTACCACTAGCACTGGTGAACTTATTTTCCTTCCTCTCTCAGCATGCTGCTTTTTTCTTTTCCTCATCTGTTAGTTCAGTGCAAGAAACAGAGGCTACAGTTAAACAACAGAAGCAGAGTCAAGTCTCAACTTAAAAATAAGTTTGAATCCTAGGGTCATTTTTAGTACTAATCCCTTCTGGGATATGACAGGAGTTAGGTGACTAGTAGTAACCTACAGCCATAACCTAAAAGCCACGGAATATGTGCTCAGCAAGACACTAAGGCAACTGTCGAGTATGAAGTCACCTCTCCTTCACCCCAGGACCCCCGGGCTTTCTCCTTCCCCACAATGAGGGACTAGGTCTGCTCTGAACTGTGGCCTCCCGCTGCCCAAACACAGGCTATCGAATGTGAGAACATCATCCAAGAAGGGAAACCAGGAGTGAATGAACCTTTTGTGGAGAAAATATTATCATTCATTACGACAGTGCTATAGACTTTCAAAAGCAAAGGTTTATTTTAAGATCAAATTAATGAACTCTTTTCCATTCACAGAGATAATTTCAATAGCTACCTCTCGACCTCTTCCCACTTACACTTTCTAGTGTGATGAGGGAAGCAGGAAGTTGGAGTGACCAGGGGCCATAAGCCAAGGAATGCAAGTAGCTTCTACATGCCAGAGAAGGCAAGGAGATGAGCTCTGCCCTGGAGCCCTCAGAAGGAATTCAGCCTCATTAAGGCCCACTTTGGACTTCTGACCTCCAGAACTGTAAGATAATAAATTTTTGTCTTTTTAAGCCAAGTTTGGGGTTCTTCTTCGCTTTCTGCCATAACAGTGGTATCATCTGCATATCTGAGGTTATTGCTATTTCTCCCAGCAATCTTGATTCCAGCTAGTGCTTCAACCAGCCTGGCATTTTCACATGATGTACTCTGCATAGATGTTAAATAAGCAGGATAACAATATACAGCTTTGACATACTCCTTTCCTAATTTGGAACCAATCTGTTGGTCCGTGTCTGGTTCTAACTGTTGCGTCCTGACCTACATACAGATTTCTCAGGAAATAGGTAAGGTGGTCTGGTAATCCCATCTCTTTAATAATTTTCCACATTTTGTTGTGATCCACACAGTCAAGGCTTTGGCATAGTCAATAAAGCAGAAGTAGATGCTTTTCTGGAACTCTCTTGCTTTTTTGATGATCCAATGGATGTTGGCAACTTGGCAGAAAGCAAAGAAGAACTAAAGAGCCTTTTGATGAAAGTGAGAGAGGAGAGTGAAAAAGTTGGCTTAAAATTCAACATTCAGAAAACTAAGATCATGGTATCCGGTCCCATCACTTCATGGTAAATAGATGGGGAAACAATGGAAACAGTGACAGACTTCATTTTGGGGGGCTCCAAAATCACTGCAGATGGTGACTGCAGCCATGAAATTAAAAGACACTTACTCCTTGGAAGAAAAGCTATGACCAACCTAGATAACATATTAAAAAGCAGAGACATTACTTTGCTGACAAAGGTCCACCTAGTCAAAGCTATGGTTTTTCCAGTAGCCATGTATGGATGTGAGAGTGGGACTATAAAGAAAGCTGAGCACTGAAGAATTGATGCTTTTGAACTGTGGTATTGGAGAAGACTCTTGAGAGTCCGTTGGATTGCAAGGAGATACAACTAGTCTATCCTAAAGGAAATCAGTCCTGAATATTCATTGGAAAGACTGATGCTGAAGCTGAAACTCCAATACTTTGACCGCCTGATGCAAAGAACTGACTCGTTGGAAAAGACCATGATGCTGGGAAAGATTGAAGGCAGGAGAAAGAGGAGACAACAGAGGATGAGAGAGTTGGATGGCATCACTGACTCAACGGACGCGAGTCTGAGCAAGCTCTGGGGGTTGGTGATGGACAGGGAAGCCTGGTGTGCTGCAGTCCATGGGCTCGCAAAGAGTTGGACACGACTAAACTGAACTGGTTTGTGGTTACTTATGGTAGCTCAGATGGTGAAGAATCTGCCTGCAATGTAGGAGACCTTGGTTCAATCCCTGGGTCTGGAAGATACTCTTGCCTAGAGAATTCCATGGACAGACCATGGGGTTGCAAAGAGTCGGACACTTCTGAGTGAGTAACACACATTATAGCAGCAATAGAAAACTAATATACCAATTCACTCCTCATTAACTTAGGGTAGACTCAGGAATTAGGAGCAGCACATACCCCTAAAGATCGAGTGAGAGATGGCAGAAAGTGGGGCTAATTGAACATCTATGGAAGACGTGTACTACCGGTTCTCCTCTGTCACCCTGTGTAGCCAGATGACAACCCTTCCCAACACCACAGAAGCACAACATTTTATGTTTCAGAAAAATAAGACAAGGCAGGCTCCAATTTTGGGAAAACGAGGCTCAGTGGAGGGAAGGGTTAAGCCACAAGTCTGAAAGCCAGCTGCATCCTGAACAGTGGAGACACCAGTCTCTTCCCTAGATTCAGAACCCCACCACACAAGCAACCAGAAGGTTTCCCTCTAAGGAGACAGCTATAGATGCCAAGACAGGACCCTTCAGCAAATTATCTTGTTCCTGCCCTTCACTCCAACAGAAGCCCAGCAGCTGAGAGGCCCAGCTATGCAGTTTTCACATAATGCCTTGGCACTTCACACTTAGATACACGTGGGCAGACAAATCTCAAGATGTTTGAGATCACAGGCCTGGGCTCACACCCTGACTCCAACGTTTACTAAATGTGTGACTACAGACAGATTAATTAGCCTTTCTTCAGCTCTCTGTTCTTGTCTGTTAAATAGAAGGGTAAGATTTCTATTTCATTAGGTTGTTGGAAAGATGACTCTGGACTCAAAGTATTCAGAATCATCCGTGGAGTAAGAAAAGATAAAATCGTGCCCTCCCCCCTCACACACATAGGGAATTTAGATGGAAAAGAGATAATGTAGGGATCCAAAGAAAATTCTACAAAAAACAAAAACAAAAACCCTTAATATCCTAAGATGAGGTAAGTAGAGTATGTTATAGGGGTCAGGGGACTGCTTCTAAGAATTAAAAATACAATAGCAGAAGCAAACATTTCCATAGACTGGTTGAAAAATAAATTTTAAATATTGTTCCAGAAAGTAGAATAAAATTAAAAAATGGACAATATAAGAAAAGGAAATAGAGATGTCTGAGGTGTTTGAGATTTGTACCTCAAACCACAATCATCTCAAATAAGCTTCATGTAACACAACAGGCCAATTACATTGTTCCCATTCCTCTCCTTGGTTCCCACTTCCTTTAAGCTTTAATCAAGAAATACTTAGGAACTATATCTTTCTTATCCTTTCAACTTGATTCACTTCAGGCAACCTCAGACCAACATTTCATTTGCATGTAATTTCCATTATAAATGCAAAAGAGAAGGGGAGCAAGGAAACGCATAACATCATAAATGCAACATCAATAAACAACATAAACTGCACAGTTTGTGTTCAAATGTTTCAGTTGTTATTTGGTCTGTGTAATCCCAGGTGCATTTTGTCCTATATGCACCTGAGTATGGCCTGAACTCTCACAACCTGCTTTCCACCCCTTTCAGTTAATCTGTTTCTCACTAGCTACGTTAACTCATTCTCCCATAAAAAATAGGATGGGGGAACAAATTTAAAGGGAAATTCATAAATTGTTGAGATTCAGAGAATTCTGTGATTCTACATGGAGCATATTGCTATCAGCTTCTATAAAAACTGAGCCTGAAATGGTCAGCCTCAGTCATGGCCTTTTTATACAGGTATTGAACCCTTTTTGTGACCCTGTGTGGATTTATATAAACTTAACATTAGTTACATTTAATTAAACCAGCATTTAACCAAGTGAAAATGAATTAAAGATAGACAAACATCAGGAGCTATCTTAATTTTTTTAACAAAAAGAAGCTCTTAACAAAACAAAAAGATAACCTATAAAAAGATAGTGAGCAGTTGGGCTCCAAAACCTCAAGTGCTCATCTCACTTTAAGGACATAAGTCTCAGATTATATTTAGCACCAGCTAGAAGAACTGCCTTTTTCCCCTTTACCTGCTGTATTTTTCAATTATTGTGCAATTCAAGAACTATCTGGTATCCCCAGCAGAAATAAAATAATCAAGAAAGAAAACACCAGATTGTAGCCAATGAGAATTTAAGAATTGTGGGTAGATTTATACCAGATTTTTCTCATGAATTTACTATTACCATGATTAATCAGAAAAAAAAAAAGTTCTCTGATCACATTTAAGAGTATTCTGCTGAATCTATTATTTAAATTTTAACTTCAAGGCAAAAATCCCAGAGTAGCTGATACAAGCAACAACAGAAGTCCTACCAAAACTCATTGTATATCCAAGAATGGACAGACCAAACATAACAAAAGTATATAAAAAATAAGGGCCATGCACAGAAAGCCTGTTGATACCTGATTTCCCTCTACCCTCCCAGACACCACCCCACACCACCCAAACCTAAACAACCAAGCTGACTTTGGTCAATGGCACCATCTAGTGGTTGCTGCAAACACACTCCCAAATTATCTCATTTCTTCCTCAGGAGATCATATTCCACTCTTTCATTACATGTAACTCTGTTTATTTTACCTAATTTCTATCTTTGGGAGTAGAAAAATTTCTAATATTCAAAATAATCATTTATTGGATTGTGTTTTGTTTTATACTAAGCCAAAACATTAACAAGTATAAACAGAATATAAAATGTGCAAATTAAAGTGAATTCTAACACAAACCCAACATCCCAAATAACTACCAGTGAGCTTCCCTGGAAGATGGAAGGTTTAATACATACATACAATGGGAGGTTTAATACATACATACAATTCCAACTCCTCATCCAACCCCATTAAACTACAGTAAAGGGATTTTTTTTTTAAAGACATAAATCCACTGGGATGGGAAGTACTGTAGAATACAGTAACATAATTTGAGAAGATGAAACACAGATCATGAGACAAAACTTACAGGCCCAAGGCAGGGGAATCTGAAGTCAACCGTACGGAAAGCTGATAAACAACATAATATGCATTGTAATTTCCAGCTACAGCTGGAGCTGTGAGTGATGGAGACACAGGCTAAAACGAGGAAAATTTTATTACAGCTGTTTGGTGGCAATTAGACCCTTTTTCCACAGCATGATGACAGATAACTATCTTTTCCTAGTACCAGAAGACTCCTCAAGTTTCATCTTCAGGAGAGTAAAACAGGGTTTCTGAACCTTGGACTGAATGGAGCACAGTTGAGGCACTGGGAACCATATATAAAGTGTAACTAAGGTACCAAAGCATACAGAATTCTTTGCCCTAGGTGCTGAGAAGTTCACCCCCTGGCTTTACTTTCCCACAGCTCTGGGGGCCAAACCTCTAACTCCCCAAGCAGGAGGCAAGCAGGGCCAGCTTCTCTGGGTAACATCAGAGAACAACATCAGCAAGGACCTACGTGTCAAATCACCCTACATTGAAACTCCAAAGTCCCATTCATTCAAGGGCTGTAGGCTCAATTTTAATCCTGAGCAGACAACCAAGGATCAATGAACATTTGATAAAATCAGTTAACAAGGAAGAGACAAACAAACACAAACTGGAAAAAAAAAATAACTTAGAGATTTTTTTCAGAGAGAAAAAAAGTTAATAACAATCTATGGTTAATAGCCTCAGAACCATAAGCAGATATTACATCAAAGAAGTATCATGCTCTTGGAAATTAAACAGTAAACAAAAAATTTAAATCAATAGGATAATTAGAAGACACATTGGAGAAAATCACAAAGGAAGAGAAGAAAAATAAAGAGGTTAAAAATAAGAGAGAGGAAAAATATTGAACAAATATAGCTGATGTAATAGCCAAATATTAGCATAGTCTGAGTAAGAGTTCCAGAGAGGAAAAAATAGGGGAGGATATCATAAATGAAATCATTCATGAAAATTTCCTTGGACTAATAGACTTAAGTTTCTAGGTTGAAGGGAATCATCAAATGTTCAACACAACAGATGGAAAAATACCCACATTAAGGCATATCACTGTCTTACTTTCAAAACACTGCGGATACATACAGAAGATCCTAAAAGCTTCCTGAGTTTAAAAAAAAAAAAGATCACATACAAATAATAATGAACATCAGAAATGCTTCTTTCTGACTTATGAGAAATACTAGAAGATAGAAGATAATAGAACCTCTTCAAAATTCTGAAGGAAGTAACTTCCAACATAGATTCATACAAGTTAGGTGGAAAAGTAAACTAAAGACATAAGCAGAGATACAAGATGTCAAATTTACCAAAATCATCAGTCACACATCCCTTCTTGGGAAGTCACTGGCCAGTGTATTCCACCAAAATGAGGAAGTAAACTAAGAGGATTAAACAAAACATAGGAAATAATACATTCAACCCAAAAGAACAGTGGAGAGAATTTCGAGGGGGATGTGGAGGGAGAAATCACAGGAAAACTGCTGTACTGAAATCACAGAGGGAAACTGGCTTAAATCAGACTCATTGAGGAACTTCCCTGGTGGTCCAGTGGTTAAGAATCTGCCTTCCAATGCAGGGGATGTGGGTTTGATCCTTGGTTGGGGAATTAAGACCCTGTATGTTTCAGAGCAACTAAGCCCCTGCATTGCAACCAGGGAAACCCCGCACATTGCAACAAAGAGACCACATGATGCAAGGAAGACCCAGGGCAGCAAAAAAAAAAAAAAAAAAAAAAATTTTTAATTGAAAAAAAAAAATCAAGCTTATCAGAAAATGTGTGGCCAAGGCCAGCACAAGGCTTTATATCAGTAGGCAGCTGTCTCTCCAGAGGGAACAGGCAGACGTAGATAACGTCAACAGAACCATCCCCTTACTGACGCTGTCTACAATAATGATAGCATAGGGCTGTAACTGAAAGATGGACTATAAAGAAATGTGTCCAACAAGGTTTACAATTAAGCCTAACCTCATTATTTTTACCATCTTGACAAGAGCCTTCCAGTCCTTAGAGACATCAATACCCATTAAACACAAATTTATCCACATATTTAATTCAAAGATTATATATGTATATGTGTTAATTCATGCATGCCCACAAATGCTAGCATATGCATACAATTTATCTGGGAAGATATACAAGAAGTCTAACATTTGCTGTTCTGGGGAAGACAACTGGCTCAGCAGGAGTAAATAGGTGTAAAGGAGTCACTTTTAATTGTTAATTATTTATGTTTTGTCTTTTGATTTTGATTTCTGTAATGCAAGCATATATTAAGTAAACAAAATGTTTCCTCTTCCCAAACAATAAACATTTAAGTGCATGATCTGCTATTCCCATCTTCCAATCAGGTCCTTCTGGTTTTGCTTACTCATGCATACACATTTATTTTTAACGCTTTTCTTCATTCTATTCACTACTCTTTTTTTGCCAGATTATCCTAGGGCGGGAGAAATCTTTTCATTTGTAAGGCAAAAAATTATCTTAATTACAGTTGATCAGCCTAAGTGTAGTGCTAATGATATTTCCATATCAAGGAAGAGTGAATCCAAAAGTTCTGAAGGGAAATTAACCGTAACAGTCATTGCCATCATTTCTGAAGAACTTGCCTTAAAGGCTCAGATAATTCAAAATTGTAAAATAATTTTCATGTATGTCCTCTTTTCCTTTAATCAAGATTATTTTGAAAAAAAAAAAAACTACTTCACTTTAAGCACCAGCTTTAAATATTAAGCAAGTATTTCTTATTCAATTTGTTTTTAGTTTGGTTTAATTACTGCAGAGCAACAGCCCTGCTTGCCTGTTTCTTACAGCCTGGTCCCCAATTCTGGCTGCATCACATCCACTGTAGAATGAGACAGCTGGGGAGCCCAGGGCTCAGGCAAGCCTATCCTAGAATAGGCAGGAGCTGAGACCTGTCAGAATAATGGAGGAAAGTGGAAGCACTCAAACAAACTTTAGGAAGAAATATTAAGCCTGTGGATGTGGTATCTTCAGCCTAGAAGTAGAAATAACCAGATGTCCAGGTGATGTTTGATAGCAAACAAATGGCCCCATCTGCCAGTGGGAACTAGCACCCAGGCATCCAGCAGTGGTAGCAAACAGTGAAGCGAGACAGGAGAGAAAACATCCAAGGGCCAGATAGGGATCATGACAGTAACTGGCAGGAAAGAAGAACCAGGTCCCTGGAGCCAGTAACAAGTTTTGATCGGACCAAACTCTAGTTCTAATTTAATAGACTCCTGAAATACATAACTCCTTAGAGTTTCCTTGTTCAAAGAGACTTTAAGAAACATCTAATTTTAGAATCTAATTTAAGAAAAGATCTAAATGTTGGAATTAAGTGGCTTTAGTCCAAGACCTTGGGGGTAGGAGTTGCAGATACAAGTCCAGGAAGCCAGGCAAGTTATCAGCAGCCTAGGGACATAGTCATCGTTTCTCTTTCACTACATAAACTATAGAATTAGAATTCTACATAAATCAGAGAAAAGTGCATTCCATATTTTAACCCACCAATGTCACCTTTGAAAACAAACTTTTCGAACAGGAAATTTCTTATATATAGGCAGTGTTTGGGGGAGCTTCCCAGGTCGCTCAGTGGTAAAGAATCTGCCTGCCAAGGCAGGAGATGCAGGTTCGATCCCTGGGTCAGGAAGACCCAGTGGCAACCCACCTAGTATCGTTGCCTGAAAAATCCCAGGGACAGAGGAGCCCGGCAGGCTATAGTCTAGGAGGTCGCCGAGTCAGACATGACTGAGTGACAGAGCATACATGCCGTTAGGTTTACTCTTTTCCAGTCTACAATGATTTATACTTTAAGAGTTGTTTGGAGAATTGTGTTCAAATGGTTTAGCTGGCTGCAACAACTGGGGTGTATTCCTGGCATCTATGCTGTGGAGTCCAGTGATTCACAAAGTCCTGAAATAGCTACCCAGCATCAGGGTCTTTTCCAATGAGTCAACTCTTCGCATGAGGTTAGGACTACAGAATTTTCTTGCTGATGTTTGTTCCTAAAGGTAAAGGAAATGTGGCTGAGAGAATCTAAGGTATTCAAGGTAATAAACTCATGCAAATGAACAAGAATCACTTAAAGCAAATCTGCCATGGATCTTGGGTTTGACAAATCACCTCTCAGCTTCGCAACAGGTTGCTACTTCAGATTACTATCCAATCCACGCACCAAAGGAAACGTCTTCAAAATGACTTCTTATGTTATTACCCTCAAGAGAGATTTGTTTATCAGAAAGACACCTTTGGTTTTTGAAACAAGAGAAGGACATATGTTCTACGATTCCAGGGACTACAGGAGTCCCAGGCACCAGCAGATTAGAATGAACTGTTCACCTATTTCAGCTCATTAAATTCAACAGCAGAGCTATCTGTACAGCAGGATAACGATGCCCATAAATCTGCAGTTGGCTGTGGATTGACTACAAAACACATTCACAAATGAAGCTTTTCCACAAATTTACCTTGAAATAAAGTGCATCAGCAAGACCCCTGTGCTATGCCCGAGCACCATTTAGACAAAAGGCATTTCCCCTCAACTGTCTTCAAGCACACTTACTTATGAGTGACACACCCCTGGAGTGCATGGAGTTTTAATCACATCTGTCTTAAAGATTGAATCTTCACATTTTGAGGTAATACAAGCAGACAAGATGATTCAAATTTTATAGAACTTGACAAGTCAAAATTAGAGAACAAAATTTTTCATGTCCTCATGTATTATTAACTGAAAAATAGACAACCTGGTTGCCCTGCCCTCAACCCCCTGCCACACATACAAGCATGCATACATACATACACACATGCACACACACACACACACTTACTCCATGTAAACCCTATCTACTTTCCTGGACCAGATGAAATTCAAGCTCTCTCTCCTCTTTTCCAGGTCCTGCGGTTCTTGTTTTCTCCAATAAGCATTTAGCATATGCTACTCCATGTTACTTTTTTTTAAGTTTCATATCTTCATTGTTCATACATAAGCTATGTGCACATTGTACACATATCATGTTGTACACATATTCTGCACATATCTACGTGCCGAGTAAGCACACTGGTATTTACAGAGAAGGATGGTATTTAAGATAAATGATGACAAATATGTCATCAACATAAAAGCTAAAAAGCAAGTTCCTTGGATTTATTTTATTTGAATCTACATCACTGATTATTTAAAATGGGCTGCTCAGATGCTGTGAAGGCAGGAGCATTTGAAAGAAGACTTTGAAGACCCGAAGACTTTGCTTGGATCAAAGTATCTTTCTGGGGATTACTGGATTTTCTTTTCAGCTTTATTTTCTTACATATAAGCAAGGACTATATTCATGTATATTCAGTATCCTCATGTACATGAGTACATGATATATTTGCACATAGTTTATACATGAACAGTGAAGATATGACACTTTAAAAAAATGGAGTAACATATGCTAAATGCTTGTTAGAGAAAACAAGAACCACAAGACCTGGAAAAGGAGAGAGAGAACTTGAATTCCATCTGGTCCAGGAAAGTAGATAGGTTTTACATGAAGAGTGTGTGTGGGTGTGCATGCACACATGTGTGATGAGGGGGGATAAGGGCAGGGCAACCAGATTATCTATTTTTAATACATGAGAAACCTTCATCCTCAACATGAGGATATGTATACTCTTGTATCCCCAACAGAATCATACATGTGCTACTAGGACAAAGAATTTTCACTGGGAAAAAAATCTATGAAAAGGATAAGCCAGGGGCCCAGAAGTATAGGAGTCAGGATGACTTTGCCTCCTGGTTTGCCCAGGACAGTCCCCATTATTCTAGCTGTCTTGGAATAATTATTCATGAAACCCCCTATCACTCTGAGAGGAGTCCTTGCCTAGCCAATACATTATCATCACTTGAGATGTGAGGGACTTGTGTTTAAACTGGGGCCCATGTTGCTGGAGCCCTTTTACTTCTTGAAGGTATTGAAGAGGGATGATTATAAGAGGTAGAACTCACCTCTCCCAACACCTAATCCAGTGGGTCTTCCTGACTGGCCTCTTACAATAGCCCAGTTACTATACCTGAATTGTCCCCTCTAGATCACTTCTATCTCCCCCAAGGTGTCTGAAGACCTTTAATGATGGATACCATCTCTGGTCATTCTCTCCCTTGCTCCTTAGCATCTAGAATCTGCTAAAACCATCATGAGCAGTTCAATATATGCTTACTAATCAACTGGCAGTCTTCTTAGATAACAAAGGAAATCCTATTCTACCATTTTATGTTCTGAAGAGGAAGTTCTTACCATTTGTCAGGGTTGAAACTTGAGATCGTCACAACCTACTCATTTTCACAGTTGTTTTCCTCCAACTTCTAAACTTGCTTTTCCATCACTAGTACCAGCAACTGGATTCCTTTTTACATCTACTTGTCCAATCACTTCCTGAGTGTGTCTGCACATATGACAAGTCATCTGAGACGTGCTTGCTGGATAGTGAGCAAGGAGTCTCACTCATCCACCACTGCACCCATGACTCCAATCTCTCAGCAGTGATGAGATGTGAGAGACACAGGCTTTAGCATGGTGGGCTGTGTGGGGCAATTTCAGGTAGCCATTCTCATCTCATCCTGCAACAGAGCAGCTCCACTCTTGATTTCCATAAGTCAAAACCACAAATATCATTTTGCTAATTTCAAAGATTCACTGAATGTTGGGTTGGCCAAAAAGTTCATTCAGGTTTTTCTGTAAGCTGTTATAAATGAACTTTGTGGCCAACCTGATATTAAAAATATAAGTTGTATCAACAAGGATGTATTGTACAGTGCAGGAAACTCTACTCAATACTCTGTAACAACCTATAAGGGAGAAGAATCTGAAACAGAATAGATGTATGTATAAGTAAATCACTTTGCTTCATACCTGAAACTAACACAACTATGTGGATCAAGTATACTCCAAAATAAAAATAAAATAAAAAGACAAGTTATCATTGGCAAGATTTCATAGTTTTTTTTTTTTCCTAGTTCAGTTTTGGTTCTATTTGAAAGAAATCAGAATTCTGATTTAAAAGATCTTTCTTCTCCATAATCCCGTCTTTAAAGAATTGACCACAATCAAGTTCCATTCAAACTTTGCTATCAGTTTTGTGATAGAGAAGGGAAAACAAATCAGCTGGCACCAAATTTTGTCACCTACCTAAGGATGGATAGATTTTGATAGATTTATTTATACACCTCTAGTCCCATGACATAATGATCACATTATACTAACGTGGCGCCTCTGTGTTCTTACTCCTGTGAACTGGCAAAGGCTTGCTTGGCATTTATCACAGCCAGGTTTCTAAAAGAAGGATTAAAAAGGAAAACACCTTTCATTTGAACCAGGCTTGATCTCCAATTTTACCTAATTTCATGATTCAGAAATGTTGCTTTTGTGATTATTAAGTATGACCCCAAAAGGGTTTTAAGCATATATTTGGATTTAATATGAAATGAGTCAAAAAATACAGCTGGCAGAGCTCATGAGAGGCGCAATGATTCACATGAGATACGTATACCCTTTAATTCGGGCAGAAGAAGTAGTTACCAAACAACAGTTTGGTGACTATTCATGCCTCCTGGTATGTGGCAAGCCAACTTTTAAAAAGTTTCTGCATCCAACTCTCATAGAGGAAAAAAATATATATCCAGCTGTTTTTAAAATACAAAATGCTTAACTGACAGCATGATTATCAGTTGAAAACAGAATATTTAGTTGTCAGGAGTTCTCAAGGGCAGATTCTGCAGCTTTGCTGAATTCTTACTTATTAAATGCTTGATTCAAAAGTAGGGCTTCCTTCTTTAGAGTTAGGGCTACATTTCTCAAGTGCTTTGCACCCCAAGGGCAACAGCAGAAGTATACTTACTGAGAGTTACTAATAGAAAGATAATTAAAAAGACAATCGCCCCACCATTTAATCCCCTGAAGAAACAGAACTGATTTGTTGGCAATGCCAAGTGGCATCTTGAATGTAATTCAGTAATTCGGTATCAAAATGTCTCTAAATGAGGCAAAAAAGAAGGTTTGGGACCTTCATAGCACAAATTATGGAACACTTCCATTTGCCTCTGTAGATGTCACTTTTCTATACAAATACTTTTACTTTCAAAGACCATGTTTCCTTAAGGATTCCCTCACTGTGACCTGGAGGCAAGATTCTGCCCACATGAGCCAGGATTCCCTCAATTATTTTGTTTCTCTATTTATTTTAAAATACACTTTAAGAAACAATCTAAGGGCCCAACAACACATGAATGGATAAAAAAGACATGGTGTGTGAGTATACACACACACACATACAAATATACACACAATGAAATAGCACTTAGCTATAAAAAAGAATGAAATTTTGCCATTTTCAGCAACGTGGATGGACTTGAAGGGCTTTATGCTAAGTGAAATAAGTCAGACATAGAAAGACAAATACTGTATGATATTCCTTATATGTGGAATCCAAAAAATACAAATTAGCGACTACAACAAAAAAGCTCATATAGAGAACAAACTAGTGGTTACCAGTAGGGGGAGGGGCAAAATAGAGGCAGGGTCGAGGGAGGTACAAAGTATTGTGTGTGCTATAGGCGCAAGGATATATTGTACAACACAGGGAATATAGCGAATATTTTGTAAGAGCTGTAACTGGAAAGAAACTTTTAAAATTGTATAAAAATTTGAATTTTTTTTTAAATTTTAGATTTACAGAGAAGTTACAAAGATAGTAGAGGATTCCCGTATACCCTTCATTCAGCTCCCTCTAATGTTATCTTACAAAACCAAGGTATATTTGTGAAAATTAAGAAATTAATATTGGCAGAATGCTTTTAACTATAGACTTTATTTCCCTAATTTTTCCACTGGAATACCTTGTCTGTTCTAGGATCCAATCCAGGCTACCACAGTACATTTAGACAATTACTTGGTCTCTTCTTGTTCAGGATCTTGACAATTCGAAAAGTACCAGACAGGTATTTTGTATAGTGTCCCTAGTTTGGGTTGTCTGATGTTTTGCCTGATTTTTTCTTTTTATGACTAGACTAAGGTTATGAGTTTTGTGGGAAAATACAGAAATGAGGTGCCCTTATAACATCCCTGAGCTGTTTTTGAGCAAGAAATAAAATGGTAGAAAGTTCTTACCTTATCCTCTAGCATAAACATGTAACAGTTTACAAATAAATGAGTTAAATTATGTAAACATGCAAAATTACTTTTAGCAATAAAGTTAAAGGTTCTAAACCTAGGTCTGTTGGCCTTCAACAGGGATTTCAACCAAAGGATTTCAGCATGTCCGTGCATTACAAGCAGTTATTGAGGTGTTAAAAAATATTTGATATTAATGACAAAGTACTAAAGCCTACACATGATTGGCTCTATTAACTGGAGAAAATTTCAGGATATTACATAATAAATATACCCTTATTGATTTGCATCTAATATGCTTCCTAGAGTGCGAAAAGATGAGGTAGAGTTATATGATAGGTAATATGCCTATGAAAACAGCAAAAGTGCATCAAGATGTAGCACATATACAAGCATTAGAATATCATCTGATAGGCTCATTTCTTTAAAAATAAGAAAAGACGTTGAGAATTAAAGCTTTAAATCAGTCATCTCCAAAATGTTTCTTATATTCTTAATCAAGGTGTTTTAGCATGCACCCTACTTAGCCTGGATTCTTCTCAAAAATAACCTGTAAGACAATGGCATCTATGTAGGGAGTTTGTTTCCAGAAATGATCCCACCAAAGAGAATAGGAGTGAGCACCAAATAGAGGAGGAGATGGAGGAGTCAGAGGCAAAGGAGCACAAGTGGCTGGTTAGTACTGGACATCAATGAGGTTGGCCACACGGGGATCCCATGAGAAGTCACGCACAATGTACTTCAGGTGGGCCATCTGGGACACAGAAAAGGCAAGCATTTATCCACTGGCTGCTGGCTTACAATGAGTCAATTAGCTTACACTTCCAGATCTGTGCATGCATCAGAACGGCTGGACAGAGGTAGAAAATGTCCAGAACTGCAGGTGAGAGGGGGATACTAGTGAAGGATGGGGTTGACAGGGGATGCCTATACATAGCTGATTGCCACACAATAGCTAGAGTACAAAGATGAGCCAAAATGTGTGAGCCAGGACCCAAGGCAGGGGGCCTGTATGTATATGCATTCATGTAGAAATTCATGCGTTACTCTGGACCCACATAAAGTATTTGTGTGCGTGCTCAGTCATGTCCAACTCTTTGTGACCCATGGACTGCAGCCCATCAGGCTCGTCTGTTCATGGGATTTCCCAGGCAAGAATACTGGAACGGGTTGCCATCTCCTCTTCTAGGGGATCTTCCCAAACCAAGGATCGAATCTGCATCTCTTACATTGACAGGTAGAGTCTTTACTACTTAAGCCACCTGGGAAATCCCTAGTAAATATTAGTACATTTTATTTTGCTCTTATTTTTAGGGAAAAATTAATATAAATACAAATCCTACAGCCCAGTGAACAGTCTTGCCCACCCCTGGGATTGCATGTGGTCCTGTTTGGGGACCACTGATTTAGACTATACAAGATTCTCCTTGAATGATTTTGACTTGGAAGATTTTCTCAGCTGCTTTAAGTAAGAAAACTGACAGTGGAAGAAATTGGAAACAAAGTCCAGTTAAAAAGTCCAATTTAATTAGACTGTTGACCTCCCTCTTCATCTAACAACAGTTGCAATTAATTCCATGTCTCTAGTTAAAAATAATAAAGGTCTCATAATAAGGACCCACGGCATAGTACAGTGGTTCTCAAATTTGAGCAGGCTTCAGAACGTCCTGTGAACAACGACTCATGAAACACAGATTGCTGGGCCCCCCACCACAGAGCTTATGATTCACAAAGTCTAGGGTTAGGCCTAAGAATTTAAATTTTCACCAAGTTCCCAGGAGAGGCACACTTGGATGGTCAGGGGAAAATGGGGGCTGAAAGGTGAGGGGAGCGGGGCCAAGACAGAGGAGCATGCTTTGAAATCCACGGGCCCAGTGGGAAGAGCACGGGCTTCAGCATCAGACCGTCAGGCCCTGGTTTAAAGCCCAGATCTCCTACGTGCTATCATGAACATTTCCACCAAGCAGCTGTCCAGTGAGAGTAATTTGCACTGCACAGTGCTGTTATAAGTAAGGGAGGAGGTAACGTTAGCAAGGGGCCCTGTGTCATACGGGGCACAGTCCAGGTTTCAATAAATTATCATCCATATCAACAAAACCACTAACATCATGGATTAGTCCAGCAAATAATTTTAGAATAACAAAAAGTACTTAAAGAGATTTAACAGTAATTTAAGAGATTTAATTTGGCAGAATTACAGAACTTTCTAGACCAGATGGGTCTTTTTGTTTTGTTTTGTTGTTTTAAATGAAGACTAATACAGGACTGGGGGTGGGGGAGGTGGTTTCAGGATGATTCAAGTGCATTACGTTTATTGAGCACTTTATTTCTATTATTATTACACCAGCTCCACCTCAGATCATCAGGCATTAGATCCTGGAGGCTGGGGACCCCTGCTATTAGTATGCATGTCTCTAGTTTCTCCTCACTTCCCCACTTGCTCCAGGCTTTGCTCGGCTATTAGCTCATCCATGGAAGTGTTGAGGGAGGGGAAGAGATGGCCTCACAGGCCTGATCACCAGCATGCAGAGTGTGGTTTCAGGGCACTGGGCCACCAGGCAGATTTTCCAGGAGTTGCAAAATATCGATCTCTCCCCCACTTTTACAAATATGAGATCATAAAACCTGCCAAATAGCCTCTGGAACTCTAGATAAATGTTTTGAATCTCAAAAGACAAAATATTTCAGATCATCCAGTCTGTCAGGATATATTTTCAACTCTACCTTAAAAAATAAAAAGCCTGTTTCCATCTTAAAATTATTTTTACCGTGTTGATTTGCTCATCTACAAATGTATGCTGCTTAAAGTAGTAGCTTAAATGGGAATTTTAATGAATGCTATGAATCAGTGCCTAATTTGCACATTTTGTTAATTACCTGTGGTTTAGGATAATCCATTCAAGATGTTCCCTATTACCCTGGATAATTAAGAGTTGACCTATTTTCGAATTTTTGCAGCTCAAATAGAATGAATTCCAGTCAATTTTCTTTTCTAATAGAAAAACCATCATTTATTTAAATAGTCTATCAGACATAATTGGAATGTAAAATCTTGGGATGAAAATTGACTTTCAAAGGTCGTAGAATTCGTCCCCCTACTCTTGGGTGGACTGTAAAGCAAGCTAGCAGAGATGCATTCCATCTTTTATAGAATGGGTGCGTGACGCGGGTGCTAAGTCACTTCAGTAGTGGCTGACTCTGTGTGACCCCATGGACTATAGCCCACCAGACTCCTCTGTCCATGGGATTCTCCCACCAAGAATATTGGAGTATGTTGCCATGCCCTCCTCCAGGGGACCTTCCCAACCCAGGGATCAACCCTGCGTCTCTTGTGTCTCCTGCGCTGGCAAGCAGGTTCTTTACCACCAAGGCCACCTGAGACGCAGGAAGCTTTACAGCATGGAATGCTACCGCATTCCAAAATGTACACCAGCCTGGGGATCAGCGCATTTCTCTCTCTTCACCATCTGAGTCCTTGATCTAATAACTGTTGCCAATATGAAATATATAAACATACTTACAAATAAATACAGGCACAACTTAATGCCCCTCATACACAGAGGTTTGCAATAAAGTTTCACAAGGAAGCCCAGATAGAGTGCACATCTTCTCAAAATTCTTTCTTGGGTACAATTGATAGCCCTTTTATGCCTAGGGCAGAATCGGATGTTCTTCTATGAGACTTCTCCCCACTCAAATAAAGAAAAAGAAGTTGGCTTTGAATTGTGGATCATATTCCACATTTAAAACATTCAGGAGCAGCTTTGTTGCAGACCTTAGCTTGGCAGTGAGCAAGTTCCATGCGATGGTGAAAGACAGGGAAGCCTGGCGTGCTGCAGTCCATGGGGTCGCTAAAAGTCGGACACCACTGAGCAACTGAACAACAAGAATCACACTCTTATCTCTATCTTTTCGTTAAGAACTCTGGATCCACAGGGGAACAACAATGTGGGGTGAACATGGCAAGTATTGATCCTTATTTCCAAGGAGTGGTTATCTGAGCACTCCTCTCAATTTTCCTTCAAGGCTGTTCTGTCCACTTCTGCAGCACTGTACCCCTAGGTTGTCTGCAAACCTCCCTCCTGGAACCTGCCTGTAGCCTATTTGCTTCTTCCTGTCCACACTCAGGAAACCATCTCTACGTCAGGGTCCACCTTCCATGCAGAGGCCTTCTCTCGCCCTCTTTTCACTGAGCTAATGCTTCCCATGAATGACCCTCTTCTTGCTCAGACTCCCCATCTCGAAAGCTAGTCCTTGCCTAGGGCAGGAGATCCTGCCTCAGACAGAATCTGACTTCACATGAACTGCACATTGAGCGCTGATACACAGCCTGTCCCCCAGTTTCCCTGCCTGGATCCTGCTTTTCTCACAAACTTCATCTTCCCTGTCTTCCCCATCTTCATTGTGACAACAACTTTTTGCCTGTTGCTTAAACCCAAAATTTCAGAGTCACCCTTCCTGTTTCTTTCCCTCACATCACATACCCAGCCTCTACACTCAAAAAAGACAACCTCTTTAATAAGTGGTGCTGGGAAAACTGGTCAACCACTTGTAAAAGAATGAAACTAGAACACTTTCTAACACCATACACAAAAATAAACTCAAAATGGATTAAAGATCTAAATGTAAGACCAGAAACTATAAAACTCCTAGAGGAGAACATAGGCAAAACACTCTCCGACATAAATCACAGCAAGATCCTCTATGACCCACCTCCCAGAATATTGGAAATAAAAGCAAAACTAAACAAATGGGACCTAATGAAACTTAAAAGCTTTTGCACTACAAAGGAAACTATAAGTAAGGTGAAAAGACAGCCCTCAGATTGGGAGAAAATAATAGCAAATGAAGAAACGGACAAAGGATTAATCTCAAAAATATACAAGCAACTCCTGCAGCTCAATTCCAGAAAAATAAATGACCCAATCAAAAAATGGGCCAAAGAACTAAACAGACATTTCTCCAAAGAAGACATACAGATGGCTAACAAACACATGAAAAGATGCTCAACATCACTCATTATTAGAGAAATGCAAATCAAAACCACAATGAGGTACCATTACATGCCAGTCAGGATGGCTGCTATCCAAAAGTCTACAAGCAATAAATGCTGGAGAGGGTGTGGAGAAAAGGGAACCCTCTTACACTGTTGGTGGGAATGCAAACTAGTACAGCCACTATGGAAAACAGTGTGGAGATTTCTTAAAAAACTGGAAATAGAACTGCCATATGACCCAGCAATCCCACTTCTGGGCATACACACTGAGGAAACCAGATCTGAAAGAGACACGTGCACCCCAATGTTCATCGCAGCACTGTTTATAATAGCCAGGACATGGAAGCAACCTAGATGCCCATCAGCAGATGAATGGATAAGGAAGCTGTGGTACATATACACCATGGAATATTACTCAGCCGTTAAAAAGAATTCATTTGAATCAGTCCTAATGAGATGGATGAAACTGGAGCCCCTTATACAGAGTGAAGTAAGCCAGAAAGATAAAGAACATTACAGCATACTAACACATATATATGGAATTTAGAAAGATGGTAACGATAACCCTATATGCAAAACAGAAAAAGAGACACGGAAATACAGAACAGACTTTTGAACTCTGTGGGAGAATGTGAGGGTGGGATATTTCAAAAGAACAGCATGTATACTATCTATGGTGAAACAAATCACCAGCCCAGGTGGGATGCATGAGACAAGTGCTCGGGCCTGGTGCACTGGGAAGACCCAGAGGAATCGTGTGGAGAGGGAGGTGGGAGGGGGGATCGGGATGGGGAATACGTGTAAATCTATGGCTGATTCATATCAATGTATGACAAAACCCACTGAAATGTTGTGAAGTAATTAGCCTCCAACTAATAAAAAAAAAAAATACTAAATGCATTTCGGCGGACTGAAAATATGGCTACAAATTCTTTCTATCCTGCTATGCAGGTCCCTTTCCAATGTGACTGTGCTGCCCTTCTCATCTAGAGATGGACCTATTTTCCCACCTATTATAACCAGACTGCTCTTGTGACTTGTTTGGAAAAAACAGGATGTGGCAGAAATGATATTATGAGATATTTTAGGTGAGGACTTCGCAGCACTGCATTCCCTCTTCTGGAACACTGCCCTGAAACCTCCTGCCTCACTGCATAAGAGGACTGGTTTAGTACTGGAGGATGAGCAACTGGGTGGAGGAAAATCAAGAATCCTTAACAAGTGAAGAAGACTGTCTTGGACCTTTAAACCACTCAGTCTTCTAACGAATGCGCCCACATGAGCGAGTCCAGAAGAAACTATCAGAGGAACCAGCTGACCAACCCACAGAAAAAACGATAAAGACAAGCCACTAAGTTTGGGGGTGTGTGACCCAGCCACTTCTCACCACCTGCACTGCTGCCTTTTTAATTAACTTCTTTTAATTGGAGGCTAATTACTTTACAATATTGTGGTGGGTTTTGCCATACATTTTTATTGGAGCCACCAATCAGAATTATTTCAGTAGCTTCTTACAGCCCTATCTACCTTTTGGCCCTTGGCCCCTATTGGCTCTTATGCACACAGCATCCAAAGTGATCGCTTCAAAAAACAGAAGCCATATGATCCAGAATCCCACTCCTGGCATATATCCAGAGAAAACTCTAATTCAAAAAGATACACACACACCTATGTTCTTAGCAGCACTATTTACAATAGCCAAGACATGGACGCAAACCAGATGTCCATCAAAAGAACAGATGAATGGATAAATAAGATTATACACACACATGCACACACAGTGGAATATTACTCAGCCATAAAAAAGAATGAAATATTGCCATTTGCAGCAACATAAATGGACCCACCCTAAAGATTATCATAGTGAGTGAAGTAAATCAGAAAGAGAAAAACAAATATCATGATATCACATACATGAAATCTAAAAAGAATGATACAAATGAAATTATTTACAAAACAAAAGTAGAGTCACAGACATAGAACACAAACTTATGGTTCCCAAAAAGAGAGGAGGGACAATTAGGAATTTGGGATTAACACATACATACTACTATTTGCAGTAACCTATAAGATAAAGGAATATGAAAGAGAAGTTTATATATATATATACACAAATACACACATACATACACACACACACACGTCTGTGTGTTTCTATATGTATGTTTGTAGATATATATATATCTGTACATATTTGTATCTGTATATGTTTGTGTGTGTATATATATATGAATCACTTTGCTGTATACCTGAAACTTGCCCAACATTGTAAATTAACTATACTTCACTTTTAAAAACTGAAATCTCCTCCTCAAAAAACACAAGCCAGATCATGTTATTCCTCTGCTTCAAATCTACCAAGGGTTCCTTGACTCAGAATGAAAGCCCAGGTACTTATAATATCCTGTGAGACCCAGCAGGGGTCACCACCCATCACCTCTCTGACCTCATCCCTTGCATGCAGAACCCACTGATACAGAGGGCTGACTGTACTGCACCATTTTATATAAGGGACTTGAGCATCTGTGGATGGTCCTGGAACCAAAACAACTGCATGCTCTTGCCCACTCAGCTTCAGCCACACTGGCTTCCTCTGTTCCCAAACATGCCAGACATGCTTCCCCTGCTTGCAGTGCTCCTCTCCATCCATAGATGTGATACATCCATATCTAACTCACCTGCCACCTTCAAATCTCTGCTCAAATATCACCTCCTCAGTGAAGCTCACCCTCACCACCTTATTTTAAATTGCACTTTGCATTTGTATCCTGTCCAGGACTCCTAATCACTCACACACCATCTATCATTCTATAGAACTAATTTATCATGTTTATTGTCTGTCTTGCTTCATGAAGACAGAGATTTATGTCTAGTTTTTTCATTGATGCCTGGCACACAAAAGACTGGATAGCTATTTGTTGAATGAATACTCATCATTTACAAACTTTCAAGAATCACAGTGATTTTCAGAAACTTCACAAATGCTTTGCTTGAATTTCCTTTTTAAAATATGCTTCTGCCATTTTGGAAAATGGTATGCAAAATACACAAATATGGTATTGATGAGATTTTGTACAAATCAAAACAGCCTCAGAACTGTCATGAATTGAGCATGGCAGCTTCCACTTTTCTTTGGTTTCTTCCTAATTCCCCTCCACCTCCCGCCACCACCCACACTTTCTGTCTTAAAGCCCCTTGGCTCAGAGTAAACTCAGCTTTCTCCAGCAAGGCTCCTACAGACCTGCCCTGGCACTGGCTATGTGGTGAGCATGGGTTCCCAGAGGCAACTGCTAAAATTATTCTACACAGAAACCAGGGAGGGAGCCAAGAGGAAAGAGAACCAGGGAACCAGACGCATTATCTGAAAATCGGGAGAAGGCATGAGAATCCCCAGAATGATGGTAAAAGGAAGAACCAGAAGTAACCAGCGGGAATGCAAACAGTCTTCAGGAAGATAAAAAAACAAAACAAAAAATTGAGCTAATTGACAGATTTGACCATGTGAAAAACTGTACTGAGAAGCATTTTACAAGATTGTTATAGGGTGTGGGAGGACCCAGTATTTTGCTGAAGAAAAGTAGGCTAAAGAAAAAAAAATTACCTGCAGAAAAAAATGAAGATACTATAACTGAAATAAATACCATAAAAATTACCCCCTTATCTACAAAAGTTAGAATAAACATCATACTTTATGGTAAAATATTAAAATCATTGTCCTGGGGTTTCCCTGGTGGCTCAGTGGTAAAGACTCTATCTGGCAATGCAGGAGACACAGGTGGTCCCTGGGTTGGGAAGATCCCCTGCAGAAGGAAATGGCAAACCACTCCAGTATTCTTGCCTGGGAAATCCCATGGATAGAGGAGCCTGGTGGGCTACAGTCCATGGGGTCGCAAGAGAGTCAGACATGACTTAGTGTTGTCAACAACAACACATTAAAACAGCAATATATTAAAATCATTGTCCTGGAAATGGATATATTTGCAACCACCTCACTTGCTCAATTTTGAATTGGAGATCCTAGCTGGTGCAATAATGCAAGGAAAAGAAATAAAAGGCATCAAAATCAGAAGATGAAAGCATTTATTGCCATTATCTGCAGGCAACATAGTTTTGTACATAGAAAAATCCAAAAGGGTCTAAATGCAAAATATTAAAATTAAGTGAATTTAGGAAAGTCTCTAGACACAAAGTCAATAGACAAAATTTTGCATTTGCCATTTCTGAGCAAGAACTGGAAAATAAGTTTTTAAATTCTACCCTTCACAGTAGCATGGAAAAAAACAAAATACCAGGAATATATCTAAGTTATACAAGACTTCTACCTAGAAAGTATTTATGAGAGAAATTAAAACTATTTAAGTAAATAATAATATGTACCCTGTTTGTGGATTGAAAGATATTATTGTTAAGTTTCAGATTTCCTCTAGTTGCCCTATAGATTAAATGCAATTCCAACTAAAATCCCTCCAGGGTTTTATTGTCATTGATGAGACTGATAAGCTGTAAAATTTGCATCAACATAAAAAGGCCTAAGAATACTCAAAACAACCTTGAGAGAAATTGTTAGAGGTCTCTCAGGTAGCAAGGATTAAAATGAAGTCACAGTAATTAAGGTGGTATAGAATGGATGCAGGAATAGACAAACAAGAAAATGAAACAAAACAGAATACAGACCACAGACCCACAAACTTGAGTTGACTAAAAAGTTTGTTCAGGTCTTTCCATTAAGATATTATGGAAAAACACAAATGAACTTTTAGCCAACCCAACATATAGTCCGCTAATCTACAACAAAGTGCCACTAGAGTATAGTGAGAAAGCAAGCTCTTTTCAATAAATGATACTGACTTAAGTTAAAAACTTTTGAAAGAATCCCACAGGATCAACAGGACAGAAAATGTAACAGAGACAAAGAAACAGTGTATAGTGTCTGGGGACCTGCTATGGACAGATGCTGGCATCAGCAGCAGACAGGGTATGGGTTTTCATCCCAAGAAAAGGACTCATCACATCTGCTTTCTTTTTAAGCCTGACTGATTTTGACAGGGAAAAATGACCTGCAGGTGTTTAAAACATTTTCAGGTAAGAAGGGCTCTGAAGGCATTTAGATAGACCTATTTTGCTGAATTTGGCACATTTCTTGGTAAATTTTAGTAGTTCTAAGACTTACTGTGCCCATCTCCTAAAGCATTCCTGGGTCCTGATGATACTAGAAGAAATACCCTTTATTCAGTCTATTTTTTAGAATAATATTTTAAAGCGTAAATATGTTCTAAATCTGAAATGTTAACTTCTGTGCATAGCAGGAGTCTTCCTAGTGTCTTTCTAAAAGTAATGCTATCATTTGCTTGAGTTAAAGATTTTATTATTTAAACCATTTATTAAAGCAATATGAAATATTCCTTCATTCTAAATTTAAGGCCCAAGAAAGAATGGTTTCTGCTCTCCTCAATCCATTCCCAGGGAGTGCCCAAATTGAACAGTATTTTGAAAATTTACCCAAGGAAATGTAGATTCCAAAAATATTGCAATCTAAATGATTGATTTTTCTCTATCCAAACTCCTCAAATTAACTTGGAAACCCTCTTGAACCTCTGCATTATTTCAAATTCTAGTACCTAGTACAGTGCCATGCTCCCTGCAGACATTCAATGTGTTAATTGAATTTAAATTTAATTCAAAGTCTTTGAGGGAACTAAATTTACCACATCTTTGTAGCTTTTTGCTTTACACCAAGGAGTCTTTTCCCTAGATGTACTGGAAATTAACTTCAGAACTTAATGTTTAAATGAAGGCAAAGCAACTCAGTACACAGCTTGACAAAGCTGAAAATAAGTCTCCCTGTGATGATCAAACTGCTCTGGTACCTTTGCAGCAATTCTCCTCAGCAGAAAATCAAATGGATATTAGACGACGTGTTTAGTATATTCCCCTCATCACAATAATAGCTCTGTTAAAACGAGTTCCAAAGGGAAATGCTATTAAGCATTTCATCAGTTCACAATAACAGTTTGGGGAGAAACTATTCACGGAGCTCTGTGCCACCAAGTGCAGTTACAAAGCCCAGTAACTGCTCAAATCATCTTCAACTAAACCTGGAACAGTCATGGCAGACACCCAGCCCTTTTCACAATGGCATCAAACTCGTTTCCCCTACTTTTACCTTTACTTGGTTTTATTTTTGATGAGCAGATCATTCTCCAGAATTAATCATCTGCCCATGAAACAGCGGACGAACATCAACTGGAGAAAGAGGTTCCACCCACACAGAGCACTGTCCAGGAAGACACGGCCTCCTTTGCTCTTCAGATCTCTTGTTCTGACTCCTCAAGTCTCTTATTTCTCCTCTGCCTCATGTCAGCGAAAGGAGGTGGGAGGGAAAGTGTTCATGGAAGAAGAGGCTCTCTGAGGATGTCAATATGGCCAAAATGGGGCTGGAGAGAATTTTCCCCCACTGCTTTTATGATTTCAATATAAAAGGTCAAATATAGGAGAAAGGTATGTCTTCACCCTCAGATGCACATGACTGAGGAGAAAGAAAATAACTAGATGTTCTCATTGTAATTTCAGGCAACACAACAAAAGTGATCTGTGACTTGGAAGAGGACAAGAAAGAAATCTTAGATACTCCCACCACTTTTATAAGCATTCCTATAAATATAAGTCAGACTCACCACTTCATGTAAGGAAAAATGTCAAAATATATATGTAACTGAGATGTGGCCAAAACTGTGGGCAGCCTCACTTCTCATCTCCAGCCCACTTAAAGCCGGCCTCAAAAGCAAATCCAACTTCATGAGCCATTTGAGAGTGTTTTAGACTTACTGAAAATTGGGTGAGAAGTCTGGGAAACAGCTACACGGTATACTACAGGTATAACTGACTTCTAAATGCCTGTGAAGTATCTCTGTAGTTCCCTCCTGTGGTAGACAGCCTCCTGCGGCCCCCTGCAAGGACCCATATTTCCTGGCACTTCTGTCCTTGTGCATTCCCCTCCCACACTGAGTTAGAGCCGCTTCTGAGCTATCAGTAGTGAAAGCATCGGTGTGCTGCTTCTGAGGCTAAGTCATAAAAGCCATTCCAGCCCCACCGTGGGCTCTAGGATTGCTCATCCTGGGAAAAACCAGCTACTATGTCATGCAAACACTCGAGCAGCTCCATGGAGAGGCCCATGTGGCGAACTGAGGCCTCCAGCCAACAGCCAGCACTGATATACTGACTATGTGAGCAAGTCCTCCAACACAGCCCCAGCCTACAGATGACCACAGCCACACAGACTGGAGTGACAACTGTCCAGCCAAACCTGACTCTCAGAATCTGGGAGCCTAATAAATGATTATGTCACTATACTATATGCGAGTGGTTTGTGTGCACCATTAGATAACAAAGACACGACACGCCTTCCTCCAACTTCTCTGACTACCACCGCCTTCCCCCTTTGCACCTTTTCCCCACGACTCCTGAACACCTTTTTCTGCCTCTTGAACTCTCAGAAGCGATACCACTCCTCCTCCTGACCCCATCCCTCCAACTCTGCCTTTTTTATGCTGAACAATGTAGTTTTACCTGCTCTCATTCCTTTTGGTAGATACAGCTATCCTTTCTCTCAAAAATAGTACCTGGGACTTCCCTGGTGGTCCAGTGTTTTAAGATTTTGCCTTGTAATGCAGGGAGTGAGGATTTGATCCCTGGTTGGGGAAGTAAGATCCCACATGCCTCACAGCCAAAAAGCTAAAATATAAAACAGAAGCAGTATTGTAACAAGTCCAATAAAGGTTTTAAAAGTGGTCCACATTAAACACACACAGAATAGTACCCTTTCTCTTTAATAATATCAAGTGATCTCCCCGTTAGTTTATTTTCCTTTTACATACAGAGGTGTTACATCTTAGTATCTTAAATTAAGACTTGGAAATGATCTCACTAGCGCTTTCAGGTCCCAGATTTACTTAGGTAAAGTAAGGACTGCTCTTTACAGCCATCTCATTAAACCAAATTAAAAGTAAATAAACAAGTGAGTCATCTTATTAAACTAAAAAGTAAATAAATATGAAAAATATTTTTCTTTTAATGTATTTTTCTTTGTCCTCATTATGCAGCATTAGTCTCAACAGAGGAATGTGATTTCAGTTACCCTTATTCGTTTCAGCATTCTGTAACTTATTGTGCTATATTTACCAAGCCTTAAGATACATTATTTTGTCCTAATAATAGGTCTCTAACCACAGTAGTTGAAACTACTTGTAAGTTTTCTCGGTGTTGCCGGATTTCTGAAAATAAATAAATCTTCATTTTTTCGAAGACATGTAACGTTTTTTGTTGGCTCCATTGCTGTATGCTATATTCAAGTGCATCTCACTTTAAAGTGCTTGTAGAGAGAAGAGGGTGAATTTCTATTTAAATAGACTATAAACAATTCATTTTCATTCTAGCTTTAAATTTTTTAAGCTACTAGTACCTATGACTTGGTGACTGAACAACAACTAGTACCTAGATTTACTTCCATTATCAAAAAATACCTACCACTAGAAATGGAGACAACTTTCAACTTATTCTCCCACCTTCTCCTGAAACCTTTCCAGCACTGTGGTCCTCCAGGTTTATGTGTGTGCGCTCAGTCATGTGTGGCTCTTTGCAACCCCATGGACTCTAGCCCACAAGGCTCCTCTGTCCATGGAATTTTCCAGGCAAGAACACTGGAGTGGGTTGTATTTCCTCCTTCAGGGGCTCTTCCTGACACAGGCATCAAATCTGCATCTCATGCATCTCCTTTAATTGGCAGGGAGGTTCTTTACCACTGCACCAAATGGGAAGACTGTGGTCTTCTAAGGCAGCCTCCAAATTCTCATAACCAAGTATCTCCTCCTCCCGCTTCATTTGGGATCTCTGTCACTCCACCACTGTTTGATGCTGTTATTTGTTTCACTCTACTCCAGAGAAAGAAAAATTGACTGTCTTAGTTGATAATGCATATGGAAAAGTTAACACCAAAAGGTTTGTCATTTTTTCTAAATCTCATTTTTTTCAGGAAAAAAAAATGTGTTCTTTATTTTGTAAGAAATGACAGTTTTCTGTTTCTTAAATGACAACATATCATTAAAATCAAAAAATGATTCCATGGGCTTATACTGTGCATGAATAAATAAACTCAAAGACACATTTTAGAACTGTTTGCATTCACTCTCCATGCTTTCATTAATTTCCACCAGTTCAGTTCAGTTGCTCAGTTGTGTTCAACTCTGTGCAACTCCATGGACTGCAGCATGCCAGGTTTCCCTGTCCATCACCAGCTCCCAGAGTTTGCTCAGACTCAAGTCCATTGAGTCAGTGATACCATCCAACCATCTCACCCTGTCGTACCCTTCTCCTCCTGCCTTCAGTCTTTCCCAGCATCTCAGTCTTTTCCAATGAGTCAGTTCTTTGCATCAGGTGGCCAAAGTATTGGAGTTTCAGCTTCAGCACCAGTCCTTCCAATGAATATTCAGATCTGATTTCCCTTAGGATGAACTGGTTGGATCTCCTTGCAGTCAAAGGGACACCCAAGAATCTTCTCCAACACCACAGTTCAAAAGCATCAATTCTTTGGTGCTCAGCTTTCTATATGGTCCAACTCTCACATCCACACATTTCTACTGGAAAAACCACAGATTACTAGATGGACCTTTGTTGGCAAATGTCTCTGCTTTTTAATATGCTGCCTAGGTTGGTCATAGCTTTTCTTTCAAGGAGCAAGCATCTTTTAATTTCACGGCTGCAGTAACCATCTGCAGTGATTTTGGAGCCCAAAAAAATAGTTTCTCACTGTTTTCATTGTTTCCCCATCTACTTGCCATGAAGCAGTAAGACCGGATGCCATGAGCTTAGTTTTATGAATTGAGTTTTAAGCCAACTTTGTCACTCTCCTCTTTCACTTTCATCAAGAGGCTCTTTAGTTCTTCTCTTTCTGCCATAAGGGTGGTGTCATCTGCATATCTGAGGTTATTCATATTTCTCCCAGCAATTTTGATTCCAGCTTGTGCCTCATCCAGCCCAGTATTTTGCATGATGTACTCTGCATATAGGTTAAATAATCAGGGAGACAATAGACAGCCTTGTCGTACTCCTTTCCCGATTTGGAACCAGTCTGTTGTTCCATGTCCAGTTCTAACTGTTGCTTCTTAACCTGATACTGATTTCTCAGGAGGCAGGTCAGGTGGTCTGGTATTCCCATCTCCTGAAGAATTTTCCACAGTTTCTTGTGATCCACACAGTCAAAGGCTTTGGCGTAATCAATAAAGCTGAGGTAGATGTTTTTCTGGAATTCTTTTGCTTTTTCGATGATCCAACGGATGTTAGCAATTTGATCTCTGGTTCCTCTGCCTTTTCTACATCCAGCTTGAACATCTGGAAGTTCATGGTTCATGTACTGCTGAAGCCTGGCTTGGAGAATTTTGAGCATTACTTTGCTAGTGTGTGAGATGAGTGCAACTGTGTGGTGGTTTGAACATTCTTTGACATTGCCCTTCTTTGGGATTGAAATGAAAACTGACCTTTTCCAATCCTGTGGCCACTGCTGAGCTTTCCAAATTTGCTGGCATATTGAGTGCAGCACTTTCACAGCATTATCCTTTAGAATTTGAAATAACTCAACTGGAATTCTATCACTTCACTAGCTTTGTTCATAGTGATACTTCCTAAGGCCCAGTTGACTTCACACTCCAGAATATCTGGCTCTAGGTGAGTTATCACACCATCATGGTTATCTGGGTCATGAAAGTCTTTTCTGTACAGTTCTTCTGTGTATTCTTGCCACCTCTTCTTAAAATCTGCTTCTGTTAGGTCCATACCATATCTGTCCTTTATTGTGCCCATTTTTGCAAAAATGTTCCCTTGGTATCTCTCATTTTATTGAAGAGATCTCTAGCCTTTCCCATTCTATTGTTTTCCTCTATTTCTTTGCACTGATCACTGAAGAGGGCTTTCTTATCTCTCCTTGCTGTTCTTTGGAACTCTGCATCCAGATGGGTGTATCTTTCCTTTTCTCCTTTGCCTTTAGCTTCTCTTCTTCTCTCAGCTATTTGTAAGGCCTCCTCAGACAACCATTTTGCTTTTTTGCATTCCTTTTTTCTTGGGGATGGTCTTGATCACTGCCTCCTGTTTAATGTCATGAACCGCCGTCCATAGTTTTTCAAGCACTCCTGTCTATCAGATCTAATCCCGTGAATCTATTTGTCATTTCCACTGTATAATCATAAGGGATTTGATTTAGGTCATACCTGAATGATCAAGTGGTTTTCCCTACTTTCTTTAAATTTAAGTCTTAATTTGGCAATAAGGAGTTCATGATATGAGCCACATTCAGCTCCCAGTCTTGTTTTTGCTGACTGTATAGAGCTTCTCCATCTTTGGCTACAAAGAATATAATCATGAAATTTCCATAATTTTACCCAAATTCTACATCTTGGTGGTAGGCAAAAAGAGCAGGAATTATTTCCCAAGTATTTCAGACAGAGAAAAATTAGGTCCTTCGGGAAGTTTCTTTTCTAATCACATGTGATTTATGGTCACTAAAAATCCATCTAGTTTGTGTGTAACAGTCATGTTTCTATAGAGAAACAGAACCAGCAAGATGTGTATAGAAACATAGAAAGAGACTTATTCTTAGGGATTGGTGCGTGCAGTGCTGGAGGCTGAGAAGTCCCATGATCTGCCATCTGTAATTCGAAGGCCCAGGGAAGCAAGTAGTGTAGTTCCTTTCCAAATCCCAAGGCTGGAGGGCCATGGGAGCCAATGATGCAAGACCTAGTCAAACACAATGGCCTGAGAACTAGAAGCGCTGATGTTTGGGAGCAGGGGGAGAGAGGTGTTTCAGCTCTGGCAGACAGCTCAAGCCTTCCCTTCCTATGCCTTTTTGTTCTCTTCAGGCCCTCAGGGGGATGGGTGATGCCCGTAAGCACTGGGGAGGGCCATCTACTTTACTCTGTCTACTAATTCAAACGCTAGTTTCTCCTGGAAGCACCCTCAACAGACACACCCAGAAATAATGTTTTACCAACTAGCAGGGTATCCCCTTAGCCCAGTCAAATTAACAGATGAAAAGAACCATTATGACATGTTTTATGAAAATTCAGATGCTAGTAATGGTAAATACAAAAGTAGCAATTCACCCTGGCATCAATCCCAAGATTGTTTACACAGAGAAAACCATCCCATGTCAGCCTATATGTGCAAATAGAGGAAAGTGAAGAGGAGAAGGAAAGGCAAAGAAGATGGAGAAAGAACATAAAATCAATCAATCACATAAAGAGCAAAATTCTTTCAACTTTTTATGTATAAAGCATACAGAACTATCTTGTCCTGCTGTCCAATAGAATCTTCTATGATGATGTGCAGTATTTAGTATTTGAAATGTGGTTAGTCCAACCGAGGAACTGAATATTTATTTCAATTTTAATTAATTTAAAATTAAATTTAAATAGCCTCATCGAATACGGGAGCGTCCCTTGTGGTTGTGACGGTAAAGAATCCACCTGCAATGCAGGAGACCTGGATTCGATCCCTGGGTCAGGAAGATCCCCTGGAGAAGGGAATGGCAACTCATTCCAGTATTTTTGCATGGAGAATCCCATGGACAGAGGAGACTGGCAGGCTATTGTCTATGGGGTCACAAAGAGTCAGACACAACCAAGCAACTAACATTTTCACTTTCATATGGATATGGGTTGCTATATTGGCCAATACTAAAGAATATGCTAGTCATCAAACAATTCACATCTCCCATGCTAGTAAGGTTATGCTTAAAATCTTGCATGCTAGACTTCAGCATTATGCGAACCAAGAACTTCCAGATGTCTAAGCTGGGTTTAGAAAAGGAAGAGGAACCAAACTGCCAACATTCGTTGGATCATGGAGAAAGCTAGGGAATTCCAGAAAAAACATCTCTCTTTGTTTCATCGACTATGCCAAAGACTTTGACTGTGTGGTTCATAATAAGCTGTGGAGAGCTCTTAAAGAGACGGGAATACCTGATCATCTTACCTGTCTTTTGAGAAACCTGTATGTGGGTCCAGAAGCAACAGTTATAACCCTGTATGGAACAAGTGATAGGTTCAGGATTGAGAAAAGAGTACAAGAGCGCATCTGCTGTCACCCTGTTTGTTTAATCTATACACTGAGCACATCAAATGCTGGGCTGGATGAGTTACAAGCTGGAATCAAGACAGGTGGGAAATATATCAACAACCTCAGATGTGCAGATGATAGCACTCTAATAGAAGAAAACAAAGAGGAACTAAAGAGACTATTGATGAGAGTGAAGGAGGAGAGTAAAGGAGCCAGCTTAAAACTAGATATTAAAAAAACTAAGACTGTGGCATCCGGCCCCATTACTTCATGGCAAATAGAGGGGGAAAAGGTGGAAGTAGTGACAGATTTCCTCTTCTTGGGCTCTAAAATCACTGCAGATGGTGACTGCAGCCATGAAATCAGAAGACAACTGCTTCTTGGCAGGAAAGCTATGGCAAATCTAGACAGTGCATTGAAAAACAGAGGCATTACTCTGCCAACAAAGGTCCATATAGTCAAGGCTATGGTTTTCCCAGTGGTCACATACAGTTATGAGAGCTGCCATAAAGAAGGCAGAGAGAAGAATTATTGATGCCTTTGAAATGTGGTGCTGGAGAAGATTCCTGAAAGTCCTTGGACAGCAAGGAGATCAAACCAGTCAATCTTAAGAGAAATCATTCCTGAATACTCATTGGAAGGACTGATGCTGAAGCTGTAATTCCAGTATTTTGGTCATCTGATGTGAACAGCTGACTTACTGGAAAAGTCCCTGGTGCTGGGAAAAATTAAGGCAGAATGAGAAGAGGGCGTCAGAGGATGAGATGGCTGGATGGCATCACCAGTGCAATGGACATGAACTTGGGCAAACTTCGGGAGATGGTGAGGGACACAGGGGCCTGGCGTGCTGCAGTATATGGGGTCACAAAGAGTCAGACACAACTGAGAGGCTAAACAACAACATTGGCCAATACAGGTCTAAAAGCTAAAAGGGAACTTGTTTTCTTTTGTGCCTACAGGAGTCTGGGCCACAGTAGTTCTGGAGACACCAAATGGTGAAGAGAGCACAAAATGAAACATCAGAAAATGTGTATTCCAGTCCTGTTTGTTCCATGAGCTTGAGCAAGTCACTTAGCCCGTTGTTTCCTACCTGTGAGTGGGGTGGGTAACTGTCTGGCCCCTTTGAACGACTGCATAATTCTCCAAATGAGATTACCAACAAGGAAATCTGACATTGTAGTTCAGTCATTCATGGGTAAGGTACTACTGTTTTATTAACTGAGGGAGTTCAAAAAGGGAAAGCAAGAAGAAAAAGTCTGACTCAACTAGCTCTCTTAAATCAGGTTGCCTGCAAGTAAACCGTGAGATTGCCATGCTGATGGTATAGTAAGGAACTGCTCCTAAAGGAAACCAGGAGGAGACCAGGAAGCTGGACAGAAAAGGGGAGAAAGATAAGTGCTGGCCTTTAGCCTGACCCCCAGGAAAGCTCTGGGGTGTGAATTATAGCTCAGAGTTTGTCTTAGCTACAGGCAAGGGAGCTGGACTTTCACAGCCCTCAGTCATGACCTAGGGGCTGCCCCGGAGGATATAAATTTCCCAGTGCTTTCAGCTGCGTGTGTGTATGTGTATGTCCGTCCCCTAGCACACACACGTCAGCACAGATGCTGTGGGCAGTTTTCAGTAGCCAATGTACAGGCAAGACAGTCATCAGGGACTGGCCGGTGAGGGGCATAAAGATGTGGGAAAGGGACCCCAGGGGTCTGGAGGGTCTGGAGCCCCAGGCAAGAAGTGATCCATTAACTAACAAAACCATGGACAAAAGAGACCAGACAGAGAGCCTAGAAATGAATAAAACCTCTACATAAAACTACTTACCGTATGACTAGAAAGAGCATTTATGTCTAACAATCAAGTGTGCACTAGATAAATGTTCTAAGGCTTTTAAGCTTTCCATCTTTTTGGTTCAACTTTCCATATACCAGAAAAGAAATAAAATGTTTTGGATTTTTAAAGAAAAGTCACTTTGTTTTCCTAGCTCTTAATACAAAGATATTTTATCAATTCAGGAACAAATATGAAGTTAAAAATTAGATTTCCTACAGACAAGTCAAACTTGAACGGCCTGTCTGCTAAGCACATTTTGTTTCTGTCCTCTAACTTTCACCTTCAATCTGAAGCAGCTATGCTTCCACAGTTTTCTGGTTTTTTCCCTTAATTAAAAGAATTGTTGCCAGGAAATAATGAAAACTGCTCTGATCTATTTTCTTGGCCCGATGCTTAATTTTTTTTTCCTACCTCACACTTCAATACCATATTACCTTATTCCTAAGTTCACTTTCTCCTCCAACACTTTAGATAAGAATTCAACATTATAATATTTTTTCTCTAATATTCTAGTATATTCCTTTAAGAACTGTAGGTTGTAAAGAGGTCATCTTTACATTCATACATCTTCTTCACAGATTTATACTTTAAAACTACAAACAAAAATGGGAGCAATGACGACTTTACAACAATTGGTCATGAAGCCTAACAGTTTTTCAGTTACTTTTAAGATGGAAATAAAGATGAAATACACATATTCATTTCTAAGATATCAGCAATGCTTAAATGTTTTCATTGCTTGAAAAGCAGACTTTAATAACTGATATGTATGATATACTCAACTGCAAGGAATATTTGACCAGAAAAATTATCCTAAGTATTATGTTTATTCAATATAAGGACTGTGTCACTGCACATTTTTAAAACATTTCCCCAGAAAATTAAGTGAAAGTTTAGAATATAGTTTCTATTTTTCTGTTTTCTATATAATTTCTATTTTTCTGATGGCTTCATAAAATATTTGCTCCAAGGAAGGAAAAAACTAATAGGCTCCAGAATATCTTTTTTAAATCACACTTGAGCTAACTCTTTACAAAGAAAATATCAACATTAGTAGAGTAATAATAAGCAAAATAATAACAGATCTTAATGAATAACAGGTATTAAAAACATTCATTCAGTTCAGTTCAGTTGCTCAGTCACGTCCGACTCTTTGCGACACTATGGACGGCAGCACACCAGGCATCCCTGTTCATCACCTGAGTTTGCTCAGACTCATGTCCATTGAGTTGGTGATACAATCCAACCGTCTCATCCCCTGTTGTCCCCTTCTCCTCCCATCTTCAATCTTTCCTAGCATCAGGGTCTTTTCCAATGAATCAGTTCTTTGCATCAGGTGGCCAAAGTATTGGAGTTTCAGCTTCAGCACCAGTCCTTCCAATGAATACTCAGGACTGATTTCTTTTGGAAATCTCATCTGGTTGGATCTCCTTGCAGTCCAAGGGACCCTCAAGAGTCTTCTCCAACATCACAGTTCAAAAGCGTCAATTCTTCGCCACTGTTTTCTTTATAGTCCAACTCTCACATGCATACATCACTACTGGAAAAACCATAGTTTTGACTAGATGGACCTTTGTTGGCAAATGTCTCTGCTTTTTAATAGGCTGTCTTGGTTGGTTATAAATTTTCTTCCAAGAAGCAAGCATCTTTTAATTTCATGGCTGTAGTCAGTGATCTTGGAGCCCAAGAAAATAGTCTGTCACTGTTTCCATTGTTTCCCCATCTCTTTGCAATGAAGTGATGGGACCAGATGCCATGATCTTAGTTTTCTGAATGTTAAGTTTTAAGCCAACTTTGTCACTCTGCTCTTTCACTTTCATCAAGAGGCAATTTAGTTCTTCTTTGCTTTCTGCCATTAAGGGTGGTGTCATTTGCATATCTGAGGTTATTGATATTTCTCCCAGCAATCTAGATTCCAGCTTGTGCTTCACCCAGCCCAGGATTTCTCATGATGTACTATGCGTATAAGTTAAATAAGCAGGGTGACAATATACAGCCTTGATGTACTCCCTTTGTCCCCAATTTGGAACCAGTCTGTTGTTCCATGTCCAGTTCTAACTGTTGCTTCCTAACCTGTATACAGGTTTCTCCAGAGGCAGGTCAAGTGGTCTAGTATTCCCATCTCTTGAAGAATTTTCCAGTTTGTTGTGATCCACACAGTCAAAGGCTTTGGCATAGTCAATAAAGCAGAAGTAGATGTTTTTCTGGAACTCTCTTGCTTTTTCGATGATCCAACGGATGTTGGCAATTTGATCTCTGGTTCCTCTGCCTTTTCTAAATCCAGCTCAAACATCTGGAAGTTCATGATTCATGTACTGTCGAAGCCTGGCTTGGAGAATTTTGAGCATTACTTTACTAGCGTGTGAGGTGAGTAATTCCAGGTATTTCTTGACTTCTACTTTAAAAAAAACTTTCGTTATTTTACCATAAATGTCACAAACCAAAGTCAGTGCAGCATCCAAAAATATACAAATATGATTCCTTATCTGCATTGCGTTTTCAGCAAATTGCCTGTTTTAACCAGCTCCAAATATCCTTAAAGCTTCTTAATTTCCTTCATAGTTTTCCTATCCAAATTTTAACTATTATATCCAATATTTTGCCACCTTACTTAGCTTTTTCCATTAGCTTTACTATCCCAGGTCCTGACTACACGACTTGCTTTCACAATACCCATATACCTAAGAAAAACCATCTACCAAACTGTGGGATAAATAATAGGAATAGTAAGATAAATACTGAATGGGCCTTTCATTTTGGAGTCATAAGGTAATGAATAAAAAGGATGGATCACAGTAGGTCCTACCTAAAGATATATAACTATTGGGAAATTTAAACATAGTCTTTAAAAAGGCACAGCTTTTGAATGACAAGTTAACCTCCCCTTCACACACATGCACAAATACAAGAGTAACTGGTACAGGAAAAAATATGTTCAACCTCACTCAGAATTTTAAAAATGCAAATTTTAAAAATTAGACATAATTTCTTTAACCTTCAGCCTGGCACAGATAAAAAAGTTTTAAAGTGTAAAAGGTTAGAAAGAGTGAAGAGAAATAGGCACTCTCATACCCTTCTGTTCAGAATGTAAATTTGGCAGCTTCATAGTTTTAGATACTAATATTCCTTTTTCCATAAGTGTCTCTGTTAGGAATCTGTCTTACAGATAAACTCACAAAACTATGTCATGGTATATTTATAGGCACATTCATCTTGTTATCTGTATAATACCTAAAATAAATAAAACCCAGACAAACTACAGATACATATTATATTATGTAGTATATATACTCTGTACATAATACATAATATTATAGTGGGAATATAATCTATAGTGTATATACACTAACTGTATGCTATATGAATAGATATACTGTCTACATAAATAGTAGATACATAGATATGACCATATTTACATATGGTTACTATATATAGCTGCAATATATATTAGGGTCATATTTTTAGATAACGCCTAAAAATGCATCTGGAAGGTGACTTTAGGGAAAGACAATAAGCCTAATTTTTTTATATTTATGTTCCATTTAAACATCCAGCATGTGTGTTTAATTTTTATTTAAAAATGAAAACTCAGAAATAATTCTGGAAGTAGTAACAGAACACTAGGAAGATGTAGGACTCAATCATTCACTCTCCATAATTATTAAGGGCTGTGAAATCCGTCTCTTTGGGAACAGTCTTCCCCAGTGTTTCCTAGGACATGGAGTTTTTGTCTGGCAATTAACTAATGTCCAATAATGATTTGTAAATTAGTAGATTCATCACATGTGCAGCTTCTGCCACCAAACTAATGGTTTGTTTAGCAAATGGCTGATGTCTCCATTAGAGGCTCTTTTGTTTCTAACTAGCATTTGTTGAGTTTGGCAAGTGCCCCGGCATGGGAGTTTGCTGACTGGCACTGCTTGATCCCTACAACAGCGTACGCATGCTCTGTGGTGGACAGCAGTATCAGAAGATGGGTGAGAGAAGGCCCCAGATTCCCAAAGTTCAGAGGGGTCCAATTGCGGACCAAACCTATGGTTTAACTTTCTTCCCTTTGGTCTGCCATTGCAACCCGTTCAGCCATCCATCAGGTGTTCAGTGAGCCTACACTGTGTGCAGATAATATTCTGGGTACTAGAAAAGACTAAAATCAATGCAAAGCCTGCCTCCAGGAGCCTGACATCCTACCAAAACAATAGATAAAATAAGAAATTTTAAAATAGTTCAGTTAGACCATGTTTGATGGGGGTAAATGCATGAAGAAAATAGAACAAGGGAAGGGGTTCAGTTTTATGGTCAAGAAAGTCCTCCCTGAGTAGGTGATCTCCAAGAGAAGATCTGAAGGAGGTGATGGAGCAAGTCTGAAGATAAGTGAGAGGAGGAAGTTCCAGGTGATGCAAACAAGAAGACAAGCCCTTCCATGAGAGTGTGCCTGGAAACCTGGGGAACAGCAAGGAAGCAAGTAAGCAGCCAGATGAGGTGAGAAAAGATCCTTGGCTTAATAAACTAAGCCCACTCTAGGTAAGGCCTTTTAAGTCATCATAGGGCCTTGGGCTTTTTCGCTAGGTTAGATGAGAAGACATTGAAAGTCTGAGCCATGAAGCAACTTGACATGACCTACATTTTTTAAGAATCACTCCTGCTCAGCGGTTCCCAAATGAGGGCAATTCCCCCCACCACCACCACTTTGGCAACATCTGGGGGCATTACTGACGGCATGACTTGGAGCAGGGAGGTGTGCGCTACCGACAACTAGCAAATAAAGATGTTGCCAAGCATCCTACGACTCCCTGCAACAAAGACTGATATGACCCCAAATGTTAATCAATGCCCAGGTTGAGAAAAACTGTGCAGGGCTATGAGCAGAACAGAGGGCAGGCAGGGGAGAGACCAAGAGGCAAAAAAAAGATCAGAAGATGTAAACGAGATCACAAAGTACAGCTTGAACAAGCTGATGGAGGCTATGAGAAGCGGTTAGTTCCTAAATGATTTGAGCATAGATTCTACATGACTTGTAAATGGATGTAAGGTACAACAGAAAGGGAGGAGTCAGTGGTGAGGGTGAGGTTTTCAGTCTTATTCTGCCTTTTGAAACCTGTCCTTTCTAATCCTTGTTTTCTTCATTCACCACATGTCATGAACCCCCCCATCCTCCCCATCAAGGCTACCATGCCCTGTCCCACCCCATCTGTGTCTACACCATGGCTTTTAACTTTTGTCCTCAGTGTCACACTTCATTCACACCCTTCCCATTCCTCACACACTGTGCTAGACCTCGCCTGCTTAGTGCATACCCAGATGGCAACATCAGTTTTCATTATATCACACTGTTGATCCAAGGACTTAGTTCTCCTTATCAACTTAGTTCCCTACATCAATTCCCCACATCAATGGTGCAATAAAAACTCGGTTAATTTCTAAACTTTCTCTTTCATTCACCTTCCATTCCAAGGACACTGGTTTTACCATGTCCTGCAGGAAACCTCATATCATTCTCTCCTTCTGGAATTTCCCCTTCCTTAAATTACCTCTAAAATCATTTTGAAAGCCCAACTGTTAAAAAATGTCTGGCTCAGTCAATGCCTATCATTCTACAATGGCTTCCATGTTTAAGCCTGGATAATTCTGTTCACATTTCTGCTGGGAAATAAGCTAGATGACTGTTTAGTGGGCTGCTTTGAAAATAATTGTTACACTGATTTATCTGTGTGTGCTAGGACATTCTGTAAGTTTCATAAAGAAAAAACAATTATATATCCTGTTCTCTTTATACCTTTTCCTGAGATTCTACATATTAATAGAGCTGCTGCCCACACAGGAGAAATTAATTAAATGCTTTGACTTACTAATGAAAGAAATGTTGATATATTTATCATGTAAGAACATTTGATATAATGCAAAAACTGTAAAAGGCACATGGTTGGATAAATGACATAAAATATGCCTACTCGAGGCTCACTTTCTCTTTTAAAACAATCAATTTTCCACCAAAAGAAATAAGAACACGATGTCAAGAGAAGCAGAAATGTAGTTACTGAGTGGAATGCTCAAGACCGTCGATGGAGAATATTGATGGAAGAGGACAGCTCATAATAAATGCATAGGCATTGTATAAATATTTTCACTGTAGGTGTTACCTGGCTAAATGGCTAACCAGAAGGACTGCAGGCACAAGGCGATAAAGAAGGTGAAATGCCCATCAGATTGCTCCAGTCTTTTTCTCCAGTGCCCTCAATGGTTTCTGTGGGCACAATGGCAGCAGGAGGATAACCTCAGGTCTCACACCGCTGGTCATCTCAATAGGTAACACTTAGCCTCAGACACGGAATAATCCTGCTGATAACCTGGCTTCCTCTCCTCTGGTTATCTGGTCCTTGGCCTGCCTCTGCCACTCACTCCAAAGTCCACTCCTCGGCATTGTCATCGCCGACCAGTGCCCCCCAACAGTCCCATGGAAGCCTCCTCGTTGGTCTCTCTGCCTCCCGCTTTGCTCCTTTATAGTCTACTGTGAACACAGCAGCTAAGGAACAAAATGGAAGTTAGATCTCTTCATTCCTGCTCAGAACCTCTCAATGGCTCCATCTCACTTGCAAGGACACAAGACAAAGTCCTTACAAGCACCTCCTACAGGATCCCGACCCCTGTTATTTCTCTAATCTCATCTCTGACCATGCCGCCTCACTCACTCTGCTCCAACCCCCTCGACCCTCTGGGTGTTCTGCCAGCACATCCAGTATGCCCAGACTCAAGGCATCTATCATTGCTGTTCCTTCTGCTTAAAAGGCTCTTCTCCCAAATTACTCACTTCAACCTGGGTGACTCTGACCTTCTCTGCTCGTTCTATTCAATGAAGTTGTACCTCCCCCAGTATTCCTCATCACCTGTCCCTATTTTTCCATATAGCACCTACTGACATCTGGATTGCAACATAACATTCATTATTTTTATTATTTACTGCCTTCCTCCACTAAAATACAAACTCCAGAGGGCAGGGATTTTTGGTGTGTTTTCTTCACTCCTGCACCTTCAACATCAGGAACAGAGTCTGATGGGTACTCAAAAAGTAGTTGAATAGATGTTATCTGTGGTGTCAGGACCTATGACTATGGTTGTGTATTTGCACACACATTCATGTGCACCCACATACACACACCCATAGTCAAGCACACAAATAGCTTGGGATTACAGAAGCACTGATGGAAGGATAAGAGCCTTCAAAAAACCTCCGTGTTTTCCTCCTGCTCTTGGTTTTGCACTGTTTGCTCCTGACTTCAAAGGCTATGGAAATTTTACCTGCACAGAGGACAAAATGACCGAACTCTCCCTCTGTTGACTCATTTAAGGCAAACTCCATTCCTCAAATGCCCAAGTTTTCCACCCACTCACATCTCTAACTTTGCAAAGCCTGAAGTTTCAAGCCTTTGCAACCAGAGATCCAAATAGCAGGCCCATCTACTTGATAAAAAGAAATAACTGGCTTTATCTCTGATAGGGTTCAGAATTGACTTTTATGCATTAGTCATTCAACCTTGAATTGAATTTTGACAGGCTCTGCAGTGTATTAAATTGCTCCCGCAAGGATGAGAAGTATACATTCCTTATTAAATGTGTAACAGAACTCAATAATGCCTGTCATTTTCCACTGCAGAGATGAACTTGAATTAAAGAAGAATTAATTCGACTAACTTAAGCAGAAGTCTAATACCAAGTTTATTTCAGTTAAAGTAGAGGACAAATAAATCAAATTCCTATGCAAAGCTCTGCAGTAATTCAAACAATAATCTGATTGAAAATGATAGCTGGAAGTATGTCAGCATCAAGAATTTTATGAATCCTTTACAGCCCACAGAAATGTTTAGATGAATGGCATATGTTAAAAAAAAAGTGAACTATATTTTCAGAAAGGATATATAGTTTCAGAAATGAACTTGCCCTTAAGACAGCTCTGCTGTATACTCCTGGGCAAAGTGGACAGCTGGGGCATGTGTGGAGCAGGCCTGTAACACTTACCAAACACCTGCTGTGAACGCCTCATTACTTCCCTTTATCATATGAATTCTGTTACAATTCCCTCTTATTTCCCCTTTCGTGTCTAACTATGCCTTTGCTTTCTGTAAGACTCTGCAGATGTATGACTCACAACCGCCCCCCCACCCACCCAAACAGTCCTCATTTCTCCTTAGGTCATCTCACCATTCATTATGCCTTGCCATTTGTAGATTTCAGTCTAATTTCATCATTTATGCATTTTCCATCTACCATAACACCACACATGCATGCACATCAACAGAGGGTCATGATTCACCTTTCCTTGCTTAATCAACCTTATTTGACATGATGGATTACTATTACACAGAACTGGTCTTGGGCAATGTTTTGAGACAGCTGTTTTTGGCTTTTCTCAAAATCCTTCTTTCCCTTGAGTTCTTCCCACTCCCCCAAAGTGTCAAAAGCCCTCACAGTCCCCCAGCCGTCCAGCACTGCCATGGCTCTTAACCCAGGCCTGCAACCTGAAGGCATCAATCTGAGGCCCCCATCCTTGACTTCATCCTACTCTACGAAAGAGCATATCTGTTCTGTGTCCTAGGCTCTCTCTGCTTGGGCTCTAATCCACTTAAACCTGTCAATATCAAAGCAAAATATCCAAGCAAAGTATCTTTAGGTTTATAGGCAATCAACTAAGCAGTAAATAACCCCTTAGAGAGGGAAAAAAGAAAAGAAAAACAGGTCTGATAATACCAATCAAGACAGCAGAGGTCAATCAGAAGCCATTTGGGAACCAAGGCACTAGTAGCAAAGAAATCACCTGCCAATGCAGGAGAGGTAAGAGACATGGATTTGATCCCTGGGTGGGGAAGACCCCCTGGAGGAAGGCCTGGCAACCCACTCCAGTATTCTTGCCTGGAGAATCCCATGGACAGAAGAGCCTGGTGGGCTACAGTTCATAGGGTCTAAAAGAGTCAAATACAACTGAAGTGACTTAGCATGCATGAGCCTTCAATCAGTTATTAAACCACATCTCCAGATAACTGCCAATCCATCTCCTTACTGGACCAGCCTTGGCAAACTCATATCAGTGCTCCCTGTCAGCATTATTTGAAGGCATTCCATTATCCAGAGCCCACTCCTAGGTCCTTAGTTCCTTCCACGTTCCTGTTATCTAACTCAACAAGTCAGACTTTCAGAGGCATGTGTGGAAAATATCTGATGCCCGGTGAACGTCACTGCCACATTCACTCTAACTCTAAACAGGACTGCTACTAAGTCCTGATGGGGAGAAACCATGAGCTTGGAATTCCAACCCAGGCCTAACTGTCCTGCTGAACTTCTGAGAGTGACTAACCCTTGGAGTCTCAATTCCTGGACTTTTCTGAGCCCCTAATGCAACTGTTTGTCTGCTCTGCACTACCCTTTGGGTACAAGTTGTGTTTAGACCTTCTAACACCTAAAGGGTAGCTTGTTTTTTAACCCTGATCATTCCAGAACTTGCCCTTCACTTAATAGGTAAAATCTGCTTGTGGTTTTTGATCCCTCCAAATCTGTCAGTCTCACTGTAGTTAAGGAAGCACTACACCCCGCCAGCTCCAGACAGAACAGTCTTTTCTTCTTTACCGGGGTTCACTACCATCTAATCAAAGCTCATGATGAAGATTCTATATAATATCTTCTTCTCCACTCTGTCCATCTCATTTTCCTATGATCTTCCAGGTGCTCTACTATGGATACTATACTGAGAATAGAAATCAGTCCTTTTCTTCTGAAGTGAGTCTGAAGACTGTAATAATGGCCTGGGCACTTGGTCATAATGGTGTTAATCCTTATGGACAATTCATATCCAATTCAGTCAGCCTTGGTCAATGATAGAGTGCTAAGTACTGGTAAACAAGAAGTATGTAAAGATAATATTTGTTCATTTTTTAAAAGTGATCTTAGGGGCTTCCCTGGCAGTCCAATGGTTAAGAATTGCATTGCAATGCAAGGGACACCAGTTTTATCCCTGGCCCAGGAAGATGCCACACACCACAGGGTAACTAAGCCCATATGCCACAACTACTGAGCCCAAGCTCTGGAGCCCGTGTGCCACAACTACCAAAGCCCGCCAGCCCTAGAGTCTGTGCTCCGCCACAAGAGAAGCCATCACAACGAGAGGCCCACGCACTGCAACTAGAGAGTAGCCCCTACTAGCCGTTAAGTAGAGAAACCCTGTGCGTGGCAACAATGACCCGGAGCAGCCAAAATAAATAAATATGTATTTTTTAAAAGTGATCTTAAGATTTATCCAAAAAGTTGTTCAAAAGTATAAGTCTAGGTGAGCATCATTAAATGCCATGCCCATCCAAAAGCAAAACCAGATGAATCGTGTATTACCTTATATTCTATGTATCCTTATTCTCTTCAAGGTACTTTCCAATAACAACCTAGTAAAATTTCCACCCTTACTCACTGATCCAGAATATATCCACAATCTGATCTTGAGAGAAGTGTCCATGGACGAGGACACTTCCTGACATATCCATCTCATAGATAGAGTCCCATAAGGGTGTTTTCTCCTCTGGGTCGGCTACCTCAGAAGCAGTGCAGGTGACCAAAAGCTATTTGTCTTTATTTCCAAAGCACTCTGGGAGATCAGAAGAGATGAGAATTGATGAATGCGCTCTATGAAAAGTTCAATAACTGTTTAATCACAGCTTGGAAATAAAGCAATGCTTCTGATCTTTTACAAATTAATTTAACGTTGCATTAAAAATAAAATAGGCTGTAAATTGTGCTGTGCCGGAATAATCAATGGCTCATTATCTTTGCTTCTAGCAAAATGCACTGATTCTTTTAAACTCATTAATGAGCAGTATTGGGCAGTACACAGCTGCAAATGTGCTCAAGTATTATTGATCCTACATCTATAAAACTAATCTCATCTGGGCAGAATTTATGAGCAATAATAATGCAAACTCTTCTCAGTTTATATGAAAGAAAGAAAGAAGAAAATTCAAGTGCATAGGCAAGATTCTAAGATCACTGGGGGGAAACAATTTCTGAGCCCTTATTCCATTCTGCTGCCAGCACATCACAGCACTTAATCACTGTTAAACCTAAATCTAATAAGATATCACCAGTGGTGACCAATGAAATGTTAACAGAGTTTTTCCATACAACCAAACCATTATAATAATTCCGTAATTTGAATTGATATTACCACTTTCTCTAGATGTTCCTAGGACATTATGTGCAAATTAGCAATAAGTTACTTCCATATTATATTTTATGACATAATGCTTAAAAATATTTTTCTACTAAAATAGAATTGGAGGTAATCCAACTTTACAAAATATGCGTTGTCCACATGCCCAGCTGCCTGTCAGACATCTCCATCTTGAAGTTCCTTTAAGCTCCTCAAACCTACTGGGTCTAAGCACTGTGAGCCAGCTCCTGGGAAGGGAGGGTAGTGATGGAGTCTTAGCACCTAGCTTATCCTGGATGCTAGGAAGTGGAGAGAAGGCAGAACTGACTCATGCAGCTTCTTTAGAGAGAGAATGGTGGGAGACTAGAGAATCCCCCACAAAGAGAAAAGGAGGGTGGAAAATGGCAATTTAACCACTCCACCATGTACCAGATCTTTACTTTCTATTTTATTTTCATTGCTGCAAACTAGAAGTAAAACTCACCTATTTTCAGGTGACACCAGGGACTCCTTTACAGTGAAACTGTAAGTAATCACCAAAGTGTGTATCATAAAAGGGGGACGTTCTGCTAAAAGTTGCCAGACTGGCTCCCTCCCATGCTTTTGCAAAGCTTCACCAACTTGGTTGAGCCAAGATTGCAAAGATTTCACATCCTCCTTTTACTAACTACCCTCATCTATTGCCAGAAGCAGGAACAAGAAATAACACAAGTGTGTAGAAATTGCCAATGTTTGCTAAGTCTCTCTAAAACTGTATCCTGAAATTTCAAACAACCAATCAGCTGCACCTTCAGGGGGCTAAGCCTGCTGCTGCTAACACTGGCAGCCTCCTGACCAGAAGCTCGGGGAGAAAAGTACAACGTGATCTCTCTTCTTGGCATTTCAAAACTCCAGTATGCATTTCAAAACTCCAGTATGCATTTCAAAACTCCAGTATGCAGATAAGCACTGCCGCGTCCAGCAGTGGTTAAGAAGCAATGTGACAGATCTCAGCCCCTTTCCTTATGGGGTGATTAACTCTATAGGCATGTTCTTGCCCACTTCTAATTTTATTATAGAACCACAGACAAAACCTCACTCCCAACACGTCCTCAGAGATTGCCGAGATTTCCATCAACTGTCTGACAGATTCAGGGCCAGCTGAGGTCAACACTCAGTCATACTTGGCAACTGTGAATCTGAAAACGGCCACATTTCTCAGGAATGGATCCAAAGGAAGAAGGCAAATTCAGATGGTGAGTGAGGCCATAAAGCAGGAGCTGAGTTGAGCTAAGACAGTAAATCCAAACCAGAGGCTGCTCACCTTCTCTCATAGGTGGAGCCGTCTCTCGGCTAATCCAGGAGGGGGCAGCAGAGCGACAGCCCAAATCTAGTGATTCTGAGGGGGCACATCCAAGAAATGAACAGTTTCTCTTTTTCACCTGCTAGCTCCCGAGACAAAGCCATCTTTGCCACTTTCAGTGGTTGAATGTGTCAGGTTCACAGGCAAGGAAATCATTAGCCAGTGGGAGTTTCTGAGGTCATATATACTTGTAAAGACTGTTGACCTAATCATAAGCTATTTTCTTATATTTTGGCAGAGCCTAGAGTTTAATGCGGGCTTCCCGGGTGGCTCAAACGGTAAAGTGTCTGCCTGTAATGAGGGTTGGGAAGATGCCCTGGAGAAGAAAATGGCAACCCACTCAAATACTCTTGCCTGGAAAATTCCATGAACTGAGAAGCCTGGAAGGCTACAGTCCATGGGGTCACACAGAGTAGAACACGGCTGAGCGACTTCACTTTCACTTTCAGAGTTTCATGTGGATAACAGGTTCTGGAACAAGGGTTTAAAAGCTAAGTAACAGTTTTGAATTATAACACATCTACAGCCCTTCTCAAACTTCAGTACAAATGAACATTACTTACAAATATTGTTTTTAAGGCTTAAGGGTGAGAGAAAAAGTGTTCAGCATCAAGAAGCATTAGGCAAATGCAAATCAAAGCCTCAGTGAGATACTTCATACCCACCAGGATGGCTAAAATCACAACAATGGACAAGTGTTGACAAGCACGTAGAGAAACTGGTTTGTAAAATGATGCAGCCACATTGGAAAGTGGTATGGCAGTTTCTCAAAATGTTAAATACAGACGTACCATATGACCAAGCAGTTCCATTCTTAGCTACATGTCTGTATTTGTGGGCCATAACAAAAAGCTCAGACTGGGTGGTATCAAGAACAGAAACTTAACTTACAGTTCTGGAAGTTCAAGACCGAGGTGCCAGCAGGGCTAGACTGTCCTGAGGCCTCTGTCACCGGCCTGCAGGTGACTGCCCTCTCACGGCCCCTTCTCATGGCTGTCCCTCTGTGCACACACACCCCTCCTGTATGTTCTAGCTCCTTTTCTTATAAGGACACTGCTCAGATTGGATTAGGGCCCAACCTAAAGACCTCATTTAAACTTAATCACCTTTTTAAAGGCCTGATCTACAAATACAGTCACATTCTGAAGTATTGTCCTGAGGGTTAGGACCTCAACATATGAATATGGTGGACACAAATCAGGATAGAACATATGTCTACACAAAACCTATACATGAAGATTCATAGCAGCATTATCCATAGCAGCCAATAAAGGACACAAATCAAATGTCCCCCAACTGATGAATGGGTAGAGCACAGTGTATCCATGCAATGGATTATTAAAGGGCAATAAAAAGAAATAAAGTACTGATTTATGCTACAACATGGGTAAACCTTGAAAGTGAAAGAAGCCAGTCACAATAGGCCACATGTTATTCCATTTATTTGAATTATCCAGAATAGACAAAGCCATAGAAATAGGAAGTCGATCAGTGGTTTCCAGGATCTGGATAGAGGCAGGTATGAAGAATGACTACTAATGGGTTCAGAGTTTCTTTGGGGAGTGATATAAAGGTTCTGAAATTACTTAATGGTGGTGGTTGCCCACCATTGTGAACATACTGAAAACCACTGAAGTGTGTGCTTTAAAAGGGTGAATTTTATGTTATGAGAATTATTGTTTAATAAATATGTCATTTAAATTAAACAATTTTAGAACAGTTTGGGCCCCAATTCCAGTTTCTGATTCAGGTCCAGAAATAGGCATTTCAAACAAGTGTTTCCACCCCAAAGATTCTCTTGGACTTTGAGAAATAATAATAGGCTAAAAAGTTGGTCATGTGGCTTCAGGAGGCTACTTTGAATGAGAAACCAGGGAACTTTTTATAAAGCTGAAAACAGAAATCCTTGATTAAGTTCTTTAGTCTTAGAGAGCTAATAGTCACCTTCAGTGTCACCCTGAGAAGGAAAGAACTGAAATATACAAACCTGCACTTGAACAGGTGGGAAGGGATAAGCTACAGCATCTGCCAAAATGAAACAGATGGCCCTTTGGGCCCTGGGTGTCCGGGGAAAACAGAGCTCTAATTCAGAAATTGTACATTCAAGTGTTTGTTCACTGAGAATTTACATAAAACCAAATGCACACAGTCTAAATAGTAGAAATATTTGCACAGGAGAGGAATATGGACTCTTCCCTTCTCAGCTTTGGAAATAAGCCAAAAATTATGACATTCAGAGAATAAGATGGCTCTGGATTTTATCAACTATTATTAGATTCTTTTAGTTATTACTGAGACCATTTGAAGACATACAACGCCAAGGTTTGAGACTGGCAGTCAGGTTAAATTTAAGATACAGGATTCAAAATTCTGTTCCTCCTTCTATAAAGAGAATAAATATATAGCTCTGAGTAGCTATACAAAAGTAATGATCACATTTCTTCCCAGCACATGTGTCTGATAGAAAGCTAAAGAAAGAATGGCCAAATTATACAACCTTTAAATGTTATCATTAAAAAAGTGGGTAAACACCACCAACAAACCAATTCGTGGAAGACTTTTTCCAATTCTCAGTCAAAAACACAAACCCTAAAGTTGTGGAAAGTACGATAGCCAGCCTCCAAGATGGCTCCCAGAGAGCCTCCTGATATTCACCTGGTTGTATAGTCCCTTCCTACATCAACCAACAGAAGATAGCAGAAGTGATGGTACATCACACCTAACATTAGATTGTAAAAGTTTTCACAGTTTCCCACTTGGTCCCTCTCTTTCTTGTATCACACACACAGTCTGGAGGAAGTCAGTTGCCATCTCATCAGAAACCCTAGAGTGAAGCTTTTAAGAAAAGGAAGTGGGGGGACTTCCCTGGTGGTCCAGTGGCTAAGATTCTGTGTACCGAATGCAGGGGGCTCAGGTTCGATCCTTGGTCAGGGAACTAATTTCCACATGCCATAACTAAAGATCAAAGATCCTGCATGCAGCAACTAAGACCTGGCACAGCTAAAGAAATAAATACTTACAACAACCAAGATATGGCGGCAACCTAAGTGTCCATCAACAGATGAATGAATTACAAAAATAAAAACAAAGGAACTGGGGATGGCTAGCAGCCATCAGCAACCTAAGTGTCCATCAACAGATGAATGAATTACAAAAAAAAAAAAAAAAAGGAACTGGGGATGGCTAGCAGCCATCATGGAGACATCATCCCACCCAAGACAAGCCCTCAGATGACTGCAGCCCCAATCAACAGCTTGACTGCCAGCTTCCTGAGACATCCTGAACCAGAATCACACAGCTAAGTCACTTTCAGATTCCCAACTCTCAGAAGCTCTGTGAGATAAATATTTATTGTCTTCATCTCCTACATTTTGGGGTAATTAAGCCTGGGGATCATTTTACTAATCAATAGATAACTAGTACAGCAAGTTAATAATGTTTATACTAAATTGTTTTAATCAATTGCACTTAATATTTACTGTCTGCTACAAAGACAGCAAAATCTGTCAAACAAGTAACTAATGGTATGAATGCAAACGTCAGGAATCACCATCCATACAGAGGGGGAATAATGTGGTGGGAAGAGGTTTGAGTCAGGCAGACCTGGAGTCAATTCAGGCTTCACTACTTTCTTGGTGAGCAACCTTGAGCAAATTTCTTAAACTCCTTAACATTCAACTGGGAATAACGCCTTCCTCGTGAGGCTTTTAGAAAGTTTAAATAAATGACCGTATGTGTGAAGCACTCAGTACAAAAAGGTGTTCAACAAATGTTGATTTCCCCTCCATCCTTTTTGATAGCTTACTATAATTTCAGTCACAAGTAATGACATAAAAGTCATATATTCATCTAGCAGAGGGCTTCTAATTAGACATCACAAAACACTCTTTCCTAACATTTTATGGAAAGAAACTTAACTTCAAGCTACCTCAATTGAGAATAACTGTTGAGAATAACTGGATCTTATGACTAATTTGGAGCTTATTTTCATTTATTAATCACACACATGTAGCAGGAATAAAAAACATTAAAGCTAATTCCTTAGAGGGCTAACTTTCTTCCTTAGTCCCATCTTCAGAGAGGGCCATTTTTAAAATTAATTTTTACTGGAGTATAGTTGCTTTCCAATCCTTGTGAGTTTCTACTGTACAGAAAAATGAATCAGCCATACATATACATATATCCCCTCCATTTTGGACTTCCTTCCAAATTCAGGTCACCGTGGTGCATTAGGCAGAGTTCACTGTGTTATACATTATGTTCTCATTAGTTATTTATTTTATACATAATATCAGTAGAGTAAATGTATCAATCCCAATCTCCCAATTCCTCCCACCCCACCCCTACTTTCCCCCTTGGTATCTACACATTTGTTTTGTATGTCTGTGTCTCTTATTTTCTGCTTTGCAAATAGGATCATCTATACTATTTTTCTAGATTCCACATACATGCATCAATATAACTGTTTCTCTCTTTCTGAGTTACTTCAGCCTGTATGACACTCTCTAAGTCCGTCCATGTCTCTAAAAATGACCCAATTTCATTCCTTTTTATGGCTGAGGAATATACCATTGTATATATGTACCATATCTTTATCCATTACTCTGTTGATGGACATTCAGGTTGCTTCCATGTCCTGGCTATTATAAACAGTGCTTCTTTGAACACTGGAGTACATGTATCTTTTGAATTACAGTTTTGTCTGGGTATATGCCCAGTAGTGGGATTGCTGGGTTATATGGTAGTACTATTTTTTTTTTTAATTCTTTTAAGGAACATCCATAGTGACTGTATCAATTGACACTCCCACCAACAGTGCATAACAGTTCCCTTTTCTGAACACCCTCTCCAGCATTTGTTGTTTGTAGACTTTTTGATGATGGCCAATTCTGACTGGTGTGAGATGATACTTCATTGCAGTTTTGATTTGCATTTCTCTAATAATTAGTGATGTTGATCATCTTTTCATGTGCTTGTTGGCCAAGAGATGGCCAAATGTAACTTGGCAATATATTCCACGTGCTGAAGGACAGAGCACCTTTGGGTAGCAGTCAACAAAACTGTACCACAATCCCACAATCAAGAAGGCCTGCTTTTTCTGGACAGAGGAGTAGAGCAGAATGCAGTAAAAATTTTTAAAGTCACAGTCACCTGAACCAGTCAAAAAGCACAAAAAATTTCTTAAGGAAATGGGAAGTATTTACTTCTCAAAGCATGTTTCTTAGGTTGTACAACTCTGGGGATTCTCTTTAGACAGAAGGAAGAGATACAGGTGTTCAGCCTTCAAGTTTTCTGCCATGAGAGAAGATTACCAGTGGAAATTCTCTAGATACTTGGTTTCCTCTCAGCTACCAGCAGTGACTTTCTGCTCTTCCATATATATGCATAAGATGCTGTCTAATGCAAGTATTATGAGAGACAAGTGCCTTTGACCTCGTCCAGTCCGTGACTCACCTGTGATACATCTAACACTGCCTAGATGATAAGCATTCAAGTGGCAAAACAGATCTCAAGCTTATTAATGTCTGCTCAGCCAGACATTCACCTCAACTGGATGTGAGAACAGGAAGGGGCGGGCCAGGCAGAGCAGACCCATGTGCCATTAAGCAGGTGACTTTAGAATAGTGATGGTGATGTTAAGACTGGATATTTATTTAAAATGATACATGCTCATCTTGAAGTGAATTTAGAGTTTAGAATCTAATACAAATGATATGTTTAATCTTTTTCCCTTAAATTATATTTAAAATTAAATTTTCCCTTAAACCATACACTCTTGTGATAGCCACCATCACTTGCACCTTCCTTCAAAGCTTTTGCTCAAATATGATCTTTTCTGGATAAAGAAGATGTGGAATATATACACCGTGGACTATTACTCAGCCATAAAAAATGAAATAATGCCATTTGCAGCAACATGGATGGACCTAGAGATTATCGTACTTTAGTTACATCAGAAAGACAAATATCATGTGATACTTCTTACATGTGAAATCTAAAATGTGATACAAATGAACTTATTTACCAAACAGAAATAGACTCATCGAAAACTTATGATTACCAAAGGCAGGGGAAGGGATAAATTAGGAATTTAGTATTAACATATACACACTACTACATACAAAATAGGTAAATAAGGTACTACTGCATACCACAGGGAACTATATTTAATATCTTATAATAACCTATAATGAAAAAGAAACTAAAAAGGAATATGTATATGTATGTATAACTGAATCACCATGCCATACACCTGAAACTAATATAACATGGTAAATCAACTATATTTCAATAATTTTTTAAAAAATATATGATCTCAGAGTAGTTTTCCCAGACCCATTTTAAATTGGAGGCCTCCACCCTCGAGCATCCTCTACTACTCCCCTCCTTTATTTGACTTCAGAATATTTCTAATACACCATCTAGTTTATGATGTGTTTTGTTTAATGCTTAGTTCCAGTAGAATAAAAAATTGTATTGGAAATGAAAAATGAGGATTTATTGTCAATATTGAAAATAGCAACTGATAAATAATAGGTGCTTACTAAGTATTTGTTAAATGACCACTATTTTCCCCCTAATCTTTATGTACTAACACAGTGTCTTAAGGTGCTTCCCTGCTGGCTCAGCAGTAAACAATCTGCCTGCAATGCAGGAGGTTCAACCCATGGGTTGGGAAGATCCCCTGGAGAAGGAAATGGCTACTCACTGTGGTACTCTTGACTGGAAAATCCCAAGGACAGAGGAGCCTGGCAGGCTACAGTCCATGGGGCTGCAAAAGTGTCAGATAAAACTTAGTGACTAAATAACATGAATAACTGTCTTAAAGTTTGTCTCCATCTGCTAAGTAACTCCACTGCCCTCTCAGTACTCAGAATAGACCAATCCTAGGGATAAACACAGGGAAAACTGCAACATATATTAATAATGTTGACCAATTAATCACTGATCCCATGAGAGAGATACGAGAGAAGAGGAATAAATAAATAAATAAAATCACCTGGATTAAAATGTAGTATTTTATATTCATCTGTTCACTGGAGGGACATTTACTAAGAGCCTTTCATACTAACTTTGCTTTCACAAATGACTTTGTCACAGTGAGACTGAACAGTGAAAATATATACACTCAATGTAGTCACTTCAGTATGTTGTTGGAAATTGTGATTTTGTTTTTAATCATAAGCAATAAAATATAACCTTTAACATACAATGAGCTGTCTAAGGGTCTGGAACACTTATACAGCTTATTCTCATAAATCAGCTACTTATCAAAAGGCAAATAACCCTTCTGATTTATAGAAGGAATTTGGGGGACTCTAGCTGAAATACACAAATATTTTCAGCTCAGTTCAGTCACTCAGTCATGTCCAACTCTTTGGGACCCCATGGACTGCACCACGCCAGGCCTCCCTGTCAAATGCCAACTCCCAGAGTTTACTCAAATTCATGTCCATTGAGTCAGTGATGATATTTAACCATCTGATCCTCTGTCATCCCCTTCTCCGACTCTACTCTTTCCCAGCATCAGGGTTTTTTCAGATGAGTCAGTTCTTTGCATCAGGTGGCCAAAGAATTGGAGTTTCAGCTTCAGCACCAGTCCTTCCAATGAATATTCAGGATTGATTTCCTTTAGGATGGACTGGCTAGATCTCTGCAATCCAAGGGACCCTCAAGAGTCTTCTCCAACACCACAATTCAAAAGCATCAATTCTTTGGCACTCAACTTTCTTTATAGTCCAACTCACATCCATACATGACTACTGGAAAAACCGTAGTTTTGACTAGATGGACCTTTGTTGGCAAACTAATGTCTCTGCTTTTTAATATGCTGTCTAGATTGGTCATAACTTTTCTTCCAAGGAGTAAATGTCTTTTAATTGCATGGCTGCCATCACTATCTGCAGTGATTTTGGAGCCCAAAAAAATAGTCTCTCACTGTTCCCACTCTTTCCCCATTTATTTGCCATGAAGTGATGAGACCAGATGCCTTGATCTTAGTTTTCTGAATGTTGAGTTTTAAGCCAACTTTTTCACTCTCCTCTTTCACTTTCATCAAGAGGCTCTTCAGTTCTTCTTCTCTCTCTGCCATAAGGGTGGTGTCATCTGCTATCTGAGGTTATTGATATTTCTCCCGGCAATCTTAATTCCAGTTTGTGCTTAATCCAGCCCAGCATTTCTCATGATGTACTCTGTATATAAGTTAAATAAGCAGGGTGACCAGATATAGCCTTGAAGTACTCCTTTCCCTATTTGGAACCAGTCTGTTGTTCCATGTCCACATCTAACTGTTGCTTCCTGACGTGCATACAGATTTCTCAAGAGATCCTTTAGATGGATTCCTATTCATATGCATTCGCTAAGCATATCGATCTGTATAGTCCAAGGGGTCAATCATCATCTATTCGAAAGTACTTATTTAGGCTATAAGAGTGTCATAGAATGGAATTCCAAATATGACAGAATCTAACTGTATTAGAAATGCATGGAAAAACCTCACAGTAGGGGATGGGGCAAAAGATGCTGACCTAAGTGAACTTTATCAATGAACAGACTCTCTAAACTAAAGGCAAAATGGACCATACAGAAGCAGGAGGCTTTGTTTGATGGAGTCCTTTCCAGAGTGTGAAAGTGAAAGTCACTCAGTCATGTCTGACTCTTTGTGGCCCCTTTGACTGTATAGTCCATGGAGCTCTCTAGGCCAGAACACTGGAGTGGGTAGCCTTTCCCTCCTCCAGGGCCTCTTCCCAACCCAGGGAGTGAACCCATGTCTCCCGCATTGCAGGTGCATACTTTACCAGCTGAGCCACAAGGGAAGTGTAGTAGCTGACACTTCTGAAACCACTGTTTATGTCATCTGGAAAGGTCCAATGCACAGATAAATGGCAGATGGTGGAAGCCTGGTTCCTGACTATGGGAGTGGCAGTTAATGAGAAGCAAGGGGACAAAAGAGATATAGAGAAACTCTCCACATCCTGGATCTAGACTTCCTGGGAGGATGGTGTGGGGAGTCGACGACCTGGGAAGATGCACAGATCTTCATACCTGGAGTGCCATGCAGATGGAGTAACCTCACACCCCATCCTTCCACCCACACTAGCTGGAAATGAGGCATAAGAGAGATAGGCCCCAGGCTGAGAACCTGGAGGCTCTCCCATGTGGACAGATACAATAAGATGAAGACAATAGCAGGAGGGAATAGGACCCGATCCCTGTCCAGAGAACTGATGAAAGACCGTAGAGTCCTCATTCTCAGGGTCGAGGAGACCTGTTCGACTACACAGGTGCAGAAAAGCTCCCAAGGGTCAAAGGACGAGAGGGCGCCACCCTACAGTCAGTAAGTGACATCAACTCCCCTTAGGCTTCCTTGCTAGAACCTGCCTTGGCTAAGTGATGCACACACATGGGAAGGAACCTGAGATAAACCAAATACAGACTCAGAACCAGACAGAGCAAGATGATGGGCCAGAGGAAACCTCAAAGAAACACTGCATGGAAGTGATTTAAGTCACCGCTATGGGGACATCTCTTTCTGAGCGCACAGTTTTGTCTATTCACACAGACGGTTTTTCCACTTAATAAGCACTTTACTTGTTTCAATCCTTTATGCTTCTTTGTGGAAATTCATTTCTACAAAGCCTCTCAGCCAGGGCCTTGTCACTGACCACTGGTCTACTGGTTAGGATTCGACTCTTTCACTGCCATTGCCTGACTTCATAATACTGGAGTCGGTAGCCTTTCCCTACTCCAGGGCATCTTCCCAACCCAGGGATTGAACCCAGGTCTCCCGCATTGCAGGTGGATTCTTTACCAGCTCAGCCACAAGGGAAATGCAGTAGCTAACACAAGGGAAGCATGAACTTACTACTTCTGCATGGCATTCCAGCGATGAAGGTCTGTGCATTTCCCCAGGTAGTCAACTCCCCACACCATCCTCCCAGGAAGCCTAAATCTAGGATGTGGAGGGCTTATCTGTATATCTTATCTCCCCTTCCTTATCCATAACTTCCACTCCCACAGTGAGAACCAGGCTCCCACCATCTGCCATTTGTTTGTGCATTGTATCTTTCCAGATTACATACACAATGGTTTCAGAAGGGTCAGCTACTACACTTCCCTTGTGGCTCAGCTCATAAAGAATCCGCCTGCAGTGTGGGAGACCTGGGTTCGATCCCTGGGGTGGGAAGATCCCCTGGAGAAGGGAAAGGCTACCCACTCCAGTATTCTTGCCTGGAGAACTCCTTGGACTATACATAGGTACACAAAGAGTCAGACACAACTGAGTGACTTTCACTTTCACACTCTGGACAGAACTCCATAAAACAAAGCCTACTGCTTAGGTATGGTCCATTTTGCCTTTAGTCTAGAGAGTCTCTTCATTTCTAAAGTTCATTTAGGTCAGCACCTTTACCTCATCCCCTATGGTGAAGTTTTTCCATGCATTTCTAATACAGTTTGATTCTGTTGTATTTGGCATTCCATTCTGTGCACTCCTATAGCCTAAAAAAGGAAATCTGAATAGATCATGATCGACCCCTTGGACTATATGAATTGATATGTTTAGCAAATGCATATTAACAGGAATCCATCTGAAGGATCACTTCAAATTCCCCACCCCAGGATCTCTTTTAACATCTGTGTAGATTTGCCTTTCCAAGAATGTCATCAATGGGGTCATACTGTACTCAGCCTCTTCAGACTGCATTCTTTCAGTTAGCCATATGCATCTAACATTTATCCCTGTCTTTCAAGGGCTGACTTTTCACTCCTGTCCACTGTTGAGTATTATTCCTTTGCATGTGTATAGGAGGAAAAACAATTTCCCTCTGCCCTTTTGGTTCTTGGTTGAGCCTTCCTTCTCCATAATTAAAGCCAAAATATCAGGAGAGAAACAGAAGTTTAATAACATGTATATCTTGCATATGGGGAAGATGCCAAGGAAACTGAGTCACTTCCTTCAGTGACCAAAGCCATCACCGTAAATACCGTCTTCAGCTAAAAACATAGCAAAGACCTTGAGGGAAGCGGGGAGGCCAGTTATGGCAGGTTATCATGGAAAGCACAGTAAACAAGCATATCATTCTCTGCAGACTTATGCCAGGACCTCTTCACTGAGAAGAGTTCCTTCAGATGTAACTATCCTATTTCAGGTGCAAAGAGGGACATAACCTTACAAACAGAGACTTCCCTACTAAACGTAAATGGAACTCACAAAAGGGCAACCTCGGGCTCCCCTGGTGTTCTACTGGTTAAGGAGCTGCCTGCTAATGCATGGGATATGGGTTTGATTCTTTGTCCAGGCGTATCTCACATGCCTCAGAGGAGCTAAACTCATCCACCACATGCACTGAGCCAGTGCTCTACAGCCTGGGAGTCACAACTCCTAAACACATGCAGCACAACGACTGAAGCCTGGACACCTGGACCCGTGCTCTGCAACAAGAGGAGCCCCACTCACCAAAACTAGAGGAAGCCCTCTCAAAGCAATGAAGACCTAGCACGGCCAAAAATCAATTAATAAATCTTAAAATCAAAAAGGGCAACTTCTACTCAGGTTTTCTGTTTTTTATTTTATTGAATTAAACACAGCAAACTAACCCTATGTCAGAGACACATTTTAGGGTGACATGTTCTGCCCCCATTGACTTGGATGTAATCCAATTTACCTACACATTCATCTACTGAAGGATATCATGACTTCTTAAAATGTATAGCCATTTTGAACAGAACTGCTGTACATAGTTGCATCCATGGTTGCATTTTCAGAGCAGTTGCCTGAATGCAGGGAGCCATTATATGCTCAGCCACCCACAGAAGCCAAGCTGGGAGACTTGAACCAGAATCTCAATGGAAAAAGAGGACCAGAAAGTTGGCTACTCTTTCATATAAGAGAAGGCGACCTTCCAGTCTTCCTTTCAGTCCTCCAATTGGGGGGTGGGGTCTTGAAAAGGCAGGAAGGGGAGTGTCTTTTCCTAGGTCCCAGAGCCTGTTTCTGCCCCATTCTGTGCTAGGTCAGCCCTGTATTGAATCCTTCCTTTGGGAAGTCTCAGTGCACAAACTCCATGTGATACCAGCCCCAGGTGGAGAGGCATGGGGGTCTCGGAGGCCAACAGATCTGGGCAGGAGATGGGAGAATGACCCCCGCTCAGCAGATGGAAAGACTGGGGAAACCCTGAGGGGCACATGCTTATCCAGGGCCACGTCACTTATGAGAAGGAGGAGCCTGGTCTGAAAGCAGCTGTGTCCTCAGAGCTCAGGCCCTGGCGGCACCCAGGCCTCCCCCAAGGCTGAGGGCTGGGCGGTGTGGGTGTCACTGTGCCCGCACGTGGCCTAAGGGTGTGGTTGAACAGTCAGAAACACTGAGGTTCCCTTGGGGAGCTTTGTGTAAGGGACCTCAGCAACGAACCCAAGAAATGATGTCACTTCCTGGCAACAGAACCCAACAGGACCCAGAACCCAGGGATCCAGGCACCACTGCGAGAGGAGACCCCAGCCAGATCACTTGCTGCCAAGATGTTCTGCTGTTTGCCCCTGCCCAGAGGCCGGGGCCTCAGGAGGGCTCACAGGCAGAGTGTGTGGGATCGCTGGCGACGCTGGCTCAGGGCACCCCCGAGGAGGCCTCTGGCCCTTTGCCCGAAGGAACAGGAAGGTAACACGGGAGCCCCAGGCTGGGCCCGGCCACCTCTCCCATCCCACCCGGGCAACCCTGAGTCCTTTCCCTGTGAATGGGGATGGTGGGTTCTCGGGGTGTGTCTGCCTCAAGCAAGCCCAGACGGATGTGCGGTCAGAAGCCTGTGGACCGGTGGCGTCCCCACCCCAGGGGAGAGCAGGCTGGGTGGGATGGGGAGAGTCCAGGCAGTGCTGGCTGCCCAGGTTGACCTTACACCCTAAGAGGTGTCTCCTTCCTCCTGGGTGGGTATCTGAGCAGACACACATCTCTGCTGGGAGCAGAAATTCAAGTGGGCAGAAGCAGCAGCCATACTGGCCAGGCCCAGCTCGGAAAACACCAAGCAGGCCTGGCTGACGCTTACTGTCATTGCAGAGCTTCCCACCGGATGTGGCCGATGAGAGGGACATGCCGTCGGAGCCCCACCCCCCTGCCCGTGAGGCCCAGTGCAGGGTCCAGGTGAGCATGCCCATGGAGGGGTCAGCCCAAGGGGGAGTGAAGAGCAAGAGAGGAAGGCCTCCCCAGAAACCACCCAGGACACACCCCGGGGCCCAGTCTCGGGCTGCTTCGCGGCTCAGCACACCTGGCTCCGACCCAGAGCCCCGAGCACCCCTCCCTCTGAGGCAGCACGAGGACCTGGAGCCCAGCGCGGCAGAGCACAGAGGTGAGGAGCCCGGGGCTGGGAATCTGAGTGTGTGGGGAGGGGCACTGAGCTTCACAGGGAGGAGTCCTCCAGAGCTGGGGCTGGGCCTGGAGCAATGGCTGGCCTCACACCATCTTGCAGACTGCAGTCAGAGAAGGCATCCTATGCTGGGTATTCTACTGGAAGTTCTGGGAAGCTTTAGAGCCCAGTTAGGCCCGTGACAAGGGAGACCTGTGGGTAATCTCTTCTTCTCTCCCAGCTCTAGCTCTGACCTTCCAATTCAACCAGGCTCCATTTCCAAGACCTGTCCCTACAGAGGTGGTTGCTCCACGTGCAGGACCCAGGGATCCACTGAGGGGACATCGAGACCTGATCCATCCTGTCTCAAAGACACTGGGCCAGCTGGTTACTGGCCACCACACTGGGCAGATCGGACCTCTGTGCCTGCATGACCCCCAGCCCCAGGCACCAATGTCCCACCCCCTCAGCCCGAACGTCCACCTCCACCTGCACCTGCACCTGCTCGGGCTTTGGCAGGAGAACCCGAGTCAGGGCATGAGTTACCACCTCTGCAGGGAGAGCCTGCCCTGGCTCCTGCTCAAGACCCAGACGCCCACGATGACTGACCGACCGCTGCAGGGAGAACGGGCCCCTGTTCTGGACAGAGACCCAGAGCCCGCTCTGGAAACACCAGGTCCAGGGGAGCCGTGGGCTCTGCAGCCGCTATCCCTGTCTGCCCACCATGAATGCCATCAACTCGCTCCCCACCCAGGGGAGACTGAGTTCCCTTCCCTTGAGGGTCTTTTCATTTGGATTTTCTGTAACTTTTTTGTGCTCTTTTATTTGTTCTATGGTGTTCTGTACTTTTTTTGGTTAACTTTTAACGAATAAAATTATTCATTTATTTAATAATAAGAATTATTGTTGTTTAATAATTGTTATTGTTGTTAACAATTATTGTTGTTTAATAATAACAATTATTAAAAGTTGTTGGAATCTGGGAACACTGAGGACCGACAAAGGGCTGTGTAACCATTGCCGCCTTGTAGTTTCAGACCCTTTGAATATTTCCGCCTCACCTCCCAGCAAACCCTGTATTCACGGCAAGCACTCCCTGTTCTTCCGTCTCCCTGCCCATGAACAAACTTGAAACCTTTTCTTCCTTCATTACTTCCTATATTCTGGGTGTCCCCATCAATGACTATCAGTGAAACAATGAGGTCCTTTTGTTCTGACTCCCCACATTTTGCAAGGCTACGTTTGAGAATTCTTGTTTTGATTTCATTTGAAGTACCTTTGAGTATCTGAAAGGATGGTGTAGGTACTTTCAAGATATCATGGGCCAGATGAAGCCCTTTAGGCAAATGCCATCATATTCCCCAGGCAGACAGTGCTGCTGTTAAGAATGACATCTCAGCCAGAACGCGAATGCTGAGCTCTTCCTGTGGCACAAACAAACTCACAAAATCAGCCAAGAAAGACAGCTGGAAAAACAAACAACCCCAACAACTAGGAAGCCATTCCTCATGAGACAAGGCTAGAGAATGACCTAACATCCTGGTGACCCAAAAACCCTCTAGAAAATTCATGTTCTGGAAAGAAGAGAACACATGGGAAGAATTAAGGAGCGGCAATGCACATGGCCAGTCTAGTTTAGAGATGGCCTGACCGCTCAGATGGAGACGCACCAATGGAAACCCTTTGCAGACAGCAGTGATGGTCATCACCATGGTAACTGTTTCATCTGGTGACAACCTGCCCTGGGCACCACACGAGGGAGCAGACCTGGTTCTCGTCCTCTGGCCCCACACCACCCCCTCATGAAGGCAGCTCAGGTGCCGTCGTGCCCTGCCTGCCTGTCTGACTCATCCATGAGCTCTCACCACCTCCAGGGCAGGCCTCCACTTTCTCCTCTCTGTGCACCGTGAACCTGCACACAGTGGGCCTTCAGAACCTCAGGAGACTCGAGCCATTCCCACTATAGCCAGAACCCTCCCCAGGCATTCAAATGCCTGTGGAGTCACTTTGGCCCAAGCACGGTTCCAGAACCCTGGAGGCTACGACACCCTCTCCACTGTGAAGAGTCAGGTCCCTTTTGACAGAGCTTCTGAGCTGTCAGATCTGAGCTGTTGTTTCATTGTCAGCTCTGTCTGTCCGGTGGCAGCCAGGCGGGCCACGCTGCAGACAAAGGAGCTCACAAGCTGAGTTTCAAGGGAGGTGTGGCAAGGACAGTGAGGGATACAAACTGAGTGAGGGTCCCCACAACAAGTGGAAAAGGCCTGTGGTGTGCAAGTGGGGAGTAGGGCCCCCAAGGTCCACAGAAAGAGAGGTACTCAGGAGCAAAGGCCGTTGGCTTCTCCTCTAGCAGCTCCACATGGCAGCCCGTGAACAGCAGTCAGCAAAGGTGGTCACGAGAGGGTGACTCTGTAACTTCCTCAGAAATCGAGAGAAAGGTGTCAGTGTAAGTGGGAATCTGGAGGGTGTGGTGGGGTGGATGAAGCGAGGTGCCCTTCCTCTCTTCAGCGCAAACTGCTTTTGGAAATCTCAAAGCTACCAGATGGCAGTTACCAAGTCAGGCCCCAACAGTATCCAGTATGGGCTGATGCCTTAGCCCCTGACACACGGACAACCCACGCCAGTGGCTTCCCTGCGTTCAAACGGCAGGATCCGGGGGTTCTGTCTGGGTGCACACCTCCTTGCTGTAGCCACGTGACCCCCTTCTCTGAGCACCAGTTTCATGCTCTAAAATGAGGACATCGACTGCTCCCTTAACAGGTTTCTATCTCAATCCTGTGAAGACTAATTCGGGTTATCCTAGAATTAATATCTGACCCGAAGAGATATCACCTGAATCCAGATTAAACTGGAGTCTCCCAGTGGCATCTGGCATTCCTTCCTGAAGCCAGGCAAAACCCACACAGTTGCATTTCCATGTCTCCACTTAGCCAGCTGGATAGAAAACCCAACGAGGTTCAAACAAGCTGACAGACAAGCAGCAGAGGACTCACGAGCAGACGGTTTCCCTCAGGTCTCAGGAGGAGCTCTGGGTCCACACCGGGAACAGACGCTCTCAAACCCTGGGCTCAGCAGCGCCCTCATCCTCAGACTGGTGGCTCTGCCCTGACGGGAGCTGGAAGGCTAGCAACAGCCCCAGGCCGACCTCACGCCCCTCGCACTGCTGGAGCCTGACGTCAGCCAGCCACACCCCTTCCGGCAGAACCAGAGCCCCTCTGCCCCTTGATTCCAGGGTCAAGCCTGGCCCTGGGTCCTGATTGGTCACTGCCCTAGTCCTGAGCCAATCACGGTGGCCAGGGAGGACGGAACACACCCACTGGCCAGGTCCAGGTCATGTCACCATACTCTAGGGCAGTGGGAGCTGCTCGCCGTGTGTCAGGGGTGGAGACAGTGCGATGCCCCAAGAGCAGGGCTAGGAGTCCAGTCACTGTGTCCGTGTGCTCAGAGTCCTGGAATGTGCTTCCACGCATCCTCTCGACGCACCACTTTGTGCTCTGCAAACACAATGTTCATGACACACCTCTGCCCTTCCCAAGCCCTGTTTCACATTCAAGGGAGCAAGGACTCCTGTTTCAAGATAGTTTTGGAGATCCTCTGCTGGCCTATTAGAATAATTGATTCAGTCAAAAACCACCCACGAGCACCATCACATGCTGCTCCGTGTTTGCAGGACTCTTCATTGTTTTGAGTCGAGGGCATGGCCCAGGGCGAGTGAATTTTGTGCAAGGAAGCACCTGAGACACTGAATCACAGAATCACTTTGCAGTACACCTGAAACTGAAATTCATTAAAAATCAACAATATTTAAATTTAAAAAAGATATTCACTCGTCAAAAATTGTTCTAAAATTTGTCAAGTTTTTCTTTGAAGTGTTGGTTCTTGGTATGTGTCTAATCTTTGGTGGTGTTTTGTGAGGTAGGGATCTAACACCCTTTCCCAATGGATATCAACTAGTCCCAGTGTGCCTCCTTTCTCCCTTTACATATTTAGAAACAATTCTCAAAATCCAAAGTATCAAAGGCTTCAGGTCTTTGGTAATTTGGGAAGCACCCAAGAGGCAGGTGTCCTTTTCTGAGTCTTCTCCTCGCATTTGGCCACTGCCAGTTTCTGGTATACACAAGTGCCCCAGAAAGTTCTTTGTAGTGAACCATGCATGTTTCTGTGAGGACAGAGGATGTGAGCACGGAGGAGGGGCTGAGTCCATAGTGACCGCTGACCATGCTGAGCAACTCCACCATCAAGTCTGGCTGAGACTTCCAAAGGCAAGTTCTGTGTTTCTTCCTTTGGTGTCTGGCTGCACACAATAAGGCTGGTGGATTGGGATTTCGGTCTCTGGTCTCTGGGATCAGCAGTGTAGTTGAATCTAACCAGCAGATTAGACTCACAGCCTGATTTTCCATTATATTTCCACCATGTGGGCTCTCCTGAGCTGGAGTGGAGATATTTCTGATACATTTCTGCTAAAGGCCTGAAAAACAGTCAATCCTTCTGCTTCCCACCCCCTGCCTTGTCTGTACTTCTGTCATTTTTTTAAAATATAGTTCATTATCAATGTTGTTAGTCCTTGTGTCATTCTGACAGTTAGGCACCTGCGGCTTAATAGACCTAAAGCTCCCGAGAGCTCTTTGCCTGGTGCACACATGGAGAACTCAGGGAGCAGCACCACATCACACTGGAGCCTGGACCAGAGAGAAGGTCCTTGCCAGGAAGAGGCCGGCCCTGCGGTGGGGGTTCCGAGTTATCACTTCTGATCTTGCATCCCCCGGTCCCTGGTTGAGGCCCCACTCTGAGATCTGGAAAGGAGGTGGCCTCCCTCCCTGACCCACGACGAGTATCATTTTAGTCCTGGTCCTCGTCCAGCCCCATCTGGCTCCCCAGCTCCACACTTGACCCTTGCCCACAGGATGAGGAAAGCACAGTTCCAGAGAAGTTTGACACAAGGAGAGGCTGCTGGACACCCTCCAATCCCCTGGTCTAAATAAGCATTTCCTGCTTTAGTTTCACAACCCTGGCAAGGAGGTACTGGTTTTGTGTCCATCTTGCAGTTGAAGTGGTTGAGCCTCAGATCATTGTGTGATTTGCCCAGGGTCACTCAGCAGGTTAGCAAGTAAGCGGGGATATCAACCCAGAATTCCCACCACAGAATCCATGACTCTGTGCAAGTCTTTCAGCTCCTGGTTTAAATTTATTTCAAGGTATTTCATTCCTTTTGATGCATTTATAAGTTCAGTCGCTCAGTCGTGTCCAACTCTGTGACCCCATGAATCACAGCACGCCAGGCCTCCCTGTCCATCACCAACTCCCGGAGTCCACCCAAACCCATGTCCATCGAGTCAATGATGCCATCCAACCATCTCATGCTCTATCGTCCCCCTCTCCTCCTGCCTTCGATCTTTCCCAGCATCAGGGCCTTTTCCAATGAGTCAGCTCTTCGAATCAGGTGGACAAAGTATTGGAGTTTCAGCTTCAACATCAGTCCTTCCAATGAACACCCAGGACTGATCTCCTTTAGAATGGACTGGTTGGGTCTCCTTGCAGTCCAAGGGACTCTCCAGAGTCTTCTCCCCAGGCTCAAAAGCATCAATTCTTCGGCGCTCAACTTTCCTTATAGTCCAACTTTTTCATCCATACATGACCACTGGAAAAACCATCGCCTTGACAAGATGGACCTTTGTTGACAAAGTAATGTCTCTGCTTTTTAATATGCTCTCTAGGTTGGTCATAACTTTCCTTCCAAGGAGTAAGCGTCTTTTCATTTCATGGCTCCAATCACCATCTGCAGTGATTTTGGAGCCCAGAAAAATAAAGTCAGCCACTCTTTCCCCTGTTTCCTTCCCCATTATCTGCCATGAAGTGATGGGACCAGATGCCATGATCTTAGTTTTCTGAATGTTGAGCATTGAGCCAGCTTTTCCACTCTCCTCTTTCACTTTCATCAAGAGGCTCTTCAGTTCTTCTTCACTTTCTGCCATAAGGGTGGTGTCATCTGCATACCTGAGGTTATTGATATTTCTCCCAGCAATCTAGATTCCAGCTTGTGTTTCCTCCAGCCCAGTGTTTCTCATGATGTACTCTGCATATAAGTTAAATAAGCAGGGTGACCAGATATAGCCTTGAAGTACTCCTTTCCCTATTTGGAACCAGTCTGTTGTTCCATGTCTGGTTCTAACTGTTGCTTCCTGACCTGCATACAGATTTCTCAGGAGGCAGGTCAGGTGGTCTGGTATTCCCATCTCTTAAAGAATTTTCCACAGTTTCTTGTGATCCACACAGTCAAAGGCTTTGGCATAGACAATAAAGCAGAAATAAATGTTTTTCCGGAACTCTCTTGCTTTTTTGGTAATCCAACAGATGTTGGCAATTAGATCTCAGGTTCCTCTGCCTTTTCTAAATCCAGCTTGAACATCTGGAAGTTCATGGTTCATGTACTGTTGAAGCCTGGCTTAGAGAATTTTGAGCATTACTTTGCTAGCATGTGAGATGAGAGCAACTGTGTGGTAGTCTGAGCATTCTTTGGGATTGCCTTTCTTTGGGGTTGGAATGAAAACTGACCTTCTCCAGTCCTGTGGCCATTGCTGAGCTTTCCAAATTTGCTGTCATATTGAGTGCAGCACTTCCACAGCATCATCTTTCAGGATTTGAAATAGCTCAACTGGAATTCCACCACCTCACTAGCTTTGTTAATAGTGATGCTTCCTAAGGCACACTTGACTTCACATTCCAGGATATGTGGCTCTAGGTGAGTGATCACGCCATGGTGATTATCTGGGACATGAAGATCTTTTTTGTATAGTTTTCTGTGTATTCTTGCCACCTCTTAATATCTTCTGCTTCTGTTAGGTCCATACCATTTCTGTCCTTTATTGTGCCCATTTTTGCTTGAAATGTTCCCTTGGTATCTCTCATATTCTTGAAGAGGTCTCTAGTCTTTCCCATTCTACTGTTTTCCTCTATTTGTTTGCATTGATCACTGAGAAAGGCTTTCTTATCTCTCCTTGCTATTCTTTGGAACTCTGCATTCAAATGGTTATATCTCTCCTTTTCTCCTTTGCCTTTCACTTCTCTTCTTTTCCCATCTATTTGTAAGGCCTCCTCAGACAGCCATTTTGCCTTTTGGTGTTTCTTTTTCTTGGGGATGGTCTTGATTTCTGCCTCCTGTACAATGTCACAAACCTCTGTCCATAGTTCTTTAGGCACTCTATCACATCTAATCCCTTGAATCTATTTCTCACTTCCACTGTATAATCATAAGGGATTTAATTTAGGTCATATATGAATGGTCTAGTGGTTTTCCCTACTTGTTTCAATTTAAGTCAGAATTTAGCAATAAGGAATTCATGATCTGAGCCACATTCAGCTCCCGGTATTGTTTTTGCTGACTGTATAGAACTTCTCCAACTTTGGCTGCAAAGAATATAATAAAATAGTTTAAAAACTTGATATCATGAAATGGTTGTTGTTGTTCAGTCACCAAGTCATGACTGATTCTTTGTGACCCCATGGACTGCAGCATGCCAGTCTTCCCTGTCCTTCACTATCTCTCGGAGTTTACTCAAACTCAAGCCCATTGAGTCAGTGATGCCATCCAACCACCTCATCCTCTGTCATTCTCTTCTCCTCCTGCCCTTAATCTTTCCCAGCATCAGGGTCTTTTTCAATAAGTCAGTTCTTCACACCAGGTAGCCAAAGTTCTGGAGCTTCAGCATCAGTCTATCCAATGAATATTCAAGGTTGATGTCCTTTAGGATTGACTAGTTTGATCCCCTTTCTGTTCAAGGGACTCTCAACAGTCTTCTCCAGCAGTGTAGTTTGAAAGCATCAATCTTTTGGCACTCAGCCTTCTTAATGGTCCACCTCTCACATCTGTACATGACTACTAGAAAAAGCCATAGCTTTGACTATATGGAATGGAAAGGCTGGTTGCTTACCTGAGGAAAAGAGAGATCAGGGTAAATGGAGCTTCATTTAGAACAAGACAGGTTGGGGATGAGATAACAAGGAGAGAAGGGTCACGGAGACGCAACATCAATGGGGCTTAGACTCTACGAAACACCACACAAGTATTGTCATTCAGAGGTCTCTTGAGATGTCATTTTCTTTGTTAGTGTATAACTGATTTATTATTAACTTACAAGAACTAGCCCAGATTTCAGAGTGTGTCTCACTCACCCAGTGAGCAGTGCTTTAAGCACCAGAGAGTCTGGCTCATGGTTTGAAGATGGAAGACTTTTAAAGAGCTCTCCTGACCAAGGGTATGTGACACACATGCTCTTTGGAATTAAAGATTTCCAAAGCTAAAGGAGTTATTTCATTCATTAACTTAATAAACATTAGTCAAACACCCACTCCACTAATCCTCAAGCATACAATGGTGATAAATCAGACAACGAAGGTTCCTGACTTCAAAGAGCTGACATTTGAGGTGGAGAGGCTAGTCAGGAATAACAACAAAAAAGCAAAACAAAACAACTTTAAAATGAAGATCATCTAATGACTGTGGTAAGTGCTCTGAAAGAATATATAGAGAGTGATGACCAGGAGCAGAGAGGCCACTCTGAGGAGCTGGAGTTGGAGCCGTGACTGGAAGGATAAACCAGCCATACAAAGAACAGCAGAAAAGGAAAATTCCAAGCAGAGGAACAGCCTGGAGTCCTCTGGAGAGCGAGGGAGGCAAGGTTCAAAGAGCCAGTTCATACAGAAGGATGCAGACCAGTTTTAGAGAGTCTGAATTTTATTTTATGTATGATTGCGGAATAACCTTTTCCCATGACTTCCAATTAAGGCCATGTGTAAAATAGGATAAACGAAAAATTTCCAGCTACAGACACTTAGAAACACTGGATAAAATGGCAATTTTGTTTTCAAAAACTAAGTGCAAAACTGAACTCAGGAAAAATAAAGGGAGAGTCCCAGGTGCCTGCGAGCAAAAGAGTAAATACTGACTTAGAAGTGGCATGTAGGAACATTCTGGATGCAGGAAAGGTTTTCAATTTTGATCTGGATGATTGTTAAATGAGTGTAGATTTATATAAAGAGCAACTAAGCTGTGTATTTATGACTTGTGCAGTTAACTACGGATTTTATACATTGATAAAAAATTTAAATAAGTCAAACAGGAAAAACAGGGAAACCAATTAGAATAGCAATCGCTTTTTTTCAACTGCAATCTAGAAGCTAGCATCCAAATGAGTAACATTTCAATGTGCTAAAAGAAAATATCTTGGTCTAGAACTCCATAATCTATTAAACCATCATTCAGAAACATAGACAAAATAAAGACATGTTTAGACATAGAAGGTTATCAACCACTTATCTTCACTGTGACTAGATTTAAATAAAAACGAAAATAGCATCTAGTAGAAAAGAATAAGAAGCAACAATAACCAGTGGAAAATGTATTACAGACACCACTTATCTGCACTCCCATATTTGAGGACCATCAAATCAGATGATGATTGAGGTTTGTTGTGTCGAGCTTTTAAAGACAAATTCCCTGTGTCTTTGTTCTCGCATCTATAATACAGAGATGATAATTGTTATCTTCTGCACATAATAGTTGTAAAGATTAAGTGTGTGCATGTGCATCCCTGGAACTGTGTCTGGCAGCAGTGAGCTATTATTACATATTACATGTCTGAACCCTTGACAGAAAGCCTTGCTCTCCTGTCCTCTGCCCAAAGAAAGTTTTTTTCAGAGCTTCCATGACCTTTTTCCTTACATATCACAAATAGCTTATTTTCTACTTAAATTCTTCAAGATGTTCATTAAACTATTTTTTAGAAAGAATACTGGGGATCCATTGAAGGGTTCCAAACCAAAGAGTAGAAGGCTCTGGTTTGCATTTAATTTATATATTATTTTATAATTTTGAAAAAACTCTCCTGAACATACTTCTACTTGATTTTTTGCAGGTTCTAGATAGTCTTTGTATTGTTACTCCTGTTTTATAGACGAGAAAGCTAAGCCTCTGAGAGGTCTTGCAGGTGGTGAATGACAATCTGGTTTACATTTTTAAGTGATCTATGAAGCTACTGCATGGAAAATAGGCAAGAGGGCAAGAATGAAAGCGAGGAAGTCACTTACAAAGTATTTCAAAAAGAGAAGTGGGAGCTGATAGTGCTCAGCTGAGCATAAATTAAGGGGAAATGGAGAAAAATAACAGAAGCAAAAGATACGTGTTAGGATGTAAAACTGGTTACTAAAGAACTACTGAAAAAGCTGTGTGCATGTGTATGTGTTCAGCCATGTGCTACTCTTTGCCACCCCACAGATTGCAGCTTGCCAGGCTCCTCTGTCCTCTGTCCATGAAATTTTCCAGGCAAGAGTACTGGAGTGGGCTGCCATTGTAAAAAGTTAATACCCAGATTCTCAAAAATCAGAAAATACAACTCTGAAAACTGTCTCATGGCAATCTAGTATCTTTTGTTTATGCAATACTTTTAAAAATCCTAGATTTCTACCCTAACTTATCTTCAACTATACAATTGCAGACTGTACAATTCTTACTCCCTTGACTTTGATCATCTGATTGAATCTGGCCTATATGTTTCCCTCTCCCTCCTCTATTCCATGCACCAAGAAGTCTTATGCATACTTCAAAGACTGACTCAGATTTCATCTTCTCCACCCCCAGAGTTTCTACAGAGGGCATTGATAGTTCCTCCACTTATTTTCCAAATGGGCTATGTCCACAGTATTGATTGAAGTCTACCTTATCTTATCTTACAGTTACCTGCATTATCACTCTCCCTGGATTACAAAACCCTAAAAATTAAGGGAAATGTGACATTCAGTCTGCATCCTTTATATCTCCAGCTTTAAAACTATTAAAGGAATTGAAGTGAAGAGGGAGTCACCGTCACTGAATGACTTGAACGATGAGTCCTCTGGGAAAAAAGAAAGGACCAACTACCTCAGCGCCCAGTATTAAGTGCCTCTGGCTACATTATCTCCAAAAGTTTGCCTCTTTTGAGTGTCAGACACGATTTGACCAGAAACATATAGCCACTGCCAAGTACCAAAGAGGAGAGAAAAAAGCTGAAAGCAAAAAATAGTCCTGCCTTAGGCACCTTAATATTGTTGCAGTGAAAAGGAAAAAAGAGGAATGAGTGTTTCTCTTTCCCTTTCCTGAGAACAAAGAAGATAAAGAGAACACCGAGCAGGCCTGAACATTCCTAGCTTTTTGGGTGTTTTTTTGTTTGTTTGTTTGTTTGTTTGCTTTAACTGTTCCTTCCTAACTCTGCATGTCTGTGACTAAGTTTGCTTTTCTGCCCCCTAACTCTGCAGGAGCTACAATTCACATTTTCTCCTTTGATTCTATGCTAAATACATCCCCTATCTGGTGTTTACCCTTACAAGATGCTTCCCCTTACAGTTATACATCAGAAAGAATGCAGCAGAGCCACCAAACTGCCAGACTCAATTACTGAGTTACTGACGCCAGTCTAGTCTTTGAAACAATGCAAGAGGAAGAAATCAAGATCCTATCACCTTTGTTGCTCATCACAAACTCCTGACTAGAAACCCTTGCTTTATATGAGCCCCTAGACTCCTCGTGGAGGAGTGGGGCACAGTTTCTGAGGCATGAGCCTTCTGTGTTCATGCCTGAGAACAAAAGCTACCTTTCTATTTCCTCCCAACTCTGTCTCCATATTTTTCATTCAGCTTCAGTGGGCAGAGAAGGCCAAAATTTTGGCCGGCAACAATATGAAGATGTTATCCTTAGTTAAAAACAGGAAAATAAAAAAAAAAAAAACAGGAAAATATCCTTATTCATTAGCATTTGGCTATTTTGTATTCTATTCCTACAGTTTTGTGATTGCCAAAGTTTTGCCCCATGAGGTGCTTCGTGGATACCAACATTAGGAATCAGAAAGCATCCACGGAGTAGTGAAGAGAGTCCAGCTTAATAGACAAAATAATACAGAATGGAAATAGAAATTGACCTCCTTACACAGAGAAGCAGCTGGATGTGCTCTCAGAGTTATGGGGATAATGTAGTTAACTCCAAAGTTCACTTGAGGACAGCGATTACAGCATCTCAGAGAGAATGTGGCAAAGGCGCCTACGGTATTCATGTCCGCTCAGGGTGGCTGTTTGAGATGTCGCCACAAAACTAAACACGGGCCATCTCCTGAAGAACCTCAGGCCTAATTAAAAATACGTTCAGTTCAGTTACTCAGTCGTGTCCAACTTTGCGACCCCATGGACTGCAGCACGCCAGGCATCTGTGTCCATCACCAACTCCTGGAGCTTACTCAAACTCACATCCATTGAGTTGGTGATGCCTTCCAACCATCTCATTCTCTGTCGTCCCCTTCTCCTGCCTTCAATCTTTCCCAGCATCAGGGTCTTTTCCAATGAGTCAGTTCTTCGCATCAGGTGGCCAAAGCATTGGAGTTTCAGCTTCAGCATCAATCCTTCCAATGAATATTCAGGACTGATTTCCTTTAGGATGGACTGGTTGGATCTCCTTGCAGTCAAAGCGACTCTCAAGAGGGGGAAAACTAGGTCTTGTTCTGATAGGTGGAGCCATGCTTAGTAAATCTTTAACCCAGTTTTCTGTTGATGGGTGGGGCTGTGTTCCCCCCCCACCCCGCCCCCGTTATTTACCTGGGCCAAACTACGGTGGAGGTAATGAAGATAATGGCAACCTCCTTCCAAAGGTCCCAGGCATGCAATGCTACACTCAGTGCCCCCAATCCTGCAGCAGGCCACCTCCTACCCATGCCTCCACCAGAGACTTCTGCACACTCATGGGCAAGTCTGGGTCAGTCTCTTGAGGAGTCACTGCTCCTTTCTCCTGGGTCCTGGTGCATACAAGGTTCTGTTTGTGCCCTCCAAGAGTCTGTTTCCCAGTCTTGTGTAAGTTCTGGCGGTTCTATGGTGGGATTAATGGTGACCTCCTCCAAGAGGGCTTATGCCATACCCAGGTCTGCTGCACCCAGAGCCCCCGCCCCTAAGGCAGTCCACTGCTGGCTCCTACCTCCACAGGAGACACTCAAACACAGTTCTGTCTCAGTCTCTGTGAGGTCTCTGGGTCCTCATGTGCACAAGGTTTTTTGAGTCCTCTGAGCATCTCTGGTGGGTATGGGGTTTGATTCTAAATGTGATTTCGCCCTTCATACCATCTTGCTGGGGCTTCTGCTTTGCCCTTGGATGTGGGGTGTCTCCTCAAAGTCGCTCCAGTCTGCACAGCCACCACTCCAGTGCCTACCGTCTTGCTGGTAAAAATATGTCAGCTACTGACATATCAGGGATGAGATAGGTTATGGATAAGATAGGCTCGTCCCAAATGGCATAAGCACAATTTGCCAAGTTCCCCAAATGGCAGTTTTGGGAAGCTACTGTGTACTCAACTAAAGTGGACTACCAGTCTGTACAAACACACCTAGAACCCTTGCCCCTATTCGGCTGCCTGTAGTCTATACAAACACATCTAGAACCCTCACCCCTATTTGGCTGCCTGTACTTCAGGCAGACCTTTAGTCTCTTGACATGGGAAAAATTGTCCAAGGATACACATGTGCTGGCAAAGCAAGAGATTTTATTGGGAAAGGGCACCCAGACAGAGAGCAGCAGGTAAGGGAACCCAGGAGAACAGCTCTGTCACATGGCTGGCAGTCTCTGGTTTTATAGTGATGAGATTAGTTTCCGGGTTGTCTTTAGCCAATCATTCTGACTCAGAGTCCTTCCTGGTGGTGCACGCCTTGTTCAGCCAAGATGGATGACAGAGAGAAGGATTCTGGGAGGTGGTTGGACAGGTGGTGTCTCCTTTTGACCTCTCCCGAGCTCTTCTGATTGGTGGAGGCTTATTAGTTCCATGTTTCTTACCAGGACCTCCTGTTGTAAAACAACTCATGCAAATGGTTACTATGGTGTCTGGCCTGGGTGGGCGGTTTCAGTCAGTGTGCTTCCCCTGGCATACACAGGGAAGAGAGTCTAAAATAAGCAACTCAAAAGGACAGACTGAGCCAATTTTCTTTTTGAGACTAAAAAACAGCAAATGGCCCTCTGCTAAGCCAGTGTTTGGTGGTGTTCTGTGGCGGACACTGCGTGGCACGCTGGCAGGAGCGTGCCTTGGCAAGCCACAGCCACCTCTACTCCACACAGAGTTAACCATTCTGATCCTCGCTTTCCTCACCCATAAAATGGGAATACTACTACTTAACTCACAGCGTGGTTGTTAAGGCAATAATGTTCAATGAAGTGATCACATGACCAGCTGCATGGAAATGAGGTACACCAAGTGTCTCCACCCCTTTCAATGCCCCTCAGTCCCATGCCCCCCACCCCTGCAGTAGCTACACCTTCTCTCTTCATTAAAAGTAAAGGCAAAATAGGATCAGACTACACAGCAGACCATCTGCTCAGCTGCACCAAACAAAGAACTCTGAAGGCTGAAATATGTCTGGGAAAACTTGGGACTTAATTCCATACTCAGTTGGCAAAGTCTAAATGGCTCTAACTCACATGTGCATTCAAATATGCATGCATTTTTAATTTTAATATTAATAGTTCAATAGTATTTGTTATCTGGAAGAGGGAGTGACAACTCACTCCAGTATTCTTGCCTGGAGAATCCCAAGGACAGAGGAGCCTAGCAGGCTACAGTCCATGGGGTCATAAAGAGTTGGACATGACTAAGTGACCAAGCACAGGACACTATTTGCTATATGCAATCTCCTGGAACCTTCATAGGGGGATGGGATTGGGTAGCAAGAGGACCCTTTTTTCCCCCAGAGAACAATTAAAATCTTCATCTTTCTTTTAATGGCTATCAAGGCATTACACTTGAAGACAGTATTAAGTTGTGCATGGTGGCATAAAAGCTGGGAGACAGACGCTAGGGGAAAAAAAATGGTCTGAATAAAAAGACAGAATGGACAGGGGAGGATTTAGAAAAAGTACATCAGAATTACTAATTTCCAAATGTGAGGAGAAAGAGAAAGAAGAATATATAAAGCTGTGGGGTAGAGAAGAGAATGAATGATAAGAAATAAGATACCCCATGGGAATTTCTGGAAATGTTATGTACATCAAGATGTAAACACTCCCCCTCATCTTTCTCATGGAATTTTTATTAAATTCTACACTGCTCATTAATGCACTTAAACAAGTACATTTTAAGGGAATTTGAAAAGAAAAATAAAGAGGCTAAATAATTAATTATAAATATATAAAGGCATACTACACTTGTATTAATAGAAAAGCAGTTTCACACCACCCTCCATGAAATAGATGCTAAACAAATACTTAAACATAGGACTGATGCTGAAGTTGAAGCTCCAGTACTTTGGCCACCTGATGGGAAGAGCCACCTCATTGGAAAAGACCTTGATATTGGGAAAGATCAAGTGCAGGAGGAGATGGGGACAACAGAGGATGAGATGGTTGGATGGCATCACCGACTCAATGGACATGAGTTTGAGTAAACTCCAGGAGTTGGTGATGGACAGGGAAGCCTGGCATGCTGTAGTCTATGGGGTTACAAAGAGTCAGATATGACTAAGCGAGTGAACAATGAACAAAAATACAGTCCTTGGGATGCCAACTTATTTTCTCAATTCAGCTGGAATTTGGGTAAAAGGAGAAACCAGATTAAAACAACACATAGACGCTTAGAGGTCAGACAAGTGTCGAGAGAGGAGAGAGCTGAGGAAGCTGAGAACCTGCTAACCTCCTTCTGCAGGATGGAACAACAAAGCAACTCTCACAAACGCAGGGAGAGAGAAGAACAGCAATATGTGGAAAGAGAACGGAAATTCAGAAAGAGAAAATGACTATCAACAGCAAGGTCCAGTGAGATCAGGAGACACAACTCTGGTTGATGGCAAAAAGCCATCTCAGTGAAGAAAGGAGACCAAGTAATATCACAGAATAACCAAAAGACAAATTTCAAAACGGAAGTTTACGAGAGTCAGAGAAGGGCTCCATCTAAGGCTCACTTCTCCTACCCTGCAGGCTCTCTATAGGCGAGCCCATCCATTTCAGTGACCTCCTAAATGATGATCTCCCCAGTCTATGACCCATGCACAGACAGTCCCTCTATCTGCTATTTCCACCTGCTTGTCCTGTGGGAATCTCCATTTCACTGCATCCAAGATGGAATTGATCATCTTCCTCCGAGTGTTCCCCCTTCTACGTTCTCTATGAATAGTACTTACACTAAACACCCGAGGATGGCCTGGATTCCTCCCTCTCCCTCACTTGCCATAGAGACCACTAACCAAAAGTGAATGGAACTTGTAACCCCTGGATATTGCTTCATCCTTCATCTCCCTTTCTTCCCCCACTCAATCAGCTTTTCAGGTCTTTGACTATTCCCATCTGTGTTTCTGTACCAGTTTCCCAACTGCTGTCCCGGTCCAGCCTGGCACCACTCTGCATCATTGCCGGAATAACTCTTAAAAGCAAATCTAACCAGATTTAGATTAGATTCAAATTCCATCCTTAGCATCAGTAATCAGCATGGGTACAAAATAGGATAAAAATCATTTCTGTATTTTAACTCTTTCTGTAAAAAGGAATCATGCTCAATTTCTTAACCTACATCTGAAGAATTTCTGTGATGATTAATTCAACACTGCTTTCTAAAAACTAAGTTTTAATGATTGTAAATGTCAGGGAAACAAGCCCATGATATAAAGCTAAGCTTTAAAGTTTTAACAAGCAGACTCCTAAATTATGTTTTATAGTGTGATATCATCAATGTAAAATGCATAGTAAAAAATCCTAAAAGAAAAGGGTCTAAAAATTTAATTGCAAGTGTCTCCTAATGATGTAATTACGGACAACTATTATTTTTTTTTGCAACACTATTCCTACCTCTCCCACAATGAGCACATAGTTTTTCTATAATAGGGGCAAAAGAGTCAACTTTTTAAAACTTGAGCTGTCTGAAAGCAGAACTTGTACACAAGAGAATTCCCAGTATTTAAAACTGCTGTCATAATTCTGAGGAGTGCTGCTGGATGTGACCACTTACTGAGCTGTTACAAGGAATTGGTCCTCTCTCTGTGCTTCTCTCGGCTTTAATGTCTAGGGGACATGACCAAGGACAGTTTTGAAAAACCCCACACTACCCAGCAAAGGAGGCTGAAAGAATACAGAAGCTGACAGTTAATTAAAGGAGGCTATCATGTGGCAGGCAGCCCCCAACTGCAGTGGGTAACAATTGTAGCTCTTCTGGGGCCTTGAAATAAAATTCTGAATACTAAAGCAGGCACAAAATAAAGTATAATTTATATTGGGACTTTAACACAACTGCTAAATGAAAATTCAGCCAATAATATTCTCTACCAATTTTATGCATATGATTCAGAGAAACTTAAAAATAACCCCAGAAGGCATCATTTATAGATTCTTTCTTAGAGTCTGGATTTTCATTAAAGGATTATTTTTCTACCTGTCTGTATTTTCAGTTTCTTGGCTTATCTCTTTCAAAAAGAAATTTCCTTGTAACTGTTTGTACCAAGCAGGAGAAAAGACCCATGATAACCATAGGGGCACAAGGAGACTTCTCTAGCTTAGTTCTTCTCATTTCATATAGGACAACCTGCATAACAATTGTATACATAAAACAAACATAAAAGTGGTCATTAGAAAAACTCAGTTGCTTCAAATCAGTGGTTCTCAATCAGGAAAAATTCTGCCCCCAAAGAGATGTTTTCACGATCATAACTGAGGTGGTCTCACTGGCTTCTAGTGGGTGGAGGCCAAGGATTCTCCCCCTGAATGCTGAGGACAGCCTCCCACAACAAAGCATGATCCAGCCCCAATGTCAAAACATTAAGATTGAGAAACCCTGAAATATCACAAAGCGTAAAATAGCTTATGGTAGCCAGCTTTCAAGAGTGAAAGACAAATGCATATTTTTCTTTGTTAGACTCAAAGTCACCCACTGTACCCCAAGGGCCTGCCCAGAAGAATTCAGGACTCTCTCCAGAAACTTGGAGAATCCATTATTGAGTCTTTTCTGACCTTTCTACAATACCCAAAGCAGCCAGCCTCTCCTTATCAAAATCAGAAATACCCTTCTAAATTTCATGCATACCTGTCATCACATTAACAATTGTTTTTCATCATATTATCATTTTATACTTTACAGACTATGTAACAACCTGACAGCAGAGGATAAGAATTAGGTTCAAAAAATAAAAAATAAAAAAATAAATTAAAAAAAAAAAAAAAAAAAAAGAATTAGGTTCAAATTAGGCTCTGGATTTGTACACGGTCCCAGGGTGGAAGAAAAGGGATCAAGGAGAAGATGATCAAGACAAAACCCAACTGTCCTCAAATTCCACCTGCATTCATTGTGGCAACAGAGTCTATGGACTTTGGAGTAAAGAAGGCTTGGTGTGAATCCCAGCTCTACCATTTAATTAGCTAAGCAGCACATAGGAAGTCATTCCCTTCTCAACTTCCTCCTCACTTGAATGGAAATAATTACATTTACTTCCCCCCAAAAATAAGTGATCAATAAGCATTAGCTTCCTGCTGTCTTCTATATTCGACACTGTAACAGAGATTAGCTCACATTCATTTCCTAAACACTTTTAACTCTATGGAAAGTTATTTAGTATCTCAGAGCCTTGAT